>NC_052088.1:28267834-28988667 GCF_015852505.1 Tachyglossus aculeatus | reverse complement strand
AGTCATATGACGTCTACAACTCTACTGCATTGTACTCAACCCTGATGTATTGGACTCTCCCAAGTGCTCAGTACAGCTTTCTATGGACAGTAAGCACTCAATAAACAGCATTGATGGACTGATGTCATCACATCACACAGCGTCACGTTTATGATGTCATGCATGTCTCGGGACATGGCTTGTTGGGGTGCCGCTGTTGACCATCAAATGGGCCCCCATGAATTTGGGGCAGGGGGAGGGTTTACTTTGGTCACTTCAGGTGAAACAAAGACTTTTCCCCAGTCAATGTTATATGTCTCAATATATCTCAATATTAACTATACACACAATATCTCAGTCAATTTCCCTCCTACCCCCAATATCACTACTCCATCAGCCACTTGATTTTCTCTAAAGTCGGAAACTTTGATGTCGACTGTTTCATTTTTGTGGTTTGGTTTTTTCCTACTTCTGCTGTAATGGGATTAGAAAATGAAGTAGACAGCTCTGAAATTATATTTCAGATGTAATATCACACTAGGGAAATATAGTGATGCTAAACAAACCCTAATTATTTTGTTCCGTGTTTTTAATACTCTGATACTTCCTCCTATCTGCAATTCATTTCAGGAATTGCCTTCCTCGCTAGATTGTAAACTCCTGGAGGCCAGGGATTGTGAATACCAACTCTACTCTAGTATCTGCATCCCTTAAGTACGACAAAAATGCTACTACTTCTTATAAGAATTGTGGTATTTGTTAGGCCCTTACTGTATACCAAACACTGTGCTAACTGCTGGGGAAAGATACAATATAATCATATTGGATACACTTTCTGTCCCACACAAGGTTGACAGTCTAATTAGAAGAGAAAAATCCCCATTTTACAGATGAGGAAACTAAGGCACAGAGAATTTCAAGAGACTTGCCCAAGGTCCCACAGCAGACCGAGGTAGGATTAGAAGCCAGGTCTCCAGAGTCCCAGCTGTGCTCTTTTCACCAGGCTACACAACTTCACAACATGTGACTGTGAGCCCACTGCTGGGTAGGGACCGTCTCTATATGTTGCCAACTTGTACTTCCCAAGCGCTTAATACAGTGTTCTGCACACAGTAAGTGCACAATAAATATGATTGAATGAATGAATGTGACTGCTTAACAAAAGTTGGTTTATCTTTAAAGCTGTCTCCCCTTAGAACAATGAGACTGAAGCTTTTTTTTTAATTTTTAATAAGAAAATCTAGCTCCAACCACTGATATGCTCACCACATCTACACGGAACAAGCCCGCAAGGTGAAAAAAATAGATAGAAATTCAGCTTGGATCTTAATGGCACAATGTTAGCCAACCAACATTCTGTCACATTTCAGGTAATTAGGTCAGAGAAACAGCTTGGCCTAGTGGATGGAGCATGGGGCCTGAGATTCAGAAGGACCAGGGTTCTAATCCTGCCTCCACCATTTGTCTATGTGACCTTGGGCAAGTCATTTCACTTCTCTGTGCCTCATAAAATGGGGATTAAGACTGTGAGCCCCACATGGGATCCGATTAGCTTGTAATAATAATCATAATGATGGCATTTATTAAGCGCTTACTGTGTGCAAAGCACTGTTCTAAGTGCTGGGGAGGCTACAAGGTGATCAGGTTGTCCCATGGGGGGGGGCTCACAGTCTTCATCCCCATTTTACAGATGAGGGAACTGAGGCCCAGAGAAGTGAAGTGACTTGCCCAAAGTCACACAGCTGGCAAGTGGCAGAGCCGGGATCTACCCCAGCACTTAGTACAGTGCCTGGCACATAATAAGACCTTAACAAATACCATTAAACAAACACCACAAAACTTAAATGTAGGAGAGTTCAGTTGGACACAGGAAGGATTTAACTCTAGGGTACGATAAAACGCAGCACTGAATTACCAAAGGAGGCTGTGGTGTCTTTATCCTGCAGCTGTTCTTAGAACATTTTTATCAGCATCGCGAACAGGCCAAACAGTATCAAATGGCAAGACAGGCTGGAACCAAAGGAATTTCCAAGCTTCAGAGCTACACTCACCTTCACACAGCTATACAGGGTGGGATGTGTGAGGAGAATTATTATGATTATTACAATATTTGTTAAGCACCTACTATGTGTCAAGCACTGGTCTAAGCGCTGGGAAAGATACAACGTAATCAGGTAGAGAAGCAGCGTGGCTCAGTGGAAAGAGCCCGGGCTTGGGAGTCAGAGGTCATGGGTTCTAATCCCGGCTCTGCCACATGTCAGCTGTGTGACTTTGGACAAGTCACTTAACTTCTCTGTGTCTCAGTTACCTCATCTGTAAAATGGGGATTAAGACTGTGAGCCCCATGTGGAACAACCTGATTGCCTTGTATCCCCCCAGAGCTTAAAACAGTGCTTGGCACATAGTAAGAGCTTAACAAATGCTATCATTATTATAGGTCGGACACAGACCCTGAACCATGTGGGGCTCACAGTCTAAATAGGAAGGAGAAGATTTGCAGATGAGAAAACTGAGGCCCAGATATCTTGAGTGTCTTGCTTGAGGTCACACAGCAAGCCACTTGCAGAGTGGGGATTAGAACCCAGGTTCTCTGATTCCCAGGGCCGTGTTCTTTCCAGCAGGCCATGCTGGTCCTCATGACTGACAGCAGGAGATCAAAATGAACAGCTGAAATTGGGAAACCAAAAACAAGGACGAAGGGGAAAACATTAAGCACACATTACAACATAACAACTCTGCATCCCCTAGGAAAACTGGGAAGCAGTGGGGGCTTGATGGAAACAGCATGGGTCCAGGAGCCAGGAGACTTGGATTCTAATCCCACCTCTGCCATTTGCCTCCTGTGACCCTGGGCCAGTCATAAGCTCATTGTGGGCATGGAATGTGCCTGTTTACTGTTGTATTATAATCTCCCCAAGAGCTTTGCACACAGTAACTACTCAATATATAACAATGAACATCTCTGTGTCTCGGTTTCCTCATCTGTAAAATGGGCATAAGGCACCTGCCCTCCCCCCTCTGAGGCAGAAACTATGTCCAACCTGCATATCTTGTCTCTTACCACGAGGCTTAGTACAGTGCTTGGCATATAGTAAGGGCTTAACAAATACCGCAATTGCTATTACTATTAGTCAGTTGCCAAAGATAGACCAGCATGGCATACTGCCATCGAGAAAGGAGCAGTTCTTTGTAAGCAAAAACTTCCTGAGGAATGAGAGATACGGAGGCAAAAAATAAAACAAGAGTTTGGTGCTACAGACTTCAACCATGTGAACACAACAAGGAACCCCCTTTTTGTGTGTCCAATTGGATTGGGATTGTCTCTAATCTATCAGGCAGGTAATTGCTCTCCTCCACTTCAAAGCCTTATTGAAGACATCTCCTCCAAGAAGCCTTCCTTGACTACTACTACTACTACTACTACTAATAACAATGTTGGCATTTGTTAAGCGCTTACTACGTACAAAGCACTGTTCTAAGTGCTGGGGGTGATACATGGTGATCAGGTTGTCCCACGTGGGGCTCACAGTCTTAATCCCCATTTTACAGATGAGGTAACTGAGGCTCAGAGAAATTAAGTGACTTGCCCAAGGTCACACAGCAGACATGTGGCGGAGCCGGGATTCAAACTAATAATAATAATAATAATAATAATAATAATAATGGCATTTGTTAAGCGCTTACTATGTACAAAGCACTGTTCTAAGCGCTGGGGGAGATACATGGTGATCAGGTTGTCCCACGTGGGGCTCACAGTCTTAATCCCCATTTTACAGGTGAGGTAACAGGCTCAGAGAAATTAACTGACTTGCCCAAGGTCACACAGCAGACATGTGGCAGAGCCGGCATTCGAACCCATGACCTCTGACTCCAAAGCCTGTGCTCTTTCCACTGAGCCACACTGCTTCTCTAAGCCTAAGCCCTCCGCTCCTCTTCTCCCACTCTTTTCTGCATGGGAGAATTGCTGAATTGCTCCCTTTGCTCTTCCCCGCTCCCAGCCCCACAGCACTTATGCACATAGCTGTAATTTTATCTACTTTCCAAGCACTTAGTACAGTGCTCTGCATGCAGTAAGCACTCAATAAATACAACGGAATGAATTAATTAATCTATTTGCATTGATGTCGGTCTCCCCCACTCTAAATTGTAAGCCGTTGTGGACAGGGAATGGGACTGTTTATTGCTGTATTGTACTCTCCCAAGTGCTTAATACAGTTCTCTGCACACAGCAAGCGCTCAACAAATACCACTAAATGAATGAATCCTCACAGCATACACGCATATATCTGTAATTTATTTATTTAGATTCATGTCTGTCTTCCTCTCTAAGACTGTGAGCTTGCTGTGGGCAGGGAATGTGTCTGTTTGTTGTTATATTGTTCTCTCCCAAGCTCATAGTTCGATGTTCTGCACACAGTAAGTGCTCAATAAAGACGAATGAATGAATGTATGAATTGTAGCTCACATGTTCAATAATGATGGCATTTGTTAAGTGCTTACTATGTGCAAAGCACTGTTCTAAGCGCCGAAGCACTGTTGTAAGTTCTTTACACACCTGCAGTCCTGGAGGCATTTCAACCCCTCCCCATGGACCCAACTCACTCCCTCTGCTCTACCCCCCTCCCCGACGCATTTATATGTACATATTACTATGTATATTTCTAGACTGTGAGCCCGCTGTTGGGTAGGGACCATCTCTATATGTTGCCAACTTGTACTTCCCAAGCACTTAGTACAGTGCTCTGCACACAGTAAGCACTCAGTAAATACAATTGATAGATATCTATTCTATTTATTTTATTTTGTTAATATGTTTTGTTTTGTTCTCTGTCTCCCCCTTCTAGACTGTGAGCCCATTGTTGGGTAGGGACCGTCTCTAGATGTTGCCAACTAGTACTTCCCAAGCGCTTAGTACAGTGCTCTGCACACAGTAAGCGCTCAATAAACACGACAATGAATGAATGAATGCAGAGCATTGTACTAGCGCATAGGAGAGATATAAAAGAGATCCCTGCCCTCAAGGATCTTACAATCTACTTTAGAATACTGTTCTATTCCCCCGCCACTCCAACTCAATCAATGGTATTTATTGAGCGCTTACTGTGTGCAGAGCACTGTACTAAGTGCCAGCAAGTTGGCAGACTCTGCCTACAAGCAGTTTACAATCCAGAGGATCCCACCCTCTAGTTCACCAGCCATTCCCCATGATCTCGTGATGGCAGTGCCCAAGTACTTAGTACAATGCTCTGCACACAGTAAGTGCTCAATAAATAAGATTGTACGAATGAATGAATGAATGCTAGAACAGTGAAAAGTTCACAGAAAGCAGCGAGGCCTAGTTGAAAAAGCCCAGGCCTGGACATGGGTTCTAATCCCAGCTCTTACACATGTCTGCTGTGTGACTTTGGGTAAATCACTTCCCTTTTCTGGGCTTCAGTTACCTTAATGGGGATTAAAACCATAAGCCCTAAGTTGAACTGTGTCCAACCCGATTATCTTGTATCTCCACAAGTGTTTAGAACAGTGCTTGGCACATGGTAAGTGCTTAACAAATACCACAGAAATTGATCCCACCCTCCTAGAAACACATCCTTTAAAAAAAAAAAAAAAAAAAGACCTCATCCCTGAAGCCTAATCTTCTGGGAAACTTCTGTCCGTAAGGACCAAGGTGGGTCCCAAACAGTCATGGCACGAGAAGGGGAAATAATTAGTTTCCCAAGTCCCGAGATTATGCCTGTTCCATTAAAAGGTATCACGGGATGGCAACTGCAATGTTTTGTGCCTATGTTTCCATGACAAACATGTTACTACATTAGCTACAGATATTTCTTCTGGGCTGAAGAATTTGAAGCTCACAATCAGAGGAGCAATCACGTTTTGGGGCAAGTTAATAAACCATCTAATGGGTAAGACAGTTTCATTTCGGACTCAAAATTCAATTCCTCCTACTCCAGAACCTAAACTTGTCCTCTTAGGATATCATTTTTAGGGCATAATGAAAAGCAAAAACAGTCAAACCCAAATATAGTAACTTACTCATAATAACTGTGGTACATGTTAAGGGTTCACTGTCTGCTGAATACTGGTTTTGGACAAGATATTCAAATGTTTTACATATGGGGCTGAAAGCCTAAGGAGGGAGGGAGAACAGCTTTTTAATCCCCATTTTCCAGATGAGGAAACTGATGTGCAGAGAAGTGACTTGCCCCAGGTCACAGAGCAGAAGGAGAAACAGCATGGCCTAGTAGAAAGATTGCGGGCTTGGGAGTCGGACGACCTGAGTTTTAATCCCGGCTCTGCCAAATGCTTGCTGTGTGACCTTGGGCAACTCATTTAACTTCTCTGTGCCTCAGTTCTCCCTCCTATTTTGACTGTGAGCCCCATGTGGGACTGTCCAACCTAATTCATTCATTCAATAGTATTTATTGAGTGCTAACTGTGTTCAGAGCACTGTACTAAGCGCTTGGAAAGTACAATTCAGCAATAAAGAGAAACAGTCCCTGCTCATACTTGTATCTACCCCAGCATTTGGAAAAGTGTTTGACATAGAGAAGCAGCGTGGCTCAGTGGAAAGAGCCCGGGCTTTGGAGTCAGAGGTCAGGGGTTCAAATCCCGGCTCCGCCAACTGTCAGCTGTGTGACTTTGGGCAACTCTGTGCCTCAGTGACCTCATCTGTAAAATGGGGATTAAGACTGTGAGCCCCCCGTGGGACAACCTGATCACCTTGTAACCTCCCCAATGCTTAGAACAGTGCCTTGCACATAGTAAGCACTTAATAAATACCATTATTATTATTATTATTATTACAGAGGAAGCACTTAAACACCATAAAAAAAGTGATGGAGTCAGGATTAGAACCCGGGTCCTCTAACTCCCAGGCCTGCATTCTTTCCCCTAAGCCATGCTATCTTTGCCTGTTTTTAGTCTGAAGTAAAAGGGGGTAAACCCAACATTTAACATCAGTCTATTATTGGGAATGGTGCCATGGGCGGGGAACACATCTGCTAATCTGTGGTGGTGTGTTCTCCCAAGCGCACAGTACAGCAGCGTGGCTCAGTGAAAAGAGTATGGGCTTTGGAGTCTGAGGTCTTGGGTTCTAATCCTGACTCCGTCATTTGTCCGCTGTGCAACTTTGGGCAAGTCACTTCTCTGTGCCTCAGTTACCTCATCTGGAAAATGGGGATTATGACTGTGAGCCCTACATGGGACAACCTAATCACCTTGTATCCCCCCCCCCCAGTCCTTAAAACAGTGCTTCGCACATAGTAAGCGCTTAACAAATGCCAACATTATTATTATTATTATTACAGCGCTCTGCACTAAGCGCTCAAAAAATACCATTGCCTGATTGATGCATATTCCCTTCCACCATGCCCCGCTTCTGCAGTGAAGACTCACCACAAGCAGCATGGCCTAGTGGATAGAGCACAGACCTGAAAGTCAGAAGGACCTGGGTTCTAATTCCAGCTCCACCACATGTCTGCTGTGTGACCTTGGGCAAATCAATTCACTTCTCTGTGCCTCAATTACCTCATCTGCAAAATGGGGATTAAGTGTGTGAGCCCCTTTTGGGACAGGAACTGTGTCCAACCTGATTAACCTGTATCTACCCCAGTGCTAAGAACAGTGCTTGGCTCATAGTAAATGCTTAACAAGTACTACTACTATTATTATTATTATTAAGGAAGTGCTACCTACATTCCAGAATCTCATTTCTGCAATCCCACTGGACACAGGGTATGGTTCGCTGGTGCCACTGAAAGGACTGTCCTTATGCCAGCTAGGAAGCTTGGATGTCATTCCCGTGGAGTGGTGGGAGATGGGCAGGAGACCCCCTTGGGCAGTAGGATTTAATCCCCCTTTTACAGATGAGGAAACTGAGGCACAGAGGAGTTAAGTGATTTCCCAAAGGTCATACAGCAAACCACTGATGAAAATAGAACCCAGGTCCTTCTACAGCCCAGCCTGCACCCTCCGCTCCTCTGCCACTAACCTCCTCACTGGGCCTCATTCTCGCCTGTCCCGCTGTCGACCCCCGGCCCATGTCCTACCTCTGGCCTGAAATGCCCTCCCTCCACACATCCACCAAACTAGCTCTCTTCCTCCCTTCAAAGCCCTACTGAGAGTTCACCTCCTCCAGGAGGCCTTCCCACACTAAGCCCCCCCTTTTCCTCTGCTCCTCCTCCCTTCCCCATCGCCCCTACACTCTCTCTGCCCTACAGCACTTGTGTATATATGTACATATTAATTATTCTATTTGTTTTATTAATGATGTGAATATATCTATAATTCCATTTATCTATTTTGACGCTACTGATGGCTGTCTACTTATTTTGTTTTGTTGTCTGTCTCCCCCTTCTAGGCTGTGAGCTCGTTGTTGAGTAGGGATTGTCTCTATCTGTTGCCAAATTGTACTTTCCAAGCACTTAGTACAGTGCTCTGAACAGTAAGCATTAAAAAAAATGACTGAATGAACGACTCCAGGCCCATGCTCTTTCCATTAGGCCACGCAACTTGTGATCTTAGGCGAGTCACTCAGCTTCTCTGGGCCTCGGTTTCCTCACCTAAAAAAACAGGGATTAAATATTTGTTCTCCTTCTTCCCTAGACTGGGAGCCCCAACTGGACTGTGTCTGAAGTGATTATCCTGTAATCACCGCAGAGTTTGTCACATAGTAAACATTTAACAAATACCATTATTATTATTATGAAATGATAGCATTTACCTTGCCCAAATTAAATTTCTCTTGAGCAGCCTTCAGCTCGGTGTATACGCAGGTGAAAGGAGAGGCTATGTACTGGTAGAAAGAGCACAGGCCTGAGAGTCAGAGGATCTGGGTTCTAAATCTGGCTCTGCCACTTGCCCACTGTATGACCCTGGCCTACTCACTTTACTTCTCTGTGCTCCAGTTTCCTCATCTGTAAAATGGGGATAATTACAAATAATTCCTTATCTGTAAAATAGACTGTGCACCCTATGTGGGGCAGGGACTGTGTCTGACCTGAATATCTTATTTCTACCTCAGCACTTAGAGCAGTGCTTGGCAAAAAGCAAGCGCTTAACAAAGATCACAATTATTATTATTATCTGGGCTTTTATTACTACTCAATCTAATCATTTAGAAATTATATGTTGGTATATTGCCCCGATTAAACTGCAACTGTTCTAAGAGCCACTATCATCTGGTCTACACTCAAGCCAGATTCTTCCCTGCAATAATTCTGGTTTTCACACACAGTATTCTAAACTCTGATGATGCTATTTCCACTTCATTCACTGAAGAGTGAATTTATCTCCATGTAAGGAAGGAATTTGGATAGACTAAATTACCCTTCTCTTAATTTACCCCCATTACTTTTGACAAGTCCATAACTTCCTTTCCCAGGCTTAAATTACCCCTCTTGGTGTTTGTACTTTCTTTGTACCTACATCCTAATGAGTTGCCCCTTGGCCAAGCTGTATGTACATTGTGTTCTTTTCATCTTCCTTCATAAATAATCCCCAGGGCCCTTAATCATTTCTGCATTCTTCTTTGAAGTCGTCTTTTTTAAAAGTTTTGGGAATTTTCTTCTTGGGCTCCTCCTGGGCACTTAGGAAAGGGTTTGAAAGTGCACAGATTTAAGAAATTACCTCTTCAAGATTTATTTTGATCACCATTCAGCGAGGCCTTAGGCAGTCACAGATTTCCCTAGGTCACTTGGGGTTTGATAAAAAAGAATTCCCATTATCAGTCTACAAACCATAAGTGCTTCTAAGAGAGGAAAGAGTCCCGAGTCAGAAGACCCGGGGTTTTAATCCTGGCTCCATCATTTGCCTGCTGTGAGACCCTGGGCAAGCCACTTCCTATGCCACCATTAATAATAATAATGATTGTGGTATTTGTTATGCGCTTACTATGTGCCAGGTATGGTACTAAGATAATTGGATTGGACACAGTCCCTGTCCCACATAGGGTTCCCTGTCTCAATCCCCATTTTTCAGATGAGGTAACTGGCACAGAGAAGTGAGGTGACTTGTCCAAGGTCACACGACAGACAAGTGGCAGAGTCAGGATTGGAACCCAGGTCATTCCCAGGCCCGGACTCTATCCACTTGGCCAAGCTACTCTCTAATTGTAAAATCAGTCACAGTATTTAACTACTTACTTTGTGCAGAGCACTGTACCATGCACTTGGGAGGATACAATACCACAGAGTTAGTATATATGTTCCCTGCCAATCAATCTCTCTAGGGTATTTACTGGGTACTTACTATGTGCAGAGCACTGTACTAAGCTCTTGGGAGAGTACAATACAACTAAATTAGCACGCACATAATGAGAGTTAAATACCAGTTCTGCCACCCCTGCCACCCCTTTAGACTGTAACCCCTCTGTGGGATGGGGGCTGTGTCCAATCTGATTTATCCTCTATCTTCGAGGGACAAGGCTTGGTACATAGTAAGCACTTAAATACCACGATTATCATTATTATATGTGAACAGATTCAAAGACACTGATCTTAAATGTGACACTGAAAACAAACCATTTAAATTATCGGATAGTATAATAATAATAATAATAATAATAATGAAGGCATTTGTTAAGCGCTTACCATATGCAAAGCACTGTTCTAAGCGCTGGGAAGGATACAAGGTGATCAGGCTGTCCCACGTGGAGCTCACAGTCTCAATCCCCATTTTACAGATGAGGTAACTGAGGTCAGAGAAGTGAAGTGACTTGCCCAAGGTCACACAGCAGACATGTGGCAGGGCTGGGATTAGAACCCATGACCTCTGGCTCCCAAGCCGGTCTCTTTCCACTGAGCCACGCTGCTTCTTTGATAGTATCAAAGGAAGAACTGGATACCAAGCCCACCTCCTCAGCGGAAGTTTAGAAAGGAAGAAACCAAACAGAAGCCCCCGTAAGCCAGCTTGCACGACTGTCAATAGAACCAAATGAAGAATCATTTCCGTCTTAATTATATAGCCTACTGCACGTATGACCCACAATTCCTTTAGCCTATAATTTAACGAGCTAAACATGGCATGCAGAAGGCTTACCGTCTCTCCACTGTATTCTTTCATCTGAAACTTACAACCCCATCGTCGTCGCCTCTTGCGCTTGGCATAGCTATTCTAAAACAAGCCGAACAGTTCATCCACAAACAGGAGGATTCCCAAAGGAGCTGGAGTCCCTCCAGTCCCAGAAAGTCCTGACTGTCATTCCCCTATTTGCTAGGATATGAATCATATAACAATGATAATCCCAAATTCCTTCTGCTCCCAGTGTAATGCAGTGGGCTTCAATGAAGTCAGGTCATCCTGCAGTACCAACCCCTTATCAATCAGTGGTGCTTACTGAGTGCTTAGTCTGGGCACCAAGCCCTGTACTAAGTGCTTGGGAGAGCCCAGCGCTTAGAACAGTGCTTTGCACATAGTAAGCACTTAACAAATGCCATCATTATTATGACAGAGTTAGAAGATGCGCTCCCTGCCTTCAAGGAGCTTGTGTTCTGAGCCTCTAGGTCACAGCCAGAGCCGTACAGAACAGACGGCTTCTCCTCTCAGGGCGCTTATCCAATAGGTTACGGTGGTTTACATTTCTCCATCTCCTCTCCCCTTTCAATCAATAATAATAATAATGGCATCTGTTAAGTGCTATGTGCCAAGCACTGTTCTAAGCGCTGGGGGAGATACGAGGTCATCAGGTTGTCCCACGTGGGGCTCAAAGTCTTAATCCCCATTTTACAGAGCCCACTGTTGGGTAGGGACTGTCTCTATATGTTGCCAATTTGTACTTCCCAAGCGCTTAGTACAGTGCTCTGCACACAGTAAGCGCTCAATAAATATGATTGATGATGATGCGAAGAGGTAACTGAGGAACAGAGAAGTGATTTGCTCAAAGTCACACAGCTGACAAGTGGTGGAGCTGGAATTAGAACCCACAACCTCTGACTCCCAAGCCTGGGCTCTTTCCACTGAGCCACACTGCTTCTCTCATTCCATCATATTTAAGGAGTGCTTACCCCATGAGGAACACTATACAAAGCGCCTGGGAGAGTACACTACAACAATCATAACAGAACTAGCAGACAGGCACCCTGCTTGTAAGGGGCTTAAGGTCTAGAATTAAACACACACGTTCCCTTCCCACAATGAGCCCGTAGTCTGAAGACCTTTCTGGGTAAGCTAAAAGGGCCCCCACAAGTTCTAACCAGGTCTCATCTTAAACTTACTCTGGCTTCTTCAACAAAACCAAACGTGAACTAAAAAGCCCGGCCCCGCATTGCGATTTCAGCAGCCGCTACTAAGGAGCTGTTTTCTAGATCCCCATATGACATCCGCTCTGACCAAGACAACATTGCAGAATCAGCCAACGCCACCACTTCTGCCTTCCCAGGTCAGAAATATCTCATCTGCCGCCTAGACTTCCACATTAGAACGGAAATGGCGAGGCGAGGTTCTCTTTAGTGGGCCTCACAATCTGAAAACGAAAACAAAATCGCCCCTCCCAAGAGGAACTTGTAGGCTTCACCTCCTGCTTTGGGGAGCCTGTGAATTTGGCTGCTCTGGTTTCCAGACCTGCATAGAACGCTACAGACATTTCCATCGCAAGAGGGTGTTTACACAAAGGAACCCGCTCTTAAACTGTTTAAATTACTTTTCCATGTTGACATCAAAAGATTCCTGTTTCTCCAACGATGAGTTTTCTTTGGATGGCACTGCAATCTCAGGGGAGGAGGCAAAGAGAGGGACTTTTAAAGCTGCTGGTGTCTTCATGTCTGCATTTGTTTATTTTAAGTGTTACATAAAAGCACCCTGCTGTTGAACCGAGGAGAGCTTTATATTTAAAAAAAAAAAAAAAAACTAGGCCAAAGGAATGGATATACAGGTCCCTACTGCATCTCAAGTACAGCAGAGAAGCAGCACGGCATAGTGGATAGAGCATGGGCCTGAGAGTTGGAAGGTTGTGGGTTCCAATACCAGCTCTGCCACTTGTCTACCTTGTGACCTTGGGCCAGTCACTTCATTGTTTTGGGCCTCGTGACCTAATCTGAAAATGGGGATTGAGACTGTGAGCCGCATGTGGGACAAGGATTGGGTCCAACCCAATTTCCTCGTATCTAACCCAGCACTTAGTACAGTGCTTGGGACATAGTAAGCGCTTAACAAATACTATTACTGTTATTATTATTATTATTTATTATTACAGAGCCAACGATATGGCCAAACACAATAACTCCAAAAATGAACATGAACGATCAATTGCTTTACAGCAGACAAGAAGGCAGGGATCAGAGCAAGAACACACTTCAAATTAAAGAGAATTTCACACCTGAGATCCAAAATCAGAGCCTCTTCGCTCTCCCACAGTCCAGCTAGTCAGTTGGTCAATCACATTTATTGGGCAAATACCTTGTGCGGAGTACTGTACTAAATGCCTGGGCGAGTACTACAAAACAACGTTCTACAACTCGCTCTTTTCAACTATTGGTGTTGGAGACATTATTTCTGGGTGGCAATGATGTTTAAGAAAGAGTAAGGTCCCACACAGGCTTGCCAGCTGGGGAAAACGAGAGAGTGAAGATGGTATGTATTGAGCTCTTACTGTGCAGAGCACTGCTCCAAGGACTAGGGAAAGGAAAATATTAATAAAGCTTTTACATTTAGAAAAATACCCTGGCTTTGGAAACTGCCTTAAAGTCAACAGGGAGAGAGGTGAGGATATAATGGAACATGTCTGGAAATGCAGAAAAGGCTCAACACAAGTCACACGTGCCTAGATGATTTACGACTCATAACTGCAGCAAAACATCAGACTCCTCCTGATTTACCCACTTTAAGTGTTCCTCAGTCAGTTATTCCACCCACTTCATTATCTCACACGCCATCCTACTCTTCAATCAGTGGTATTTACCAAGTACTTCCTGTGTGCAGAGCACTGCACTAAGCACTTGGGAAATTACGCTATAACAGAGTTGGTAGACACGGTCCCTGCCCGAAAGTGTTTACAACCTTAATAAACCCCACCTTGTTCTTTCCCGCCCAGAGCACAGCACCAGAACAAGTCATTCCAGACAGATTTCCTAACTCCGAAAAATAATAATTATGGTATTTGTTAATAATAATTATGGGATTTGTTAAGCGCTTACTATGGGCCAGGCACCGAACTAAGTACTGGGTTAGATACAAGCAAATCGGGTTGGACACAGTCCCTGTCCCACATGGGGCTCACAGAGTCAACCCCCATTTTACAGATAATAATAATAATAATAATGATGGCATTTGTTAAGCGCTTACTATGTGCCAGGCACTGTTCTAAGCACTGGGGTGTAGTTACAAGGTAATCAGGTCATCCCACGTGGGGCTCACAGTCTTAATCCCCATTTTACAGATGAGGGACCTGAGGCACAGAGAAGTTCAGCGACTTGCCCCAAGTCCAGCAGACAAATGGTGGAGCCGGGATTAGAACTCACGACCTCTGACTCCCAAACCCGTGTTGTTTCCACTAAATCACGCTGCTTTTCAAACAATAGCCCCGTTCAGCAGCTGGGCATCGGGCAGTAGTTATGGAGGAGGAAGCTAATTACAAAGCTAATGGCCAAAGCAATCCTAATGGTCAATTACCTCAAGTGCAACACAACATCGTTGCCAAGATTCAGAAGGTCACCAAGGCCCTGTTAGGAAAGAGGCAGGCACTGGGCAGTTCTCATCCTGGATAGGCATAACCACATCTCTGCCCTTAAGGAACATAAAACCCACATCTCTGCCCTTAAGGAATATAAAAATCTACGAACAATGTGTTCTCAGCACTTCAGCTACTCTGAATAGTGGGACAGCTGAATGAAACTTACTTTCCCCAGCCACTCTCCCTGCCCACAAATTTCTAGGAAAGTTTTAAAAATGCTATCTGGGACGAAACCTTGCACGGATTCGGGTTGGTCCCAGCGTAGAGCAAATACTTACGAGAACTAAAAGGACAAGCCAGGAAGTGAAGGTGCTGCTTTTCAGTCAGCAGAAGTGGTGTGGCCTAGTGGAAAAAGCAAAGGTCTTTGGAGTAAGGAGACCTGGATTCTAATCCTGACTCCATCACTTGCCTGCTCTGTGGTCCTGGGCAAGTCCCTGACTTCTCTGGTCCCCAATTTCCTCATTTGTAAAATGGATTTTTTTAACGGAATTAATATGCACTTACTGTGCACCAGGCACTGTACTAAGTGCTGGGGTAGATACAAGCTAATTAGGTTGGACACTGTCTCTGTCCCACATAGGGCTCCCAATCCTAATCCCCATTTTACAGATGAGGTAACTGCGGCCCAGAGAATAATAATAATAATAATAATGATGGCATTTGTTAAGCGATTACTATGTGCAGAGCACTGTTCTAAGCACTGGGGAGGATACAAGGTGATCACATTGTCCCACGTAGGGCTCAGAGTCTTAATCCCCATTTTACAGATGAGGTAACAGACTCAGAGAATAATAATAATAATAATAATGGCATTTATTAAGCACTTACTATGTGCAAAGCACTGTTCTAAGCACTGGGGAGGATACAAGGTGATCACACTGTCCCACATGGGGCTCACAGTCTTAATCCCCATTTTACAGATGAGGTAACAGACTCAGAGAATAATAATAATAATAATAATAATAGCATTTATTAAGCGCTTACTATGTGCAAAGCACTGTTCTAAGCACTGGGGAGGATACAAGGTGATCAGGTTGTCCCACATGGGGCTCACAGTCTTCATCCCCATTTTACAGATGAGGGAACTGAGGCACAGAGAAGTCAAGTGACTTGCCCAAAGTCACACAGCTGACAATTGGCAGAGCTGGGATTTGAACCCACGACCTCTGACTCTAAAGCCCGGGCTCTTTTCCACTGAGCCACGCTGCTTCTCAGTGAAGTGACTTGCCCAAGGTCACACAGCAAACATGTAGAAGGCAGTCCCTTCTAGACTGTGAGCCCACTGTTGGGTAGGGACTGTCTCTATATGTTGCCAACTTGTACTTCCCAAGCGCTTAGTACAGTGCTCTGCACACAGTAAGCGCTCAGTAAATATGATTGATTGATTGATGTGGGGGAGCCAGGATTAGAAGCCATGACCTCTGACTCCCAAGTCCATGCTCTTTCCACTGAGCCACGCTGAGAAGTGAAGTGACACCCAAGGTCACACGGCAGGCAAGTGGCGGGGTCAGAATTAGAACTCAGGTCTTTCTGATTCCCAGGCCCGCACTCTCTCCAACAGGGTAAGCGGCTTCTCAATGCCCTGTTCTGCCTCCCCCTACACCGTGAGCCCCATGTGGATCAGGGGCAGTGTCTGATTGTATTGCATCTACCCCTCCACACCTAGTTGACACATCAATCAATTGTATTTATTGAGCACTTACTGTGTGCCGAGCACTGTACTAAGCGCTTGGGAAGTACAAGCTGGCAACATATAGAGACAGTCCCTACCCAACAGTGGGCTCACAGTCTAGAAGGGGGAGACAGAGAACAAAACCAAACATACTAACAAAATAAAATAAATAGAATAGATAGGTACAAGTAAAATAAATAAATAGAGTAATAAATATGTACAAACATATATACATATATACAGGTGCTGTGGGGAAGGGAAGGCGGTAAGGCGGAGGGGATGGAGAGGACATTTCAGAGAATGTGTCTGTGGTATGGTACTCTCCCAAATTCTTAATACAGAGCTCTGCGCACAATAAACGCTCCAACGACCCGAGCGATTGGTTGAAAGTGCAGAACTGCACAGTGGATAGAATGCAGTTAATAATAATAATGATAATAATGATGGCATTTGACACATCATTAGGTGTGGAGGGGTAGAGAAGCAGCGTGGCTCAGTGGAAAGAGCCCGGGCTTTGGAGTCAGAGGTCATGGGTTCAAATCCCGGCTCCGCCACTTGTCAGCTGTGTGACTTTGGGCAAGTCACTTCACTTCTCTGGGCCTCAGTTCCCTCATCTGGAAAATGGGGGTTAAGACTGTGAGCCCCCTGTAGGACAACCTAATGACCTTGTAACCTCTCCAGCGCTCAGAACAGTGCTTTGCACATAGTAAGTGCTTAATAAATGCCATTATTATTATTATCAGTATTAATAATAATGGTATATGTTAAGAGCTTACTAGGTGCCAGGCACTGTACTAAGCATTGGGATAGATACAAAGTAATCAGGTCAAACAACAGATATCACATTTATTATTAACAGTGAATCATTTTTATAGAGCCCTTACTATGTGCACGGCACTGTATTAAGGGCTTGGGAGAGTACGATATAACAATATAACGAAACATTTCCTGAGCTTCAAGTACCCTCAACCTCCCCAAGGACATCTTCCAGGGCCTTCTGTCCAGATGCTCAAGAACAAGAGCATCTGTCCCTTTCTGAAAACTCCTTCTCTCAAAAGACTATTAAGCCTTTGACACAGTCCGCTTTTAAATAGAAGGAAAACGCAAATGGTGCAACACAAGCCAATACGGCCAGAAAGGGCTCAAGCACAAGTCCCGGAAGGGGAGAGAAATCCAGTTTGGGTTTCAACAAACTGCTTGGGGACACCCGCTAGATTAAATTATCACTGCTGCTTCCTCAAATGTGTACACGGGGAGAGAAGGGGGAAACAAACACATCATCCTTAATCCCAGGATTTCAAACATCAGCATGTCAATATGGAGCAGAACGATGCTGTTTTCCTCCCTCCGAGCTCCACTGATCTCTCTGCAAACTTGAAAAGGGCTCTGGAGGTAAATAATAAATCCCCGCAGGATCATTTAAAAACAATTTTCTCTAACGCCGGCCAACGACGGTGAAAACCTGAGAGTGCCAAATCCGGTTACCCAAAGGCTTTTCAAAAACAGATTTTTTTTTCAATTCCCACACAGTCACGGCAGATTGATGCATTGAGCTGAACACAGGAGACGGTAAAGAACTTGCCGTTTGCCAGGACTAAGTAGAACGATTATCCTTTTTTGGATATGTGTTTGGGCCAGAGCCTTTTGATAGGCAGCTGTATGAAAACAAAACCATGCTTACAGGACAAAGGAAATGTAGGATTTTACATGACCTCCCAGAATCTCCGGCCTAAACGGTCCACTCTGGGCAAAAACTACCACCTGAAACACCACTCCAAGGCAAGGAAAAGGCCTAAAGTTTCAAGTGTGCATATAACTTTAATTCTATTTGTTCTGACGACTTTGACACCTGTCTACACGTTTTGTTGCCTGTCTCCCCCTTCAAGACTGTAAGCCCGTTGCTGGGTAGGGACCGTCTCTATATGTTGCCAATTCGTACTTTCCAAACGCTTAGTACAGTGCTCTGCACGCAGTAGGCGCTCAATAAACACGATTGAATGAATGAATGAGGGAAAGTGGAAATTCAAGTTGTGCCGGGCTCACAGTTGGTCTATTATTTGGTGTGGCATCTTCTTTGGGGCAGGCCACGCTGAGCCAGGACTGTTGGGAGGGAATGCCCCCGCTGCAGGTTGGCACTGGCCTTTTTGAAGAGGAGGTGCTGGCTGGCTGGGCTGGGGAGTGGGGTCTGGGGGTGCAGCCGGTGCTCTGCACATAGTAAGCGCTCAATAAATCCGATTGATGATGATGATGGCGCTGCTGTCGGGGTTCTTGGGGCGTTGGGGGCCTCCTCCTCTGCTCTGCCTTCTGAGCTGCTCTGCAGGTGGGCTTGGCCTGGGATACCCCCGTAGCCCGTTGCCCCCTTCCTCCCCCATCCCCCAGCTGGAGATACCCCTCCTGGGCCTGGGATCCCCCCTTAGAGCATCCTCCCACCCCCTTCCCAGCCTGGGATACCCCTGCAGCAGCCCCCCACCTTCTCCCTGCTCAGGGACACCCCTGGAGCATCCGTCCACCCCCTCCCCAGCCTAGGCCACCCCTGGAGTATCCGTCCACCCCCTCCCCAGCCTAGGCCACCCCTGGAGCATCCTCTCACCCGCTACCCAGCCTGGAACACCCCTGGAGCATCCTCTCACCCCCTCCCCAGCCTGGAACACCCCTTAAGCAGCCCCTCACCCCCTCCCGGGCCTGAGACACCCCTGCAGCAGCTCCCCACCACTTCCAAGCTTGGTACACCCCTGCAACAGACCCCCTCCCCAGCCTGGGACACCCCTTGAGCAGCCCCCCACCCTCTCCCCGGCCTGGGACACCCCTTGAGCAGCCCCCCACCCTCTCCCCGGCCTGGGACACCCCTTGAGCAGCCCCCCACCCTCTCCCCGGCCTGGGACACCCCTTGAGCAGCCCCCCACCCTCTCCCCGGCCTGGGACACCCCTTGAGCAGCCTCCCACCCTCTCCCCGGCCTGGGACACCCCTTGAGCAGCCTCCCACCCCCTCCCCGGCCTGGGACACCCCTTGAGCAGCCTCCCACCCCCTCCCCAGCCTGGGACACGCCTTAAGCAGCCCCCCACCCCCTCCCGGGCCTGAGACACCCCTGCAGCAGCCCCCCACCACTTCCAAGCTTGGTACACCCCTGCAACAGACCCCCTCCCCAGCCTGGGACACCACTTGAGCAGCCCCCTACCCCTTCCCCACCCTGGGACAACACTGCAGCAGCCCCCCCCCCCCCACCCTGAGACACCTTTGCAGTAGCCCCCCACCCCCTCCCCAACCTGGAATACCCCTGGGGCATCCGTCCACCCCCTCCCCACCCTGGGCTACCCCTGCAGCAGTCCCCCCACCCCCTCCCCACCCTGGGACACCCCTTGCACAACCCCCCCACCCCCTCCCCACCCTGGGCCACCCCTTGAATCGCCCCCCCCCCCCCCGTTCCCAGCCTAGGACCTCCCTGCAGCAGCCCCCCACCCCCTCCCCACCCTGGGCCACCCCTTGAACATCCCCCCACCCCGTTCCCAGCCCGGGCCCCCCCTGCAGCAGCCCCTCCAGCCCCCTCCCCAGCCTGGAGTACCCCTGGAGGATCCTCCCACCCCCTCCCCCAGCCCGGGGCCCCCCTGCAGCATTCACTCATTCAGTCAATCCTATTTATTGAGCGCTTCCCGTGTGCAGAGCACTGTACTAAGCATTGGTCGGCACCATCTAGAGACGGTCCCTACCCACCGGCGGGCTGCAGCAGCAGCAGCAGCAGCAGCAGCAGCAGCAGCAGCAGCAGCAGCAGCCGCCCCCCGGGCTGAGATGGCTCTGCGGCAGCCCGCGCCCCGTGCCCTCCCCGGCGGGCCTCAGTTTCCCCGGTGACCTTCGGCGTGCCGCCCCCCCCCCCGGTCCCGCTTACCATTGCCGAAGGCCTCCATGGCTCCGCTGCCCGCGGTGCCCCCGCGGTGCCCCCGCTGCCCCCCGGTGCCGGCCCGCACTGAGCACAGGCGGCGGGCCCACACGCTCCGCTCCAAACCCGCCGCTCCGGGTTTTGGCAGCGGCCCGGAGCGCGGGACACGCCCACCGGACGGCCATTGGTCCCGCCCGACGGACACGCCCACTCTCACCGCCCATTGATCTCGACCTCTAGCCATGCCAAATGTCACCGCCCATTGGTCCCGCCGTCTGGCCACGCCCACTGTCACCTCCCATTGGTCCCGCCGTCTGGCCACGCCCACTGTCACCGCCCATTGTTCCCGACCGCTGGCCGTGCCCACCGGCCCGCCCATTGGTCCCGACCGCTGGCCACGCCCACTGTCACCGCTCTGATCGCGCCGTCTGGCCACGCCCACTGCCACCACCCGCTGGTCCCGACCTCTGGCCACGCCCACTGTCACCGCCCATTGATACCGACCTCTGACCACGCCCACCGGACCGCCCATTGGTCCCGCCCGAAGGACACGCCCGCTCTCACCGCCCATTGGTCCCCGCCGTCTGGCCACGCCCACTGTCACTGCCCATTGATCCCGACCTCTAGCCACTCCGACTGTCACCGCCCACTGGTCCCGACCGCTGGCCACGCCCACTGTCACCGCCCATTGTTCCTGCCGTCTGGCCACTCCCACTGTCACCGCCCATTGATCCCGATCGCTGACCACGCCCACCGGTCCACCCATTGATCCCGCCCGAAGGACACGCCCACTCTCACCGCCCATTGGTCCCCGCCGTCTGTCCACGCCCACTGTCACTGCCCATTGATCCCGACCTCTAGCCACGCCGACTGTCACCGCCCACTGGTCCCGACCGCTGGCCACGCCCACTGTCACCGCCCACTGTTCCTGCCGTCTGGCCACTCCCACTGTCACCGCCCATTGGTCCTGCCCGTTGGCCACGCCCACCGTCACCACCCATTGGCCCGCCCTCTGGCCACGCCCACTGTCACCGCCCATTGGTCCCGCCCACTGTCACCGACCATTCGTCTCTCCCCATGGCCACGCCCACTCTCACCGCCCATTGGTCCCGTCCGCTAGCCACGCCCACTGTCATTCATTCATTCATTCAATTTTTCAATTCAATATTTATTGAGCGCTGCTGTGTGCAGAGCACTGTACTAAGCGCTTGGGAAGTACACGCCTACTGTCACGGCCCATTGGTCCCGCCCGCTGACCACGCCCAGTGTCATTCATTCATTCATTCAATCGTATTTATTGAGCACTTACTGTGTGCAGAGTGCTGTACTAAGCGCTTGGGAAGTACAAGTTGGCAACATATAGAGACGGTCCCTACCCAACAGCGGGCTCACAGTCTAGAAGGGGGGCTCACACAGATCCAAGTGTCTAGGCAGTGCAGAAGGGAGAGGAAGTTAGGAAAAGGGGGACTGAATTACGGAAGACTCCTTGGAGGAGGTGTGACTTCAATAATAATAATAATAATAAAATTTAGGCTTTGAAGGTGTAGCGGTGGTCTGGCATATATGGAAGGGGAGGGAGTCCCAGGCTGGGGAAAGAGAGGGAAGATAATCGTGGGAAAGGGGCCTGCAGCAAGATGGATGAGATCGGTACACCATGAGTAAGCCGATGCTAGAGGACTCAAGTGTGCAGGCTGGGCTGTAGTATAGGTGACCAGCCAAGAAAGGTAGATGAAACAAGCTAATTGAGTCTGCTGTGGGACTTTGGACAAGTCACTTCACTTCTCTGGGCCTCAGTTCCCTTATCTGTAAAAGGGGGATTAACACTGTGAGCCCCCCATGGGACAGGGACTGTGTCCAACCCGATTTGTTTGTATCCACCCCAGTGCTTAGTACAGTGCCTGGCAGATAGTAAGCGCTTAATAAATGCCAGAAATGTTATTATTATTATTACTATTATTATTATTATTATTACAATTGAATTGAATGAATGAATGAAATTGATGCAGGATCCCTGGAGCCCTGTCTCCCCCCTTCTAGACTGTGAGCCCTTGGTGGGCAGGGAGCCCACTGTTGGGTAGGGACCGTCTCTATATGTTGCCAACTTGTACTTCCCAAGTGCTTAGTACAGTGCTCTGCACACAGTAAGCGCTCAATAAATACGATTGAATGAATGAATGAAAAGGGATTGTCTCTATTGCTGAATTGTACTTTCCAAGCGCTTAGTACAATGTTCAGCACACAGTAAGCGCTCAACAAATTGATGCCTGTCTACTTGTTTTGCTTTATTGTCTGTCATCCCCCCCCTTCTAGACTGTGAGCCCTTTGTTGGGTAGGGATTGTCTCTATTGCCGAATTGTACTTTCTAAGCGCTTAGTAGAGTGAATATGATTGATTGAATGAATCAATGAGTGAGTGAATGAGTGTGTGTGAATGAATGAGTGAATGAATGAACGAATGAATGAGTGAATGTATGAGTGCATGAATGAATGAGTGAGTGAATGAGTCAATTTCATTCATTCAATTGTATTTATTGAGAGCTTACTGTGTGCAGAACACTGTACTAAGTGCTTGGGAAGTACAAGTTGGCAACATATAGAGATGGTCTCTACCCAACAATGAGTGAATGAATGAATGAGTGAGGGAATGAATGAATGAATGATTGAATGATTGGTAAATGAATGAATGAGTGAATGAATGAATGAATGAGTGAATGAATGAGTGAGGGATTTAATGAATGAATGATTGAGTGAGTGAATGATTGACTGAGTGAGTGAATGAATGAATGAGGGAATGAATGAATGATTGAGTGAGAATGATTGCCTGAGTGAGTGAATGAATGAATGAGTGAGTGAATGAATGAATGAGTGAGTGAATGATTGACTGAGTGAGTGAATGAATGAGTGCGGGAATGAATGAATGAATGATTGAGTGAGTGAATGATTGACTGAGTGAAGGAATGAATGAATGAATGAGTGAGTGAATGAATGAATGAATGAGTGAATGATTGACTGAGTGAAGGAATGAATGAATGAGTGAATGAGTGAATGAGTGAATGAATGAATGAGTAAGGGAATGAATGAATGAATGAGTGAGGGAATGAATGAATGAATGAATGAATGAGTGAGGGAACGAATGAATGAATGATTGAGTAAGTGAATGATTGGTGAATGAATGAATGAACGAGTGAGGGAATGATTGAATGAATGAGGGAGCGCTAGCCTCTCCGGCCCCGCCCTCCCCGAAGCCGTGACGTCACCCGGCTCAGCCTCCCTCGGCTGGGGACAAAACCCGGCCTGGAGTAGGAAGGGGGCGGGGGCGTGCGCGCATGCGCACCAGGGGCTGGTGGCGTGCTTTGGCAGCTGCCCGAGAGCAGGGAAAGAAAAAAAAGGCAAACCCGCCGAGGAGGAGCTGCTGCTGCTGCAGCCGCAGCTCGGGTTGTTGTTGAACCCGCAGCTCCGGTTGTTGCAGCCGCAGCTCGGGTTGTTGTAGCTCGGGTTGCTGCACCCGCAGCTCCGGTTGTTGCAGCTCCGGTTGTTGCAGCCGCAGCTCGGGTTGTTGCAGCTCGGGTTGTTGCAGCTGCAAAGGTGTGGTTCGGGAACCAGCCTCCCTCTCCAGCCGACGCTGCCACTTCGTGCATTTATTTATTCTGACGCTTTTGACACCTGTCTACATGTTTGGTTGTCTGCCTCCCCCTTCTAGACTGGGAGCCCGTTGTGGGGTAGGGACCGTCTCTAGATGTTGCCGACTTGTACTTCCCAAGCGCTTAGTACAGTGCTCTGCGCACAGGAAGCGCTCAATAAATACGGTTGAATGAATGAATGAATCGCAGCAGCTGCTGCTCCCAATGCGGAGCTGTTCCAACGGCTTGCCTTTCCCGGCCCTCCCCTTTCCCGCCCCATGGTGGAACCCGGAGATATTTATTATTATTTTATTATTATTAAATGGCATTTATTAAGCGCTTACTATGTGCGAAGCACTGTTCTAAGCGCTGGGGTGGATACAAGGTGATCAGGTTGTCCCACGGGGGGCTCACAGTCTTCATCCCCATTTTACAGATGAGGTCGCTGAGGCCCAGAGAATCAATCAATCAATCAATCGCATTTATTGAGCACTTTCTGTGTGCAGAGCACTGTACTAAGCACTTGGGAAGTACAAGTTGGCAACATGTAGAGACAGTCCCTACCCAACAGTGGTCTCACAGTAGAAGTTAAGTGACTTGCCCAAAGTCACACAGCTGACAAGCGGCGGAGTCGGGATTAGAACCCATAACCTCTGACTCCCAAGCCCGGGCTCTTTCCACTGAGCCACCAGATTACCGCCCTTCCTGGAGGAGAAGAAGGAGGAGGAAGGGGTGGGTCACAGCAGGAGCTGCTTCCTCTCCTCTGCCTGCTCCTTTTGCAAAAATCACCAATGCAGCTCATCTTCTCCATCATCCTCCTCGCTTCTAATAAACCAAATTGTACTTTCCAAGCTCTTAGTAGTGTTCTGCACACAGTAAGTGCTCAATAAATACGATTGAATGAATAATAATAATTATTATTGTACTTGTTAAACACCTACTATGTGCCAAGCACTATTTTAGTTGCTGGAGTGAATACGAATTAGGGTGAACATGGGGCTCACAGTCTTAATCCCCATTTTACAAATGAGGTAACTGAGGCCCAGAGATGTAAAGTGATTTGCCCAAGGTCACACAGCAGAGAAGTAGAGGAGTCATTCATTCAGTCATTCAGTCGTATTTATTGATCACCTACTGTGTGCAGAGCACTGTACCAAGTGCTTGGAAAATACAATTCGGCAACAGAGACAATCCCTAATGCAACAACGGGCTCACGGTCTAGAAGGAGGAGACAGAAAACAAAACAAGTAGACAGGCATCAATACCATCAAAATAGATAAATAGCATTATAGATATATACACATTGTTAATAAAATAGAGTAATAAATATGTACAAATATACACAAGTGCTGTGGGGAGGGGAAGGGGGTAGACTAGAACCCAGGTCCTTCTGACTCCTTGGGCCCGTCCACTATCCACTATGCCGAGCCGACTGATTTATGACTTTATGAAATTGCATCTGTATTCCATGAAACTGATGTTCATTCTTTCTCCCCGGAGCTTCTTATCTGTGTTAACTATCGAATTTTTCACATCACAGAACTGTACTGGTTTTATGTACCATGTAATATTATTCATATCTATTTGATGCATAAGTTTCATTGGCTTTTATTGGGATAGAATAAATAGAAAGAGGGGGAAACTGGGCATAGTATAAAGGAGACTGGAAACACGCAAATAAAATCACATTGGTCAAACTTGGCTCTGATTTTGATAGAATCACAAAATCAATGGATGGATAGAACAAATTTAATCTCAGTAATGGTAAAGCTCTTGCTATGCTATCCCTTGCATCTTCTCCCCAAAATAAATGTTTCAATTTGATTTTCTAGTCAAAATGGAATGAATAGTGCCCCAAAATGAAAACAAACTGCTAGGAGAAACATTGCTATCCGTTTCTGATGGGAGATATCTAGACGGGTATTCCCACAAAAGATCACATCAACCAACTCTATTGTGCTGTAATAATAGTAACGCTAATGATGATAATTGTGACACTTGTTAAGGTCTTACTCTATGTCAAGTGCCGGACTAAGGGATGGGGTAGATACATGGGGATGACAATCAAAGGAGGAGGAAGGACAGAACATTGAATTCCCATTTTGCAGATGGGGGAACTGAGCCACAGAGAAGTGAAGTGCTTAGTACAGAGCTATTCACATGGTAAATGCTCAATAAATACCATTGACTGAGTGATGAATAATATTTTGACTTTTTTTGTCATATTAACTAATGATACAGAAGTAACTGCCAAAAGTACATTCATTATTTGTGCAGATTCTAAACTGAGAGGTGCTGGAAGCACCAGGAAGATAAGAGAAATCACCTAAAGTATCTACAGAGTATGGAAATGCCAGGGAGAAGCAGCGTGACTCAGTGGAAAGAGCCCGGGCCCTGGAGTCAGAGGTCATGGGTGCAAAACTCGGCTCTGCCAATTGTCAGCTGTGTGACTTTGGGCAAGTCACTTCACTTTTCTGTGCCTCAGTTACCTCATCTGTAAAAATGGGGATTAAAACTGTGAGCCTCCCGTGGAACAACCTGATCACCTTGTAACCTCCCCAGTGCATTAGAACAGTGCTTTGCACATAGTAAATGCTTAAAAAATGTCATTATTATTAAGCCTCAGCAATTAAAAATCTAATCATTAGGGGGAAAATAACTGGAAATAAAAGCTTGGTCTGCCTGTTAAGTACATTCTCTTCAAGGGAATTTTCTGATGGAAATTTCCAGTTTTGACCCAAATTTGCCCGGGATAAACCTATCTTTAAGTGCCAAATTAACAGCGGCAGAAATTGTGTCAGGAAAACTGTTTGGGAATTGACAGTAGTCTCACCTCAAAGCAAGGCAGAAAAGTGAGCCCACTGTTGGGTAGGGACTGTCTCTATATGTTGCCAACTTGTACTTCCCAAGCGCTTAGTACAGTGCTCTGCACACAGTAAGTGCTCAATAAATACAAATGATTGATTGATTGATTGAAAAAGGGGACTAAGCATGTTTCTGCTGCAAGGCATCTCTGGCCGCAGAAGAGAGTCAGTTACAAACTCTGTCAATCGTTCCTGAATTATTCTGCTCACCTAGTGACATCACCTGGAGGCCAGCCAATCCAGGGGGGAAAAAGGACAACGGGCAGGAGAAAAAGTGTCCAAAAGAGATATAGAAGACTGTCCGGCTCCATCCCTGAAGATATTTGTCTTGATGGGGGAATTCAGCCAAAAAAAAAAAACAATAAAGGAAGCAACGTGGCCTAGTGAATAAAAGCACAGGCCTGGGAATCAGAGGACCTGAGTTCTATTCCCGGCTCTGCCACATGACTGCTGTGTGAACTTTGGCAAGTCACTTAACTCTTCTGGGCCTCAGTTTCCTCAACTATAAAATGGGGATTCAACCCCTGTTCTTCTCCCTCCTTCGTGCCTGTAAACCCCATGTAGGACAGGGACTGTGTCCCACCTGATGAACTTGTATCTAGCCCAGTACTCAGAACAGTGGTTGACGCATGGAAAGAGCTTAGCAAATTCCACAAAAAGACCTATCTGTGTAGCCTTAACCAAATCTTTTTCAGTCCTCCTACATTGAATCATGTACAAGTAGCGAATTCCTCTTTATTTTAGCTGGCTCCTAACAGACATTGGTAGATCATTAAAAAAACGTGAAGAGGAGGTCCAAAGGAGCAATGCTGGACCAGAATCTGGGGTCTCTCAATGGTAGATATTGATTTTCTTTAATACCACTCGCTCACTGCGCCTCGCTCTCACCTCACCCACCCAGGATCCCGGGCTTACACCCTCCCTTCTGCATGGGCCTTGGAATCAGAAAGTCATGGGTTCTAATTCTGGCTCCTTCACTCATCTGCTATGTAGGCTTGGGCGAGTCATTCATTCAATCATATTTATTGAGCGCTTACTGTGTGCAGAGCTCTGTACTAAGCGCTTGGGAAGTACAAGTCGGCAACATCTAGAGACGGTCCCCACCCAACAACGGGCTCACAGTCTAGAAGGGCGAGACAGACAACAAAACAAAACATGGAGACAGGTGTCAAAATCATCAGAACAAATAGAATTAAAGCTATATGCACATATAGAATAGCCACTTCTCTGTGCTTCAGTTACTTCATCTGTAAAATGGTGATTAAGACCGAGTCTCATGAGGAACAGGGACTGTGTCCAACCTGATTTGCTCACATCTAACCCCAGTGCTTACTACAGTGCCTGGCACGTGGTGAGCACTTAACAAATACCACAATTATTATTATTATTTTTGCCCAGAACTCCCTCCCATTATATATCTGACAGGCCACTAATCCTCCCTCCCCTATCCTCAAAGCCCTACTGAAATTATATCTCCTCCAGGGAGCCTTCCCAGTCTATCTATAGGCCTCTTTGGTGCAACTTGAAAGCAATCAGACGTTTCTTGGGTGGGGCGGGTTAGAAACTGAGGTTAGAGATAAAAGAGATTATACAGCAGCGGCAACAGTACTGTTCCAGGTAGATTTGCTCACAGCCTAAAACATGAGCTGGCTCTCACTTTGAGGTCTGATTATTGACAACCTAAAGTAGCCAGAGAGTTGGAGTGCTAGGGGCGCAGACTTTTTTTTATGAAATCTGCAAAATCGAAAGTGGGGGCCTGGGAAGGCAGAACCATGAAAACTGGGTCGGCAACAAGCAGAGAAGGACCAGGGTATTCATTCAATAGTACTTATTAAGCGCTTACTGTGTGCAGAGCACCATACTAAGCGCTTATCACAACTCTCACCAAAAAGCCTCCCTGTATCCTCCGCTACAATTTTCCGTGGTCTTCAAACGTGATCTCATACAACCGCCTTGTTCTCTCTAGGGTCCTTTTGACACCAGTATCCTG
Organism: Tachyglossus aculeatus; assembly: GCF_015852505.1. Lineage (NCBI taxonomy): Eukaryota > Metazoa > Chordata > Mammalia > Monotremata > Tachyglossidae > Tachyglossus > Tachyglossus aculeatus. The sequence goes on along the minus strand of NC_052088.1, from coordinate 28,960,003 downwards.
TTTTGTCACCCAGTTTCACTTGTTTAATCTTTCAGATAGGTAATTGAAAGAGAAGATGAATGTGTTAATGTAATTAATTAACTTGGATCATCTGGGACCTAATTCTGTTGAGTAAACTTCTCCCTGGGTGTCAGTAATGTAACGTGATTTCTCCCAGCATGAAGAAACAGGGCGGTCTAGTGAAAGGAACACAGGCCCAGGAGTCAGAGGACTTGGATTCTAATTCTGGCTCCACTACTAGTCTACTAAGTGATCTTGGTCAAGTCACTCAACTACTCTGGGCCTCAGTTTCCTGATCTACAAAATGGGGTTGAAGTAGCTGGTGGATCTAGAGCTGAGCCAATGTGGATCTCTGCCGAATGTGGGGTGGGGAAGGAAAACTGCCCCAGTTTCCTTCCAGAGGGTCTCTGCCCTGATATCAATCAATCAATAAATCAATCAATCAATCACTAATATTTGTTAGGCCCTCAGATCCCAGTTCAGAGGGCAGGGATCGTGTCTCAACTCTATTGTATTGTACTCTCTAAAGTGCTTAATACAGTGGTCTGCACACAGTAAACACTCAATGTTACTGTGTTAATATTGATGTATTGATTGAAATTCATTCATATTTATTGAGAGCTTACTGTGTGCAGAGCACTGTACTAAGTGCTTGGGAAGTACAAGTTGGCAACATATAGAGATGGTCCCTACCCAACAATGGGCTCACAGTCTAGAAGACAACGGTCTAGAAGACTGTATGTACTTGTCACTTATCAGCTTGTCACTTGTCACTGTGTGACCTTGGACAAGCCACTTAACGTCTCTGTGCCTCATCTGTAGAACGGGGATTAAGAGTGTGAGCCCCACGTGGGACAACCTGATTACCTTGTATCTACCTCAGTGCTTAAAATAGTGCTTAGTACTTAAAAAATACCACTATATGCTTCTTTCACTTACTGCCAGAAATGGCCTCTGGGCCATAGCAGAGATGACTTAATTCATTCAATCAATTGTATTTATTGAGTGCTAACTGTGTAAGGAGCACTGTGCTAAGTGCTTGGGGGAGTACAATAAAACAATACAGAGACACATTCCCTGCTTCATGCAGGATGGAGAGAGGTCCACTGTCAGTCAGTCAATCAGTCAATCAGATGTATTGATTACTGTGTGCAGAACACTATAGTAAGCATTTGGGAGAGTACACTATAAAAATAAACTCACACATTCCCTGCCCACAACAAGCCTACAGTCTAGAGGGGGAATCTGGTATTATTAAATTTGGTCTTTGGCACCTGGGATTAGTATATTTGGTAATTGATGACAGCTTATCCTATAACACCCCATTCCTTGCTCCAAAGAGAGATGTATCGATCCCTCCCTTTGTGGTGAATAAGACCAGGCACCTTCAAGCGAACTAATCGTGTGAAATTTGTTTCTATATGGCCATTGAATTGACTCCCCTTTGGAAGTTTGGCTGCCATTCTGGGGATGCGACTCTCAGGAAATGCTTCTTGTCACCCTGAAATGCTGAGAAAATGCCTCTCCCCCAAACCACAGTCAGAGCAGGAGCAATTAACCCATCCGAGGAGTTAACCAAATTTAAATTTGATCCAGAGGTGCTATTTTGAAGGCAGAGGGCAGGATGGGGATGGGGATTTTAGCCAGGGAGGAGGAGTGGGGGGAGCTGGGCTTCAAAGGGGTGATAGGTCAGAAAGCCGCCGTTTGGGGTCTTCTCAGGCCTGGATGGAAACCGTCAAGTCTTGTCAGATCCCCAGAATAAACAAATCTCAAGGTCGGGCTCAGCCGGCTGTGGGTCTCTCCCTCCTTGCACCCCTGGGGTGGACGCTGACGGTTTGAATGGAAAGAGGATATGAAAACCAAGGTTCATTTTGGGGAGGCAACAGCAGCCACCCACTGAGCTGCGACCTCCCTTTGCCCCAACAGATGGAGGTGAGCAAGTGTGAGCCCACTGTTGGGTACGGACCGTCTCTATATGTTGCCAACTTGTACTTCCCAGGCTCTTAGTACAGTGCACACAGTAAGCGCTCAATAAATACGATTGAATGAATGAATGAAAGTGTGAGAGAGACAGAGACAGAGAGACAGAGACAGAGTGATGGTGGGGGGGGGCAGTGAGAGGGAAGCAGAGGAGCGGTAAGGGGGTGGTTTTGGCTTTCTGCCTTTCTTGTTATAAATTCAAAGTTGTTCCTCAGGGTTTTCCCCAGAGATTAGTTCTGGGGTAGTGGTTCAGGGGGAAAAAAAAAATCACTGAGAAACAATTTAAATTTCTCCCGAATCCTGCGGAAACCACAGTCACTCTTTTTCATCCTTTAGCCAAGTAATTATTCATCCATTCATTCATTTAATCTTATTTACTGAGCACTTACTGTGTGCAGAGCACTATACTAAGTGCTTTGGAGATTACAGTTTAACAATAAACAGACACATTACCTGCCTACAAAGAGCCTACCTATGCCTGCTCAGATCATTACCTCATCTATAAAATGGGGATTAATGACCTCTTCTCCCGCCAGCTTAGACTTTGAGTCCTGTGTGGGGCAGGGAACATGTCCAACCTGATTATCTTGTATCTAAGCCAGGGTTTAGCCCAGCTCTTGTTGACGGATTGAATATGTGGGTTGAATGAGAGACTTGGCTCCGCCACTTGACTGTTGGCAGTCTTCCTCCCTTCAAAGCCCTACTGAGAGCTCACCTCCTCCAGGAGGCCTTCCCAGACTGAGCTCCCTCCTTCCTCTCCCCATCCCCCCTGCCTTACCTCCTTCCCCTCCCCACAGCACCTGTATATATGTATATATGTTTGTACATATTTATTACTCTATTTTATTTTGTTAATATGTTTTGTTTTGTTGTCTGTCTCCCCCTTCTAGACTGTGAGCCTGCTGTTGGGTAGGGACCATCTCTATATGTTGCCAACTTGTACTTCCCAAGCGCTTAGTACAGTGCTCTGCACACAGCAAGCGCTCAATAAATATGATTGAATAAATGAATGAATGCTGGGTGACCTTGAGTAAGTCACTTCTCTGAGCCTCGGTTACCCTCAACGGAAAAATGGGGATTAAGACTGTGAACACTGAGTGGCACAGGGACTGTATCTCACCAGAATATCTTGTATCTATCCCAGTGCTTAGTACAGTGCCTAGCACATAGTAAGAGCTTAAGTAATGCTGTAAAAAAAACCCCAAAGCCTTACATCTTCACTGGCTGAGACGCTCGAGCATAACCAGCCTGTACATTTTGACTCGATGTTTGCCAAATCTGAAAGGGCCTTCTCAAAGGGATTCTTTTCATTAATCTGTGTTTACATTCATTTCACCTATTATGTTCAGCTAATGGAAAACCCTCAACCCTCTGTATGCTCCTCTTGAAAGAAAAACAAATTTTAGTGTTAGAGAAGGATAGTATTCGTGGAAAATGAAGATTTTTCAAACCTGAAAATGAAGCCCCTCAAATAAAGTAGCATGCATCCCCACAACAGGCAGAAACCCCTCATCATTGACTTTTAAGGACCCAATCACCTCTCTCCTCACTACCTCTCTTCACTCCCCTCTTACTATAACCCAGCCCTCAAGCTTTACTCCTCTAAAGCTTCTCACGCTGCAGAGAAGCAGCCTGGCTCAGTGGAAAGAGCCCAGACTTTGGAGTCAGAGGTCATTAGTTCAAATCCTGGCTCCACCAATTGTCAGCTGTGTGACTTTGGGCAAGTCACTTGACTTCTCTGGGCCTCGGTTCCCTCATCTGTAAAATGGGGTGAAGACTGTGAGCCCTCGTGGGACAACCTGATCACCTTGTAACCTCCCCAGTGCTTAGAACAGTGCTTTGCACATAGTAAGCACTTAATAAATGCCATTATTATTATTATTAATACCATTCTACTCATTGTGCCTCATTCTGGTCTATCTCCCCACCCTTGCTCACCCACTCCCTCCCGCTATCATGAGGCAGAAAGGTATCCTGAGGTATTCCTGGTTGTACCCCTCTGAAGTGGCAAAAGAAGGAAGCCTAAGGAAGGAAGGGAAACAGAGAAAGTTGGGAATGGCCTTTCAAGACAAAGGAGAGAGGAAGATACAGGTCATGTGTGTGTGTGGTGATGGGGGGAGAGAGGAGGCGTTTCTCCCCCCAAAATCAGACTGGTCTTGTATCTAAAATCTTAGCATATTCAATCCCCGTATTCAAGCATTTGGCCTTCTTGTCTACCTGCGGCCTCCTGGAATCATTTCTTCTGATTTCTCTCTCCTGCCTGGGAAAGTCCATCTGTGTGTCTACAAGTAGGAGTTTAGAGCTGCTGGCAGAATAGTAGCAGCAGTAGTAGAAATAATTTTATTTATTGAGCCCCCGCTGGTTGCGACACCCAAACTAAGCACTTGGGAGAGTAGAACAGAAATATATGACAGCATTCCTTGCCCACTGGGAGCTTACAGTCTAAATGAGAGGCTGACTGTAGCTTGGCTATTCCTCTTTCAAATCTTTTGGGTAGTTGAAACAAACAACTAACAATAATTGTGGTATTTGTCGAGTGCCTACTATGGGCTAAACATTGTGTCAAATGCAGGGGTAGACACAAAATCATCAGGCTGGACACAGTCCCTGTCCCACACGGGGCTCCCAGCTAAGGGAGGAAGGAAAGGAGAAGAGATATTTCATCCCTGTATAGCCTCAGTTTTCTCATCTGTAAAATGGGGATTAAATACCTATTCTCCCTCCCCCTTTGACAGGGAGCCCCAGTTGGGTCGGGGACCCTGCCTGTCTGATTGTCCCTATCCTAGCACTTAGTATTATTAGGAAGATGAATCCATGTGTAAAGCCTGCTGAGAAAATGCTTCTTAATCCATTCCCAGGACAGCTGGGAGCTCATATCTGAAATGTGCTTCTCTCATGTTTTTCTCAGAAAGGATGTGGTTCCATAGCTTGTCTTGTTTGCGGACATTTCGAGGGTGTGGTCAAACCTCATTCTCTCCTTGTCTTCCACCTTCTACCCCTGAATGGCCCTGTCTCTCTCATAGACTGGAAAGGTGGCAAAGCCTAGCAGAAAAAGCACAAAGCTGGAAATCAGCGGACCCGAGTTCTAATCCTTCCTCCTCCACGTGGCTTGAGCAATGTTTTTTTTTTTAAATGGAATTTGTTAAGTGCTTCCTCTGTGCCGGGCACTGTACTAAGCGCTTGAATAGATTAAAGATATTCAGGTTGGACACGATCCTTGTCCCACGTGGGGCTCTCTGTCTTAACCCCCATTTTACAGGTCAGGTATCTGAGGCACAACATAAGTGAAGTGAATTGTCCAAGGTCACAAGGCAGGCAAGTGGCAGATTCAGGATTAGAACCTGGGTCCTTCTGACTCCCAGATCTGGGCTGTTTTCACTAAGCCATGTTGCTTCTAACCTCTAATCACTTAATCTCTCCGGGCCTCAGTTTCCTCAGATGTAAAATGAGGCTCAGAGAGTCTTTGAGCCCTACGTGGGGTGGGGTCTGTGTCTGATCTGATCATCTCTCCCCTTCCCCAGTAGACGCAGTGTGCTCCGATTAATACCATACCTCTAGACTGTAAGCTCCTTGTGAACAGGGAATATGTCTATTGTTGCATTGTACTCTCCCAAAGGCTTAGTACAGTGCTCTGCACACAGTAACTGCTCAATAAATACAACTGATCGATTGATAATAACTTTGTTCATTCATTCCTGGGGTTTGAACAATCCATTGCTTGTCTGAATAATAATAATAACAATAAAGGCATTTGTTAAGCGCTTACTATGTGCAAAGCACTGTTCTAATCGCTGGGGAGGTTACAAAGTGATCAGGTTGTCTCACGGGGGGCTCACAGTTTTAATCCCCATTTTACAGATGAGGTAACTGAGGCACAGAGAAGTTAAGTGACTTGCCCAAAGTCACACAACTGACAGTTGGTGGTGCCAGAATTTGAACCCATGACCTCTAACTCCAAAGCCCGGGCTCTTTCCACTGAGCCACATCTGAAGGACTGCATCTTCATTCCCTGAGCTAAGGGCTTGTCTTCCACTCCCCCGACATGGGAATATTGGTTGGAAAGAGGGGAGCGCCTGATGCCCTCCCAGGGAAAAGGGCGTAAATAGGCTGGGCAGGGAATGTGTCTGTTTATTGTTCTATTGTACTCTGCCAAAAGCGCCTAGTACAGTGCTTTGCATTCATTCATTCAATCGTATTTGAGTGCTTACTGTGTGCAAAGCTGTACTAAGCTTACTGTACTAAGCGCTTGGGAGAGTACAACAGAACAATAAACACACATCCCCTGCCTGCAACGAGTTTACAGTCTACAGGGACAAACTCTCACCCAGTAAGCACTCAATAAATACGACCGACTGACTAAACAGGTCAGCAGGCGAGAGTCAGCTAGAGGACCCCCTTACCTGCACAGGAGGAAAACTTCACCTCACTGTCCCCGTCCCCATCCCCCTTCATCCTGCAAAGCACACTCCAGACCCCGGTGCCTCTCAGTGGAGCAAGGGAGTGCCATTTCCCCTCAAACCAAGAGACAACTTTAGCGCACGTGGTTGAAATGATTCAGATGGGCTCTGGGTTGGATTGAAACTGCTGACGTATGGATGACAGGGAAAGCAGGAGAAGTTTCCCAGAATAACTTTAAGCGCTTAGTTCAGGTCTCTGCACACAGTAAGCGCTCAATAAATGCGATTGATTGATTGACTGATTCCCCTAGAAAACGCTTCTCCAGACTTAACCGTTGTTTCATGCAGCTGCGTCAAACTGGGGGCCTATTTCTTCTCCAACCTGGTTATTACAGAGCCGCCTTCCGGGAGAGTGGATCAGGCTGGAAATATCCCTCCCAAACCATGCAAGTTCACCACCATCTCCCACATCAATCAATTTCCTAGATACGACGCACTCGCTCTCCGTGAACCTCAGTCATTTTACCAGGGTTTTTTGCTTTGATGCAGCCTTGCTTCTGCCGACCCCTGCCTAATTCTTTTTAGGTGCTCTTGGTCTTTATCCTTGGTCTTCTTATCCTTTATACATGTGATGTAGTGCCTGAAATGAATGAAGGAATTTTCATTAATGAGGTCTGGCACTGTTCTAAGCTCTGGGGTAGAGACTTGTTAATCAGGATGGAGACACCTGTCTAGAAGGAGTGTGGCTCAGTGGAAAGAGTACGGGCTTTGGAGTCAGAGGTCATGGGTTCAAATCCCGGCTGTGCCAATTGTCAGCTGTGTGACTTTGGGCAAGTCTCTTAACTTCTCTGTGCCTCAGTTCCCTCATCTGTAAAATGGGGATTAAGACTGTGAGCCCCCCCGAAGGGACAACCTGATCACCTTGTATCCCCCCAGTGCCCAGAAGAGTACTTTGCACATAGGGAGCACTTAACAAATGCCATCATTATTTATTATTATTATTATTATATGTTTTGTTTTGTTGTCTGTCTCCCCCTTCTAGACTGTGAGCCTATTGTTGGGTAGGGACCCTCTCTATATGTTGCCAACTTGTACTTCCCAAGCACTTAGTACAGTGCTCTGCACACGGTAAGAACTCAATAAATACGATTGAATGAATAAATGAATGGATGCAACTCTCAGTAATGGGAAGTGTTCTATTAGGAACCTGCATTTTTCCTTCCTTCTGTTTTATTTTCTATTTCCTGGCAATACCCACCCCCGACCCCCACTTTCTTTTCTGATTTCTATGGGGCTCCTGCCAATTTCAGGAGGTAACAGTTCCCCATCCTGATTTATTTTTTTTCCCAAAGCAGAATCATCACTATCATCATCATCATCATCAGTCGTATTTATTAAGTGTTACTGAGTGAGAATCCCTGTACAAAGCTTTGGAAAGTTCAATGGAGTCAAAAGACAAGGAAGCAAATGAGAAAATAGCACCAGATGTTGTAAACATTCAGCTTGACAACCCACCAAGGACAATTCTTTTTTGTGTATCCAGTGTGCCCAGGGCACGCGTAAGGTGAACTTCACCATCAATGATGTCTTAATACAAAATACATACATACGTATATATGTATATGTATAATAAACAGTTACACATACACACATAGATATATACAGTATGTATATATATATATATATGCACATATATGTTTACACGCACACAATGGTAATTGGAACTGTATCAGGATTGAATAACTGTAGAAATAACTGAATATGCAAAAGGGCCCTTCTGCTGCATTTGCTACCACTCAAAATAGACTTAGAGAAGCAGCATGGCTCAGTGGAAAAGAGCCTGGGCTTTGGAGTCAGAGGTCATGGGTTCAAATCCCGGCTCCTCCAATTGTCAGCTGTGTGATTTTTGGCAAATCACTTCACTTCTCTGGGCCTCAGTTCCCTCATCTATAAAATGGGGATTAAGACTGTGAGCCCCCCGTGGGACAACCTGATCACCTTGTAATCAATCAATCAATCAATCAATCAATCGTATTTATTGAGCACTTACTATGTGCAGAGCACTGTACTAAGCGCTTGGGAAGTTCAAATTGGCAACACATAGAGACAGTCCCTACCCAACAGTGGGCTCACAGTCTAAAAGGGGGAGACAGAGAACAGAACCAAACATACCAACAAAATAAAATAAATAGGATAGAAATGTACAAGTAAGATAAATAAATAAATAAATAGAGTAATAAATATGTACAACCATATATACATATATACAGGTGCTGTGGGGAAGGGAAGGAGGTAAGATGGGGGGATGGAGAGGGGGACGAGGGGGACCTTGTACCCTCCCAAGTGCTTAGAACAGTGTTTTGCACATAGTAAGCACTTAATAAATGCCATCATTATTATTATTATTACCAAAGGAGTAGGTAAGGTCAACCATCTGGCTTTATAAGGCAGCCTTGTCACCCAGGAGACAAATAGCAGAACCATGATTTTCCGAACTCAGTATTTCCACCGTAAAACGTGTGCGCCTGGGGTGCTACTTGCTCAAATAGTTTCAGCAATCACTTATCTCCAGATGACCCCTTCAAATCCAACAGACCATTATTCTCCCTGCCTTCAAAGCCTAATTCAAAGCATGTCTCCCCCTCCAAGAGGCCTTCTCAAACTGAGCCCTTATTTCCACTATTCCCTCTCCCTTCTGCATCACCTTGGGACTTGAATTTGCACCCTGACCCCCACAACCACCCTCAGCCTCACCGCACTTCTGTACATATCCATACTTATTTATATTAATGTCTATCTCCCCAGCTAGACTGTAAGTTCCTTCTGAGCATGTGTCTGCTAACTCTTGTAGTGTACTCTTCCCAGGCACTTAGCAAAGTGCTATTCACACAGTAAGTGCCCCCAAAATACCAATGACTGATGACTCTCAGATAAATGCATCTCCATACCTGACCTGTCACCGCCTTTGCAAATTCCTATCAACATTCACCTCTGGAACAGCTGTACCTGGATCAATCATCGGCACCTTCAAACCAAAAGAGCCAATCCTGAACTCCTCACCTTCTTTCTTAAGCCTTCACTTTTCCCTGTTATCCAGACCTGTGCCCCCCTTTTTCTCTCCTCCTCCCCACCCCCCCGCTCTACCTCCTTCCCCTCCCCACAGCACCTGTTTATATGTTTGTAGAGATTTATTACTCTATTTTACTTGTACATATTTACTATTCTATTTATTTTGTTAATGATGTGCCTCTAGCTCTACTTCTACTTATTCTGATGACTTGACACCTGTCCACATGTTTTGTTTTGTTGTCTGTCTCCCCCTTCTAGACTGTAAGCCTGTTGTTGGGTAGGGACCATCTCTATATATTGCCAACTTGTACTTCCCACGTGCTTAGTACAGTCCTCTGCACACAGTAACCGCTCAATACATACGATTGAATGAATGAATCTGGAAGGCCATGGAACTTTAGCTCCTGAGGATTGAGTTAGGAAAAGGTAGGGTTAAAAACAATCATTACCACTCCATTTAGGCTTTCAATACCTTCCCTCCACTCCGCCCCTAGTACCGGAATTTATGCCAATCGATCAATTGGTGGTAATTATTGAGTGCTTACTTTGTGCAGAGCACTGTACTAAGCACTTGGAAGAGTGCTCCTCACTCCTCACTCTTGGCTTCAAGGCTCTCCATCACCTCGCCCCACTCCTACCTCACCTCCCTTCTCTTCTCCTACAGCCCAGCCCACACCCTCCACTCCTCTCCACTAACCTCCTCACTGTACTCATTCTCACCTGTCCCTCCGTCGACCCCCGGCCCCCATCCTCCCCCCGGCCTGGAATGCCCTCCCTCCACACATCCACCAAGCTAACTCTCTTCCTCCCTTCAAAGCCCTACTGAGAGCTCACCTCCTCCAAGGGGCCTTCCCAGACTGAGCCCCCTTTTTCCTCTCCTCCTCCCCATACCCCCCGCCCTACCTCCTTCCCCTCCCCACAGCACCTGTATGTATGTTTGTACAGATTTATTGCTCTATTTATTTTATTTGTACATATTTACTAGTCTATTTTATTAATGATGTGTATATAGCTATAATTCTATTTATTATGATGGTATTGACACCTGTCTACTTGTTTTGTTTTGTTGTCTGTCTCCCCCTTCTAGACTGTGAGCCTGTTGTTGGGTAGGGACCTTCTCTATAGGTTGCCAACTTGTACTTCCCAAGCGCTTAGTACAGTGCTCTGCTCACAGTAAGCGCTCAACAAATACGATTGAATGAATGAATGAATACAACACAGTAGAGTTGGTAGACATGCTGCCACAGTGAATTTATAGTGTAGAGGGCTGCTAGACTGCAAACTCCTCAAGGGCAGGGATTGAGTCTACAAACTATATTATATTCTCCTTGAGGGGGGAACCTAATTCTCCTATATTCCTGTAGCTCTGTAGGGTGCCCAAAACAATGCCATGCTCAAAAATGGAAACGAGTTAACAGACTGATAAATTTCCTGTTATTTATGCCTCACTTCTTTCACTTTTGAAAAATATCCTCAAAAGGGTTTAATCTCAGCAGATCGAGCCAAAAGGCTGTACCTTCAACCACGATATACTCAGAAAATTTAGGAGAATTTTCCAACTTCCACACCATCTGTACAGAGGCTTTTCTGAAGGATATCATGTAAAAATATTCTAGTACGGTCAGTTGTATAGAATATGGGATGCATCCAAGTGTTATGTCTAGAAAACAAATCATTTATACCCGAGAGCGCTGCAGAATCGTTAAAATCATTCAGCTGGAGAAGTCAATTTCAGGGTAACACAATGTCCGGCATTGAGAAATATCTGACATTCAACAGGAAAGGATTTTCAAAAGTTACTACTTTGCTCTCCAAGCACCTTGAACCAAAAAAAAAATAATAGTCATAAAACTGGATGATTCACCAGCCTGAAAATCAAACATGGCAGAGCAGGAAGGGATGTAACAATGCTGAACATTTTGGAAAAAGTTGTCTGTTTCTTCCTCTAACCCCCAAGGGAATGATTTCTGTATAACTGCCATTTTCAGAGAAAGAGAGAGATTAATCACCCCATTGTCAGTGTAGCCTCTTCAGAGAAGTATTTTTTGACAAGCAAAAATACAGCATCAAGACACCTTGTTATTTGTTGTTCCATATTTTTATTCCCTAAGTGAATGTTAATGCTCCCTATTGATATATGACAAATTCAAACGTAATAGTTTCTCTTCCTATCGATCTAGGGCTTTATTTCAAATATTTCACTGTTGTAAAGATGATTCATTTTGGAAGGATATCATTCTTTATTTTCTTACTAGGGATGCTGTTCAAACACATGGAATGGCTCTACAAGACACCACAAGGTGGGCAGGGATTGCAGATCTCAGCTTCTGTTGTCCTTTCCCAAGCATTTAGTACAGCGCACTGCATCCAGGGGTGCTCAGTAAATACCATTACTGCTGCTCAAGTCAAATCACCCAGACAATGCAATGCAATCAATCAGTCAATCAATGGTATTTATTGAGTGCTTGCTGTGTGCAAAGCACTGTACTAAGCACTTGGGAAAGTGCAATACAACAGAGCTGGTAGCCGATATCCCTGCCCGCAAGGAAGCAGTGTGGCCTAGTGTATAGAGCATGGGGCTGGGAGTCAGAAGACCTGGGTTCGAATCCCAGCTCTGTCACTTGTCTTCTGGTAAGCTTGGGCAAGGCACTTAATTTCTCAGGCCTCAGTTTCCTCATCTTTAAAATGGGGGTTAAATTCTAGTTTCTCCAACTTAGACTGTGAGCCCCATGTGGGTCAGAGACTGTGTCCAACCTGATTATCTGGTATTTACCCCAGCGCTTAGTACAGTGTCTGGCTTATAGGAAGGAGTATAGAAGCAGGATGGCATAGGGGATAGAGCAGGGGCCCGAGAGTCAGAAGGTCATGGGTTCTAATCCTGTTCCACCCCTTGTCTGCTGTGTGACCTCAGGCAAGTCACTTTACTTCTCTTTGCCTCAGTTACCTAGTCTGTAAAATGGGGTTTGAGACTGTGAGCCCCACATGGGACAAAGACTGTTGTGTCCAACCCAATTTGCTTGTATCCACCCCTGTGCTTAGTATAGTGCCTGGCACACACTAAGCACATAATAAATACCATTTTCATTACCTATTATTAAGTTCTTAACAAGGACCATAGGGAAAAGAACATCAAAAAGCACAGGAGCTAATGCACCCAGTAGGGATCCTGAAAGAATTCAGTGAAGTCCACTGTTTGGCTAAGGACCACGGTGGGAGGGCCTATGGTAGCCTTCTTGCCAGCCATTGCTTTAGCGGGTCCAGATTTCTCTCCAGCCACTTTATGTTCTTCTTAATGTTCTCCAGGACGGTCCTGGTGGCCAGGAGCTGGGATGCTTGTTCCTTCATCACCTCAAAAAACTGCTTCACCTAAAACATCCAATCAAGAGGGTGAGCATGAGGCAGGGGATGTCAAAACACAACGAAATGGTCCCCCTGCTAAAAACACCACCCGGCCATTCCGGACCACGGGCCAGTCTCTTCCGGACTCTCCGATTTGGTGACCGTCAGTTTTCTTAGAGATTCCTTGTATCAGCTGAGCGCTGGGGTTGAGCTGGGGCTGTTTCCCCGGGGGGGTGATAAGGAACCCAATCCTTTCTCCAGGAAAGATGAGATGAGTAAGAGGTGACACCCAACCCTTTGCAACGTGAATTTTTCAGACCAGACCGGAGGCCACAATGTTACATTTCACTAAGTGGACTCTCCCAAGTGCTTAGTACGGTGCTCCGGACTCAGTAAGTGCTCAATAAATATGATCAAATTGATGAATTCATTCATTCAATCGTATTTATTGAGCACTTACTGTGTGCAGAGCACTGTACTAAGCGCTTGGGAAGTACAAGTTGGCAACATATAATGAATGAACCTGAGTCCCGCTCTTGACAGCATCTCCTGGCTTAATTTAGCAGAGAGCTCAGGAGAGGAGCAGACTGGTGGGTGGGGGGAGTGGGGAGGGGACAGTCAGCCCTCTCTCCTGGTGAGGGGGAACCTGTCCCCAAGACAAAACATCGACAGCAACAATCGTGCTGGAAACTGACAGGAGTGAATATGCAGGACTGTCCTCACCTCTTTTAATTCTTCATGGGAAGAAAACGTCGAGGTTGCTCCAACTAAAATACTCCTAAAGGCGGAGGAGCCCAGTGGGAACCTGTGATCAAAAAGAAAAACATGTTTTCCTCCCACTTTTCCACACCTGCTAGCCTCAGTGGTCCTGGTATAGCTCACCACATGCAGTCACTGCCTTTCTTTCTCTGCATTCTCACTCATCAATCAATCAATTGCATTTATTAAGCACTTACTGTGTGCAAACCACTGTACTAAGCGCATAGTCAACCCATCGGTGGTATGCTCGCTGTGGGCAGGGAAATGTCTATTGTTGTACTCTCCCAAGCGCTTAGTACAGTGCTGTATACACAGTAAGTGCTCAATAAATACGACTGATTGAATGAGTGAATGAAAGGTATTTACTGAGCACTTACCCTGGGCAGAGAACTGTCCCAAGCACAACAGAGCTAGTAGATACAATCCTGGGCCTCTTGTTTCATTCATTTATTCAATCATATTTATTGAATGCTTACTGTGCGTAAAGCACTGGAATAAGCACTTGGGAGAGTACGATTTAACAATAAACAGACACATTCCCTGCCTACAACAAGCTTATAGAGTAGAGAAGGAGATGGACATAAATATAAAGAAATAAATTACAGATATGTACTTGTTTCACCCAATCTCTCTGTTCTCTCTCTCCCACCTTCTTCTGAGTCACCCTTGCACTTGGATTTGCTGCTTGTACCCACACCCCTTCTCAGCCCCTCAGCACATACGTCCACATCCATACATATATATAGCAATATCCCAGTGATTCATAGTCAAAGAAAAGTGCATGCAAGGCTATAAAAGACCAGTGTCGGTGATATAAGCTCTCTCTCTCTCTCTCAGCAGGTCTCAGAGAGAGAGAGAGAAAGAGAGAGAAAGAGAGACATATATCCCATGAAATCATTTCATGGGAGAGGCTCAGAGCAAGACTAAATGTTCATGGCTTATAAAATAGCAGAAATGTTACCCCAAAGGATGGTATTAGGATGAGAAGCAGCATGGCTCAGTGGAAAGAGCACAGGCTTGGGGATCAGGGATCATGGGTTCTAATCCCAGCTCCGCCAATTGTCAGCTCTGTGACTTTGGGCAAGTCACTTAACTTCTCTGTGCCTCAGTTACCTTACCTGTAAAATGGGGATTAAGACTGTGAGCCCCACATGGGACAGCCTGATCACCTCGTATCCTCCCCAGCGCTTAGAACAGTGCTTGGCACATAGTAAGTGCTTAACAAATGCCATTGCTATTGTTATTAATCCACAGGTATTTCAGAGCTCATTCACGTGTTTCCTCTGGTAATGTACACACCACCAAGGATTTCTCCCCACCTCCCCATGTTGGAGGTTGAATCCCATATTATCAGGTCAATTTGACCAATGAAGACAATCAATTTGGTTAATGCAGACCAATATTACCACTCCTTTCCTTCTTAAGAGGAGTTTGGGCCTGAACTGGATGAATGCTACCTCATTTCTGCACTCTATCCACTCCAGACACTAGATGCTTCACTTCTCTGACAGCAGTTCTCTTGAGCTACTAAACGTCAAAAATCATTTGCGTCATAGAGTGGTGGCTTGAAACACTAACTTTTCTAGCAGTTTGCTCCAATTTCGGGTCACAAAACTCCAGGCCAGACGTTGTCCAGTTGGATTTTGGCTGATGCCGTAGACGACTGATGGGAGATCCTGTGTCTTGATCACTTTCCCTTCCAGCCCGAGTTCCAACAACCTGCGTTGTGAACACACCAAGGACACAATGAGTGATACAGCCAGTTTGTGTACCCGCAGTGCCGGGTTAGTGTAGTGGCAGTCAATCAAATCATCCAATGGTATTTACTGAGCACTTATGTTCAGACCACTGTAATAATAATAATAATAATAATGATAGCATTTATTAAGCACTTACTATGTGCCAAGCACTGTTCTAAGCACTGGGGAGGTTACAAGGTGATCAGGTTGTCCCACGGGGGGCTCACACTCTTAATCCCCATTTTACAGATAAGGTAACAGAGGCACAGAGAAGTTAAGTGGCATGCCCAAAGTCACACAGCTGGCAATTGGCGAACTGTACTAAGCACTTGGTACTTAGTAGTGGATCCACAGAGCTTTATTGGTAAAAAACCAGAAGTGGTTTACCATTGCCGCCTTCCGCATAGTAAACTTGAGTCTCCACCCTTGACTCTCTCCCATGTCACTGCTGCCCAGCACAGGTGAGTTTTGACTTGTAGCAGATTGCCTTCCACTCGCTGGCCACTACCCAAGATAGGAGTGGAATGGATATGCCTCTGCTTGACTCTTCCTCCCATAGTCGAGACTGGTAGAGGAATGGAAACTCTCCAGGAGCGACCCTGAGAGGGACAAGGCCTCTTGGAGAAGATATTTTCATAGGGCATCTGCAAAATGGGAATTAAATACCTGCTCTCCCTCCCTTTTACTCTAAGAACTCCATATAGGGTAGGGGATGTGTCTAATCTGATCATTTATTGATTGATTGACTGACTGTACTGTCTCTTCTCCAGTGCTTAAGTACCATCATTATTATTAATTACCATTACTTTGAGTGTGGCAGCGGGAGGACAATCAATTGATCACATTTATTGAGCACTGACTGTATGCAGAGCACTGTACGAGGCGTTTGGGAGACTACAATATAACAGAGTCGGTAGACCCATTCCCTATCCACAAAGAGCAAGATAAGCAGGGGTGTGGTATTACTACCTGCATGTTCTGTGAGCTCTTTCATTCATTCAATTCATTCATTCAATCGTACTTATTGAGCACCTACTGTGTGCAGAGCACTGTGCTAGGCACTTGGGAGAGTACAATAGAACAATAAAATAAAATAAATTACCAATAAATTATAAATTAAAATAAATTACAAAGAAGGACATAAGTGCTGTGGGATTGAGGGATGAATAAAGGAAGCGAATCAGGACGATGCAGAAGGGAGTGGGAGAGGAGGAAAGGGGCACAGGTTGAAGGCCCATCTCCTCCAAGAGGCCTTCCCAGACTAAGCTCCACTTTTCCTCATCTCCCACTCCCTTCTGTGTCACCTTGACTTCTTTCCTTTGCTCCTCCCTCTTCTCCCCGCCCCGCAGCTTGTATGTACGTATCTGTCATTTTATTTATTTCTACTGTTGTCTGTCTCCCCCACTCTAGACTGTAAGCCTGTTTATTGTGACTGCTTATTGCTGTATCGTCCTCTTCCAAGCGCTCAGTACATTGCTCTGCACACAGTCAGCACTGAATACATACGACTGAATAAATGAATGAAAGGGTAGCCAGCTGGAAGTGACTTGGGAAGGGTAGCCTTATATCTAGCGCTCTACTGGGCACACTGAACTGCCCATCACACTACACTGCCTCTTCCTTCCTCCCCACCGCCCACTTGGAAGAAACACGAAAGGGTTATTGGCAGGAATCAAGGAAAGCCAACAGAGTTGATATTTCTTACCTGGCCAGTTTGGTGCCATCTCGGCTACTTGCCAAAGCTGAGCGGATCTTGCCCTGCTGGGCCCCAGACATGGACTCTGTGTACCTCTCCAAGAGGAAGTTCCAGCCCTCTGCCGTCTTGGCCCCGACAGAATAGACTGTCTCCATGACATCAGTAGGGATGCTAAAAAAGAATGTAGATCAGAATCAGCGTGGCTCAGTGGAAAGAGCGCGGGCTTGGGAGTCAGAGGTCGTGGGTTCTAATCCCGGCTCCGCCACATGTCTGCTGTTTGACCTTAGGCAAGTCACTTGACTTCTCTCTACCACGGTTTCCTCACCTGTAAAATGGGGATTCGATAACTGTTCTCCCTCCTACTTAGACTGTGAGCCTCATGTGGGACAGGGACTGTGTCAGACCTGTTTATCTTACATCTACCCCAGGGCTTAGAACAGTGCTTGACACCTAGTAAGCATTTAACAAAATACCATAAAGTAGATACTGTTTGACCATGGGCAAGTCACTTAATTTCTCGGTGCCTCAGTTTCCTCATTTGTAAAATGGGATGAAATACCTGTTCTCCCTCCTTCTCAGACTGAGCCCCACCCACAACAGGAATTGTGTCTGACCTCATTATCTGTATCTACAGCAGCACTTAGTATAGTGCTTGGCCCATAGTAAGTACTTAACAAATATCACAATTATTATTCTTAGGGCAAAAATGGAGCTAGTCCCCAGTCCAATAGCAGCAATTGAATCGCTCTTTCCCAACGGATAACTGCCACAAAACAATTCCTGGTAGGGCTACTTAATAATAATAATAGTAATAATAATGGTATTAGTTAAACGCTTACTATATGCCAGGCACTGAACTAAGTGCTGGGGTAAATACGAGCAAATTGAGTTGGACATAGTCCCTGTCCCAAGTGGGGCTCAATCCCCATTTTAAAGATGAAGGAACTGAGGCCTAGAGAAGCGAAGTGACTTGTCCAAGGTCACGCAGCAGACAATGGTGGAGCTGGTATTAGAACCCATGACCTTCTGATTCCAGGCCCCTGCTCTATCCACTACGCGATGAAGCTTCTATGTAATCCTCAACTGGCTTGATTTCAGCTTGCCGTGTGTCCGACCTGGACCTCTCTGCGGTGGATGACATCCAGAGGCGGAAGAGCGCGCTAGCCTTCTGGATGCAGAGAGGGTCCTGCAGCTCACACGCTAGCCCCAGGAGGCCAGCCCGCAGCAACCGCTCGGAAACCGAGCCCTCATCGCTCCAGCTCTGCTTGTCCATCACCGGCTTGAACTCCTGTAGAATGTAGCGCTGTGGGGAGGAGAAAATGGGCCAGAAGATTTTTATTAGTATTATTATTTTCATTATTATGGTATTTGTTAAGTGCTTACTCTTTGCCAGGCAATTTACTAAGCTTTGGGGTGGATTCATTAATTCATTCATTCAAGCGTATTTATTGAGTGCTGTGTGCAGAGCACTGTACTAAGCGCTTGGGAAGTACAAGTTGGGATACAAGCAAACTGGATGAGAAACAGTCCCTGTCCCATGTGAGGCTCACTGCTTTAATCCCCATTTTACAAAGCCCTACTGAGAGCTCATCTCCTCCAGGAGGCCTTCCCAGACTGAGCCCCCTTTTTACTCTCCTCTTCCCCATCCCCCCCGCCTTACCTCCTTCCCCTCCCCACAGCACCTGTATATATGTTTGTACAGATTTATTACTCTATTTATTTTACTTGTATATACTTACTATTCTATTTATTTTGTTAATGATGTGCATCTAGCTTTACTTCTATTTATTCTGATGACTTGACACCTGTTCACATGTTTTGTTTTGTTGTCTGTCTCCCCCTTCTAGACTGTGAGCCCGTTGTTGGGTAGGGACCGTCTCTATATGTTGCCGACTTGTACTTCCCAAGTGCTTAGTACAGTGCTCTGCACACAGTAAGTGCTCAATAAGTACGATTGAATGAATGAATAATTGAAGTGACCGGCCCAAGGTCATACAACAGAAACTTGGCCGAGCTGGGATTAGAACCCATGACCATCAGACTCCAAGGCCCAGGCTCTAACAAATACCGCAAGCTGATTCTCGGATTCCCTCCGCATGTCAGCCCTGACTGAGCTTCCAAACATGCCGGCGTCCTCCACCCTGATTCCAAACCTTCATCCTTTCCTTTAGCTATGGGAAAATCTTAACCAAGGAGGAAAGGAAGATCGATCAGGGCAGGGCTCCGCAAACTCTGGCTCCAGAGCCAGACTTGGGGCTCTCCACTCCTTAGGTGGCTTCTGAATAATAATAATAATGATAATAATGGTATTTGTTAAGTGCTTACTGTGTGCAAAGCACTGTTCTAAGAGCTGGGGAGGTTACAAGGTGATCAGGTTGTCCCACATGGGGCTCACAGTCTTAATACCCATTTTAGATGAGGTAACTGAGGCACAGAGAAGTGAAGTGACTTGCCCAAAGTCACACAGCTGACAGTTGGCGGAGACAGGATTTGAACCCACGACCTCTGACTCCAAAGCCTGTGCTCTTTCCACTGAGCCGCGCTGCTTCTCAATGCTCTGCCTCCTCCTCTAGACTGTGAAGTCACTGTGGGCAGGGGAAGTCTCTGTTTATTGTTATAGTGTAGTCTCCCAAACGCTTAGTACAGTGCTTTGCACACAGTAAGCGCTCAATAAATATGACAATGAAGGAATGAATGACGGGATGACATGATTAGCTTCTTGCTCACGGCTCTCTGGACAGGAAGAAGCCTGCCCCGTCCTGACCCTCTGAGTCAGAAAGGGTCAAGGAGGAATGAAGATGGCAGGATGCGGCCCCTCCCAGCTAGGGGGCTGTTGAGGGAGCCACTGGAGTCCTCACTGAACAGTGAGCTGGAGCTGCCTTCACTCACCCCAATCTCCAAGCACCTGTTCAAGGCAGCCCCAAGGCCAGCCAGCCAAGCTAAGGAGGGTTGAGCTTGTTGTGGGCAGGGAATGTGTCTGTTTACTGTACTACTGTATTCTCCCAAGTGCTTAGTACTGTGCTTTGCACACAGTAAGTCTCAATAAATATGACGGAATGAATGAATGGCAGGCCTGGGAGTTTGTAACCCTTACCTACCCTCCCCTCTCCCCAAATGAACCAAGAGAAAGTATGATTTTTTCACTCTCTCTCTCCTCTTCCCCCCTTTCCCTCTCCCTTTCTCTCCCTCTCTTCTCCCCTTCCTCTCTTGTCCTCTCCCCTTCTCTCTCTCTCTCCCTCTCTCTTATTCCACTGTTCTCTCTTCCCTTTGCCTCTCCCTTGATCTTCCGTTTACTCAGTATGATTGACCCTTTACACATTACCTGTCAAAGGTTTCATTTTTGTTTAAGCCTTCCCACATGAAGACGTTGCAGACGCCAGCACTGGAGCTTTCTAACCTTGCTTGGCAAATGGACTCCGTCCCCAGAAGATTGGAATGCTTTTGAGAACCGTATCTTCCCCTTGCTCAGCTTAGCTAACTCCTTCAGCTTTCCCAGGGGATTGGGGATGAGCCCACCTCAAGGGGAAGCCAGACCCCCCAGTTATTAGCTGCTGGGTGACAGACTTGTTTAGGACTCCCTCAGTCTGTCTCCCTCAGGGGAGACATGCAGTGCCGGCACACAGATAAGACAACTACATCCTTTTTCCACATGAGAAAATAACCTTGAGGCTCTCGGTGACGTCTGAAATATTCCTCTGGTCCATCATGTGGTAGAACAGTTCCCAGTAGCCCAGGCCTTTGCGAAGCGCAAGGTTGCTTGTTTCGTGCCGGAGGTAGAGCGTCAGGTCCAGAGCTTTGTGGAGCGACAGTTTCCCTGCGCTGAAAAACAATTCATTTTGGACTGGAGGCTGTCCATCACCTCGCCCCCTCCTACCTCACCTCCCTTCTCTCCTTCTCCAGCCCAACCCACACCCTCCGCTCCTCTGCCGCTAATCTCCTCACTGTGCCTCGTTCTAGTCTGTCCCACCATCGACCCCTGGCCCGGAATGCCCTCCCTCCCCACATCCGCCAAGCTAGCTCTCTTCCTCCCTTCAAGACCCTACTGAGAGCTCACCTCCTCCAGGAGGCCTTCCCAGACTGAGCCCCATCCTTCCTCTCCCCCTCGTCCCCCTCTCCATCCCCCTGCCTGACCTCCTTCCCTTCCCCACAGCACCTGTATATATGTATATATGTTTGTACGTATTTATTACTCTATTTATTTATTTATTTTACTTGTATATATCTATTCTATTTATTTTATTTTGTTAATATGTTTGGTTTTGTTCTCTGTCTCCCCCTTCTAGACTGTGAGCCCACTGTTGGGTAGGGACTGTCTCTATGTGTTGCCAACTTGTACTTCCCAAGCGCTTAGTACAGTGCTCTGCACACAGTAAGTGCTCAATAAATACAATTGATTGATTGATTGATTGATTGATTGTTCAGCCCGGCCAATCCCGCTGGCAAGTCTCGGCGCCAGTGGGCCCTTCCACTTCGCTGCCTGCCCAAGTTCTTTCATGACCTCTACCGCTCCGCCACCAGGAATGCTTGTGTGGGGGCCCACAGACACAAACTCCCTTCCCTCACCAATCTCCTCATTCTTAATCCCTTGTCCACATCCTCCCTCCTTCCTGGAGGACCCTCCCACTTCATAGCTGTGCTATTTGTTAAGCACTTACTATGTGCCAAGCACTGTTCTAAGCGCTGGGATAGAAACAAGGTACTCAGATCGGACACAAATCCTGTCCCACATGGGACACACATTCTTGATCCCCATTTTACAGATGAGGTAACTAAGGTTCAGAGACGTTAAGTGATTTGCACACAGCAGCCATGCTGCTTCCCAACAGATTGCTGCTCATATCCAACAGACTGCCGTTCTCCCCATCTTCAAAGCCTACTAGAATCATATCTCCTCCAGGAACAAGAGTAATAATAATTGTGGCATGTGTTAAGCATTTACTCTGTGCTAAACGCTATATTAAGCACTGGGGCACGCACAAGCTAATCGAGCACCTCATGGGGCTCACAGTCTATAGGAGAGCAAGTATCTTATTCCTATTTTGCAGATGGGGCACTGAGACACAGATAAGTGAAGTGACTAGCCCAAGATCGCACAGCGGACAAGTGGCGGAGCCGGAATTCAAACCCAGGTCCTCTGACTCCCGGCCTGTGCTCTTTCCATGAGGCCACACTGCTTCTCAGGAAGGCTTCCCCGACTAACCTGTCATCTCCCCACCTTATTTTTCCTCCCTCCTGTGCCACCCATGCACTTGAGCCCACACCCACTAAGCCCTTAAGTACTCACTCTCTACCCCCTCAACCACACCCAGCACTTAGGTAAATATCCTTATACTCTGCTACCTGTAATTTATTTTAATGTCTGTCTCCCCTGCTCAATTTTAAGATCCTCGGGGGCAGGGATTATGTCCACAAACTCCATTGTGTTCTCCTAAGCAATTAGTGCAGTGTTTTGCATTCAGGAAGCATTTAATAAATTCTATTAATTGATTGATGAATTCCTCCTTCCCAGGCCCTGACATCTGGCTGAAGATGCTCACAGCAGGGATGGCTCCTATGTAGAATGGCGAGAATCACTTGGCATATCACAGCGCAACAAGCCTGTATCTTACTGCTTAGCAGTTACTCTCTCATTAGATCCTGCCCTGTCCCCTAGGAAACAGGGCCTCTGCCTCTCCCACAGCCCTGAGGACACAGCACAGAGAACATGACTTGTCCACAACAGTCAGGCTGACTAGCCACAGGGGGAAGGGAAGCGGCTGGGGGGCACTATTAATAGAATCGACATAAAGGCTCATGTGGTTTTGTCTGCTTGTGTTGGAGGCGGTCAGCTCTGGTGATGTGTGTGCCCAGCTCTGAGGTCCCAGAATGCTCTGGGGAGGTCACCCGCAACCCAGCCCGCTATGACCGGGCCACCCAGATATTCCTAGGGCCATGTTTCCTTGGGCTGAGGATAACAATAATAATAATAATAATAATCATGGCATTTATGAAGCGCTTACTATGTGCAAAGCAGTGTTCTAAGCGCTGGAGAGGTTACAAGGTGATCAGGTTGTCCCACGGGGGGCTCCCAGTCTTAATCCCCATTTTACAGATGAGGTAACTGAGGCACAGAGAAGTGAAGGGACTTGCCCAAAGTCACACAGCTGACAATTGGCAGAGCCAGGATTCAAACCCATGACCTCTGACTCCAAAGCCCGTACTCTTTCCACTGAGCCCGCACCCTCCGCTCCTCCACCATTAATCTCCTCACCGTACCTCGTTCTCGCCTGTCCCGCCATCGACCCCCGGCCCACATCATCCCCTGGGCCTGGAATGCCCTCCCTCTGCCCATCCGCCAAGCTAGCTCTCTTCCTCCCTTCAAGGCCCTACTGAGAGCTCACCTCCTCCAGGAGGCCTTCCCAGACTGAGCCCCTTCCTTCCTTTCCCCCTTGTCCCCCTCTCCATCCCCCCCATCTTACCTCCTTCCCTTCCCCACAGCACCTGTATACATGTATATATGTTTGTACATATTTATTACTCTATTTATTTATTTATTTTACTTGTACATATCTATTCTATTTATTTTATTTTGTTAGTATGTTTGCTTTTGTTCTCTGTCTCCCCCTTTCAGACTGTGAGTCCACTGTTGGGTAGGGACTGTCTCTATATGTTGCCAATTTGTACTTCCCAAGTGCTTAGTACAGTGCTCTGCACATAGTAAGCGCTCAATAAATACGATTGACGATGAGCCATGCTGTGTCCTCTGGGCCACATGGGGCAGATAGTAGGAGAGGAATCCAGGAGGGCCCAGTTAGGAAGTTCATTCATTCATTCAATTGTATTTATGAGCGCTTACTGTGTGCAGAGCACTGTACTAAGAGCTTGGGAAGTACAAGTTGGCAACATATAGAGACAGTCCCTACCCAACAGTGGGCTCACAGTCTAGAAGGGGGAGACAGAGAACAAAACAAAATATATTAACAAAATAAAATAATTAGAATAAATATGTACAAATAAAATAAATAAATAAAGTAATACGTACAAATATATATATACATATATACCAGGGACCACCCTGCGTGTACCCCCAAAAACAACAACTGGGGCCTATTGTAGAATAGAGCATACTCTACCCCTTCCCAAGGCTTCTCAAAGAAAACAAAAATTCCTTTCCTGTGCCGCTAAGGTCCCCCCTCACCTGGTTGCCACTTATCCACTCTCTTCTGCCAAAATCCAGCTTGGGCTCTTTTTTTTTTTTGAATTTGTTAAGTGCTTACTGTGGGTCAGCCCTGGAGTAGATAGAAGCTAATCAAGTTGGACACAATCCCTGTCTCACATGGGGCTCACAGTCTTAATCCCCATTTTACAGATAAGGTAACTGGGGCTCAGAGACGTTAATTGTCTTGCCCAAAGTCACACAGAAGACAAGTGGCAGAGTATGGATTAGAACCCTTGCCCTTCTGATTCCCAGCGTGTGCTCTATCCACTAGGCCATGCTGCCTCTTTGCCTCTCCAAAGCCAACTTCAGCTTTCTTCTCCTACACTCATTCCAGGCCTCGCCAGACTTAAAATGGGAATTATACATCTGTTTTCCCCTTCCCTTAGACTGTGAGCCCTGTGGAGGCCCGGGATGTGTCTTATCGGATAGTATTCTATCTACCCCAGGCCTTAACATAGTGCTTAGCCTGTAGTTAGCACTTAATAAATTCCATAATCATGATTATTACGATGAGGAAAAGCAACACGGAGTACCTGACCAGCTGAAAGGCATTGTGAATGAGGCTGGCTCGGTCTTTGTCGCTGAGTCTCGAGGGGTTGTCACTGAGCAACTGAGTCAGGCTGTCCCACCCAGCGCCCTCGTAGTGAACGATGTAGTAGCCGTTCATGTCCACGTTGAATTTCACCCAGCTGGCTTTGCTGTCGAGTTCTATTGCATCTGAGAAAAGAATAAAGTAGACAGGACACATTCACACACTTTCCTGGCAGAGACCAAGCCAGCAGGACTAGCTCCTCACACGGACCAAGGGGTAAGGCCCTGAGGCTTCTAGAAATCAGCCAGTCAGTCAATCATATTTATTGAGTGCTTACTGTGTGCAGAGCACTGTACTGCACCTGGAGGAGCGAAGTGTGCACTTTAGAGGAGTGAAGTGTGCTGGCTGGATTGTAATAGGAAAGTAGCAAGGTGAGGTAGGAGGGGAAAACTCCTCCTAGTAGAGGAAACCTGCTTGCTCCTCAAGACCTCTTCCTGGAAAGCAGTGTGGCCTAGTGGAAAGAGCAGGGGCCTGGGACACAGAGGCCCTGGGTTCTAATCCTGGCTCCGCCACATCTACTGTCTGACCTTGAGCAAGTCACTTACCTTTTCTGTGCCTTAGTTACCTCATTTGTAAAATGTGGAGTAAGACTCTGAGTCCCATGCGGGACACGGACTGTGCCCTACCTGATTATCTTGTATCTACCCCAGTGCTTAGTACAATGCCTGGCCCATAGTAAGCACTTAACAAATAACATAAAAAGGTGTTTTCCAGAGTCTGTCAATCACTCACCTGATGACATCATCAGAGCACAGCCAATTAGGGAAGACAAACTGTCAAGGAGAAGGGGCTAAGAAAGGGGAGAAAAAGCCCCAGGCAAAGGAGGAGCAAGAGGAGGAAGAAGAGCCCCTCTGGATTTTTGAAGCGTGAAGCTGGGGTTCACCGGGAAGTTTCAGGTCGGTTTTCCCTTATCTGATTGTCTTGTCTACAGGAAGTTGAGCGGTTCACCCTAGAGGAGGTAGAAGGGTGAGGTGGACAGTAACCCCTGGATTTCAGTTAGAAACGAGTACCAGAACAGGGATAGGTGGTTAACTTCAAATCTGATCCTGTTGCCCGGTTATGATTTCTGTGAAAACTGTTCGCTGTCAATACTGGGTCGCCGTCCAGAATCCGAGAGATGACTTTCTGAGGAGCGTGCACTTTTGGAGAGGCTGCCCACAGCCTCAGAGGGAGGGATGGAGTCACCCATCATAAACAAGGGGAGAGTCAATCACAAAGATTGAGGATGAAGGGGAGAGAGAAGGAAGGCTAAGACCCTGTTACCTGACTGAGTCTTCAGTAAGAATTTTCCAACCTTTCTGGAGCTGCTCGTGATGTAGGTTAAGGGAACTTGCCATTGGAAGCTTTTTGAAAACAAAAACAGAGAAAGGAGAATGATTACACTGGTCCACCCTGTTATCTTTAAACCAAACCCAGCAGTTGTCCACAAATGGCCACCCTCACCCTGCCTGCATGGAGGCCCAGAGAGGCTCTTCTGGCAGAACGGTCTTCAGGAAGCGCTCCTGCCTGATGCTGAGTTGTCTCCCGGTCTGATTGACGATGATGAGCGGAATTCCCTTCTGAAGTGTCCAGGTGTTCATGATCTCTGCCAGGTCCAGATGTGCGGCGGGATAGCTATACTGAGGCCAGTGCAGATAGAAAATCATTCACTAGGGATAAGCACTCGGGAGGCTGATGGCCTGGTCTGCCTGATTATTGACATCAGAAAACAACCCGATCACCTCCCGATAGCTGCCTCCCAAACCCCAGAGACTCCTACAAAATAGCAGTGGGAAACAATTTTATTGTCTCCATAGGAACCCACTAATGGGTTCTCTTCCTAACTTGGGCCCAAAGCCTGTGCCTAAAGGAGAGTGTAGTCTAGTGGATAGAGCGTGAGCCCGGGAGACAGAAGGACCGGGTTATAAACCCAGTTCTGCCACTTGACTGCTGTGTGACCTTGGGCAAAGTCACTTCATTTCTCTGAGACTCAGTTACCTCATCTGTAAAATGGTGATTAAGACTGTGAGCCCCATTCAGGACATGGACTGTGTCCAACCTGATTATCTTGTATCTACCCTATAGAACAGTGATGGGCAAATAGTAAGTGCTTAACAAATACCATTTTAAAAAAAATGCCCCACTGGCATTTCCATGGGTGACTGCTTTTTAAATAATCCAGTAGCCATCACGACAGGAGATACTGAGCATTAATAGGAGAGGCACCTGGCTTTCAAGCCTCAGAAAAAGTGTTTGTTTCAGACCCAGGGTGGAAGATTAATGTGGCTGGGGCTCAGTTCACATAGCACTCCTGGTACTTACTTCATTTGCCATTATCTCAATTGCACAGATTATAATAATTCAAGGGCGTTGGATTCAGTAAAACAACAGCAATATGCCACCTTTCAGTATTAGATGCAAATAGCTGGGGAAGCCCCTGTTCTTAGCATCGGGATTAATTCCGATCTATCAGACCAGCAGTGGTCCAGGGAGTGGGAAGACATTTTAGAAACCCCTAGGCAAATTCTGATTTAATTTCTCAACTAAATAGACCATGTTCTCATTACAAGCCCTGAATCAGACACATCCCTGGGGTGACACTAAGTATTTTCCCAAACACTCTTGCTACGAGCTTCCCTCCCTAGGACAGGCTAATGAAAATAATGACATTGAGATGCTTCTGCAGTGCATGTCGTTGGGAAGAACTTGCGATTTTTAATTAAAGCTGAGCTTTCTGCGGTTTAACTGTGATCATGCAGTCACCAGAGGGAGATTGGCTTCTCAGATGCCTCTAGGATGGCAGTATTTTATTGTACTCTCCCAAGTGCTTAGGTCCGTGCTCTGCACACAGTAAGCGCTCAATAAATACCAACGGTTGATCGACTGCATACCAAATTTCCAATCTGTACCCTACCAAGTATAGTTTCCATTGAGAAAGATGAGGAATGTTCCCTGGGGGTCTCCAACATCATGATGCCCATAGTCTCAAAAACTGAGAAAAGCCACCCCTCCCAGAAGCCCTGTGAGCATACAAACAGATCGCTGTGCTCTTGGAGCCAATTCCATTCTGTGTGCCCCCAGACATTAAAAGCACTGGAAGCCAGAATGACCTTGGGATACCCCCTTTACTTAAGTGCTTTTTGAACTGCAGACTCCTTTTGATTTATTCATGTCTGACAGCGCAAATTCAGGGAACTTTCCAACTGATTAGAATATATCGTTGGCGTTTCAGACCCCCTAGCTACACTTTCATCCCTTTGTTCCTTTGCTGGTCTCTTTATCCGGGACATGAAACATTTAGCTTTGGCCATCATTTATTTATTGAGGGTTCGGCATTATCTGATGTTTTCTGGCTTGATGGGGAAGAAGGGGAGTTTCACATACCGTTTTTGGTGGGGACAAACTGGGTTGCAATGGCACTTGAATGAACTCCATTATAAAAGACAATAGCTACGTCAAAAAATATTCTGAGAGCTCTGAAAATCCATCCAAACCAGCCTGACAAAAACACGCCGGGGTAAGCTATGGCCATTGCCATTACTTTGGCGGTTAGTAATTCAGAGTCTTTTCCCAAATTCAAAATAAGAAAGGGGTAACGGCACTCACGATACTCTTTGATCTTCGACCTTCACTGTAGCAGAAACTGCTGGATGAAAAATCCTTCTCTGTGCAAGTCTGCAAAAATACATATTTTTTCTGTAATAAACAATCCTGCATGGAATAGCTCCAGGCTTTCGCTCCTCACCCGGGGTTTGTTATGAAATTGAATGCTATCTTTGGGGAGGTCACACCAGGGGAAATTCAGGGTCCTCACACCATGTCATAAGCCTGGCCCCTTTATTAACTGCATTTCTAGAACACTAATAGAAAGACCCAGACACCTCGAGAGGGTGGGAAAAGCAAAGAGATGAATGGCAGAAAAACTGCTAGACGCTGAGCAGCAGCATGGCCTAGTGGAAAGAGCCTGGGCTTGGGACTCAGAGAACCTGCTGTGTGACCTTGGGAAAGTCACTTCACTTCTCTGTGCCTCAGCTCCCTCATCTGTAAAATGGGGATTCAGTACCTGTTCTCTCTCCTCCTTAGATTGTGAGCCCATGTGGGATCTGATGATCTTGTATCTGCCCCAGTGCTTAGTAGAGTGCTTATCACAGAGTAAGGACTTAGTAAATACCCCAATTATTAATATCAACTATTAGTGTGTGTGCTTGTCTGTGGGTTTGTAGTTGTGAAGGGGGTCACACACTATGACCAGGATCCCTCTATGACCAGGTAGAGAAGCAGCGTGGCTCAGTGGGAAAGAGCCCGGGCTTTGGAGTCAGAGGTCATGGGTTCAAATCCCTGCTCCCCCCATTGTCAGCTGTGTGACTTTGGGCAAGTCACTTAACTTCTCTGTGCCTCGGTTCTCTCATCTGTAAAATGGGGATGAAGACTGTGAGCCCCCCATGGGACAACCTGATCACTTTGTAACCTCCCCAGTGCTTAGAACAGTGCTTTGCACATAGTAAGCACTTAATAAATGCCATCATTATTATTATTATGACCACCATTGCTGGGCAGCGGAGGACAAACTTGCAATGGAATCCCTGTCCGCTCCAGGATTTAGCCTGTTTTCCTCCCAGGCTAGGGCTGTAGTGGAATCCAGATGATGATGATGATGATGATAAGAATGATATTGAGGTATTGATTAAATGTTTACTATGTGCCAAGTGCTAAGCAGAAACGATTTGGACATAGTCCTTATTCCAAATGGGGTCTACAGTTTGAGGGGGAAGGAGAATAGGTATTTAATCCCCATTTTACAGATGAGGAAACTGAGGCATAGTTATGTGACTTTGCCCATGGTTAACCAACAGGCAGGTGACCGAGCTAGGAGGAAAATACAGGATTGTATCCTTTCCAAAGCACTTAACAAATGCCATTGTTATTATTATTATACTGCTTATTGATTTACTTCCTTCTCACAACTTCAGGAAGCAAAGCTGTGACAGGAGGGAGAGATGAGAAGTAGCTCTGCCTAGTGGATAGAGCCCGGGCCTGGGATGCAGAAGGAACTGGGTTCTAATTTCAGCTCCACCACTTAATAATAATGATGACATTTATTAAGCGCTTACTATGCGCAAAGCACTGTTCTGAGCACTAAGCACTGTTCTAAGCACTGAACACTGTTCTAAGCACCACTTACTTGCTGTGCGACCGTGGGCAAGCCACTTCACTTTTCTGGTCCTCAGTTACCTCATCAGAAAAATGGGGATTAAGATTGTGAGCCCCATGGGGAACAGGGAATGTATCCATCCTGATTAGCTTGTATCTGCCCCAGCACTTAGTACAGTGCCTGGAACATAGTAAGCGCTTAACAAATAACATTTACAAAAAGCAAAACAAAAGGAGAAGGAGAGAAATGGACTTACATTGGCCAGGCTGTTCCAAAGATCTGCATTCTTAGCATTCCTAAAACTGAATTTCTTCAGGTAATAGATGATCCCATTCTGGAAGACTTCATCAGTCAGGAAGTTCCTGAGCATGTGAAGGATGCAGGCGCCCTAGGGAGAAAGTGACCTAGCGGTCAACAACCAATGTCCTGCCATACTTTGGTCCATTCATTCACTTCTCCGCGACACAATCAGGCTCACTCCAGTTGGAGCAAGCACTACCCTTTGTAAATCATCATCTTTTTTGCCAATGGTATTTATGGAACTCTTAGTGGGTATGCGGGGCACTGGGATGGGTGCCTGGAAGACCGTTGTTGGGTAGGGATTGTCTCTATCTGTTGCCAAACTGTACTTTTAAAGCACTTAGTACAGTGCTCTGCACACAGTAAGCACTCAATAAATATGACTGAATGAATGCCACTAGGAGAAGACATGATCTCTGCCCTTAAGGGGCTTACAATCAAATGGGTTGGACCAGATTGTGCGTTTCTTCCTCCCACTTCCAGCCCCACCTCCTCTTATTTGGGGATTCTAAGCCTCTTGGGGACTAAGGAACATATATTTATCACATTTACATCTTTTCCTAGCACTGAGTCCAGTAATAATAATAATAATAATAATAATAATAATAATTGTGGTATTTGTTAAGTCTTTACTCTGTGCCAAGAAGCGCACTAAGTCCTGGGATAAATACAAGATCATTAGGTTAGACACAATCCCTGTCCCACAGGGGAGAAAAGGTACAAACTTAACAGATACTATTTAGATTAATAAATGGTAATTATTGAGTACAGAACACTGTACTAAGCACTTGGGAGAGTACTATACAATAGAGTAGGTAGACATGATCCCTGCCTGCAAGGAGTTATGTGAGTTTAACGTGAAATTCTTTAAAAATGCAACCTCCACATTAAAAGACACTGATTGTACTTAAAATCTTGGAATTACATCAGGATGTGGCAATTCTGGTCGCATGATATGATCATCATCATCAATAGTATTTATTGAGTGTTCACTGTGTGCAGAACACTGTACTAAGTGCTTTGGAGAGCACAGTACAACAGAACAGATAAATTCCCTATGACAAGCTTGCAGTCTAACAGGGGACCCGGACATTAATATACATAGATGATAATATGTAATTCATAGATGTGTACATAGGTGCCCTGGGCTTGAGAATGGGCAAATATCAAATGTCCCAAAGTCACAAATTCAAGTGCATAAACAATGCAGAAGGGAAAAGGAGCCAGGGAAAAGACGCCTTAAACTGGGGAAGGTCTCATGAAGATAATAATAATACTAATAATAATGATGGTATTTGTTAAGCGCTTACTATGTGCCAAGTACTGTTCTAAGGGCCAGCGTAGATACAAGAGAATCAAGTTGTCCCACGGGGGGCTCACAGTCTTAATCCCCATTTTACAGATGAGATAACTGAGGCACAGAGATGTTAAGTGACTTGCCCCATCACACAGCTGACAAGTGGCAAAGGAAGGATTAGAACCCATGACCTCTGCTCCCAAGCCCCTGCTTTTTCCACTAAGCCATGATGCTTCTCTGTGTGACTGTGACTGTGTGGTGTGACTTTAGCCCTAATATCCAGTGGTAAGACAAACTTGTTTGTTCAGCCATGACAAATGTGAGTGCATAGAGAGCGTTTTAAAGTTTGATAAGCTCCAGATAGTATGCTAGCCAGAGAAGGGAGGAATAGTTTCTAAAGATCCTAAAATGAGTGACTTTATTTATGGTTCTCATTCAATCATCTTAAAAAATTTTCAAACTTCTACAATGTTGTAGGTGAGATTCTACACTACAATTGGATTACTGCATCAGCCTCCTTTCCGATTTCTCATCCTCCTGTCTCTCCCCGCTTCAGTCTGTACTTCACTCTGCTGCCCGGATTATGTTTCTACAGAAACGCTCTGGGCATGTCACTTCCCTCCTGGGATACAAAGGACCTGGGTTTAATCCCAATTCTGGCATTGGTCTCCTGTATGATCTCTGTGCCTCAGTTTCCTCATCTGTAAAATGGGGATTAAATACTCATTCCCCCTCCTATTTAGACTGTGTGCCCCGCGAAGAATGTGGATGGTGTCTGATTTGATTCCCTTGTATCTACCAGAGTACACAGTATACAGAGCTAGGCAGAGAGTGAGTGTTTAGAGAAACAGCGTGGCCTAACGGATAGAGCATGGGCCTGAGTGTCAGAAGGACCTGGTTTTAATCCCAGCTCCACCACTTATCTGTTGATGGATCTTGGGCAGGTCACTTAACTTCTCTGTGCCTCAGTTACTTCATCTGTAAAATGAAGATTAAAACTGTGAGCCCCATGTGGGACAGAGACTGTGTCCAACCTGATTTGCTTGCCCTGTGTGCCTGGCACTTAGTAAGCGCTTAACAAATGCCACAATTAATTCTACCGTTTGTAATTTTGCCTCTGAGTTTCCTTGTAAGAATAATAAATCTGCGAATATTCAAAACCGTGGCTGAGCCCAAAGCCAAACCTACCTTCTCATAGGAGACGGTGTCGAACATTTCTTTTATCTGGGTGGGGTTTTCCGCTCTAGAGGATATGGGGCGGGAAGAGTCGAGCGAATCCCTCCCCATCGCAGCAAAGCAGGTACCTAACAAGTAATCGTTCTGGAAAGAGAAAATGGGTCAAGGATGAGGCTCAAGAGGACATATTTCATTCCAATTGGGGTGATCCGGTTTACCTACCACATGCAATTCGGGGTATTTGGCATCGACGGAGAGGAATTCCATGTATCTGGCAAAGCCTTCATTCAGCCAAACGTCATCCCACCACTCCATGGTCACCAGATTGCCAAACCACTGGAAGAGTTGACATGAGGAGGAAGCCATGAGCGACAGACAGCAGCAGGACACTCCCCTCTTATCCTCCTGATTAGAACCGTCTTCATTCCCTCTTGTACAAACCACCGCTCATAATCTGATTTGCTTGTATCCATACCGGGGCTTAGTACAGAGCCTGGCATACAGTACGCTCTTAACAAATGCCATAATTAATTCCCATATTCCCAGACACACTGTGGGTCTATAAGGATTTCACCCATCTCCCTGAGGGCTTAGTACAGTGTCTGGTAAGTAGTAAAACATGGCTTAGCATCTCGGGCACCAGCCTGGGAGTCAGAAGGTCATGAGTTCTAATCCTGGCTCCGCCAATTGTCTGCTGTGTGACTTTGGGCAAGTCACTTCACTTCTCTGGGCCTCAGTTCTCTCATCTGTAAAATGGGGATTGAGACTGGGAGCCCCATGTGGGATAGGGACTGCATCAATCCAGTTTGTTTGTATCTACACCAGCGCTGAGTACAGTGCCTGGCACACAGTAAGCACTTAACAAATACCACAATTATTATTTAACAAATACTATGAAAAACAATAAAAAGGTGAGTCCTGCCTCATCTCTTTCACTGCCTCGTTGAAGGCAGAGAATTTGTCTGCTTGTTGTAATACTGTACTTTCCCAAGTGCTCAGTACAATGTTCTGCACACAGCTAAGCACTCAATAATAATAATGATGAGTGCTAAGTGCTGGGGAGGTTACAAGGTAATGAGGTTGTCCCAAGGGGGGCTCACAGTCTTAATCCCCATTTTACAAATGAGGTAACTGAGGCACAGAGAAGTTAAGTGACTTGCCCAAAGTGACACAGCTGACAATTGGTGGAGCCGGGATTTGAACCCTTGACCTCTGACTCCAAAGCCCGTGCTCTTTCCACTGAGCCACGCTGCTTCTCACTGCTCAATAAGTACATTTGAAGGAATGAATGAACTGCCTGTCCTGGAGGCAGATGCATTGTCCGGGAAGGGGGTACGTGGGGGGCGGGAGGGGTGGGCGCGGGTGTATCTGGGTCAGTATTTGGCTGACTGTGGAGGAAACAGACAGACCGACAGGGCTATGAGTGACCAAAACGGCCTTTATTTTTCCTTTGGACAAGTAGAATTCAATTGTAGTTGCTCCAGATAATAATTCCTTCCCTGGGCACCAAGAAAGGCCGACCAGGAAGTTTGTTAAAAATCCAACCGCCCCAACTCCCAGATTCATCTTGTGTGAGGAGAAAGACAAGACACCCAGTGGAGATTGTAGAGAGTGATTTTGCTCTCTGGCTCTTAAATTTTACTCATTAAATCTGTCCCTTCATGTAGGTTGACAGATGGAAGCAGCGTGGCTCAGTGGAAAGAGCACAGGCTTTGGAATCGGAGGTCATGGGTTCAAATCCCGGCTCCACCAACTGTCAGCTGTGTGACTTTGGGCAAGCCACCTAACTTCTCTGTGCCTCAGTTCCCTCATCTGTAAAATGAAGATTAAGACTGTGAGCCCCCCGTGGGACAACCTGATCACCTTGTAACCTCCCCAGCGCTTAGAACCTGTGCTTTGCACATAGTAAGCGCTTAATAAATGCCATTGTTATTATTATTATTATCATCATCATAATCATGATAAAGGTATTTCATTCAATTGTATTTATTGAGCGCTTACTGTGTGCAGAGCACCGTAAAAAGCACTTGGGAAGTACAAGTTGGCAACATATAGAGACGGTCCCTACCCAACAGCGGACTCACAGTCTAGAAGGGGGAGACAGACAACAAAACAAAACATATTAACAAAATAAAATAAATAGAATAGTAAATATGTACAAGTAAAATAGAGTAATAAATATGTACAAACATATATACAGGTGCTGTGGGGAGGGGAAGGAGGTAGGGTGGGGGGGATGGGGAGGGGGAGGAGGGGGAGAGGAAAGAGGGAGCTCAGTCTGGGAAGACCTCCTGGAGGAGGTGGGCTCTCAGTAGGGCTTTGAAGGGAGCCCTATTTGTTGAGTGATTACTATGTGTCAAGCATGCTGGGTTAATTACAATCAATCAGTTGTATTTATTGAGTGCTTACTGTGTACAGAGCACTGTACTAAGTGTACTAAAGCATGCTAAGTACTAAGATGCATTACAATTCAATAAGATCAGATCCAGTCTCTGTCCCACAAGCGGTTCACTATCTATTATATTGTTCCATTGTACTCTCCCAAGGGTTTAGTACAGTGCTCTGCACATAGTAAGTGCTCACTAAATACAATTGATTACTCAGATTTTAAGCCCTTTGTGGATAGGGAACGCGTCTACTAACTCGTCTGTACTCTCCCAATCACTCAGTACAGTGCAAGCACTCAGTAGATGCTAAGATGGATTGCTCTCAACAACACACACCCTAGAGGGAAGAAATAAACTCAGATTACCTGATGGGCTAGCTCGTGTCCTATCACCATGGTAACCCAGAGCTTGTCGGACGCTGAAGATGTCTCTGGATCGTAGAGCAAAGACGTCTCTCGGTATGTAGTCAGGCCCCAGTTTTCCATGGCTCCTGACTGAAAATCCGGTATGGCCACGAGGTCTGAAAACAATGGATTTAAGTGAGAAGCATCGTGCCCTAGTGGATAGAGCATGGACTTGGGATTCAGAGGACTTGGGTTCTAATCCCGGCTCCGCCACTCCTCTGCTCAGTGACTTTACTTCTCTATGCCTCAGTTCCCTCAACAGCAAAACGAGGACTCAATACCTGTTCTCCCACCTACTTAGATTGTGAGCCCCACAGGGGACTTGAATGCCGTGACTCTACCCCAGAGCTTAGTACAATGCTTGGCATTCAGCACTTAACAAATACCACAATCCTTATTAAGTATCAGAATCTGGTGCTCTCAGAATCACTGTTTATCCCACTCAAAATCTGACTTTCATTCATTCTTTCAATCACATTTATTGAATGGCTACTGAGTGTAAAGCACTGTTCTAAGCCCCCTCTGAGCCCGCTCCTTCTTCTCCCCCTCGTCCCCCTCTCCATCCCCACCGTCTTACCTACTTCCCTTCCTCACAGCACCTGTATATATGTATATATGTTTGTACATATTTATTACTCTATTAATTTATTTTACTCGTACATATCTATTCTATTTATTTAATTTTGTTAATATGTTTGGTTTTGTTCTCTGTCTCCCCCTTCTAGACTGTGAGCCCACTGTTTGGTAGGGACTGTCTCTATATGTTGCCAACTTGTACTTCCCAAGCGCTTAGTACAGTGCTCTGCACACAGTAAGCGCTCAATAAATATGATTGATTGATTGATTGATTCTAAGCACTTGGGAAAGTACAACACAACAATAAACAGTACTACAGCTCTATGACCAGGGCAATCATGGAGGTGCTGCTGCTGGCAAATCCCAGCTCAGGATTATCTTAAAATTGTAAATTCCTAGAGTGTAAAAATGGTAGCTTCTACTTTCATAGTATGCTCTTCGTTCTCTGGCCCAATATTTTCCACACCAAAATGAGGACCCACACACTAAGCCCCACAGGTGACCCATTAAGGCTCTTTGGGCAGGGCTTGTCCTGCCTTTTGGAAGTGCTAGAGAAATTTCTCCAAATATCCCAGAATTCTTGAGGCTTTAGGCTTGAGTTCCTTTAACTGGGAAGGGTGCTGGGAGGGGAACACATTATTCAAAGCCCATGTAAAATCCCCTCTCCCCCAAGAGGCTTTCCCTGACTAATCTCTCCTCACCCCACCCTACATCCCCTCCTACTGCCATTTCAGCACTTCCGTGTCACCTAAATACTTTGTAGTTTCTCCCTCCTCCCTCCCACAGCCCCTACTGCATATCTTTAAAATCTGCTGTCTGTCTGTCTTTGCTACTAGATTGTTATTTGTTAAGCACTTACTCTGTGCCAGGAACAGTTCTAAATCTTGGGGTAAATACAAGATAATCCAGTTGGATAGAGTACCTGTTCCACATGGGGTTCACTGTCAATCCCCATTTTACAGATGAGGTAACTGAGGCACGGAGAAGTGACGTGACTTGCCCAAGGTCACACAGCAGACAAGTGAGTGGAGCTGGGATTAGAACCCAGATCTTTCTGACACCCAGACCCATGCTTTGAACACTAGGCCATGCTGCTTATACTCTCTGAAGCAGTTAGTACAGTGCTCTGCATACACTAAGCACTCAATCAATACGATTAATTAATTGATCTTCAGAGAGAACACCTGGAGCTCTATTTAATCCATCGGTGGTATCCATCAGTGGTATTTATTGAGCACTTGCTTAGTACAGAATACTGCACTAAGCAGTTGGGAGAGTACAAGAGATGTGATCCCTTCCCACAGGGGGCTTAAAGCCTACTGGGTCCCTCCCAGCCCTTCCACCTTCTTCAGTGGCCGCCCTCCAACATTGCCGAAGATGGAGGGATTTCATGGAGCAAAACTGTGAGCCCCATTCAGATTGGGAACTCCATGTGGGACGGGGAATGTGTTCAACCCAATCGTCTTGTATCCACCTCAGTGCTTAGAAGAGTGCCTGGCACATAGTAAGCACTTAGAGGGTGCTGACAAGATGCAGTGTGGCCTAGTGGCCAGAGCAATTGGAAGGATTTGAGTCCTAACCCCAGGCCCGCCATTTGTCTGCTCCATGACCTTGGGCAAGTCACTTCACTTCTCTGTGCCTCAGTCACCTCATCTGTAAAATGGGGATTGAGACTGTGAGCCCCATGTGGGACCTGATTACCTTGTACCTACCCTAGCACTTAGAACAGTGCCTGGAACATACTAAATACTTAACAAATACCATAAAAATGAACAAACATGTACCATGAGAGAGAGAGAGAGAGAGAGAGAGACCACCCAACTACTTTTACACTCATTCTTCCCTTGATGGCATGTTGGCGGCTCTGTTTTTGAAGTCAATCAGTCAGTGACTCCTGTTCTAAAAGGTCTGGATGGGAAGGAACAGAGTCAGGCAGCCATGTCACAGAGGAGATAGATGGGGAATCAGGGCTTCTCCCACCTGCATGGTGAGAAGAAGAGCCGGCAACACTCCTCTCCTCACTAGCAGTCTTACTGAAGTTCAAGTTCGACCTCGTCCCGGCCTGCTCAGTGCTTTACCCTGTTTGGGCAGAGGATAGCTGATGTTGAAATACTGCTCGTAGAACTCCAGCATATTGACGGCAACTTCCAAGGCGTAGTTTGCTTGATTCAGTTTGTCCGGAGCCGTGTACACCGACACCTGTCAAAAGAACGGAGCTACAGAGTCCCCGAGAACTACAATTGGTAGACAGATAGCACCTTTTTCACATTTATTTTGGGTTCAGCATTAGAACATCGAATGCTGGGGAGAGAACCGGATAAATGGACTTTCTCCATGCTGCCTTGAATCACAGGGATTCGTGAGGAATCTTTGCCTGCTAAAGTACAACAGAAGAAGGGACCTTCTTTGATCATGTCCATAAATCAATCAAACAATAGTATTTACTGAGTACTTACCGTGTGCAGAGCACTCTACAGTATGCTTGGGAGGGTACAATATAACAGAATTGCAAACAGATGGTCATCCCCACTAGTCTCCCAGGCTCTATCCTCTTCCCACCTCCGTCTATATTCCACTCTGCTGTCTGGACCATCTTCCTGAAATGTCGCTTGGCATAAGTCCCTCCCCTCCTCAAAAGGCTCCAATGGTGGCCCACTCACCTCCACATCAAGCCAAAGCCCCTCTTTTATCAGTTTTGGGGCTCTCCCCTATCTTTCTCCCCTGTCTTATATATCAGCTGTCTTTGCCCACCTTATCCCCAGCCATACTCTTCACTTCTCCATAGCTCATCTTTTAACTGAACCTTTGCTCTTGACTCTCTTGAGTCTGAGACCTTGATCACACTGATCCTTGGCCTAAAATTCCCCCAAATCAATAATAATAATAATAATAATAATAATAGTAGTAGTAGTACCTTTTAAGCACTTACTGTGGGCCAGGCACTGTTCTGAGGGCTGGAGTAGATACAAGTTAACCAGGTTGGTCACAGTCCCTATCCTGCATGGGGCTCACAGTCTCAATTCCCATTTTACAGATGAGGTAACTGAGGCCCAGAGAAAAGAAGTGACTTTCCCAAGGTCATACAGCAGATATGTGGCGGAGACGGGATTAGAACCCTGGATATTCTGACTCCCAGGGCCATGCTCTATCGCCTAAGCCATGCTGCTCCCCTTAATTAAATCTGCCACACCACCACTCTCCTCATCTTCAAACACCTCCTAAACTGCACCTCCTCCAGAAAGCCTTCCCTAATTAATTCCCAACCACCCCAAGTCAAACCAATCCAGCTGCCACCTTCAGCACTTATGTACAGTCAATTATTCTAATACTGAACATTAATAATAATAATAATGATGGCATTTGTTAAGCGTTTACTATGTGCGAAGTACTGTTCTAAGCGCTGGGTGGGATACAAGGTGATCAGGTTGTCCCACGTGGGGCTCACAGTTTTAATACCCATTTTACAGATGAGGTAACTGAGGCCCAGAGAAGTGAAATGACTTGCCCAAAGTCACAGAGCTGACAAGTGGTGGAGCTGGGATTAGAACCCATGACCTCTGGCTCCCAAGCCCAGGCTCTTTCCACAGAGCCATGCTGCTTCTCTGTATTTACCTTCAATGTGTCCTGTTTGTGTTACTACCTATTATGTCCTTGTTCTTTGTCTTGCTCCAACTATTTGTAATATTTTTGTCCATCCGTTTCCCGCTTTTACTGTAAGCTCCTCAGGGGGCAGGGAAACTGTGTTTTTCTTCTCTTGAACTCTCTTGAGAAACCTCTCAGGATCGCACCTGGAGAGTTTCCAGTACTCTCCAGTTTTGTCTATAGGAGGGAGAGTGAAGAGGCATACCCATTCCATTCTTCGCTTGGGCAGAGGCTAGCCAGTGGAAGGCAATCTGTTACAAGTCAAAACTCACCTGTGCTGGCCAGCAGCGGCATGGGAGAGTCGAGGGCAGGGACTAGCATTTACTGCATGGAAGAAGGCAATGGTAAACCACTTCTGGATTTTTAACCAAGAAACCTCTATGGATCCACTACCAGAACAATTGCAGGTGAGGTGTTCTGGGAGAGATGAATCCAAAGAGTCGCTTTGCATTGGAGATGAGTCGACAGCGTAAGACCAGGCAAGACTCTCTTGAGATTATCTAGAGTAAACTTGATTCAGATAACCAATTACTTTGGAATACTGGTGTCTGGGAAGCCTGCTTGCTACTGAAAAAGCATACTTTTTTTTCCCTGTGATTCCTGCTGATGCTTAAAGGAGTTAAGCTTTAATCAAGTCTTACCTTAATTCCAGATGTAGTTGCGCTACTGATAGACTGGAAGTCACACACGATAAAGGCTACCAAATACGTGCTCATTTTTACTGTCTCGGCAAAGTGATCTTCCAGGAGGTGATTACCTATGGCCACAGTCCTTACCTAAAAAGAGAGAGAGAGAGAAAGATAGATAGATAGATAAATAGATAGATAGAGAGACAGAGAGAGAGAGACAGAGACAGAGAGAGGTGAGAGTGAGAGAGAGAGAGAGAGGGGGAAAGAGAGACAGCATGAGAGAAATTGGATCAGATCACCACCACGGTCTCTGAATATTCATTCATTCAATCGTATTTATTGAGCACTTACTGTGTGCAGAGCACTGTACTAAGTGCTTATCATTCCTTCGTTTATTTTTTATAGCATTTGTTAAGTGCTTATTATATGCCAGGCACTGTACTAAACACTGGGGTAGATACAAGCAAATTGGGATGGGCACAGTCCTTATCCCAAGTGGGACTCACGGTCTTAATCCCCATTTTACAGATGAGGTAACTGAAGCCTAGAGAAGTTAAGTGCCTTGCTTAAGGTCACACAGCAGGTAAGTGGTGGAGCCGGGATTAGAACCGAGGTCCTCTGACTCCAGGCCCACGCTCTATCCACTGAGCTATGCTGTTTCTTTTCTTTCCCTGAGGACTGTGGGCTCTGTGCCACCTGCTATGCCATGGCAACACCACCTTATCTGGGTTGGATCCCTCCACTAGGTGAATTATACACTAGAGAAAGACAACACCCCCAGCCAGCAGAGTTTATAACCCAATTTCTAGTCAACTGTTTTTAATACAGGCTCTGCCAGTTGCTTGCTGTGTGACCTTCGGCAAGTCACTTATCTTCTCTGTGCCTCATTCACCTCATCTGTAAAATGGGGATTATTCAATTCATTCATTCCATCGTATTTATTGAGCACTTACTGTGTGCACAGCACTGTACTAGACACATGGAAGGTACAATTCAGCAACAAATAGAGACAATCCCTGCCCACAATGGGCTCACAGTCTAGAAGGGGGAGACTAATCCTCCTTCTTCCATTTTAGACTGTGAAATTGTCAGACTGTTTATCTACCATCTGGGTAGATAAACATGTAACTATCATAACATTCCCCTCTCAAGGTCGCACCTGGAGATTTACCACTACTCTACTGGCCTCAGCTATGGGAGGGAGAGTCAAGCAGGCGCCTACCCATTCCATTCCTAACTTGGGCATTGGCTGGCGAGTGGAAGGCAATCAGTACTTTGCACATAGTAAGCGCTTAATAAATGCCATTATTATTATTACTACAAGTCAAAAGTCATCTGTGCTGGGTAGCAGAGACACGGGAGAGAGTCGAGGGTGGAGACTTGAGTTGAGTGCATGGAAGAAGGCACTGGTAAACCACTTCCATATTTTTACCAAGAAAACTCTTTGGATATTCTACAAGAATGATTTTAGATGGAGGTGGGGCGTTCTGGGAGAGATGTATCCATGGAGTCGCTATGGGTCGGAAATAACTTGACGGCATAAGACAAGACCCTAACATTGCCAATCATTTCTGTTCATCATTAACTCAGACTCTCTTCCTAGTTGGATACGAGACTTGAACATCTAGTCTACATT
The DNA here is from genome assembly GCF_015852505.1 of Tachyglossus aculeatus. Classification (NCBI taxonomy): domain Eukaryota; kingdom Metazoa; phylum Chordata; class Mammalia; order Monotremata; family Tachyglossidae; genus Tachyglossus; species Tachyglossus aculeatus. The sequence goes on along the minus strand of NC_052088.1, from coordinate 28,918,056 downwards.
TTAGAATGCTCCCAGTCAAGAAACAGCATGGCCAAGAGGATAGCATATAGGCCTGGAAGTCAGAAGGACCTGGGTTCTAATCCCGGTTCCACCACTTGTTGTCTGTGCGACATTGAGCAAGTCACTTCACTTCTGTGTGCCTCAGTTACCTCATCTGTCAAATGGGGATTAAGATTCTGAGCCCCATGTGGGACACAGACTGTGTTCAAACCTTATTAGCTGGGCAGGGAATGAGTCTTTTTATTGTTGTATTTTACTCTCCCAAGTGCTTAGTACAGTGCTCTGCACACAGTAAGCGCTCACTAAATATGATTTTTATGGCATTTGTTAAGCGCTTACTATGCGCCAAGCACTGCTCAAAGCACTAGGATAGATACAAGGTAATCAGGTTGTCCCATGTGGGGCTCACAGTCTTAATCTCTATTTTATAAATGAGGTAACTGAGGTACAGAGAAGTTAAGTGACTTGCCCAAAGTCACTTAGCTGACAAGTGGCAGAGGCGGGATTAGAACCCACGACCTCTGACTCCCAAGCCCGTGCTCTTTCCCCTAAGCCATGCTAATGAATGAACAGGACTTGATGCATAGCAAGCACCTAACAAATACCATAAAAAAAAAAATAAACTGAGATGGAAACACTCTAAACCAAACAGGAAGCTGAGAGAGACACGTGAAAGCCCTGTTGGAAAGAAGAATGTCCTCAAAGTTTAATTCATTCCCATAGCAGATAATGGGGCAGTCTGCCTTCAGATTGGCAGGAAATTTCATTCCAGCTGGTTTGGGGCTGAAAATAACCACTTCCTGAATTTATGTAAATATATCTACACCCCTAGGAATAGGCCGGCCACGCATCCCACCTTAGTTAAGCGCAGCCTGGTCCAGAGGAAAGAACAAAGGATTCAGACTCAGAAGGCCTAGGTTTTAATCCCAGCTCTGCCTCTTGACTGCTGTGTGACCTTGGACTAGTCTCCTCACTTCTCCGGGCCCCAGTTTCCTCATCTGTCAAATGGGAATTAAATATCTGTACTCCCTCCCCATTAGACTGTGAGCCCCTTGTAGGTCAGGGGTCTGATTTGATTATTGTATATCTACCCCAGTGCTCAGTACATTGCAAGCCTTAACAAATATTATTAGCATTATTGAAATGGCATGTGTGAGAAAGAGGAAAGAGGGTGAGAAGCCAGCCAAAAAAATTCTCCATCCTGTCTTTTCCATCTCAAGCAAGAACTCCGGATTCAAATTGTGCTGAGCCACGAAGGGCAACCACGCAACAAGCTCCTCCTTGAGAAGCAGCATTGCCCAGTGGATAGAGCAAGGGCCTGGGAATCAGAAGGACTTGGGTTCTAATCCTAGCTCTGCCACGTGTCTGCTGTGTAACCTTGGGCAAGTCACTTCACTTCTCTGTGCCTCAGTTACCTCATCTCCAAAATGGGGATTAAGAGCGTGAACCCCATGTGGAACAGAGACTGTGTGCAACCTGATTAGCTTGTACCTATACCAGTGCTTAGATCAGTGCCTAGCAAGAAGTAAACAATTAATAAAAACCATAAAAAATGCTTTGGATGGTTCAGACTCTCCTTGTAGGTAGGGAATGAGTATTCTGCACACAGTAAATTCTCAGTAAATACCACTGATTGACTGATTGATTGATTCAACCCCACAATAACAATGGTATTTGTTAAATGCTTACTAGGTATCAAGTACTGTTCTAAGCGCTGGGGTAGATACAAGCTAATCAGGTTGGACACAGTCCTGGTCCCCAACAGGTCTCACCGTCTTAATCCCCATTTCACAGATAAGGGAACTGAGGCACAGAGAAGCAAAGTGACTGACCCAAGGTCACACCACAGACAAGTGGCGGAGCCCGGATTAGAACCCAGGTCTGGATTAGAACCCAGAGAAGCAGCGTGGCTCAGTGGAAAGAGCACGGGCTTTGGAGTCAGGTCATGGGTTCAAATCCAGGCTCTGCCAATTGTCAGCTGTGTGACTTTGGGCAAGTCACTTCTCTGGGCCTCAGTTACTTCATCTGTAAAATGGGGATTAAGACTGTGAGCCCCCCATGGGACAACCTGATCACCTTGTAACCTCCCCAGTGCTTAGAACAGTGCTTTGCACATAGTAAGTGCTTAATAAATACCATTATTATTATTATTATTATTATTATTATTATCATTATTATTCTGACTCTCAGGCCCATGCCCTATCCATCAGGTCATGCTGCTTTCAACCACCACTGCCCAGAGCTACCAGGAATAAACAGGGCAGAGGAAAAATCCAGGGAGCAAAATCAAATCCCAAATCATACCTTTGGCATATTGGACAGAGCGATGTGGTGGGCTTCCCTCCTGATCCTGATTGTGTAATTGGCCTTAAAAGACGGTTCATCGAAGCAGGGGAACGCCATCCGAGCTGAGGTTGGTTCAAAATGAGTAGAAGCCAGTAATCTAGGAGGACACACAAAGCCCCAGACATAGCAGGGAAGAGTGTTCTTAATTAGACAGGTGAATTCCCTTTCCCTTCGACATCACCTGTGCACTTGGATCTGTAATCAATCAATCAGTCATATTTATTGAGCACCTAATCTGTGCAAAGCACAGTACTAAGTGTTTCGGAGACTACAATAGCCCTTGACAGTCATCCTACCCTCAGCCTCACAGCACTGGGAATTTCTGAATAAATATTCGGAATTTATTTTAATGCCTGTCTCCCCCTCTAGACTGTAAGCTTGTTGTGGGCAGGGAATGTGCCCACCAACTCCGTTACATTGTTCTCTCCCAAGTGCTTAGTACAGTGCTCTGTATACAGTAAGCACTCAATAAATATGAATGATTGTTTGGTTATCACATAGGTTACTACTTCTAAGAGCTTGAATTGATTTCACATTTTTCCTCTTTGGCATTTCCTCCCATGACCAGTACATTCCCCGTGATTGGACACACTTTACAAGTGCTTTGCTTAAAACAAAAAATCCTAGCTTCAAGACCCCCTATACTGATTCCTCCCTCACCAGAAATGCCAGCCCACATGTTTCTCCCAAAGGGAACCTCACTAGTGACTCTCCTTGTCTCTAACTCCCTGCTCATCACTCATCACTCCCTGCTCACATTTCCACATCCCATCACTCCCTCTCCTTCAAAGCCCTTCTTAGGGGACAACTTTATTTTCTAATCCCACTGTCCTGGTCATGTCACTCTATTAGCGAACCTTAGCACTTACATATATTTCATATTTATTGAATTACCCTCCTGGTGCTTAAAACAGTGCTCTGCTTGCTGAATTATAATAACAATTGTGGTATTTGTTAAGAGCTTACCATGTGCCAAGCTCTTTACTAAGCACTGGGATGGACACCAGTTAATCGGGTGGGACACAGTCCCTGTCCCATATGTGACTCACAGTCTCAATCCCCATTTTACAGATGAGGTGACTGAGGTGCAGAGAAGTGAAGTGACTTGCCCAAGGTCATACAGCAGACATGTAGTAGAGCTAGGATTAGAACCCTTGACCTTCTGACTCCCACTACACCATGCTTCTTCTCAAGCACTGAATGAATACTATGATGATGATGATGATGATGATAATGATTATATTTAAGTGCTTACGATGTGTCAAGAACATGGGCTGAGTCCAACCTGACCAGCTTGTACCTGCCTCAGAACTTAGTACAGTACCTGGGACATAGGAAGCACTTAAATGTCTTCTAGACTGTGAGCCCACTGTTGGGTAGGGACCGTCTCTATATGTTGCCAACTTGCCAACCTAACCTGCCAGGGTATTCCAACTATGAACTGGGAAATTTCAGTTCACATCACACCACTCTAGCTTGGAAGACATAAACAACTGAGCCACTTACCTTAGGCTTCAATCGAATGCAAGCCCATTGTGGGCAGGGATTGCCTCTTTTTATTGCTGTATTGTACTTTCCAAGTGCTTAGTATAGTGCTCTGCACCCAGTAAGCACTCAATAAATACGATTGAATGAATGAATGAACAAATACCATCAAATAAATGAATGAATGGGCTCAGGAGTCAGGGAATCTGAGTTTTAACCCTAACTTCAGCCCTTGCCTGTTGTGTGACCTAGGGTAAATCACTTAATTTCTGTATGTCTCAGTTTCCTCATTGGCAAAATGGGGATTAAATACCTTTTGTCCCTCCCACTTAGACTCAGAGTCCTATACAGGACCGGAACCATGGCTGATGGGACCATCTTGGATCCACCCCAGCGTTTAGTACGATGCACGGCATACAGGACACTCTTAACAAACACCACAATTATTCTTAGCCGAAGAAGTTGAGGTGGTCCCCGCTAGGGCAACTGGGTGGCCCCTGGGGCCAGTGCCTGGAAAACACTAATGCCAACCTTCTTATGGCAACTCGATCACATCTATCTCACCACTGACCTCTCCCCCACATCCTGACTCTGGCCTGGAACGCCCTCCCTCTTTCTATCTGACTGACAATTCTCTCCTTGCCTTCAAAGCCTTACTGAAGGCCCATCTCCTCCAAGAGGCCTTCCCTGACTAAGCCCTCCTTTTCCCTTCTCCTACTCCCTTCTGTGTCACCCTGACTTGCTCCCTTTATTCATCCCGTCACCCTAATGTACATATCTGTAATTTTTTTAATTTACTTTAATGTCTGTCTCCCCCTCTAGACTGTAAGCTTGTTGTGGGCAGGGAATGTGTCTGTTATATTGTTATACTGTATTCTCCCAAACGCTTAGTACAGTGCTCTGCACACAGGAAGCGCTCAATAAATACTACTGAATGAACGAATACTACTGGGTAAAACAGGTCAGATCACTGGTCTACGTCCCCATCACCGGCACCATCCTGGCACCCTGAAATCACTCACCTTGTTTCTCCATTCTTAGCTCGGTAAGTACTTCTATAAAATCCATAAAAACCATCTGAAATATTGGCTTTGTAGTCAACAGAAAGGAAGTACTCCTTATTGGCCAACAACGGTGTGGCAGACACTAAGGCAACTTGTTCATGAAGTGGATATTCCCACACTTTTAAGTCCATTTGTGGTTTTCCATTATCTTCCCCAACAGTGGCCTTGGTGATTTCCAGATGTTTGCTATGGAGCACTACGGAACTGGTTTTGTGAATGACGGAGATGGTAATTTTCACTGTCCCCGTGAACACTAATGTTGTTAGATTTGGGTGAATGGAGAGGTCATAGTGGATCGGAAGAACCCAACTGGGCAGTCTCAATTTGTTCCAGGGAAATGTCTAGCCGTTCGTTGCTAAAGGGAAATCTGGGATTGCATTTCTTTCTCCACTGACCACATTTTTGCTCTCGTTGCAACTCAGAACATGTAAGAGCGTCAGGAGGATGGGTAAAGAGGAATCCAATATTGTAAACAACATTTTAATTAGATTAGGGGAATAGCTAATTCAATATTTCACTTGAACAAATCTGAGGGAAAAGCTGGAGAGTCTTTGGTCAATAAAATTGTAATAGAGAATTTCTTCAATGGTTTGGCCTGAAAGAGAAAGAAAGGTCAATAAATGCCATTCTACACGTGTCACATTTAAAAGAAAGGAGACTATTTAAAAATAAAGTGGATTTAAAATCCTCTAGATTTAACGAAGTTAGACCATAATAGAGATTTTTAAAGTTGCATTGTGAAGACTAATATGAAGGTCAATTTTGATTCTTAGGGAGTTTTTGTAAATACAAAATAAGTTAGATCTCTTAAATCCAAGGATTCCGAAGTACATATGTTTTACTGTACGACTCTTTTTCTGAAGGTCTCTAAAAGAGTTTACAGATGCTCTTTTCAAGGGTGAAATAAGGAAACTCATTGTGGGCAGGGAATGTGCCTGTTATATTGCTGTGTTGTACTGTCCCAAGCACAGTGCTCTACACACATTAAGTGCTCAAAAAATGCAACCAATTGACTGAAATTCAGACCAAAATGAACATCCGTTTTTACCAAGCTGGTATTTACTGATTTGCTCTCTCATGTTCCACAGTGAGGAAAAGTCACTTGTGAGCAAACAGGATTTGTAAACCACTGAAGTGATACTGATGTAGACCTGGTTCGTTTATAAAATGATAATAGTCCTAGCATTTATTGAGCACCTATTTGGTGGGGCACACTGTATTAGGAATTTGGGAAGCAGCTTGGCATAATGGATATTGGGTATTGGATATTGGGCCTGGGAGTCAAAAGGACTTGGGTTCAAGTCTTGGCTCTGTGTGGCCTTGGGCAAGTCACTTCACTTCTCTGTGCCTCAGTTACCTAATCTGTAAAATGGGGATTGAGACTGTGAGCCCCATGCGGGACAGGGACTGTGTCCAACTTGATTAGCTTGTATCCACCCCAGCACTAAGTACAGTGCCTGGCACATAGTAAGTGCTTAACAAATGCTATTATTATTGTTACTATTATTATTAAGTACAGAATAACAAAGTGACTTGTTCCCTGCACTCAAGGAGCTTCTGCTTGAAGGGAGGGATACCTTTTGGAAAACAAGCTTTTAAAACTCCCCTTCACCACTTCCTTTGCAACTTTCAATTATCCAGTTCCCAGCCCAGATGTGGCAGGACATTTCATACAGAGAGGCAGCCCAGTCTGGGGGTGGAGCACAGAGGATGCAAATCGAGACCCCGATTTTCACCCTGACTCTGCCAAAGGCCTGCTGTGTGAATTTTATTCTATTTATTTTATTTTATTAATATGTTTTGTTCTCTGTCTCCCCCTTCTAGACTGCGAGCCTGCTGTTGGGTAGGGACCGTCTCTATATGTTGCCAACTTGTACTTCCCAAGCACTTAGTACAGTGCTTTGCACACAGAAAACGCTCAATAAATACGATTGAATGAATGAATGAACCACCCCGGGTATCAAACTTCTTAGTAGATAGCGGCCTGGCCTGGGAATCTGAGGACTTAGGTTCTAATACTGATTCTGCCACTTGACTGCGATGTGACTCTGGGCTAGTCCCTCCTAAGCCTCAGTTTCCTCATCTGTAAAATGTGTTGTAGGGGGAGGAGGGGAGTTAAGAACTTGCTCCTTTTCATTCATTCATTCAATCGCATTTATTGAGCGCTTACTGTGTGCAGAGCACTGTGCTAAGCGCTTGGGAAGTACAAGTCGGCAGCACATAGAGACGCTTCCTACCCAACAACGGGCTCACAGTCTAGAAGGGAGAGACAGACAGCAAAACGAAACATGTAGACAGGTGTCAGAATTATCAGAACAAATAGAATTAAAGCTATATGCACATCATTAACAAAATAAATAGTAAATATGTACAGGTAAAATAAAATAAATGCTTCTCCTCCCTCTTAGATGGTGAGCCCCATGTGGGGCAGGGGATGTATCTGATCTGATTATCCTGTATTTTTCCCAGCATCTAAGTACCATTGTGTTGATGATGCTGTGGGCTCCTGGGCAGTGAGGAGGAGGCACATTATAGAAGGAACCAACCCTATCTGTCCCTCACACTTGGGCCTCTCCAGCCCCTCTGCGGTTTCATGGTGATTCGGGGCCCACCAATTCCCTTTCCCCTTTCTTCAGACTGGCACAAGGCTGAGCCTGCTGTGGGCATTAAGCAGCAGCTGGGTTCTGCTGTCAATCTGCCCACTAAAAACAAATATATGTATACCTACATATATACATACATCTCTCTCTCTGTGTCTCTCTCTCTCTCTCTCCCTCTCTCTCTCTCTCCTTCTCTCTCCCTCTCTCTCTCTTTCTACCATGGCCTAGTGGGTAGACCATGGGCCTGGAAGCAGAAGGACCGGGCTCTAACCCCAGCTCCGCTACTTGTTTACTGTGACCTTGGGCAAGTCCCTTTATTTAACTGTGCCTCAGTTACCGCATCTGTAAAATAGAGATTAAGATTGTGATCCCCATGTGGGACAGGGACTGTTTCCCACCTAATTTGTTTAAACGCACCCCAGTGCTTAGTACAGTGCCTGGGGGCCAACTTGTTGCCAACTTGTACTTCCCAAGCGCTTAGTACAGTGCTCTGAACACAGTAAGTGCTCAATAAATACGATTGAATGAAAATGGGGGATAGTAGGTCCTTAACAAATACCATAATCATTATTATACACACATACACAAAAACACAACACACATAGACTACACTTCACTCAAAGACTCAAGGTTAAAAATATGGCATGGCCTACTGGAGAAGGCAAATGGCAGTATGTCAAATGACTTTTTTTAAGGCATTTGTTAAGCACTTACTGTGTGCTAAGCACTGTGGTAGATACAAGGTATTCAGGTTGGACAAAGTCCCTGTCCCACATGGGGCTCACAGTCTTAATCCCCATTTTACAGATGAGGTAACTGAGGCACAGAGAAGTGAAGTGACTTGTCCAAAGTCACACACAGCAGTCAAGTGGTAGAGCGGGAATTAGAAACCCTGGTCCTTCCTCACTCCTACGGCTGTTCTCTATCCGCTAAACCAGGCTGGTTCTCTGATTTGAGTACTAATCTCAGCTCCACCACTTGTTTGTTTGTATTTGTTAAGCGCTTACTAGGTGATAGAGACTGTACTAAGTACTGGGGTGGATACAAACTAATCTGGTTGGAGACAGTCACACACAGCAGACAAGTGGCAGAACTGTGATTAGAACCCAGGTCCTTCTGACTCCCAGGACTATGCTCTAGCCATTTGTCTGCTATGTGACCTGGGGCAAGTCACTTATCTTCTCTAGAGAAGCGGCATGCATGGCCTAGTGGCAACAGCACGGGTTTGGGGTCAGAGGTCGTGGATTCTAATCCCAGCTCCGCCACTTATCAGCTGTGTGACTTTGGGCAAGTCACTTAACTTCTCTGGGCCTCAGTTACCTCATCTGTAAAATGGGGATCAAGTCTGTGAACCCCACGTGGGACAACCTGATTACCTTGTATCTACTCCAGCACTCAGAACAGTGCTTGGCACATAGTAAGCGCTTAACAAATACCTTCATTATTATTATTATTCTCTGTGCTTCATTCATTCATTCAATCGTATTTATTGAGCGCTTACTGTGTGCAGAGCACTGTATTAAGCGCTTGGGAAGTACAAGTTGGCAACATATAGAGATGGTCCCTACCCAACAATGGGCTCACAGTCTAGAAGGGGGAGACAGACAAGAAAACAAAACATGTGGACAGGTGACAAGTCATCAGAATAAATAGAAGTAAAGCTAGATGCACATCATTAACAAAATAGAATAGTAAATATGTACAAGTAAAATAGAGTAATAAATCTGTACAAACATATATACAGTTGCTGTGGGGAGAGGAAGGAGGTAGGGCTTTGGTTTCCTCTGAGTCCCATGCAGGACAGGGACTGTGTCTGACCTGATTATCTTGTATCAATCTCAGCGCTCAGTACATAGTAAATGCTTAACAAATACCACTGCTCCCATTACATTTATTCACCCTACAAACTGAAATTGAAGAGTGGGCTTCATTTTATACTATGCGAACCATTGCATTTAACATCTAAAAGAGACAGACATGGTTACTCCTAAGAATTCCTATATCAGTCACTACATTTTGTACATGTTTATGAACATTTACTCTCAGGAAGATGCTAAACTGAAGTCCTCACTCATTTTAAGAGAAGGATGGCCCAATTACAAAACATGACATTTTGTGTGGTGGTGTGTGGATTTTAAGAGTGCCACAGGAAAAAAAAAACACTTGGGAAACAGCATGGCCTAGTGGAAAGAGTGTGGACCTGGAGTCAGGGGACCTGAGTTGTAATCCAGATTCTTCCACTTAACTGCTGTGTGATCTTGGGCAGTCACTTCACTCCTCTGCAACTCCATTCCCTCACCTGCAATATTCTCCCTCCTACTTACTATGTGAGCCCCATGTGGGACCCAATTAACCTGTATCTACCCCAGCCCTTAGGACAGGGCTAGGCATATAGTAAATTATTAGATATTATTATAATTATTATTTGCAAGGCTCTCTGGGTTCCACGTGCTTTCTGACTTAACTAATGGCAGTTCTATCGCTGTTGGCCCCGGGAAAATTCCCAGGGAAAATCCCACAAGCTCCTTGGGACCATTTCAATAGCTGAGACACACTAATCCCCTCCCCTTCCAACCAGAAACACAAAACTTGCCCATTTCAACAGATCCCGAACAAAAAGAAATAAATCCACATTTGGAAAGACAGAAGAATGAAAAGTAGCAGACCCCTTAGCACATTACCGTTTCTCCTCTTCCTCATTTTTCAGAAGGGAGCTTTTACTTTTATTTTCAGTTCCCTAATTAGGCAGTCTCCGCCCCTACCTTCTGCGTTTGAAAGAAAACAAACTCTCCCTTGCTGGGAAAAGAGCCACCTCTTGTGGCCACAAATTACAGAACTTAAATCGTCCTTGCCAGTTTTGGACGGAATCACTCAACGGCATTTATTGAGGGGTTACTGTGTGCAGAACACTGTATTCAGCGCTTGGAAGAATACAATTCTATCAGCCTGGACTGTGGGTGACTTGTCTGAAACTCTATTCAAGAGGATTTATAAAAAATAATAATTGTGGTATTTGTTGAGGGCCAAATCCTGGGGTAGGTACAATAGGATAACAAGCACGGTCCTTGTCTTACATGGATCTCTGAAGTTGTGGGAGGGAGAGACACAGAGAAGTTAAGTGAGTTGCCCAAGGTCACACAGCAGGTAAGTTTCAGGGCCAGGACAGGATCGCATGTCTCTTGCTTCCCAGACCTGTGCCCGTTTCACTGCTTAGGGTCTGAGGCGCGAAGCTTTTGGTTACAAATTTTGTCACTAGACAAGCCTCGAAATCATACTGTTTTTATTTTGTTGTTGTTTTTAGTTCTTGGTTCTGTACTTGTCCATCTTTTATGTTTTTATTTTCTTATTGCTTTAATCTTTCCTTATGTGGCTGACGTCAGTTCCCTGTCCTCTATTACACTAAAATAAGGAGCCCCTGCAGAACCAAGGATCTGAGTAGTTCTCACCTGTGTATTTTTTCGCAATTGATCAATCAATCATATTTACTGAGTGCTTGCTGTGTGCAGAGCACTGTACTAAGTGCTTGGGAGAATGCAGTACAACAGAGTTCCCTGCCCACAACGAGCTTACCGTCTAGAGGGGAGACAGACATTAATAAAATAAATAAATTATGAATATGAGTATAAGTGCCTGTGAGGCTGGGGAGAATAGGGTGAATAAAGGAAGCAAAGCAGGGAGTGGGAGAAAATAAAATGACAGCTTAGTTAGGGAGGCCTCTTGGACTGGAGGCTTCTCAGGAGGAGTGCGGAAACATGGGCTGAATGTTTCTGAAGAAAAATAAGCTGGGCAATAGAGTGAAGTTCAGACTGGAGTGGGGAGAGACTGGAGGCAGGGAGGTCAGCAAGGAGATTGATACAGGACAAGAAAGAATGTGTTCCATCTAATGTGGTAGCAGTTTGGATGGAGAGGAAAGGGCAGATTTTAGTGGTTATGAAGGTTGAACTGACAGGATTTAGTAATGGACTGAATATGTGGGTTAAATGACAAAGAGGAGTCAAGGATAATGCCAAAGTTACAGGCTGATAAGACTGGAAAGTTGGTGGTGCTATCTACAGTGATGGGACAGTCAGGGGGCAGGCAGGGTTTGTGAGGAAGATAAGAAGTTCTGTTTTAGACGTGTTAAGTTTGAGTTGATGGCAGGACATCCAAGCAAAGATGTCTCGAAGGCAGGGGGAAATGCAAAACTGCAAGAGAGAGATCAGGACTAGAGATGTAGATTAGTACAGTGCTCTGCACACAGTAAGCGCTCAATACATATGATTGAATGAATGAATTTGGGAATCATCCATACAGAGGTGGTAGTTGAAGCCATGGGAGTGAATGAGTTCTCCAAGGGAGTAGGAGCAGATGGAGAATAGAAAGGGACCCAGAACTGAACCTTGAGAGACTCCCACAATTAGGGGGAGTGTCAGTGACAACGCAGTGTTAGTACAGTGCTTTGCACATGGCAGGCACTTAATACTATTACTACTACTGCGATTGAGGCAATGCTCATTCATTCAATCATATTTATTGAGCACTTACTGAGTGCAAAGCACTGTACTAAGCACTTGGGAAGTACAAGTTGGCAACATATAGAGACAGTCCCTACCCAACAATGGGCTCACAGTCTAGAAGGGGGAGACAGACAACAAAATGAAACATATTAACAAAATAAAATACATAGAATAGTAAATATGTACAAGTAAAATAGAGTAATAAATCTGTCACAATAATAACAATAACAAAACTTGGCTCATGTCACCACAGCACTGTCAGACACTGCTGATTGATGCTCTGAAGTGGAGCACACAGGAAATCAGAGAGCCAGACCAGCACCATCATGATCTATCAAAGCCCTCTCAGGTGATGTGCTTCAGCAGTGAGCAGTTGGAAACCAACTGCAGCCAGCAAACCTACCCGAAGCACACAATCAGAGTGAGTGGCAGAGGGGTTACCTTCTTGGAACAGGAGAAGCTGGACGGTCAGGAAGATCAAGGCTAAGCACTTAGTACAGTGCTCTGCACACAGTAAGTGCTCAATAAATACGATTGATGATGATCAAGGCCAATTTTTAGAATGGTAACCAGCCCTGCAGATGGCAAACTCCACCTTGTCATAAAGCAGTCTCTTTCCATCTCTGCAGAGTGGAGCCACCCACAATCGCAGAGAGCATCTTTTCATCAGTAGGGTCATCGGAAAAATGAAAGACATTTCAATGTTTCTGTTGTCGGTCCTGAGGTGATTCGGTTCTGTCAGAGCACACGTTGGAGAGAATGTGACGACAGAACCAGATAGGGTCCTTCTGGCAACACTTCCTCCTTGATCTCGTCTGCCTCACCGCTGATCCCTTGCCCACATAATAATAATAATAATGAAGTGTGGTATTTTTTAAGTGTTCACTATGTGATAGACACTATATGAAGCACTGGGGTGGATTCAAGCAAATTGGGTTGGACACAGTCCCTGTCCCATATGGGGCTCACAGTCTCAATCCCCGTTTTACAGATGATGTCACTGAGGCACACAAGTGAAGTGACTTACCCAAGTCCCCACAGCAGACATGTAGCGGAGCTGGGATTAGAACCCACGACCTTTTCATTCATTCATTCATTCAATCGTATTTATTGAGCACTTACTGTGTGCAGAGCACTGTAATAAGCGCTTGGGAAGTACAAGTTGGCAACATCTAGAGATGGTCTCTACCCAACACGGGGCTCAGTCTAGAAGGGGGAGACAGACAACAGTACAAAACATGTGGACAGGTGTCAGGTCATCAGAATAAATAGAAATAAAGCTAGTCGCACATCATTAACAAAATAAATAGAATAGTAAACATGTACAAGTAAAATAGAGTAATAAATCTGTATAAACATATATACGGGTGCTGTGGGGAGGGGAAGGAGGTAGGGCGGGGGATGGGGAGGAGGAGAGAAAAAAGGGGGCTCAGTCTGGGAAGGCCTTTTAACTCCAGGCCTGTGCTCTACCCACCAGTAGCGTTATTTATTGAGCATCCACTTGGTGTAATGCACTATACTGGTCACTGTGTCCAACCGGATCTACCCCAGAGCTTAAAAGGTGTCTGGCACCTATTAAGAGCTTAATGTATACCATAAAAAAGTCCCTGGAGGGAAATGGGATCAGCTACATTCCTCCTCGCACCTCCCCCTAGGACCTCAATCAATGCTCCTTGCATAGAACTTGCTCAGTACATGCTACCGAACACTGCTGTTGTCTAGAGACAAGCTCGGGGAACGTCCTCACTACCCATAGCCAAGTTCCAACTGTTAAATTCCTGCCTCGATTCCTGGCAAAGAGCTTGGGAATCTGCCCCAGCAGCTCCAGGCTGGCGGGAGGCAGCCAAATGGGAGACAGAACAATGCCCCGTACTAACTAAACTCCAATTACTGAACACTAAGGGGGTTGTAGGGAAAAGAAACGACTTGAAAGAGGCAGCTACTGAGACAGAAATCCCTAATCATCTGGGAGTCATTAAACAACGGGGGGGATGAAGGGGAGCCAGTGGCCCTCTCAGCTAGAGTTTGGATGTAATTACAGCTGGCTACTTAATAGCTTTCCTTTCTGCTTTAAGACTTTTCAGTGCCGTCCCGCTGCTACATGCAGGCAGAAGGGCCGCTGCCTCCCTGTAGGGATGGACCATCTCGAAACCATGAAAATTAGCCAGAACTCAGCTAAAGAAAGTGAGAAATGATGACACGCTCCTACCCGACGTCACCGTGGATGGGCACAGTGCCATTCTACTTTCAAAATAGGAAAACCTCGGCGGAAAAGCTGAGAGCTGAACATAGCCGAAGATGACTTTGGTTCAAACCCCGGCTCCGCCAATTGTCAGCTGTGTGACTTTGGGCAAGTCACTTCACTTCTCTGGGCCTCGGGTACCTCATCTGCAAAATGGGGATTAAGATTGTGAGCCCCACATGGGACAACCTGATCACCTTGTAGCCTCCCCAGCACTTAGAACAGTGCTTTGCACATAGTAAGCGCTTGACAAATACCAATATTATTATTATTATTATTATTATTATTATGACCTCCAGGAGCTAGGAAAGCCTAAATCTCACAAGTTCAGCACTTGTTTCTTGGATGGAATCCAAAGTGGGGAGTGACCGTGAGCTGGACTGAACTAGAGAAGTACAATTCGGGATGAGCTACTGATTTTAGTCTCGACTAGCTCAGGGATTTCCCCGCTTCCCTGGTGTCTTTTACCATTGGAAAGGGGATGGCCGTCTTCACGCAAAGGTTTGGGGAAGATTGTAACACCAGAAGGAAGAAGCAAAAGAGGTGCTACGCACTGTGGGTAACGGAAGAATGCAGGATGCGGAAAGGGTCCTCAGTCACCGCTTCCCCTCACCGGGCAAACCGACACTCACTCTAAATATCTCGCCAAGCGGTAGAATCGACTTTGATATGCAAATTCATGAGATGTGTCATTTTTTTTAACCTTTTACCTCTCAACTCCCGCATCTCTCAGCATTTCTGCTCCACAAAATTCTCAATCAGTTGTATATATTGAGCACTTACCGTGTGCAGAGCACTGTACTAAGTGCATTTCTAGACTGTGAGTCCGCTGTTGGGTAGGGCCCGTCTCTATATGTTGCCAACTTGTACTTCCCAAGCGCTTAGTACAGTGCTCCGCACACAGTAAGCGCTCAATAAATACGATTGGATGGGAGAGTACGATGGTGCTTTGTACTGATCTGTTCAGCAGATAGCCACTACTATTAGTAGTATTAGCAAATAGTATTGAGTGGTTACTGTGTGCAGAGCAGTGTACCAAGCACTGGGAAAGAATGCACAGGTGAGAATTAGGCATGGTCCCTGACCCTTGAGGGCTCACAATCTAAAAATAAGAAGGAAGTACTTAGTACTGCTCTGCACACAATAAGTGCTCAATAAATACAACTGCATGAATTAAGCAAATGAGGGGAGGATGAGAGGACTTCTGGATTTTGTGTTCCTTGAGGGTAGGAAATGTGTCTACCAACTCTGTTGCACATTCCCAAGTGCTCAGTACAGTGTGCAGAGGCACACTGATTGATCGATACTGACAATACCAGTGATTGATTAATGACTGACACAATCCACCACCAGACTCTTGCTCCCAGAACGCCCTGGGTTCCGTGAGCTGTGAGGATCTAAGCGGCTGCAGCCCATTCTTATTTTCTGGTACTTGTTTTGTGCTTACTATGTGAACGGCACTCTTCTAAGCGCTGGGGTAGAGACAGGTTAATCAGGTTGGACACAGTCACATGGGGTTCACACTCTGATCCTGAAATTCTACCCCCTAGCCAATTCATCTCTGTCTGTATGGTCTTAGTGTTTTGTTTCATCTCTCATATGTCGGTTGTCAATCAAACTACAGTATGTGGGCAGGGACTGTGTCGGTTTATTGTTGTGATGTACTTTCCCAAGGGCTTAGTATAGTGTTCTGCACACAGTAAAACGCTCAATAAATATGAGCGTAAAAATAAAAAAAATAGTAAAAATAGCGCTTGGGAGAGTACAACAGAGTGGTTGACGCTTTCCCTGCCCACAACGAGCTCACAGTCTTGAGGTACCTTCTCTCTCGTTATTTTTAGTTTGAGAGCCCACCGAGGGTCAGGGATCATGTCCATGTTTCACCTGTGCATTCTTTCCTAGCGCTTAGTACAGTGTTCTGCATGCAGTAACAACTTAATACGACTCTTAGTACCACTATAGTAGTGGCTGTATCGGTACAGAAGTGCCGTCGGGGCGGTTGTCAGTATTTTGTGTTGCAAAAATGCTGATGGATGTGGGAGTTGAGAACAACTGTCCTTCAAACATCTGCACAAAATATATTTAATCCTGCCTAGATTGCAAACTCGCTCTTTGCAATCGCTGTTTCCTTAGCAACAGTGGGAACAATAATGTGAGCTTTGAAAACTCGGAAATATACTTGGGATTTAAATGCTCTGGGCATGTCACTCCCCTCCTCAAAAATCCCCAGTGGTTGCCTATCAACCTTCACATGAAGCTAAAACTCCTCACTATTGGCTTCAAAGCTCTCCATCACCTCACCCCCTCCTACCTCACCTCCCTTCTCTCCTTCTCCGCTCCTCTGCCACTAACCTCCTCACTGGGCCTCATTCTCGCCTGTCCCGCCGTCGACCCCCCGGCCCACGTCCTTCCCCTGGCCTGGATCGCCTTCTCTCCGCACATCCACCAAACAAGCTCTCTTCCTCCCTTCAAAGCCCTACTGAGAGCTCACCTCCTCCAAGAGGCCTTCCCAGACTGAGACCCCTTTTCCTGTGCTCCTCCTCCCCTCCCCATCGCCTCTACTCCCTCCCTCTGCTCTACTCCCTTCGTCCCAAAAGCAGCTTGTGTATATTTGTACATATTTATTACTCTATTTTATTAATGATGTGTATATATCTATAATTCTATTTATCTATTTTGATGATATTGGTCTACTTGTTTTGTTGTCTCTCTCCCCCTTCTAGACTGTGAGCCCATTGTTGGGTAGGGATTGTCTCTATCTGTTGCCGAATTGTACTTTCCAAGGGCTTAGTCCAGTGCTCCACACACAGTAAGTGCTCAATAAGTACGATTGAATGAACGAATGAATGAAAAACCCTATTTGGTAAACGGTAATTTGCTGTAGCATTGCTAATATCGAAAGCACTGCAGATGAACAGTGAATGACTCTGAGAAGCAGTGAGAAGCAGCGTGGCTCAGTGGAAAGAGCCCGGGCTTTGGAGTCAGAGGTCATGGGTTCAAATCCCAGCTCCGCCAATTGTCAGCTGTGTGACCTTGGGTAAGTCACTTTACTTCTCTGGGCCTCAGTTACCACATCTGTAAAATGGGGATTAAGACTGTGAGCCCCCTGTGGGACAACCTAATCACCTTGTAACCTCCCCAGCGCTTAGAACAGTGCTTTGCACATAGTAAGCGCTTAATAAATGCCATTATTATTATTAATGACTGTAGAAAAGCTTGCCCTGGCAATGGGACAGGGCTGGGAAAGACAGCAGCAGTTCAACGGGCCTGGAACCACTGGCACCAGGATTGCGGCCCTAAGATCTGACTCATCATCATCATCATCATAATAACAATAGCATTTACTAAGCGCTTACTATGTGCAATGCACTGCTCTAAGCGCTGGGGAGGTTACAAGGCGATCCGGTTGTCCCACGGGGGGCTCACAGTCTTAATTTCCATTTTACAGATGAGGTAACTGAGGAGCAGAGAAGTGAAGTGACTTGCCCAAAGTCACACGGCTGACAAGTGGTGGGGCCGGGATTTGAGCCCACGACCTCTGACTCCAAAGCCCGGGCTCTTTCCACTGAGCCATGCGACTTTAAAAGGGAGGCCGGCTGGCTTAGCGGACTTGGCCGTTGGCTTCTTCTTCTGGGCTGGTGGCCCACTGGGCTCATGACCCCGATCCTGCATGAGCCTGGTCTGCCTCCCACCCCTGCCCCAGAAAACGACCAGCCAAAGGACCAGGACCGGAGGGCGGAGGGTTTGGTGGTTGCCCAGGATCCTGGGGCTCTTGGGGTTCCTTGGCCTTCAGCCACTCTGGTAGACAGACAGACAGACAGACAGACAGACAGACAGACGGGGTTTGGTGGTTGCCCAGTATCCTGGGACTCTTGGGGTTCCTTGGCCTTCAGCCACTCCGGTAGACAGACAGACAGACAGACAGACTGGGTTTGGGGTTGCCGCCCACCCTTGGCTCTGCTCCCACACTGCCCTCCCCCCTCCCAGCTCTGTTGCTCCCCTTTCCCCAATCCCTCCACTTCTTTCCCCACCCCCCTTCCAGCTCCCCTCCCCGCTCCCACTTTTTCACTCCTCTCAACCCCCAACCTTACTTGCCCCCCAGCTCTCCTCCCCCCACACCCTCTATTTCTCTCCCCCCACCCCCAGCTCTCCTTCCCTCTCTCCCACCCCCCATTTTCCTCCTCCCAGCTCTCCTCCCCCCCACCCCTCTATTTCCCTCTCCCCAGGCCCCAGCTCTCCTCCCTCCTCTCCCACCCCTCTATTTCTGTCTCCCCACGCCCCAGCTCTCCTCCCCCCACGCCCCCATTTCCCTCCCCCCACCCGCAGCTCTCCTCCCCCTCTCCCACCCCCCCATTTTCCTCTCCACCCTAGTTCTCCTTCCCCCACCCCCCCCATTTCCCTCCCCCCAGCTCTCCCCCCCCCCCGTTTCCCTCCCCCCGGCAGCTCTCCTCCCCCCGGGCGGCTCCTCTTTCGCTTTCGGTTTATCGGCTTGGCTTGGCTTGGCCCGGCCCGCCCGGGGGGTGTTGGTGCCCGGAGGCCGCACGGACGGCCGGACAGAGACAGCGGGCCGGACGGACAGGTACCGGGCGAAGCCCCCCGCCCCCATCGCCGGACGGACCCCGGCCCAGGGCCGCACGAGCCTTAGTAGGTGGGAGCGGGATGGTTTGAGCGCCCCCCGCTCCCCCCCAGCTTCCTCCCCGCTCCCCCCAGCTTCCTGACTATGGCCCCGACGGCTGCAAAAACGGAGCCAGGGACCGGGAGCGGGAGCCCCCCGACCCCTCCTTCTCCTCCTCCTCCTCCCCCTCCTCCAGCCCCGTGCCGGCGCGGCCCGGTGACCCCGTCCCCCTCCCCCAGCCCCCCGGGGGCCCCCACCGGGACCCCCAGCAGCCCGGGGACCCCCGCCATGACCCCCCACTGGGACCTAAAGCAGCCCGGGAAACCCCTCCATGATCCCCACCGTGACCCAAAGGAGCCCAGAGACCCTCGCCGTGATCCCCATTGGGACCCAAAGCAGCCCGGGGATCCCTCCATACCCCCCCGTGACCCCCAGCAGCCTGGGGACCCCCGCCATGACCCCCACCGTGACCCAGAGCAGCCCAGGGACCCCCTCCACGACCCCCACTGTGATCCAGAGCAGCCTGGGGACCCCCTCCATGACCCCCACCGTGACCCAGAGCAGCCCAGAGACCCCCGCCATGACCCCCACCGTGACCCAGAGTAGCCCAGAGACCCCCTCCATGACCCTCACTGTGACCCAGAGCAGCCTGGGGACCCCCTCCATGAACCCCCACTGTGACCCAGAGCAGCCCAGAGACACCCGCCATGACCCCCACCATGACCCAAAGCAGCCCAGAGACCCTCTCCATGACCCCCACTGTGACCCAGAGCAGCCCAGAGACCCTCTCCATGACCCCCACTGTGACCCAGAGCAGCCTGGGGACCCCCTCCATGACCCCCACTGTGACCCAGGGCAGCCTGGGGACCCCCTCCATGACCCCCACTGTGACCCAGAGCAGCGCAGAGACCCCTGCCATGACCCCCACTGTGACCCAGAGCAGCCCAGAGACCCCTGCCATGACCCGCACTGTGACCCAAAGCAGCCTGGGGACCCCTGCCATGACTCCCCCCTGACCCAGAGCAGCCCAGAGACCCCTGCCATGACCCGCACTGTGACCCAAAGCAGCCTGGGGACCCCTGCCATGACTCCCCCCTGACCCAGAGCAGCCCAGAGACCCCCGCCGTGACCCCCACCATGACCCAGAGCAGCCCAGGGACCCCCTCCGTGACCCAGAGTAGCCCAGTCATGAGCTAGTGGCCCCTGTTACATGCAAGAGCAGCCCAGGAACCCCCTGCAAAGACAAAAAAGTGTGTCCTGGAGACCCCCCACCCATGAGCAAGAGCAGCCCCCGGAACCCCCCACTTGGTTTCCCCAGGGCAGGGGCCGGGGCAGGGGCAGTCCTAGTCCTGGCAGGAGTGAACAGGTCAAAGGCCCCCACCCCTTAGAATCAATTAATCAATCAATCGTATTTATTGAGCGCTTACTGTGTGCAGAGCACTGTACTAAGCGCTTGGGAAGTACAAGTTGGCAACATATAGAGACGGTCCCTACCCAGCAGTGGGCTCACAGTCCAGAAGGGGGAGGAGAGTACATCAACACGGCTGGGAAGGAGGAGAGGATGACCTCGCCCTTCCACACACATCTTCCCACGTTGGCTGTGTCCTTAATATTAATAATAAGAATTAATAACAGTAATAATATTTGTTAAGCACTTACTATGTGCCAGGCACTGAACTAAGGTCTAGGGTAGATACAACCAAATTGCATTGGACACAGTCCCTGTCCCACTTGGGGCTCAGTTTCATTCCCCATTTTACAGATGAGGGAACTGAGGCACAGAGAAGTAAAGTGACTTGCCCACGGTCACACAGCACACATGTGGCAGAGCTAGGATTAGAACTCATGACCTGACTCTCAGGCTCAGATTCCATCTGCTACAGCATGCTACTTCTTTTCAGGGACTTCCAAATGAGGACCTATGTCCCATCCACCTACTAGTTCTGGGGTAATAGTAAAGCTGTAATAATAATTATGGTACTTATTAAGCACTTACTATGTGCCAAGCACTGTTCTAAGCACTGGGGTAGGTACAAGTTAAGCAGGTTGGATACAGGCCTTGTCCTACATGGGGCTCGCATTCATAATCCCGGCTCCACCACTTGTCAGCTGTGGGGCTTTGGGTAAGTCACTTCACTTAGAGAAGCAGCGTGGCTCAGTGGAAAGAGCCTGGGCTTTGGAGTCAGAGGTCATGGGTTCAAATCCTGGCTCCGCCACTTGTCAGCTGTGTGAATTTGGGCAAGTCACTTAACTTCTCTGGCCCTCAGTTACCTCATCTGTAAAATGGGGATTAAGACTGTGAGCCCCCCGTTGGACAACCTGATTGCCTTGTAACTTCCCCAGCATTTAGAACAGTGCCTTGCACATACTAAGTGCTTAATAAATGCCATTATTACTATTAATTATTATTCTCTGGGCCTCAATTACCTCATCTGTAAAATGGGGATTAAGACTGTGAGCCCCAAGTGGGACAACCTGATCACCTTTTATCCTCCTCAGTGCTTAGAACAGTGCTTGGCAGATAGTAAACACCTAACAAATGGCACCATTATTATTATTATAATCCCCATTTTACAGATGACATAACCAAAATGGCCATTCTGAAATAGGCTGGAGAATTGTTACTATTCTCTAGAGTGTGAGCTCCCTGGAGGTAGGGAAAATGTCTACCGACTCTGCTGGATTGTACTCTCCCAAGCACTTAGTACAGTATGCAGAGGCACACAGTCAGCCCTCAATAAATACCACTGATTGACTAGTGACAGACACAACCAGCCGCCTTTTGACTGCTGCTCCCACCATGCTCACAGCTTGCTGTGGGCCATGAGGATCTACCAGCGTGGCTCAGTGGAAAAGAGCCCGGGCTTTGGAGTCAGAGGTCATGGGTTCAAATTCCGGCTCCACCACTTGTCAGCTGTGTGACTTTGGGCAAGTCACTTAACTTCTCAGTGCCTCAGTTCCCTCATCTATAAAATTGGGATGAAGACTGTGAGCCCCACGTGGGACAACCTGATCACCTTGTAGTCCCCCCCCCCCCAGCGCTTAGAACAGTGCTTGGCACATAGTAAGCGCTTAATAAATGCCATTATTATTATTATTATTATTATGGCTGCAGCACAGTACTTGGCACATAATAAGCGCTAGGGTAAATACAAGTTAATCAGGTTGGACAAGTTCCTGTCCCACATGGGGTTCTCACTCATCTCCATTTTTACGGTTGAAGTAACTGAAGCCCAGAGCCCAAAGTCACACAGCGGACATGTGGCAGAGCTAGGATTAGAACCCAGCTCTTAATAATAATGATAATAATAATAACGGTATTTGTTAAGTGCTTACTATGTGCCAAGCACAGTTCTAAGCGCTGGGGTAGACACAGGGTAATCAGGTTGTCCCACATGGGGCTCACACTTTTAATCCCCATTTTACAGATGAGGTAACTGAGGCACAGAGAAGTTAAGTGACTTGCCCAAGGTCACACAGCAGACACGTGGCAAAGGCGGGATTTGAACCTATGTCCTCTGACTCCCAAGCCCGTGCTCTTTCCACTAAGCCATGCTGCTTCTCTATATCAACTATATACTAGGCACCATTCTAAGCACTGGGGAAGATACAAGATAATAATAATAATGATGGTATTTGTTAAGCGCTTACTATGTGCAAAGCACTGTTCTAAGTGCTGGGGGGTACAAGGTGATCAGGTTGTCCCACGGGGGGCTCACAGTCTTAATCCCCATTTTACAGTTGAGGGAACTGAGGCACAGAGTAGTTAAGTGACTTGCCCAAAGTCACACAGCTGACAATTGGTGGAGCTGGGATTTGAACCCCTGACCTCTGACTCCAAAGCCCGTGCTCTTTCCACAGAGCCCTGCTGCTTCTCTATAATTGGGTTGGACACAGTTCCTGTCCCAACCTGGGCTCTCACTCCATTTAACAGATGTGGGAACTGAGGCTCAGAGAAGTTGAGTGACTTGCCCAAGGTTGCACAACAGACAAGTGGCAGAACTGGGATTAGAACCCATGACCTTCTGGTGCCCAGGCGCTATCCACTGGGCCATTAGCGCTTAGTATAGAGCAGTCATCCAATGAATACCATTGACTGAGGTCTAACTGTCAAGGTTTGGGCCTGTTTCTGTACTCAGCCTTCCTCAAACTAATGAACTGGGATCCCTCTGTGCTACCCACCCCTCTCAACCCAACTTCTGGAGGGGCTCCACTTTCTCCGAGAATTTAGCAGTGTTTTTCCGGTTTCTCTGCAGGCATCCCAGCTGGTCATGGAGAGGCGCTGAAAGTGGGCACCCATTGCTTCCTCATTTTCCACTGTTAGAGTAATCACAGTTATTTTCTAGGGAAAAGGTCCTTCGCTTAGGGGTTCAGTTCCAAGCCCAGAGTGGCTATCTGTCAATAAGGCTGTTCTGGAGGAATCCTCCACCAGGCCAGGAATCAATCAAGCAATGAGTGGTATTGATTGAGTGCTTGCTGACTGCACAATGCTGTGCTAGGCATTTGGGAGAGTACAGTACAACAAAGGTGGTAGCTATGTTCCCGGTTCCCTGCCCACCGGGGACTTACAGCCAGAGGGAACTTGTAGTCAGGTCAGTTGCTCAGTCAGTTGTATTTATTGAAGTCTTATAGTGAGCAGAGCACAGTACTAAGTGCTTGGGAGAGTACAATATTAACCGTAAAACAGACACATTCCCTACCCACAATGAACTCGTGCTGCTGCAGAGCTTCTGTTTACAGCATTTTAGTGATTTGAAAGTCAAATGTGTAGACGAAGCCATTGTCACACACCACCACTCCTTTGAGAGCCTACTGGCTTCAGTCACTTTTCTGGAGCAGAAAGCTTTTAAGCAACCTACCGCGGCTCTGAACTTGGGGGTTTTGAATTTCACATTCCCCCAAATCTCCAGAAATCCTTAAATAATCTCAAATGACCATTCAAAAAATAAACTGTCTGGACTGATGTAAGAATAAAGAAAACTACTCAGCATGCCTCATTCTGAAGCCCATGACTAAGCAATCTGGTTCATTAGCGAGCTGCGAGCTCAGTTTTTCAGATGTAGGCAAAGAGAAGTAACATCAGATTCAACAGGTAACATCAGGTGTGCAGATGATCAATTAGACTGTCCGATGTGCATTGTATATAGCTTTCAGTAGTTGCACCTGGAATTAGAGTCATATTTGACTCTACTGAAAGGGAAAATGAAGGTGAAAAGTACATTTTAAGGTACAAGTTTGTGGTTTTTGAACAAGCTGTATTGGTGAAAGACTGCCAGGGAAATTATTCTTCTAGACTGTGAGCCTGTTGTGGGTGGGGATTGTTTCTATTTGGTGCTGCATTGTACTTCCCATGCACTTAGTACAGTGCTTTGCACAGAATATGTGCTCAATAAATACAATTGAATGAATTTATTCATTTACTAGCATTTCTCATCTTATATCTACCCTAGTACTACATACAGTGCTTGGCATATAGTGTTTCACAAGTACCATAATTAGTATTACTGCCCATTGTGTGGAGGTATGTATAGCTATCCATTCATTCATATATATGTAAACATCCCCTAGACTGCAAGTTCACTGTGGGCAGAGAATGAGTCTGTTTATTGTTATTTTGTATTCATTCATTCAATTGTATTAGCGCTTACTGTGTGCAGAGCACTGTACTAAGCACTTGGAAAGTTCAGTTTGGCAACAGACAATTTCTACCCAATAACAGGCTCACAGTCTAGAAAGGGGAGACAGACACCAAAACAAAATGAGTAGACAGGCATCAATAGTGTCAAAATAAATACATAGAATTATATATATATATATCCATCATTAATAAAATCAATAGAATAATAAATATGTACAAATATACACAAGTGCTGTGGGGTGGGGAAGGGGGTAGAGTAGAGGGAGGGAGTTGGGGTGATGGGGAGGAGAGGAGGAGCAGAGGAAAAGGGGGCTCAGTCTGGGAAGGCCTTCTGGAGGAGATGAGCTCTCAGTAGGGCTTGTACTCTCCCAAGCATTTAGTACATTGCTTTGCACACTGTATGTGCTCAATAAATACAAATTAATGAGTGAATGAATGCTAAGTGCTGTTGGCATTGAAAGAGCAATATCTGGAACAACTTTATTGCATAGACATTTATATTAAGGCTAAAGAGTACAGGGTAAATAGGGCCTGTTAATCCATTAGTAAAGATAGTGTGCACAGAGGCATTCGTAATCTCTCACCTGGTTGCACTGTCTATCCCATTATTCCCAGCAGCTGATGAGGGGAGGTGCCTGAATTGGTTTAGAGGGTCTAGTCCACGTCTGGGGGACAGAATAATTCTGTTCACCCACAAGAGAAATAACAGCAGCCCTCGCTTTCTCTTCATCTGCTTTATACAGGGTAAATAGGGCCTGTTAATCCATTTGTAAAGATAGTGTGCACAGAGGCATTCATAATCTCTCACTTGGTTGCACTGTCTATCCCATTATTCCCAGCAGCTGAGGGGAGGTGCCTGAATTGGTTTAGAGGGTCTAGTCCACGTCTGGGGGACAGAATAATTCTGTTCACCCACAAGAGAAATAACAGCAGCCCTCGCTTTCTCTTCATCTGCTTTATACAGGGTAAATAGGGCCTGTTAATCCATTTGTAAAGATAGTGTGCACAGAGGCATTCATAATCTCTCACGTGGTTGCACTGTCTATCCCATTATTCCCAGCAGCTGATGAGGGGAGGTGCCTGAATTGGTTTAGAGGGTCTAGTCCACGTCTGGGGGACAGAATAATTCTGTTCACCCACAAGAGAAATAACAGCAGCCCTCGCTTTCTCTTCATCTGCTTTATACAGGGTAAATAGGGCCTGTTAATCCATTTGTAAAGATAGTGTGCACAGAGGCATTCATAATCTCTCACGTGGTTGCACTGTCTATCCCATTATTCCCAGCAGCTGATGAGGGGAGGTGCCTGAATTGGTTTAGAGGGTCTAGTCCACGTCTGGGGGACAGAATAATTCTGTTCACCCACAAGAGAAATAACAGCAGCCCTTGCTTTCTCTTCATCTGCTTTATACACACCTTTTGAGTGTGGCACTTGCAACCCAAGCACTTAGTACAGTGCTCTGCACCTAGTAAGTGCTCAGTAAGTACTATTGATGCTGCCCAACCGATTGTAGGCTGTATTAATTTTGGGATTTAAAATCTCTTTGCTTATTTAAGACTTTATTCTTTATTTTTATATCCATTTATTCAGTTTAAATCTATGTATTATACCTTTACCTTAACAGACGTCTAGCAATATTTGCTCAATTGCATTTATTGAGCACTTACTGTGTGCAAAGCACAGGATGAGGGAAGTCTGCTCAGTCCCATGGCTGAATTGGGTGGTGGAAGTGATTAGAATGGGGAAGGGGAAAGGAGAAAAACAAAGTACGTGGAGATTTGGACAATTTGGGAGGCAGCAAGTGTGCAAATGGGCTTGCAGAGCCTTCCTGCTCTACCTTGAAAATTCCCATTTCAGCTCTAGCAACCTTTTCAGAATCAGGGGTATTGGGGTGGGACCCAGACTGAGACTAGAACACTTCAACCAACTCCCACCCATTTGAAAATCCAGGTCCCAGACCCGCTGTGAGTTGTGTTTTCACCTCTTCCCTTAGCAATCATTTCAGCTCCCCGCTAAGCTCCTAGACAATTTTCCTTCTTCCAGGAATGTGAAGGTGAAGGGACCAGCTAGGTGCTTGGGAAGATACAATAAAAAATAAAAGGTTTAGGTCCTATCCTGAGGGAACTTGCAGTCTAAGTGGGAAGACAGGAAGACATAAATTGTAGGCATGCAGTGGAAGCAGAAGGAAAAGTAATAGGTACTCCTAGAAGTAGAAGTTTTAGGATATGAGGCAAGTCACCATAAAATAACAGCTGGCTTTCTTATATTGGATCTGCAGATCTGCTTCACCAAGACGAGTAAACTGTGTGGGGCTGTTCTGGTGAGTATTTACAGTTCTGAATGAGGAGTGTGGGGAGTTTCTGGGATTAGTGAGTCAGTCATATTTATTGAGTACTTACTGTGTACTGAGCACTGTAGTAAGAGCTTGGGAGAGACAATACAACAATGTAACAGATGCATTCCCTGTCCAAACAGGGAATTTAAAATGGAGAAAAGGGTGCACTTGGTGCCCTGGTTAATATGTAAATGGACAAGGGAGTTATATTTCACTTAATATTTGGATGTTAATAAAACCAGTAACTTTCTGACAAGAAACAATGAACTTCTCTAGAAGATAATATTTTCTGGGAATGCTGTATTGGGGGTTTTTCTCAGTTTTTTCAGAATGCCAGAAGTGTCATCCCATTAAAGACATAACTTTTAGAGTTTTATATCTACATCTCTTCATGGTTGTGTATAGCCTTATTCACCAGTTAGCATTGCTGACCCTTTCACCCCCCCCCCACCCCACCTTGGTGTAAATTTGATTGCAAGCTCCTCACTAGATTATAAACTCCTTGAGGGCAGGGATCATATCTACCAACTGGGATACTATCTACTAAGTCTCTTATAGTCTCCCAAGTGCTTAGTACAGACTATGCACACAATAAGTGCTCAGTAAATCCTATTGAATGATAACAAATCATCATATACAATTTTCTCATGACTGACATGATATTGTCAATGCTATTTTCCTTGAATGTTCTTGTTGCCTAATCATCAATAGTTCTCGTTATTCACCCTAAACCACTCAAGGGAAAATTCGTTTTTCAAGGAAGCATTGGAGATGTAAACTTTTCTCCTTCCTGCTCATTCCTGGTGCCTGGGTGATTTCTTTACCTTCCCAGCGGTTATTACTATGATCCCTTTGAAACTAAAGGGAGTACCTAAAGAGTATTTGGAAATAGGTGATATTTACTAACTGGCAAGAAAACTTGAAATGGATGCTGCCTGTGTGGTTTAATGTGTTTGGGTAAGCTTTTTGAGGGCAGGGATCCTGTCTACCAATTCTATTGTGTGGTGCCCTCTCCAGTGCTCTGCACACAACAAGCATGCCATAAATACCGTTGACTGATTTCCTTTCTTTTTAAAGATTTCTACCTGCAAGTGTCATTTTAATGAAGAACAAAATGCCTGCCTTTCCCTTCCCGTCCTGCAAATGGCCATTTGCAACTCCTGCCGTCTTGATCCTCTTAATTGTGGCAACTTCTGTGTGGAGCCAGAGCAATGAAACCACCCCTCTGCTCTCTAGTAACGGAGAACCATTTCCCTGGCATCAGATGAGACTTCCTCAACACGTCCTCCCCGTTCATTATGAGCTCATGATCCACGCCAATCTCACCACCCTGACCTTCCTAGGATTCACTGAGATCTTAGTTTCCGTCCATCAGACCACCAGTGCCATCATCCTGCACAGCAAAGACCTGCACGTTACCACGGTGACTCTTTGGGAGGGGTCCAGAGCCAGTCACCCCGGGAGAAAGCTGACCGTGTTAGAATATCCTCCGTATGAGCAGGTGGCCCTCGTATCTGCTGAGCCGCTCCATGTCGGACGGCAGTATACGGTAGCCATCGAATACACTGGTACTCTTTCGGAGGGTTTCAGTGGCTTTTATAAAAGCACCTACAAGACTCAAGAAGGTGAAATGAGGTAAAACAACATAATTTCTCCTCAAAGAAAAGGGTGGGGAGGGGGGTCCAATCTGTTTTTTGCCTCTCAATCTATAGACAGCCTGTAAAGAGAACATTTTTTTCCAGCCAGTTTTCTATTTATTTTGTTAATGGTGTGCATGTAGCTTTAATTCTATCTGTTCTGATGACTTTGACACCTGTCTACATTTTTTGTTTTGTTGTCTGCCTCCCCTTCTAGACTGTGAGCCCGTTGTTGGCTAGGGAACACCTCTATATGTTGCCAACTTGTACTTCCCAAGCACTTAGTACAGTGCTCTGCACACAGTAAACGCTCAATAAATACAATTGAATGAATGAAGAAATGCAAGTAGGTGGGGCTTTCTTTCAAACTGATCCAGAAGCTGTATCACAAACTGGACTGTTGCAGTTTACCTTAAATTCTATGCAAAATGGGTCTGTGTTTAGGATGCTAAGAAGTGTGTGGAACAAGTTTTGATTTCATTCAAATTTTTTTTTTTATGTTTTCATGATTTAAGCACTTATGTGCCTGGAACTACTAAGAACTGGGGTAGATACAAGATAATCAGGTCAGATTCAGTCCCTGCCCCATGTGGGGCTCACAGTCTATGAGGGAATAGGATTTAATCCCCATTTCATAGATGAGATGACTGAGGCACAGAGAAGTGAAGTGACTTGCTCAAAGTCACACAGTAGACAAGTGACAGAGCTGGGATTAGAACCCAGGGCCTCTGATTTCCAGGCCTGGGATCTTTCCACTAGGCCACGCTGATTCCTGTTCAGGTATTTGTACCACAGAGCCTGATACCTTAGTGCTTGGCATCCTTTGTATACTACAGATGTTGCTTCGGAACCTCATTATAACTGAACTTTTTCTTGGGTTTTGATCGACTAACATCTTCTTTCTAGAGTTAAAAGAATCTTACTCAACACTCTTATCTCTCTTCCTCTCATTATCTTTCTTCTTTCTCACTTTCTCTCTTTCCTTATTTTCTGCCTTCAGCAGAGGGAACCATAGTTAATGATTAAACCAGATTTATCTGATGTATATGTTCATTTCTTAGCTCTTTACCCTCTGGGGAAATTTTACAGTTCTTTTTCTTTCACTCCCTTTCCTTCTGAATATTTTTGTTTTTGTCCTTAGAGAATGGCCTTTTTTAAAGGTTTTAGCCATTTCTGAAATTGCATGGGCAGCCTGGACCTGTTCAATTCCATGAACTTCAAACAAAGGATGCTCCTGAGATTCACTTTTTATGGGCCAGGCAGACTCTTGGAAGTACCCAAGGGAGGGTTGAGGTTGGATTTGGAGCAGTGAGCAGGGTAGTGGGGGAAGAGAAAAGAAAGCGTCAGCAATAAGGGAACACTGTTTTGAGAGACTTCATGGTAATTTAGATTTCCTAAACCGTTGAGTGGATTATTTTGTGGAATACAAAGCAAAGGGAAATAACGTTTCCTGTGGTTTCATGCAGGACTCTTGCGTCCACCCACTTTGAACCAACGGCAGCCCGTATGGCTTTTCCCTGTTTTGATGAGCCAGCCTTCAAAGCCACTTTTGCGGTTAGGATCAGAAGAGATCCCAGACACTTGGCCCTCTCCAACATGCCAATTGTAAGTTTGATTTCCTTCAGGAGGAACAAGATTGTAAGCTTCTTCAGGGCAGGGATCGTGTCTACCAACTCTGTTGCATTGTACTCTCCCAAGCGTAAGTACAGTGCTCTGCAGACAGTCAGTGCTCAATAAATACCTCAATTGATGGTTTGAAAAAAATCAGGGCTCTGGTGACTCTTTCGTTTTTACCTGCTACAATGACCCCAGGGCACTCAATTAATACTTTTAAAACTGGTAGCAGTTTTGATTTGGGATGAATGATCTATACTATAAAGTTAGAGTTCGTTAGTGGAAAAGGAAGATTTTATTATAGCACATTAAAGGAAATCAATAGAGTTTTCATATGGAATGCTTTTAAAGAACTCATTTTTATTAGTCAAGAGATTATTTTTTGGGTCACGGACTGTTTATCGGGGAACTTTCAGGTACTAAAGCTGGCTAATGAAATGAAGAAAGACATTTGGTTCAGCATGGTACAATGATGTTGGAAAAGTTTTAGCAACTTATTCCCCAGAAAAGGGCTACTTAAGGTTCTCTTGGTTAAATGATGATCAGATTGGATGTGACATTCAGATTTCTAGATTTATTCTGAAACGCCATGGTTTTTATCTTTGATGAGTGGAAGAAAAATGAAAGAATTCTTCCCCTACCAAATCCATTCTCACCCAGTGTTGTATTTGGGAGGATTTTATTCGCCAGCATCATGTCGGTACCTGGATTATTTCTGATAGAGTTCATTATCAGTGGTATTTATTGAGTGCTTACCGTGTGCAGAGCACTGTATGAAGTGCTTGGGAGAGCAGAATACAACCGAGTTGATGGGGGCATTTACTGCCCATAACGAGCTTAATGTCTAACACTCACTCTGCTTCTAGGTGAGATCGGTGAGTGTTGCAGAAGGCCTCATGGAGGACCAGTTTGATGTCACTGTGAAGATGAGCACGTACCTTGTGGCCTTCATTGTTTCAGATTTTAAATCCGTCAGCAAGATGACCAAAAGTGGGATCAAGGTAAATCTCTGATTGTCTTTATTAGATGTCTCCAAACTGGATACTAGAAGAAACACTTGTCGCCTAACACTAACCCTCATTTAAGGTCCAATACTAGGAAAAACTTCAGCTTATGAAAGATAATAGTAATTGTGGTATTAAGCGCTTTATTTGTGCCAAGCACTGTACTAAACACTGGGGTAGATACCAGAAATTCAAATCCGACACAATCCCTGTCTCATATAGGACTCATAGTCTAACTAGGTGGGAGATCATATTTTGAATCCCCATTTTCCAGATAAGGAAACTGAGGCCTAGAGAAGTGAAGTACCTTTCTCAAGGCCACACAGCAGGTAGGTGGCAGAGCCGGGATTAGAACCCAGGTCCCCTGACTCGCAGGTCTGTGCCCTTTCCACTAGACCACATTGCTTCATGGTCACACTAACACTTCCCTGGTGGACGTTGGTTTGGGTAGTTCACTTGAGGAATGACGTTGGTGAAAACTGAGCAAAGTAGCTCAGTAATGATGATGGTATTTGTTAAGCGCTTACTGTGTGCCAAGCACTGTTCTAAGTGCCAAGAGGGATACAAGGTAATCAGGTTGTCCCACATGGGGCTCACAGTCTTAATCCCCATTTTACAGATGAGGTAACTAAGGCACAGAGAAGTGAAGTGACTTGCCCAAAGTCACACAGCTGACAAGTGGCGGAGCCAGGATTAGAACCCATGACTTCTGACTCCCAAGACTCTTTCCACTAAGCCACGCTGCTTCTCAGTGTGACCTTGGGCAAGTCAGTTCACTTTGCTGTGCCTCAGTTATTTCATCTGTAAAATGGGCATTAAATCCTTCTCACTGTGATTTAGACCATGAGCTCCCTGTGGTACAGGACTTGTGTCCAGCTTCTACCCCAGTAGAAGTGTCATGCATCTACCCCAGTGCTTAGAAAAATGATTGACACAGAATAAGCGCTTAACAAATACCATAAAAATACAAACCCCCACCCTTCCCCGCACTGCTGCCAAAACTAGCCCACTTATAGCCAGCAGAGCAGAAAGATACCAGGAGAAAAACAAAATCTGAAGTTCGATGGCAGGGTGGATTTCTTTGTGTGTTTCGATATGAAAGGATAGATATAACAAGTTATTCCTGAGTGATATGCAAAGTAACACAGATTTTCAACCAATAGGTTTAGCACTTTTTTTCTAGAAGGAAATTTGGGGGAAAATTGAGAGAAACTTAAAGGTTAAAAGGTGGAGAAGAGTTTAATTAAAATGGGTTATTTAAAGGACGAGTTTGGGATGTCACACGATCTGATCAAATGAGCTGTGAGCTACCATTACACTGTTCCTTCAGGCATTCATCATTCCACTCCCTCCCTGCCCCAGCTCCCCCCTTATATTCTTCGATTGTAAGCCCCCTAAGGGACAGGGGCCATGTTGAATTTCCATCTGTGTATCTTCTCCCAGCACTTAGTACAGTGCTCTGCACACAGTATGTGCTTTTCAATAATAATACTTGAGGTATTTAAGTGCTTGCTATGTGCCCAGCACAATAATAATAATTATGGTCCTCATTAAGCACTTGCTATTATTATTATTATTGTTATGGTATTTGTTAAGCATTTACTATATGCCAAGCACAGTTCTAAGTGCTTAGGTAAGTACAAGTTAATCAGGTTGGACACAGTCCCTGTCCCACATGGGGCTCTCAGTCTCAATCCCCATTTTACAGAAAAGGTAACTGAGGTCCAGAGAAGTGAAGTGACTTGCCCAAGATCACACCACAGAAAAATGGCAAAGTTGAGGTTAGAACCCGTGACCCGACTCCGACTCAAGTTCTATCCACTACACCGTGCTGCTTTTCCATATTAAGTGCTGGGGTAGATTCAAGACACTCAGGTGTTCGCAGTCTAAATAGGAGGTAGAACAGATATTGAATCCCTATTTTGCAGGTAAGGGAAGTGAGGCACAGAAAAGTTAAGACAGCATATAAAGTGGCAGGTCCAGGATTAGAACCCAGGTCCTCTGACTCTCAGGCTCTTTTTAGTAAAAGGAGCTTATTTTTATAATTTTATATTATTTATTTTTAACCATATATATTTATTTTACAATTTTTTATTAATCTTAATTATTATTAAAATATTATTATTACCAGATCTGTCCAGAAGGTGGCTGTGTACCTAACTCTTTATCTTTCAATAACTGTGATATATGTTAATTGTTTACTAAATGCCAATCATTGTACTAAGCTCTGGGGTGGATGCAAGCTAATCAAGTCCCATATGGGGCTCACAGTCTGTCGGAGGGAGCACAGGAGTATTCCCATTTTGTAGATAAGGGAACTGAGGCACAGCCAGGTTCAGTGACCTGCCCAGTGTCACACAGCAGGTAAGTGGCTGGTCTGGATTAGAACCCAGATCCTCTGACTCTCAGGTCCGTGCTCTTTCCACTAGGCCACGCAGCGTGGCTCAGTGGAAAGAGCACAGGCTTTGGAGTCAGAGGTCATGGGTTCAAATCCTGGCTCTGCCACATGTCTGCTGTGTGACCTTTGGCAAGTCACTTAACTTCTCTGAGCCTCAGTTACCTCATCTGTAAAATGAGGATTAAGACTGTGAGCCCCACGTGGGACAACTTGATCCCATTGTATCCCCCCAGCGCTTAGAACAGTGCTTTGCACATAGTAAGCGCTTAACAAATGCCATCATCATCATCATCATTTAGCCAAGTTGTCTATCTTTTTCAGAACTTTCCCTATAATCTATGATGATTCACTTTAAGAAACTGGTTGATCTGGAACCCTGCAAATATATGAGAAATATGAATATATTGTGGTTCCTCACATGTTCATTGACCCCTTCAAAGAATTCCAGAAGTTTAGTGAAACATAGATTTTCCCTTATCCTGCATAGACTATATGCTCATAATGGTCA
The DNA here is from genome assembly GCF_015852505.1 of Tachyglossus aculeatus. Lineage (NCBI taxonomy): Eukaryota > Metazoa > Chordata > Mammalia > Monotremata > Tachyglossidae > Tachyglossus > Tachyglossus aculeatus. The sequence continues at coordinate 28,884,075 of NC_052088.1, read as the reverse complement.
GGGATCTCATCTACCGACTTTTTTTTACTCTCCCAAGCTCTTAGTACAGTGCTTTGCACACAGTCAGAGCTCCATAACTACCATTGATGGATTGCATCCTTAATATTTTTTCAAAACCCGGAGCTGGATATCAGAACCAAGTGATATATTCTGCACATTTATACTTTTGAAATAGTGCTTGTCCTATAGATGACCTTGATCTCATCTATCTTGCCGCCGACCTCTAGCCTGGAATGCCCTCCCTCCTCATATCCGACAGACAATTACACTCCTCACCTTCTAAGCCTTATTGAAGGCACATCTCCAAGAGGCCTTCCCTGACTAAGCCATCCTTTCCTCTTCTGTCACTTCCTTGTGTGTTGTCCTAACTTGCTCCCTTTATTCATCCCCACCATGGTTTCCTTTCCCCACAGCACTTATGTACATATCTGTAATTTCTTTATTTCTATTAACATCTGCCTCCCCCTCTAGACTGCAAGCTCGTTGTGAGCAGGGAATGTGCCTGTTATATTGTACTCTCCTGAACACTTAGTACAGTGCTCTGCACACAGTAAGCGCTCAATAGATATGATTGACTGACATGCTAACTCAGGTGCAGAGTACTGCCTGTATAGGTTATTTATTCTCTTTGACGTTGAGGAATATCATCTTTATGAATGTCTTAAAAATGAATGGATTTTTGTTTGTCCTTGCGGAGTAGCTGAAGAGGTCAGATGGCTGGATGTTTTACAGTTTGAATATTGGACAAAAGTAAACCTGCTAATCAGTGAGGTTTCATCTGAGTTTTATGTGTTTTATCTCTCGCGGAGAGATTGGATGACTACAAACCCTTGTGCTTTCTTTTTAGGTTTCCGTGTATGCTGTACCTGAGAAGATAAACCAAACCAGCTATGCGTTAGATGCCGCAGTAACCCTTTTAGAGTTTTATGAGGACTATTTTAGTATTCCCTATCCCCTTCCCAAACAAGGTAATGATTTTGCTGAGGGCATTGCACAAATACAGTACAGGATTTACACTGTTTGGGAGCAGGGATTGTGTCTCCTAGCTTGATTGGTCTCTCCCAAGCACTTAGAGTGCTGGGCACACAATAGGAGCTAAAAATTTCAATGATTAATTTCATTGTCACATTTATTGAGCGCTTACTGTGTGCAGAGCACTGTACTAAGCACTTGGAAAGTACAATAAAGCAATAAAAAGAGGCAATCCCTGCCCACAAAGGGCTTGCATATGAATGAAGCCTAAGGTAAGTGGCTCAGTTGTTTATGTCTTCCATCTGGAGTGGTGTGATGTGAACTGAAATTTCCCAGTTCATAGTTGGAATACCCTGGCAGGTTAGGTTAACAAAAGAGGGTTTCTCCCTAAGCACCAGTTGCCATAGCAATGACCAGGGTGTCAGGGGTTTAGGGGGTATAAGACTCCCGGAGACCTGGTAGGTGTCCATATTAGGGCGAGCAGTGAACACCCTGATCCCCAAATTGAGGGAATAATAACTGTGTTTGGGGTAGATACAATTTAAGAAGATTGGACATAGCCTGAGTCCCACAAGGGGGTCAGGGTCTAAGGGGACTGGTAATGTGAGCAAGGTAATCTGAAATGGTGAATCAAACCATAACACTGAAATCTCCATGTAACAGAATCTTTTTTTCCCCGTGGGAGTTTGTGAAAAAAGAATTGGGTAATAGGAGAGAATGTGTTTTCTTTCACATGATCCTTTAAAGCTGAGAGAGAGAGACAGAGAGAGAAGGGGTGTGTGTGTGTGTGTGTGTGTTTAACTTGGTTTTCTTCCCCCAAATGACTTTGAGAGTTGAGTGTTTTTATTATTATGCTGATAATAGGGGAAGCCGCTTGGCTCAGGGGAAGCAGCATGGCTCAGTGGAAAGAGCATGGGCTTTGGAGTCAGAGGTCAGGGGTTTAAATCCCGGCTCTACCAATTGTCAGCTGTGTGACTTTGGGCAAGTCACTTCTCTGTGCCTCAGTTACCTCATCTGTAAAATGGGGATGAAGACTGTGAGCCCCCTGTGGGACAACTTGATCACCTTGTAACCTCCCCAGCAATTAGAACAGTTCTTTGCACATAGTAAGCACTTAATAAATGCCATCATTATTATTAGTATGCTGATAATGTTTATTATCCATATTCCACTCTGCTGCCTGAATCATTTTCCTTCAAAAACATTCAGACCATGTTTCCCCACTCCTCAAGAACCTCCAGTGGTTGCCCATCCACCTCCGCATCAAACAAAAACTCCTCACCAATTGGCTTTCAAGCACTTAATCACCTTGCCCCCTCCTTCCTCACCTCCCTCCTCTCCTACTACCATCCAACCCACACAGTTTATTCCTCTAATGCTAACCTTTTCACTGTTACCTCCATCTTGTTTATCTCACCGCTGACGTCTCACCCACATCCTACCTCTGGCCTGGAACACCGTCCCCCCACTCATATTGGACAGATAATTGCTCTCTCCCACTTCCAAGAAGCAGTGTGGCTCAGTGGAACGAGCACGGGCTTTGGAGTCAGAGGTCGTGGGTTCAAATCCCGGCTCTGCCACTTATCAGCTGTGTGACTTTGGGCAAATCACTTCACTTCTCTGTGCCTCAGTTACCTCATCTGTAAAATGGGGATTAAGACAGTGAGCCTCCTCTGGGACAACCTGATCACCTTGTAACCTCCCCTGTGCTTAGAACAGTGCTTTGCACATAGTAAGTGCTTAATAAATGCCATTATTATTATTATTCCAAACTTTATTGAAGGCATATCTCCTCTAAGAAGCCCTCCCTGTCTAAGACCTCCTCTCCTCTTCTCCCACTCTCTTCTGTGCCTCTCTTACTTGCTCCCTCCCATCCCCACAGCACATATGTATCTGTAATTTATTTATTTAATAGTAGTAATAGTAATAATAATAATGGTATTTTTTAAGTGCCAAGCACTATTTTAAGCCCTGAGGTAGATACAAGGTAATCAGGTTGTCCCACGTGGGGCTCCCACTCTTAATTCCCATTCTACAGATGAGGCACAGAGAAGTTGTGGCTTGTCCAAGGTCACACAGTGACAAGTTGACAAGTGACAAGTACATTCACAGTCTTCTAGACTGTGAGCCCATTGTTGGGTAGGGACCGTCTCTATATGTTGCCAACTTGTACTTCCCAAGCGCTAAGTACAGTGCTGTGCACACAGTAAGCACTCAATAAATACGATTGAATGACTGAATGAAAGTGGCAGAGCCAGGATTAAAAACCATGTCCTCTGACTCCCAAGCCTGTGCTCTTTCCTCTAAGCCACACTGCTTCTCTTTATTTATCTATTTATATTAATGTCTGTTTCCCTCTTTAGACTGTGAGCTCATTGTGGGCAGGAATGTGTCTGTTTTATATTGTACTTTCCCAAGCGCTTAGTACAGTGCTTTGCACACAGTAAGTTCTCAATAAATATGATTAAATGAATGATTATTTTGTTAAGGTCTTACTATGTGCCAAGTGCTGTACTGTGCAAAATAATCAGGCTAGACATAGTCCCTTGGTCCCATTCCTTTCCCCCCATGGCTCCTTCAGAGGTTGTTACGTCAAGGTGGGGTGGCAGAGGAAGGGAGAAAAGTGCTCTGCACACAGTAAGCGCTCAATATGATTGAATGAATGATATATGTTTTGTTGCTGCCGCCATCTTTAGATCTAGCTGCCATTCCTGACTTTCAGTCCGGGGCCATGGAGAACTGGGGTCTCACCACGTACCGAGAATCTGCTCTGCTGTATGACCCTGAAAAGTCATCTGTGTCAGCCAAGCTGGGGATCACCATGATAGTGGCCCATGAACTGGCCCACCAGGTAATGGAGGAGCAAGAATAATCATTATCATTATTTGTATCATGGTGGTAGCATTTCGCAAGCATTTACCATGTACCAAGCCCTGAAGCAGATATGAGATAATCAGACTAGACACAGTCCCTATCCCTCCATGGGGCTCAGAGTCTAAGCAGGAGGAAGTAGTATTTAATCGCCATTTTACAGATGAGGGAATGGAGTCACAGGGAAGGTAAATGACTTGCCCAAGGTCATACAGCAGACAAGTGGCAGAGCTGGGATTAGAATCCAGGTCCTGTGATTCCCAGGTCCAGGCTCTATCAACAAGGCTTTGCTGCTTCTCAAGGGCTTTGTGGTCTGCTTGCTGAGAGTATTCCTTTAAGCAGTGTGGCCCAGGCCTGGGAGTTAGAAGACCTGGGTATAATCCCGGCTCCATTGCTTGCCTGCTGTGTGACTCTGGGCAAGTCACTTAACTGCTCCATGCCTCAGTTTCCTCCATTGTAAAATGGGGATTTGGTACCTATTCTCTCTTCTACTTAGATTACAAGCCCCATGTGGAACTGGGACTGTGTCCAACCTGATTAACTGGTATCTACTCCAGAACATTGCCTGACACGTAGCAAGTGCTTATCAGATAAAATAAAAAAGAGATTAGGTTTGGAGGTAGCATTTCACCTTGGCTTGGACCATTTTGGAAGTCAGATGCCTCAGTTTCCTCCATTGTAAAATGGGGATTCGGTACCTATTCTCTCTCCTACTTAGATTACAAGCCCCATGTGGAACAGGGACTGTGTCCAACCTGATTAACTGGTATCTACTCCAGAGCATTGCCTGACACATAGCAAGTGCTTATCAAATAAAATAAAAAAGAGATTATGTTTAGGTTTGGAGGTAGCATTTCACCTTGGCTTGGGCCATTTTGGAAGTCAGACTCTGGAATATATCCTGTAGGTATTAGTTTTGATTACCTGAGGTGGAATTGGTTTAGCTCTTACTATAGTGCTATGTAGACAGTTACTTTCCCCATCTTCAAAGTACATATCCTTCAAGAGGCTTTCCCTGAATAAGCCCTCCTTTTCTCTTCACCCATTCCCTCAGTGTCTCCTTGACTTGCTTAATTCATTCCCTCCTCTCAGCCCCACAGCACTTATGTACATATATGTAATTTTTTAATATTAATGTCTGTCTCGTCCTACAGGCTATAAATTTTGTTGGTAGACAATGTCTGTTATAGCGTACTCACCCAAGGGCTTAGTATGGTATTCTGCCTTCAGTAAGAACTCAATAAATTAGATTGACTGTTGCTCCTCATGGGGGAAGGTATGGGGTAATCAGGTCAGATACCATCCCTGCCCCAAATGGGGCTCTCACGTTTGTTGAGGATCCCACATTTCTCAGTAATCTACCCCTTTTTCCCAAGCACTGCTTTTACTCAGAGGTTGCAAACAAATCTCAACTCATTCATGTTTTTTGAATGCTTAGTATGTGCAGAGCGCTGTTCGAAGCTCTTGGAAAAGTACAATACAATAGAGTTGGTAGAAACATTCCATCACGCAAGTTTCTCTCCCTCTAGACTGTAAGCTCAATGTTGCAGGGAATGTGTCTGTTTATTGTTATATTGTACTCTCCCAAGCTCTGCACATAGTAAGGCTTTATAAGTACAACTGAATTAATAAATACGATTGAAGTATCTCTGAGCAGCTTGAAAAATCTTCCCCATCCTTTGGCTGGTGGTCTCTGAGTCCACTCCCGTCTCCTCCATGCCTGCTGGCAACCCTGGTTATCCTTTTTCTTTCAGTGGTTCGGGAACCTCGTCACCATGGAATGGTGGAATGACCTCTGGTTAAATGAAGGATTTGCCAAATTTATGGAGTATGTATCTGTCAGCGTCACCCACCGTGAACTGAAAGTGGTAAGTGCTGGTTTTCGTCGGTCTGCTTTGGGGTTTGCAAAAAGCGGAGGTAATTGATTGATCTTTCACCATGACAAGCTCACTCCCCCAGAGACTTTATGCAGTTTGACTTGAGAGTCATGGAAGTTAATGAGCTTTCAAGATACCCCCAAAAGACTGATTTAGTCCAGATATTGATTCCCAAGATGGTTTGTGAGGGGCGATGGTTTTTATTAGAGGTTCTTCTTCCTCTCGGAATTCTTAAAAGCATGGTGCCAGTAACAACCCATCTCTGCCACATTCTTTTTCCAGACATCCTGTTGATTGCACATTTCAGAAACATTAGTTTCAGACTGCCATCAGCCCCACAGGAGACTACAGTCTAAATCTGATGCATTTTACAATTGAGTTCAAATTTCATTTCATATTCCCCCGGCCCCACAAAGATCAAATAAGTTTTTTGGGAATTGCTAGACTTTTAGCATTTTAGAGCTGGGGCTTTTATTTTAAATAATCCAGCTGCTAGCTGGACTGAATTTTTCCAAGTAGAAAAATTCTTGCTACTTCTTGCTAGAGTGCAGTTCCAGTTCCATAGGTGTGACTTTTATTTTAAGGATTAGAAAAGGATACTTTTTTAATATAATTAAGAAGTACAAAGTCTTTCCCTTCCCTGGCATTTAAGATAATGTCAGAGGAAAAAAGGTAAAACCCCTCTTGCTTCTTGCTACTTGGGAATTTGAAGAATAGGTGTCCCTACCCCTTGCTGGGAACCCTTGTCTCATGAACTTCAGGGAAAAAGGGAAACTAGAGGATGAAGTGCAAACATTTTCCTAATATTAGTAATGATAGTATTTATCCAGCACTTACTGTGTGCAGAGCACTGAACAAAGTGTTGAGAGAATTCCCTGAAGGGACTCCCGGTAAGAAGGATGAGAGGACTGGGAACAAACCTATAAGGAGAGACAAAACAATAAAACACAAAGGCAGAATAAAAAACCAAGGCAGATACCCAAAATGCCCCCACCCCCTGCTCAAGGCCTCAAGGTAGTATGGCTAGAAAAATAGAATTTCAGGTTCCTTATTGGTGAGTTCAACAGTCACAACTGCAGCCACAGCTGCTAGCATTTGTTATAGTATTTGATAATAGTAATAGTAATAAATTGTGGTATTAAGTGCTTACTATGTGTCAAGTACTGTACTTAATGCTGGTAAATAATCAGGCCCCACATTTGAATCCTCATTTTACAGATGAGGGAACTGAGGCACAGAGAAGTTAAATAATTTGCCCAAGGTCCCACAGCAGCCAGTGGATTAGAACTCAAGTCCTGTGACTCACAGGCCCCTGCTCTTTCCACTAGGCCATGCTGCTTCTCAAACATATTAAATTTATTTTATTTTAATCTATTACAGTAATGAAAAGCTTACTGTGTATAGAGCATATAGTTGGGAATTGGACATAGACCCTTTCCTTTAGTGGGCTCAGGAGAAGGAAATGGGGAGAAGGGAGAGGAAAGAGCCAGAGGAGGCAGAGGGTTGGTCAGGATTCGTTCAGTCAGGGGAGGGACCCTAGGGCGAGGGTCCGCACGGCTTTGAGGGGGCAGTTCCATGCGGCTACCCTGGGGGGAGGGAAAGGATCGAGGATTGATGACAGTAACCATAATGAAGAGGAGGACAAGGGATCAGGGTTGTGAAATGGCAAGACTTACCCCCGCTGCTACTGCCCTCCTTGAAACCACAGTTTTGATTGAGAGCCAAGGTGACTCTGTTTTTTTTTCCCTCCTTCCATCAGGAAGATTATTTTTTCGGCAAGTGTTTCGATGCCATGGAAGTGGATGCGTTGAACTCCTCCCACCCAGTCTCTACGCCTGTGGAGAATCCCGCTCAGATTCTGGAAATGTTTGACGACGTCTCCTATGAAAAGGTACTGGCCGATTGCGGCCCCGAAGTTGAGGTTGGATTCCGAAAAGAGCCAGCCCCAGATCTTTACTCAAAGATAAAATAAAAACATAAGGATCCCCATGGATCTCAGCAACTGCCATTAGGAGACACTGCTAGGAGAGGACCGAAGTTAAGTGCTGTACCGTGGATTGGGGAGAGATACAGACATCTTTTAAATAAAGGCTTTTAGAGTTGAAAGCTTAAGTCCATTGAAACCCCTTGTCCAGGTTAGAACCGTTTTAGTATGGGTATTGCACAGGCCACTAGAATTTAGGGAATTTACACCATGAATGCACATTTTTAGACATGATTTTTTTAAACTGTTTTTTACATCTGACATAATTGTACAGATGTACAGATTTATTACTCTATTTATTTTACTTGTACATATTTAATATTCTATTTATTTTGTTAATGATGTGCATCTAGCTTTAATTCTATTTATTCTGATGACTTGACACCTGTCCACATGTTTTGTTTTGTTGTCTGTCTCCCCCTTCTAGACTGTGAGCCTGTTGTTGGGTAGGGACCATCTCTATATGTTGCCAACTTGTACTTCCCAAGCGCTTAGTACAGTGCTCTGCACACAGTAAGTGCTCAATAAATACGACTGAATGAATGAATGAATGAATTGGGATTAATCTGGCCCCTTTCTGACATTGTCTTGGCAGGGGGCTTGTATTTTGAACATGCTAAGGGACTATCTCAGCGCAGATGGATTCAAAGCCGGTATTGTACAGTACCTACAGAAAAACAGCTATAAAAACACAAACAATGAAGACCTGTGGAATAGCATGACAAATGTAAGTGTGCTTCTGCCAACTGTCAGAAGCCAAACATCGGAACCACAAAGGTTTTATCGCCATCCTTGTCATAAACATCGTTGCCCCACCATAAATTCGCTTGTAAAAAAAGTCATGGATTCAGGTTTCAGAAATGAGAGTCAAGTAATCTTTTTCTCTTATCAGATTTGTCCTGACAGTGACCCCCAGGAGAGTGGTGGATTTTGCTCTGGAAGTCAGAGAAAGACTTCAACCTCAGTAAGTCTCCGCAGTCACACCTACCCCTGCCCAGGCATATCTGTCCTCTGCCTTTATCCGCAAGGAATCATTCCCCATATGAACTGTCCCAAGAAAATTGTTCCCTCCCTGAGTTTAAAAAGCTCCAAACGGTATCCCATAATCTTGGCAACTCATTCAACCTAGCTTATTGGGTTCTTCAACTTTGCTCCTGGTGAAGAGTCGCACTGCAGTTTGGCTTTGTCATTTTTTGGGTGGCTGTGATTCCCGTGGAAATGAAGAGTCTCCTCCGAAGATCACAGTCATATCCTTTTCTTCTTAAGAGGTGACAAAAAGATTTTGTTATCCAAGTTCAGTTTGGCTCAGAAAACTTCCCTGTGGCTGCTGCCTTTTTGTCCTGGGCATCTACTCTCATACTAGTAATTATTATTATTTTTATGGGTTTGGTACTTGTTAAACACTTAAAACATGCCAAGTGCTGGGGATAGATCCAGATTAATCAAATTGGACACAGTCCCTATCCCACATGAAGCTCACGGTCTATGTAGGAGGAAATAATAATAATAATCACACTTTTAAATGCTTGTATTAAGGGCTGAGGTGGATAGAAGATTATGAGATTGGCATAGTTGCTTCCCATGTGGGACTCACTATCTGTCTTATCTCCATTTAGCAGATGAATAAACTGAGGTCCAGAGAGATTGTTTAGCTTTCTGGAGCATTCTGCTTTTTTGTTCCTCCCATCCACTGAGTCACTGTTTTCTTGAACAATTGGTAACATCCATCCATGAAGGGCCCAGTTCTTTGTGAGTTCATTTCCAAGTGATGAGGTTATTGCAGCAACCTACTGGCCCACTGAAAGTCTCATGAGAAGCAACGTGGCTCAGTGGAAAGAGCCCGGGCTTTGGAATCAGAGGTCATGGGTTCAAATCCCGGCTCTGCTAATTGTCAGCTGTGTGACTTTTGGCAAGTCACTTAACTTCTCTGTGCCTCAGTTACCTCATCTGTAAAATGGGGATTAAGACTGAGAGCCCCACGTGGGACAATCTGGTCACCTTGTAACCTCCCCAGCGCTTAGAACAGTGCTTTGCACATAGTAAATGCTTAATAAATGCCATTATCATTATTATTATTATACCATCTTACCTATACTGATTCCACTAAGCTCACTGTGGGCAGGGTACACCTCTACCAAATGTGCTGTATTGTACTCTCGCAAGCACTTAGTACAGTGCTCAGCACACAGTAAGCACTCAATACCATTGATTGATTCCAATAGAAATATGTCAGTGGTGTGTTCCTCTCTGTCTCCACTGAGCCCAACTTCCTCCAGGTTGACCAGCTGGTCTGTCCCCAATCCAGTCTGGATTAGCTTCTACCATTTCTAGATTACCCAGGTTAAGACTGCTCTTCCCAGTTTAGTCTCCGTGTTGTCTAGGTCGGTCTTCAGAGCTGGGGTTCAACGGAGTGGGTGTGGGTGTCTGTCTGTGATCCCCTCAGCACTGGACGCAGGAGAGCGTGGATGTGAGGATGATGATGAACACATGGACCCTGCAGAAGGGTTTCCCTCTGATCACCGTCACCATCCGAGGAAAGAATGTGCATCTGAAGCAAGAGCACTATATGAAGGGGAGGGATGCCACTGAGGAAGACAGGTAACACAGACCTTGGCATGATGTAGGGGGCAAGCCAAAATGGACCTTGCTCTCCTTCTTGGGTCCCGTAGAGAATGGGGCACCCTCTCTGTCACAATAATAATTGGAGCATCTGTTAAGCACTTAACATATGCTAAATGCTGGCGCAGATAGAATACAATCAGATTAGAAACAGCCCCTGTTCCTTATGGGGCATACAGTCTTAAGTAATTCATTCAATCATATTTATTGAGCGCTTACTGTGTGCAGAGCACTGTACTAAGCGCTTGGGAAGTACAAGTCGGCAATGTATAGAGACGGTCCCTAACCAACAACGGTCTCACAGTCTAGAATGAATAGTAAATAATGATAATGGTATTTGTGGGAAGGAAAACAGGCATTGGCTTCCCGTTTTACAGATGAGGAAACCAAGGCAGAGAGAAGTGAAGTAACTTGCCCGAGGTTACCCAGCGGGCAGGTGGCAGAGCAGGTTTAGGACCCAGGTCCCCGACTCCAGGCCTGTGCTCTTTCCACTAGGCCATGTTGTTTCCCCTCCCCACCTCCTGCTGCCTCCTCATATCGTTCAGTCTCTACTGACAAAAGCCACTCTGCCCTCTGTGGGCATGTGGGACCACAGTTTGCTGGGTAGATTTGAGCAGGGTGACAGAAGGGCCTACATTTTGAACGGGATTGTCTATTGCTCTCTTTTGGAGGCTGCGGGTTGAGTCTCCTCTGAGCTTAGCGTCAGATTTTCACAGGTTCCCCAGAAGGTCGAGATTCCCAGGCCTCTTCAGGAGCAGTGGGGAAGGAAAGGTCAGGTGGGTGAGGATAGGAGAAGGTAATGGGATGTGTTGTGAGGGAGAAATGGGGAAGGAGCGAGGGTAACCTGCTAGCTGCTGTCCAGACTCCTGATCCCAACAGCTACTGGAGCAAAAGTTCTTCTCAAAGTATCCATTTTCCTTTCGTCCCAGTTCCTTATGGCACGTTCCGCTGACATACATTACCAGCAAATCGGATGCTGTCCAGAGGTTTTTGCTGAAAACAAGAACAGGTAACGAATTACTGAAATGACAAATGGTTTAGGGAGAAAGTATTTGCAAAGTGTTGGAGTTTTGTGGGTTTTTTTCCAAACAAAGCTCTCTTGGCTCATCACCTTTGCTGATCCAAAAGGAAGGTGATGTTTTCTCTTTTAAGGTTGATCTAATAGGATCCATGGTTGTCAATTCACAGCGAAGGGTTGGGGTTTAAATGCCATCTTTCAGGAAGGGGAAAGGAAGGCAAGTTCCTGCCATCATGCATTGAAACTGTTGAATCGCATGCAGCTGAGGAGAATGGGCTGGGTAGAAATCCGCAGGGCACTGCAAACACTTAGAGAAGCAATTGGCTTAATGGATAGAGTACAGGCTTGGGAGTCAGCCTTCTGACCTGAGTTCTAATCCCAGCTCCACCACTTGTCTACTGTGTGACCCTGGGCAAGTCTCTTTTCTTCTCCCTGCCTCAGTTCCCTCATCTGTAAAGTGGGGATAAAGACTGCGAGCCCCATGTGGGACAGGGACGGTGTCCAACCCAATTTGTTTGTATCCACCCCAGCGCTTAGTACAATGCCTGGCACATAGTAAGTGCTTAGCAAGTGTTATTAAAAAAAATTTATGCTAATATCTGACTCCCCCTCTAGACTGTAAACTCATCAGAGAAGAAGCGTGCCTCAGTGGAAGGAGCCCACGCTTGGGAGTCAGAGGTTATGGGTTCTGGTCCCAGCTCTGCCACATGTCTGCTGTGTGACCTTGGGCAAGTCACTTAACTTCTCTGAGCCTCAGTTACCTCATCTGTAAAATGGGGATTAAGACTGAGAGCCCCACGTGGGACAACCCAATCACCTTGTATCCCCCCCAGCGCTTAGAACAGTGCTTCGCACATAGTAAAAGCTTAACAAATATCATTATTATTATTATGGGCAGGGAACATCTCTGCTAATTCTGTCGTACCTCCCAAGTGCTTAGTACAGTGCTCTGCTTGTAGTAAGTGCTCAATAAATACCATTGATTGATGTTTGTTGTAGATGTCCTGATACTCCCTGAAGAGGTGGAATGGATCAAATTCAACGCAGGCATGAGTGGTTACTACATTGTGCATTATGAAGATGGTGGATGGGATTCTTTGATCAGCCTTTTAAAAGAGCAGCCTGAAGCAATCAGCAGTAACGACCGGGCAAGCCTCATTAATAATGCATTCCAGCTTGTCAGGTAAGGTAGGCTTTGCTGCTTCATGGCCTTAGTGGAAAAAGCCCAGGTCTGGGAGCTTTACCTCTAGTTTATGTTCACATCTGTCTCTCCAGCTGGATCCTTAAGGGCCGGGCTCACCAACCCTAGGGTATTATACTTTCCGAAGCATTTAATGCAGTGTTCTGCACTCAGTAAGTAATACTGATTGGTTGACTTCGGGGATATGAATCTCAGCTCTACCACGTGCCGGCTGGGTGAGCTTACATTCTCTGTTCCTCAGGTATCTCATCTGTAAAATGGGGATTAAATTTCTGGTCTCCCTCCCCTTTAGACTGTAAACCTCATGTAGGCCAGGGACCGTGTCTAACAGGATTATTTTATATCTGCCCCAGCATTTTGTGTAGTGCTTGGCAACTAGGAAGTGCTGAACATACTATAAATAGTAAATAGCTTTCCTGATGGCTAATGGGAAGGTGAAAGGGTGTGTGTGTGTGTGTGTGTGTGTGTGTTTTATCCTTGTGAGCTACAGATTGCTTTGAGAGTTTTTAAAATGGTATTAGTGAGCACTTACTATGTGCCAATCAATAGTGTTTATTGAGTGCTTACTATGTGCAGAGCACTGTACTAAGCAGTTGGTAGATTACAGTCAGGCACTATACTAAGTACTTACTATGTGCCAATCAATAGAGTTTATTGAGTGCTTCCTATGTGCAGAGCACTGTACTAAGCAGTTGGTAGATTACAGTCAGGCACTATACTAAATACTGGGGTAGATGATCCTAGCTAATCAGGTTGGACACAATCCCTGTCCCACATGGGGCTCACAGTTTTAATCCCCATTTTACAGAGGAGTTAACTAAGGCCCAGAGAAGTGAAGTGACTTGTCCGAGGTCATGGAGTAGGGATTAGAACCTAGATCCTCTGATTCCCAGGCGTGTGCCCTTTCCACGATGTAACACTGCTCCCCTAAGCTTTGGGATGGTGTCTGCAGCCAGTGTAGATTGAGGGTCCCAGAAGAAACCAGTCTGGACTCTGATCTGCCTCTGTTGTGGCTCAGGGTGAGATGAGGAAGAGGACATGTATTTAATCCCCACTTTAAAGATGATGAAACCAAAACCCAGAAAAATCAAGTGACTAGTCCAAGGTCATAGACCAGACAAGTGGCAGAGGTGGGATTTTATTAATGATATTTTTTTTTTGATGCTATTGATGCCTGTCTACTTGTTTTGTTGTCTGTCTTCCCCCTTCTAGACTGTGAGCCCATTGTTGGATAGGGATTGTCTCTATCTGTTGCCAGATTATTCTTTCCAAGCGCTTAGTACAGTTCTCTGCACAGAGTAAGTGCTCAGTAAATATGAATGAATGAATTAGAATCCAGGCATCACGACCCTTAGATATGTGATCTTTCCACTAGATCATACTGCTTGATGGCCATGCTTCCTTGACCTGATCTAGTAGTTTGGAAATTGAATGAAAATACTTCAGTCATCCAGCCATGGGAGTTTGCCTTAGTTTTCTAGGCTGGGAGAAGAGGTGGCATTTTCCCCCTGCATTACTTCCTTTTAATTCCTTCTGGGGCCAGGAACAGGCCGAACCCCCACATGATTCTGATTTTCAGATCGCCACAATTAGGGAAGAGTGGGACTGACTCTGCCTGGCTCCTCAGGAGAAAATTTTAGCTTGAGCCCTTCCTGATTCCACCAACTCTCCCACAGAATAGGCGGTCTCCCACTCACAGGCACTGCTTTTCTCGTAACTGGCGGGAAACCTGAGTCAAACTACAAAATCAATCCATTAATGTAGTATTTATTGAGCATTTGCTCTGGGCAGTGTACACAGCACTTGGGAGAATACAACTGAGGTAGAAGAGAGGCTGCTCCCTCCCCTCAAGTAGTTTACAAACTAACAGGATCTATCAGTTTATGGAGTGCTTACTCTGTGCAGAGCACTACACTTAGCAAATGGGAGAGTACAAGCAGCGTGGCCCAGTGGATAGAGCACGGGCCTGGGAGTAAGAAGGACCTAGACTCTAATCCCCGCTTTGACATTTGTTTGCTGTATGATCTTGGGCAAGTCACGTAGCTTGTCTGTGACTCAGTTCCCTCATCTGTAAAACGGGAATTAAGACTGCGAGTCCCATATGGGACAGGGACTGTGTCCAAACTGATTAGATTGTATCTACCCCAGCACTTAGAATAGTACCTGGCACATAATAAGCACTTAACAAATGCCATAAAAAAATAACTAGTAGACATGATTCCCGCCCTCAAATAGTTTGCAATATTTAGAAAATATAATTGTTGCCTCAGTGGGGTGGGTGGCCAAAAATCTTGGGGATTTTAAAGATTATTTGTGATAGATTTGTGTTTCTGTCTGTTTGATCCATGCTATTGGTCTCCATGTCCTCTGTTCATCAGCGTGGGGAAACTCTCCATTGAGAAGGCTCTGGATTTGACCCTATATCTGAAACACGAATCACAAATCATGCCAGTGTTCCAAGGTCTGAACCAGCTGATTCCCATGTATAAGCTGATGGAGAAAAGAGATATGGATGATGTGGAAACCCAGTTCAAGGTAATATCTTCAAATGAATCCTGGACTACGTGTAATTTTTTTTAATAGTATTTGTTAAGCACTTACTATGTGCCAGGCGCTTTACTAAGCACTGGGGTAGATACGAGAACCCCTCTCAGGTTTGCACCTGGAGAGTTTCCAGTACTCTACCAGTCTTGGTTATGGGAGGAAGAGTCAAGCGGAGGCATATCCATTCCATTCCTGGCTTGAGTAGTGGTTAGCCAGTGGAAGGCAATCTGCTACAAGCCAAACCTCACCTGTGCTGGGTAGTAGCAGCGTGGGAGAGAGTCGAGTGCAGAGATTCAAGTTTACTCTGGGGAGGGAGGCAATGGTAAACCACTTCTGGATTTTTACCAAGGAAACTCTAAGGATACACTACCAGAACGATTGCAAATGGAGGTGTATTGAAAAGCAGCGTGGGTCAGTGGAAAGAGCAAGGGCTTGGGAGTCAGTGGTTGTGGGTTCTGATCCCTGCTCCCCCGCTTGTCAGCTGTATGAGTTTGGGCAGGTCACTTCACTTCTCTGAGCCTCAGTTACCTCATCTGTAAAATGGGGATTAAGACTTTGAGCCCCACGAGGGACAACCTGATCACCCTGTATCCTCCCCAGCGCTTAGAACAGTGCTTTGCACATAGTAAGCACTTAACAAATGCCATCATTATTATTTAGATGGGGCGTTCTGGGAGAGATGTGTCCATGGCATCGCTATGGGTCGGATACGACTCGACGGCATAAGATATGACAAAGATACAAGATAATTAGGTTGGACACAGTCCATGTCCCACATGGGGCTAACAGTCTTAATTCCCTAAGGTAACTGAAGTCCAGAGAAGTGAAGTGATTTGCCCATGGCCCCACAGCTGACAAGAGGTGAAGCTGGGTTTAGAACCCAGGTCTTCTGACTTTCAGGCTTGTGCTCTTATCTACTAGGCCACGCTAGTGTTTCATTTTAACCTCTCGGGAACACCACCATTTTATAGGCAGACTTCTTACTTCATCAACATTCCATGCTTTTCAGGGCCAAGGAGCAAGAAATTGAAGTAGCATTTGGGTTGTCTGCCAGAAATACTTTATTAGCCATAAAGTATATTTATCCTGGGTGATTTAAAATCTGCTCTTTCTCCTTCAAGACACCTCAGGTTTTCCAACATCCCTGATCCTCATTGCATCTCAAATGCTTCCTTAATCCAAAGGAAATCTTTCTTGCCCACTAACAAAGAATGGGCACACATTTCTCCATATCAGAAACAGCCACTCCCACCCCGAATGTGAAATCTGAATGAAAAGTTAGAGGGTGATAAAGTGTTATTTTCATTGCTTTGCACATCATCAAAAGAAACCTAATAGTCTTTAACTTTGGAGATTCTGTGTGGGCCCATCTTTCCAAAAGTAGACAACATACCTTTGGAGAAGTGTGGCAAACAGGCGATCTCTGAAGTAATCTATCCCTTACAAAATTCTTCCATCTCTTAAGAAATTCATTTGTTGATAGAAGAGCCAGCATTTGACAGTGGATGAGACCATTTACGCCTGGGCAAATGATGGATGAAATTTAAGGTTGTTGAAATGAGACATTTGAATCAATCAGTGGAATTTATTGAGCCCTTACTGTATATAGGGTACTGTACTAAGTGCTTGGGAGACTACAATATGACAGAATTGGTAGATGCATTCCCTGCTTGTGACGAGCCTACAGTCTAAAGGAGTAGCTTATAGTCTAGAGGACAAACAATTTTGTTAAACTGTGAGCCTTACAAAAATAATTATTGTGGTATTCATTAACTGCTTGCTATACGCCACACAGTGCACTAAGCGCTGGGGTAGACACAAGATAATCAGGTCCCATGTGGGCTCCCAGTCTAAATAGGATGGAGAACAGGTATTGAACCCCCATTTTGCGATTGAAGGAAATAAGGCATGGTGACTTGCCCAGGGGTCACACAGCAGATATGTGGCGGATCTGGGATTAGAACAGAAATGTCCATCCACATCATCTCATGTGGGGAGTCCTTGATCTGGTTGTCCAGTAGTACGTTGGCCTAAAGAGAAGAGGGAATTGTTTGGAATAGTTTGGGAAATGATGCCCAAATGTAGCACCAGGCAGAAATCCTTCGCTTTTGATGTCGTTCCAGGCTTTCCTCATCAGATTATTGAAGGGGCTCATCGACAAGCAGTCTTGGAGTGACGAGGGCTCCGTCTCTGAGCGTATGCTGCGAAGCCAGCTCATCCTCCTGGCTTGCGTACGGAAGTACCGGCCCTGTGTGGAGAAGGCGGAAGGATTCTTTAAATCGTGGAAGGAATCCAATGGAACGTTAAAGTGAGTCTTCTTTGCCTAAGCCTTGCAGGGGATAGAGAAGCAGCGGGGCCTATTGAAAAGAACACATACCTCATCGGGGCCGAAGTGTGTGGGAAAAATTCTGGAATCAATCAGTCAATAAAGGGTACTTATTGAGATCTTACTGTGCACAGAGCATTATACTAAGTGCTTGGGAGAGTACAGTACAACAAAGTTGGTAGACATATTTTATTTTGTTGGTATGTTTGGTTCTGTTCTCTGTCTCCCCCTTTTAGACTGTGAGCCCACTGTTGGGTAGGGACTGCCTCTATGTGTTGCCAATTTGTACTTCCCAAGCGCTTAGTATAGTGCTCTGCACATAGTAAGCGCTCAATAAATACGATTGATTGATTGATATTCCTGTCCACAATGAGCTTACAGTCCAGAGGAGGAGACAAACATTAAAATAAATTATGGGTAAGTCTGTAAGTGCTGTAGAGCTGAAAATGGGGTGAAAAATCAAGTTTTTAAAGGATACAGATCCAATTGCACAAGGGATGCAGAAGGGAGAGGGAGTAGGGGAAATGAGGGGTTATTCAGTGAAGGGTTCTAGGAGATGGTGTGATTTTAGTAAGAGTTTGAAGGTGGGGAGAGTGGTGGTCTGTTGGGGATGTGGATGAGGGGTTGGTGGCAAGATAGATGAAATTGAGGCACATTGAGTAGGCAAACCTCCCTCTTCCTTCCCAGTTGAAATCGATGAGTAAATCATTCATTCAATTGTATTTATTGAGTGCTTACTCTGTGCAAAGCACTGTACTAAGCACTTGGGAGAGAGAAGCAGCGTGGCATAGTGGGAAAAGCACAGGCTTGGGAGTCAGAGGTCGTTGTCCATACTCTGCCACTTGTCAGCTGTGTGACTTTGGGCAAGTCACTTAACTTCTCTGTGCCTCAGTTACCTCATCTGTAAAATGGGGATTAAGACTGTGAGCCCACATGGGACAACCTGATTACCTTGTATCTATCCCAGCACTTAGAACAGTGCTTGGCACATAGTAAGCACCCAACAAATACCATCATTACTATTATTACAGTACAACAACAGTCACATTCCCTGCCCATAACGAGCTTACAGTCTAGAGGTGAAAATGGACATTAATATACATAAATAATTACAGAGATATACGTGCTGTGGGGAGGGGAGGGAAGATAAATGAAGGGAGCAAGTCAGGGCGATGCAGAAGGGAGTATTTGAAGTAGTGCAGATCAATTCTTTTTTGCTTATGGAGAGACTTGCGTCATCAGCATTCCCAAACGGGCTCTGGGATTTGTGAACCAAGCCCTCAATCAATCAGTCGTATTTATTGAGCGCTTACTGTGTGCAGAGCACTGTACTCCTTTGGATATCGGACCCTGCAGCTGTGTCAACCGAGGGTGCATTTCACAGCTCCTTTGAGGCAACCGTGAACTGCGTGGTCACTTCTTAGCTCCCACCCAGCTCCCAGTCTAAGTCTGAGAAGCAGTTTGGCTGAATGGGTAGTCCATGGGCCTGGGAGTCAGAAGGACCTGGGTTCTAATCCTGCCTCTGCTATTTGTCTGCCATGTGACCCTGGGCAAGTTGCTTTGCTTCTCTGCGCCTCGGTTACCCCATCTGTAAAATAGGAAGTAAGACTGTGAGCTTCACGTGGTACAACCTTAAGTACGATTGATTGATTGACAACCCGATTAGCTTATATCTACTCCAGTGCTTAGTACAGTGTCTGGCACATAGTAAGTGCTTAACAAATACCATTTAAAAAAAAAAGTCTGCATGTGAAACTTGAAGTCCTTACCCCTGGTCCCCAAAGATGCTGCATCTGAGCTCCATTTAAGTCAGTCAGTCAGTGGTATTTATTGAACACTTACTGGGTGCAGAGCCCTGTGCTAAGCACTTGGGAGAGTACAATACAGCAGAGTTGGTAGGCACATTCCCTGCCCATAAGGAATGAAAGATCATGGGACTGGAAGCCAGGGTTCTAGAGTCTCATTTCTGCCTCTTGCCCTGCTAGGTGGACTTGGGCAAGTCACTTAACTTCTGTGTCTGTCAGAATTTCTTGATCTGTAAAATGGAGATAGAGAAGCAGCGTGGCTCAGTGGAAAGAGCCCGGGCTTTGGAGTCAGAGGTCATGGGTTCAAACCCCAGCTCTGCCAATTGTCAGCTGTGTGACTTTGGACAAATCACTTCACTTCTCTGTGCCTCAGTTACCCCATCTGTAAAATGGGGATTAAGACTGTGAGCCCCCCATGGGACAACCTGATCACCTTGTAACCTCCCCAGCGCTTAGAACAGTGCTTTGCACATAGTAAATGCTTAATAAATGCCATCATTATTATTATTATTATTATAAAATACCTTTTCTTCTTGCCTCTTAAACCATCAGCCCCAAGAGGGACAGGGAATGTCTGATCTGATTATGTTGTAAGTACCTCAGCACTTGCCAGAGTGTTTGGTGTTATAATAAATGCTTAATGAACACATCATCATTAAGTAAGTTGGGATATTAGGGAGGTGATGCCAGGGGCCCCTAAGTGTCTTGGCTCCCGGAGATGCACTGTTTGATAGGGAGGGGACCGGGGGCTCTGTGGCCTCCAGAAAAGCTGGATGGGGGAAAAGAGGAATTCTTTGTTCCCATCTCCAGGGAAAGCTACACCAGCCTGAACTGCCAGAATCAATCGATTAATGGTATTTACTGAATGCTTAATGTGTGCAGAGCACTGAACGAAGAGCTTGGGAGAGAACAGTTCAACAGTTGGTAGATGAGATCTCTGCCCACAAGGAGCTTACAGTATGGGAAAATCTGTGTTTCACTAAATGTCATGAATTCTTAGAAGGGGTCACAAAGCATGTAAAGAACCATAATACATTTCTATTTCTCAGATATTTGCAAGGCTGCAGTTCAACTAGTTCTTTAAACTGAATCATCATGGGATACAAAAAATGTTCTCAAATGAGTAACAGCCAGAAATACACTAAGCTTCGATTGGTTATGAAGTGAATCTTAGGTGCCAATTCATTCATTCATTCATTCAATCGTATTTATTGAGCGCTTACTGTGTGCAGAGCACTGTACTAAGTGCTTGGGAAGTACAAGTTGGCAACATATAGAGACAGTCCCTACCCAACAATGGGCTCACAGTCTAGAAGGGGGAGACAGACAACAAAACAAAATATATTAACAAAATAAAATAGACTAGTAAATATGTACAAGTAAAATACAGTAATAGGTCTGTACAAACATATATACAGGTGCTGTGGGGAGGGGAAGGAGGTAGGGTGGGGGGATGGGGAGGGGGAGAGGAAGGAGGGGGCTCAGTCTGGGAAGGCCTCCTGGAGGAGGTGAGGCCAATCAAATACCAAACCTTCTCAGAGCCTCACTGGGATGGTGGGGTTGGGGTCTCGTTCCTGCAGATTGCCAACTGATGTGACCCTGGCCATCTTCGCTGTTGGGGCCCAGACAGACGCAGGCTGGGACTTCCTCTTCCACAAGTATCAGTCATCCCTATCCAGCACAGAAAAGAGCCAGATAGAATTTGCTCTCTGTATCAGCAGTAATCCAGACAAACTCCAGTGGTGAGTAATTCACTCTGTGTTGAATTGATGCTGGCGTTCATTCACTATGTCGTATTTGTTGAGCGCTTACTGCATGCAGAACACTGTACTAAGCACTTGAGAGAATGTGGTACAATAATAAGTAGACACATTCCCTGTGTCCCTGTGTTCAGTGGGGAGGGAACAGGGGGCTCTGTGGCCTCCAGAAAAGCTGGATGGGGAAAAGAAAAGAGGAATTATTTGTTCCCACCTCCAGGAAAATCTGCACCAGCCTGAACTGCCAGAATCAATCGATCAGTGGAATGTACTGACTGATTAATGTGTGCAGAGCACTGAACTAAGCGCTTGGGAGAAAACAGTTGGTAGATGAGATCTGTGCCCACAGAGAGCTTACAGTCCCCGGGAGCTCAGCACAGAACAGTTGCGGATCCATTTTTATTTGGCAAATAATGCCCATTGTAAGGGAAAGCGGGAAGGGAGAATTGTGTAAGGAGAGTTGGGCAGGGGGATTATGGAAAGGGCAGCAGGGTATTAGCAGAGAAATCATGAGAAATGAGTTTAACAGAGTTTATACTTTTCAGGTATTTTAATCGAATGGCTTTTATAAAAACAAAATAAAGAATAAGCTCATGAGTGAAATGCTTTACCAAAAACTTCAACCTTGAACTGAAAAGGAGGGCAGGGAGACCAGCATCTAAGTAGGAATTGAACGTGGGCTCTAGTTAATATATCGGAATGTATCAATCAATGGTATTTATTGAGCTCTTACTCTTTACAGAGCATTGTGCTAAATGCTTGGGAAAGTGCAATATAGAACAATTTAGTTCTATAAGCATTATTGCAAAAATAATACATGTTCAAAAATAGTCAGTTTTCTTGCTTTTTCATTGTCATTCTTTGAATGCTTACTGTGTGCAGAGCACTGTACTAAGTGCTTGGGAGACTACAGTTTAACAATGTAACAGAGTTAGATACGTTCCCAGCTCACAATGAGGTTAGAGTCTGTGGCAGTGAGGCAGGGGTTCCTTTGATTGATTGATTGATTGATTAGGCTTGTCCTGGGATTTCTCCTGTCTCTCACCTCTCTGCTCCTTGACCCTCTAGCCACATATCCTCCTGCCTGTTTCTATTTTTTCACGTATGTTTTAGTGTTTCTCTTGTTTCATTTCTCCTTCTCTGTCCCCTGTCCTCATTTCCCACCTTTATTCTGACAGTGTGAGCCTCTTAGAGCCCAGAGACTGAGTCTAATTCTCAGCCATCTACTTGGTTCCCATGGCTCAGGACAGTGCCTTGCACACATTGTTTTTCATAAATCTGATTACTACTAATCCCAATTGTGTGTCTCCCTTGTGGTCTGTAGGTTGCTTGATCAAAGTTTCCAGGGCAATGTGATAAAGACCCAGGAGTTCCCATACATTCTCTCGTTGGTTGGCAGAAACCGGGTTGGCTATCCTTTGGCCTGGAAGTTTCTGAAGGAAAACTGGAACAGTCTCGTCAAGACGTAAGTAGGACTAGGACTAGACTAGGTCTAGGAAGGCCCCTTCCTTCCTCTCCCCATCCCCCCCACCCTACCTCCTTCCCCTCCCCACAGCACCTGTACATATGTTTGTACAGATTTATTACTCTTTTTATTTTACTTGTACATATTTACTATTCTATTTATTTTGTTTATATATTTTGTTTTGTTGTCTGTCTCCCCCTTCTAGACTGTGAGCCCGTTGTTGGGTAGGGACCATCTCTATATGTTGCCAACTTGTACTTCCCAAGCGCTTAGT
This sequence comes from Tachyglossus aculeatus, assembly GCF_015852505.1. Lineage (NCBI taxonomy): Eukaryota > Metazoa > Chordata > Mammalia > Monotremata > Tachyglossidae > Tachyglossus > Tachyglossus aculeatus. The sequence goes on along the minus strand of NC_052088.1, from coordinate 28,861,362 downwards.
ACAGTGCTGTGCACACAGTAAGCGCTCAATAAATACGATTGAATGAATGAATGACTGGGTACAAGGGTTGAACAAGGAAGTGGTAAAAGAAACCATAGGATAATAGGGATGCAGCATGGCCTAGTGGAAAGAGCACAGGCTGGGAGTCAGAGGACCTGGGTCCTATTTGTGGCTCTGCCACTTGCCCGCTGTGCAACCTTGGGCAAGTCAATCAATCAATCGTATTTATTGAGCGCTTACTGTGTGCAGAGCACTGTACTAAGCGCTTGGGAAGTACAAGTTGGCAACATATAGAGACAGTCCCTACCCAACAGTGGGCTCACAGTCTAAAAGGGGGAGACAGAGAACAAAACCAAACATACTAACAAAATAAAATAAATAGAATAGATATGTACAAGTAAAATAAATAGAGTAATAAATATGTACAAACATATATACATATATACAGGTGCTGTGGGAAAGGGAAGGAGGTAAGATGAGGTAAGAAGTCACTTAACTTCTCTGGGCCTCAGTAAAATGAAGTTTCAATACCTGTTCTCCTCCCTCCTTCCACCCTTAGTCCCATGTAGGACCGGGACTTTCTCCTATATGATTGATTTTTAATCTAATCTAGCCCAGTGTTTAGAACAGTACTTAACACCATAAAAAAACCACACACAAACCACCCAATCCACATAGCTCCTAGGGACAGGGGAAGACAGAGAAATGTTTATATAATGATAATAAAGCCCTTCCCCTCAAAAAAGCATATTGCTGTATATCTCCTTTTATTCTGTCATATGACTCTTAATTATCGTCACTCTTAGGTTTGAACTTGGCTCAACATCCCTAGCACACATGGTAACTGGAACGACCAATCAGTATTCGACGAGAGCCCGGCTTGAAGAGGTAACTTGGCTTTTTCCCCTTAAGCCATCATGTCTTTGGGCAAGTTGCTTAGTTAAAACCCGGGAGACCTACACATCACTAGAGGACCCAGGATACTGGATGAGGATGTTAGGTGGGAGGGAACCACTTTGGTTGCACCAAAGCTTGTGGGGCAGAACCATGAGCTGTTTCTGCATTGACCTGCCAAGCAGCCCTGAGAGCATGGTGCCTTTTTCCTGAATTGGGTCCCTGTTTTCTCAGTCCAAAGCAGAAATCATCTGTGGGTGGGGATTAGAATTCATTTTGGTAGGGAAATGAGAAAGTATTGTGTACTCTGCCTTTCCAAAGCTTTGAGGTGTTTACTGGGAAAGTTCTTGTCTGCGTGGTCATAAATAACAGATGTAAAGTGTATGTGCGAATATCGTGTTGTCCTTTGTAAAGAAGCAGCATGGTTCAGTGGCAAGAACACGGGCTTGGGAGTCAGAGGTTATGGGTTTGAATCCTGCCTCTGCCACTTGTCAGCTGTGTGACTTTGGGCAAGTCACTTAACTTCTCTGTGCCTCAGTTACCTTATCTGTAAAGTGGGGATTGACTGTGAACCCCCTGTGGGATAACCTGATTACCTTGTATAATATTAATGATGGTATTTATTAAGCACTTACTATGTGCAAAGCAATGTTCTAAGCGCTGGGTGATACAAGGTAATGAGATTGTCCCACGTGGGGCTCAGTTTTAATCCCCATTTTACAGGTGAAAGGCACAGAGAAGTGAAGTGGCTTGCCCAAGGTCACACAGCTGATAAGTGGCGGAGCTGGGATTCAAACCCATGACCTCTGACTCCCAAACCTGGGCTCTTCCCACTGAACCACACTGCTTCTCTACGCTTAGAACAGTGCTTTGCTTTACTAAAAGATACCACCGACAGTGAAATTCACTTCAGTGTGTGGGGTTGAAAAGGTCATTTCTTGTTCTGTTACACTGAATGTTTGAAGCTTTCGGCACTGTATTCTTTCTCCTGAAAAGAGCCACATCTAAACGGTCATGTTAAGTTAAACATCAGTCACCAACTCTGGGGCCATGGAATTCTTCAGTCCTCTGGTCACCCACAGAGAGGAAACTTGGAGCTCATAACTGCAACCCACAACTTGGGCCTTCTGGGTGCCCAAAGGCTGGCACTGGAGTCTGGACTTCCCTATCTCAGTCTGGGCCCGTTACCCAGTTAAAGCATCAACAGACCTTAAAGTTGCACTTCTCGTTTTCTCCCCATAAGGTGAAAGGATTCTTCAGCTCCTTGAAAGAAAATGGGTCCCAGCTCCGCTGCGTTCAACAAACGGTGGAAACGATCGAAGAAAACATACGCTGGATGGACGTTAACTTTGAAAAGATCAAAGTGTGGTTGCAAAATCAAAGCAAAGGAGTGGAACTGTAGTACAATCCCTGGATGGCTGTCTCCAGATCATTTTGGTTACCAACATTCAGACTGGAATTTTCACTGTTCCAAAATTATCCAAATTTTAAAGGACCGAATTAGGTAAGGTCTTACCTGGAAAAAAAAAATGATAGATCGGAGGTGGGATTTGGATAACAGGACCACCAACTCATTCAGAGCAGCAAATGCCTCCGGTCCGTGTGGGGGAAGCGTTTGAAGAGGGTAAGTGACACAGGGCCAGGGTGGGATTCAAAGTCAGGGTAGGATGTTGAGTTATGGGAATCACCTAACCTTTGGTATTTGACAACAGTAAATGATAAAACTTAGAAATGACCTATTTTCCTAGTAAAAACCAACACAAACACAAACTGTTGAAATGGTTTTTAATGGCATTGTTTCTGGCTTTCAATATAATATTCTATTCTGCTTTCTAAAGGCTTAAGGGGATAGGAAGATGGCAGTGCTTTTTCATCTGGGGAACCGGTAGCTAGCAGCAGGAATCAGTTTGGTGAACAGATCGTGGCCAAAGCGCACCTCCTTTAGGCGTTCAGTTGCAGAAAGCTGATTCCGTTTCTTTGTTCCTGTTTGCTCAAGGTGAGTGGTAGTAGCAACAACTTCCTCCCACCTGGATAGATCCTCAGCACCTTTGCCCTCTCTGCTAATCAGCAGGAGATAGCCCAGAGAGAGGCGTGACCAGTTAACAGGGAGGGGAGGGGAGAGGATCCTGAACTCCACATTCATGTTTAGTGTTGATTCCTCCATCTTTGGGTAATGCTGAATTGCTGCATAGATTCTCTATTCCACAAGTGAGGAAAAAATGCCAGTGCCCTAAGGGAAAGAACTCAGAGCTTCGTCTCAGGAAGCCTGGGTTTTAATCCTACCTCTGTGACTTGCCTGTTGTGTGACCGGGGGCAACTCACTTAGTCCTCTGTGCCTCCATTTCCTCATCTGTAAAATGGGGATTAAAGATGCCCTCCGTCCCCAGTAGATCAGGAGTCCCGTGGAGGATGGCGACTGTGTCCAATATTTGCCCCAGTGCTTAATACATAGTAAAACACTTACATACCACACTTATTATTATGCCACCCAGGGCGAAAAGGGCGGAGGGTGGGCTTTTTGTTTTTGGACTAATTTCCCACATCAGATAGACACCCTCCCACCAAGTCAGCCTGTGTCAGGCTTTTTTGGTGAGCAGAGGTGCAGGGCTTCCAACAGCTCTGCTCTTGAACATTGGGACTAGGCAGTCAAAGCCAAGAATCACAGGGGTGATGGCCACTGCTAGACTAGCAGAAGCAAGGAAGTCAGCCAGACAATGCTCCAAGCTGCAGCCTTAATGTGAACAGTTTGGGTGCTTCTGTCCATAGCCGTTGGGGAAGCCAAGCTTCAATTACGGCCCTTGTTGCCCCGGGACTTATTCCGGGGCTGTGAAAAGCACCTGAAGTGAAAAATTGAGGAAAGAGGGTACTCAGGTGCACTCTGGTTACTGTCCCTCCAGGCCCCCTGGGCGATGAAATTAGTATAAATATAAAGTCTAAATCTGCAGCAAGAACCCAAGGTCACACATAAAACTTACCCAGCAGCTCAGCATCTCTCCCGTCAGCCAACCACAAGGAAGCAAAGTGTTACAACGACAAACATTTGTCCACATTCTACTAATCCTACAAATGCCGTCCAGAAGACACACTGGCCTCACAAAGGGTTTTACCAAGTAGTCACACTTGTAGCACACTGGAGAGTAGCACTTGTTTGATCAGGAAGAAGGAATCTGCAACTCTATCGCTTTAATACACAGAAGAAATTTTATGTTCTCTCATTTGTTTAGCAAATTCAGTTTTCACCAGTCCCAAAGCTTTCAGTGCAAAGACTAATGTTTAATAATTTGGAACAAATTATTGCTTTGAAACTATTTTCAAGTTTGACACAGGCGTTTCGGCTTTTCCCCAGTGACCTTGCATAACTGGTTAGGAAGAGAAGCGGCAACAGTTCAGTGCATGAAAACTTGATTTGATTCATGCCTGGGTTCTGGCCTTGATTCAGAGCGGGATTTTGCTCTTGCTGTTTTATTCCTCATTCAGCCTCTGGGTAAGGCGGTACAGGTAATTAAGGCAGGATTTCACATTAGCGCACGTGTCCAGGAAAACTCAATGCTTGGCAAAGATAATATATTGGGAAAGATGACCCTTTGGCTGTGGATCTGCAGAACAGGAACAGCCTAGGTTTTGACAGTTTATTGTCAGCTAGGCCTAGGGAGGCAGGTGCTTCATCACTGTTCCAAGTGACAGAGGGGTAACCACAAGTAACTGCTTTCCAAAACAGGCAAAATGTCTTTTTTCAAATGTTAAAAACCCAAGAATGGAATTAGAGCACTATGGAGACAGGCAGAAACTACAAGGAAAATAGACTTTGTACAAATATAAAGCATTCTTTCTCTCCTAACTGAAGACCGTTATTTTTTTAAGTCCCAAGTATAGTAACGTTCAGTGCAATAAGCCACTGCCCAGGACAAAACCCAATCCTTTCCCAGAAAAGAATATGACAATATTTTTCAGTACTTCAAGAAATGAAAATCACTGATGAATGAAAGCCACCCTGAATAATCGCTAGCCGCAATAGCCTTTTCTTCGAAAGTTGCTGTCCACCTGCTGAGATTTGTACAAGATGTAGACGTCCTAAAGGAATGCAAAGAATGGAAAAGGTCAAATGCTTGACAATTTAAGTTCCAGTGCTACAGGTATCAGAAGCAGATTAACAAGCAAAAGGGGCCACAGGCCCCAGACAGCCAATGAAGTTAAGACTCTGGCGTCAAGAGCCGAGGGAAATAGTAAAACCCACCTCTGAAGGACATTGGGGAATTGGATTGAGATGATTCACAGACAATAGGGGAGGCTCAGTGGAAAGGGCATGTAGTTTGGAGTGAGGGCCCTGGGTTCTAACCCTGGCTTCACCGATGGCCTACTGAGTGACTCTGGGCAAGCCGCTTAACCTCTCTAAGCCTCAGTCTCCCCATCCTCGCTCTGTGTGTCTCAGACTAAGAGCCCCATGGTTGGAAGGGACTGACTCTGATCTGATTATCTACCCTAGACTGCTTAGCATTGTGTTTTTTTTTATGGTATTTGTTAAGCGCTTACTATGGGCTGTACTACACCGTACTATAAGCGCTGGGGTAGAAACAAGCTAATCAGGTTGGACACAGTCCATGTCCAACATAGGGCTTGCAGTCTTAAACCCCATTTTATAGATGAAGTAACTGAGGCACAGATAATTTAAGTGACTTGCCCAAGGTCAAACTACAGACAAGTGGCACAGCCAGGATTAGAACCTTCTGGCCCCCAGGCCCATGCTCTATCCACTAGGCCATGCTGCTTTTCTGTGCTTGGCTTATAGTCAATGCTTAGTAAGTACCCTCATTATTATAATTTTGATGTCCCATTCTTCATGCCAGGTCCCCTATACTCCACTTCAGACTCCCCTCAGGCCACTCATTCAAAGAGAACATTAATGTCCAGATGATTGCGGCCAACTTGCTTATCATTCTTCTCCAAAAATGGAGCTCTCCTGAAAGCCCAATCAAAAATGGCTTTCATTATTATCTCTGCCTGATTTCTTTAACAATCTGGGCCCCTGGCCCAGTTCAGCCTGTGAGGAGAGGGGCAGGCAGAAGCCCGCCTCACCGGGGCAGAGTGGAGGTACGGCCCGAACTTTTGACCCCGAGGAACAGCAAACTGCACAACCCCAGGGTCATTCCAGGCTCTTCGACCCTGCCCATGTTCCCAAAGGAGAGCAATCTTCTGGGTTCTCCACCACTGAGAAGCAGTGTGTCTTATTGGCAAGAACCTGGGCTTGGGAGTCGGAGGTCGTGGGTTCTAATTCCAGCTCCGCCACTTATCAGCTGTGTGACTTTGGGCAAGTCACAACTTCTCTGTGCCTCAGTTACCTCATCTGTAAAATGGGGATAAGGACTGTGAGCCCCTCGTGGGATAACCCCAGCGCTTAGAACAGTGCTTGGCACATAGTAAGCACTTAACAAATACCATAATTATTACTATCTCTTCCCCCATCCTCACTCTGTGTCTGGATTTACCTTAGGACTGATGAGCAGAAGCCATTTTAAGCACCTGTAGTCTTCTCTCTACTCTGTGGTACAAAAACCTCTTCTGCCCAGGCATTGTATTGGGGAAAAATCAATCCATCAGTTGTATTTATTGAGTGCTTCCTGGGAGCAGAGCACTAGACTAAGTCTATTGTACTCAGCCAAGCAAGAGAACTGACAGAGCACATGAAGCGCTTTTCGCTGTGGACACTAATTTTCTCCAGTGAGCCTGTCAAGCGACTTTAATGTAGCCGACTGCTCAGGTCCTTTATTTCAGCATTCCAGAAACTGAGCCCATTTTTTTTACATGCTTGTCATGGAATTGTTGATCAGGGTATATGTAATTCAACACTCCACCAATTTGAGCCAGCAGGGGCTAGATAGCCTGAAAGTGATAGATTTAACTGACAAGACTCAGATGGCGACAGAAGATGTTCTCTCTCTTACCAAACAGCTTGAACTTTAACTTTTCTTTTTTCCATCAGACTTTTTCTGGGAAGATGGCTCCTTTGCCTGAAAGAGAAAGCAGAGCAAGCGATTGGTCAGACCTCTTTCTTGCATGTATCCTAAAAGCCCCAACTATTCCATCTTAACAGCAAGTCAAGTGTTTGGAAGAAGGTGACAGGAGTAGGGATGAAAGGAACCACGTTCCTGGGCTGCTGTGAAAAGGGCAGATCCAGACAGGTATTGAGAGATGGGTTTTTCCAGTCAAAATTCCTGCACCGACTTAACCCCTGACAAGAACCCGACACAAGTAGGGAGGGGAGATCCAGCAAATTGTATTTATTGAGCACTTAATGATGCAGAGTACTGTACTAAGCACTTGGGAGGGAGAAGCAGCATGGCCTAGTGGATAGAGCCTGGGCCTGGACCTCAGAAGGACCTAGATTCTAATCCCAGCTCCGCCACATGCCTGCTGTATGTCCCTGGGCAAGTCACTTCATTTCTCCTCAGTTCCCTCATTTGTAAAATGGGGATTAAGGGTGTGAACTCCATGTGGGAAAGGGACCGCATCCAACCTGATTAACTTGTATCTACCCCAGTGCTTTGAACAGTGCTTGGCACATAGTAAGTGCTTAATAAGTACCATAATTATTAATAGAACAGACCATCTTGTACTTCCCAAGTGCTTAGTACAGTGCTCTGCACACAGTAAGCGCTCAATAAATACGATTGAATGAATGAATGAATGAGCAGGGTTCTGGATGGCCAGATTAAACTGTTTCCCTTAAGGGAGGAGGAGAAAGGGCAGAATCCTCAGACCAGAATGTCTGTATAACCTTTTGTTTCTGTCTCTATTTCTTCCCAGTTGGGGAGCCCACAGTCTTGGGTAATTTTGAATCACCCAGCGTTGACCATCAGATCGTGTGGGTCAGATTCTACTTGACCCTCCTGTCCCCATTTCCCTCCCCTCCTCCGGACACAGAAATGGGTCTGGAATGGGAGGGGTAACTGAAACCCTGCATTGGTGGAGAATACAGGCTCAATCAGTGTGTCCAGAGCACCGTACTAAGCCCCTAGGAGAGTTTACTAGAGTTAGCGGATATGATCCTTGCCCCCAAGAGGCTTCCAATCTAGTTGGGGAGACAGACACAAAGATAAATCACAGGTAGGAGAGATTCTGAGCTGGCATCCCCACTTCAACTGGGAGATATTACCCTTCTCTGCGGGCAGAAGGCTGTTTGAGCAGGAAAGGGGTCTCATGGCCATGGAAGGGGAAAGGTACTTCATCTACACTCCCTGGGGCTCAGCCTCAGACACTGGTTATATAGGCAGGATTCCAGGAACTTTGCCTACTCTCCCCATGTCCAGCTGCCCTTCTCAGTCTCTAGATACCCGGGCAGCAGCCTGGGGGCTCTGGCGACACTCCTCCCTTGCCTAGCTGCCCTTCCTGGGCTCCAGTTACCTGGTCAGCAGCAGCCTGGGGGCTCTCCTGGCTCTTGGGTTTTGCAGCCTTTCCACTTCGGTCCTATGCAAAGAGAAACAGAGTCAGGCATGTGAGGTCATTGACAGGCAGCCTGCCAACTGCCTCTGCCCTCGGCCTAGCAACCCCAGCCTTCTCATGGGCATAAGGGTGGGATCGACAGATTGAGAGAGGGGATCTTTGTCACACACCCTGGGGTCTCAGCTCCCCCAGCCCCTTCAATATGCCTCATTTCCAGAGAGCATGAATGAATTTCATCATTCCCCACCTTCCCAGTTGGTGTGCCCTGCAGGGAGCTACCATCATTTACAGATAAGTGAAATAATATAATAATAATAATAATGATGATGATAATAATAATAATAGTGATGGTATTTGTTAAGGCTTACTATGTGCCAAGCACTGTTCTAAATGCTGGGGTACATACAAGCAAATCAGGTTGGACACACTCCCTGTCCCACGTGGGGCTCACAGCAGTAATCCCCAAGTTACAGATGAGGTAACTAAGGGAACTAGTCAAGTGCGAGTTTTTACTTAGGAGGATTGGAGGAATTTAACCCGGCACTGACAAATATGAGGAGGATGTCAGTGGTGGCAGTGTGGATTACGTGTGCTGGCCCATGTTTATGTGATCTTCTTGCCTGAGTCCTAACTCAAGAAACCCCCATGCCTCCACAGCCTGACCTCTTCTGTCAGAAAATCGCTCACCTTGGCCGACTTCTTGGGAGCCTCTGGAGGTTCGGCGCGGCTGTTGAAGTCCCCGGACAGAGTGTCGATAGGATCTTGGGCGTCTGAGGGATTCTGAAAGAGCCGCCGCCGTAAGTGGCCGAACCTCACTGAAGCTTCAACAGAAATGCTCAAGGGCCTCCTCGCTTTCCTCCGCAAAGAGGAGCTTGGTTTCCTCACATAAACAGCCCTTCCCTGCTAGACTCAGGAGGACACAGACCATCTCCCACCCTACCGTGGCCAGAATTCAACTCTGGAAACCAGAAGCAACATTGAACCAAACTCTTGCGGCTCTTACCTTGGGCTCTTCAGGGGGTGGTGGCTTCGCCGGGCTCCCCTGAAATACAAGATCACATTTTGCCCAACGAGTTTCAGCAGCCTTCCTGCCCCACCCTCAGAGCTGGGTACAAAGTGAGATCACATGGGTCTTTGCCCTGCTCTCTGGGGACAGTGGGACTCTGCCACCTCAGACCCCCGGAGGATCCATCTGGCTGTAGATATCAATCATTTATTTATTCATTCATTCAATCATATTTATCAAGTGCTTACTGCGTACAGAGAACTGTACCAAGAGCTTGGGAGAGTACAACAAAAAAACAGACACATTCCCTGCCCACAACATAATAATGCCTGTCCCCTCCTCTAGGCACTAAGCTCCTCATGGGCAGGAAATGTACCTACCAACTCTATTGGATTGTATTTTCCCAAGCCCATAGTACAGTGTTCTGTATAAAGAGCTCAATAAATACCACTGATTGGAGACCTTTAGAAGCCCAGATTCCCCCACACTCCTGCCCAACCTTGCTTCTATCAGAGTCCAGAGGCAGGCCTAAAGGCGACCCTTTCTCCTTCAGGCCTGGAACTCCCTCCCCTTTCATCTCTGACAGTCCACCACTCTCCCCACCTTAAAAAAACACTGCCCTAGAATCACACCTCCTCCAAGAGGCCTTCCCTTTATTTGCCCTATCCACCCTCTTCTCTGTGTCAACCATGCCCTTGGCTGTGTACCCCTTAATTGATCCTCACCCCTGACCCACACCACTTCCATACAGATTCTTTTACTCTACCACTTTCCCCATGATGATGATGATGGTATTTGTTAAGCGCTTACTATGTGCCAAGCACTGGTCCCCCATCCTTAATCTATTTTAATGTCCTTCTCCCTCTCCAGACTGTTAGCTCCAAGTGGGCAGTGACCACGTCTCCCAACTCTGTTGTACTGTACATTCCCAAGGGCTTAGTAGAGTGCTCTGCACATAGTAAGCACTCAAATACCACTGATTGATTGACGCTTGCCTTTGAAAAATGTCAAATCATTCCATCATCACCTGCACATTCAGCATGGGTTTCCCCAGCTGATGGGCAGAATCTTCCCTAGCAGGCAATTCTGCTGCTTTTTTACACTCCAACATGGCCCACCTTGTCAGGGAGCCGAGTGATTCTGAGTCAGCAGGGCTCTACTTGCACTTGGTACTGCTTAGGAAGTGATAGGCCTGGGGTCGGAAAGACTCCATCTAGTTGTCGTGGGTACCAGAGCACAGCTCTCTTCCAAGAGGGGGCTCCAAATTAACAAGTAATGCAGATAATAATTCATTGGCCCCTCATTTTAAAATGAGCCTCTAATTTCTAGAACTCATATCAATAATGATGAGGGTCTTGTTAAGCGCTTACTGTGTGCCAAGCACAGTGGGAGGGAGAACTGGTCTTTAATCCTCGATTTACTGATGATGAAAATGAGGCACAGATAATTTAAGGGAAGAAATAATAATGATAATAATAGTGATGGTATTTGTTAATGCTTACTATGTGTCAAGCACTGTTCTGAGCACTGAGGTAGATACAAGCAAATCAGGTTGGACACAGTCCCTGTCCCATGTGGGGCTCACAACAGTAATCCCCATTTTACAGATGAGGTAACTGAAGCACAGAGAAGTTAAGTGACTTGCCCAAGGTCACAAAGCAGACAGTTGGTGAAGCCAGAATTAGAGCCCAGGTCTTTCTGACTCCAGGGCCCAGGCTCTATCCACTAGGCTGTGCTGCTTGTCCCAAGTTACGCAGCAGGCAAGTGGTAGAATTAAGGACAGCCCTCGACTTGCTAAAAATGGAGAGAAAAATCTCTTCTTTTTGGGAAGGTAACAAAGATATTCCATTGTGCTTTGCCTAGATTTTCCCTAAACAGAGCCTCAATAAATACTATTTCATATCTAGTTATCTACTTAGCTTCAATTAATCAATTTTATTTATTGAGCACTTACTGTATTAAGCACTTGGGACAGTACAATATAATAGAAGTTGGTAGACATAATCCCTGCCCACAAGGAGCTACACTTTACAGTTGCACTTTTCCTCCCGAATAAGAGCACATCAATAGCAGTGTCTCTTGTCCTTACCACCAGTAATGTCTCCATCACAACCAAAGTGTATTCCACAACTATTTTTTTAATGGTATTTGTCCAGCAGTTAGTACAGCTCCTGGTACATAGTAAGTGCTTTTACAAATGCCATAATTATTATTATTAAGCCATTACTATGTGCCAAGCATTGAACTATGCGCTGCGTTAGATAGAAGCTAATCAGGTTGGACACAGTCCCTGTCCCACATGAGGCTCACAGCCTTAATCACCATTTTACAGATGAGGTCACTGAAGCACAGAGAAATTAAGCAACTTGCCCAAGGCCACACAACAGACAAGTATTGGGGTCAGGATTAGAACTCAGGGCCTGTGACTGCCATGCCCTTTCTCTTTCCCCTAGGCCACGCCAAAATCCGGTGAAAAGTCACTAAAAAAAATCCTCAAATGCAGACAGCACTCCAATCTTGCTTACCTGGTCATTGTTATCCAGGAGATGCCTGTATTCGGGGGGGATAGTGTCATCTCTCTCACCTAGCTTGTCTCTGTGTTCTGCTTTAGCTTTTTCCTAAAAACACCAACCAGGCAGAATCAATATTCATTTCTACAGCTTCTCACAATCATTCAACTGTATTTAGAGTGCTTACTGTGCGCAGAGTTTAAAGCTTAATCCCCATTTTAGAGATGAGGTAACTGAGGCTCAGGGAAGTTAAGTGACTTGCCCAAGGTCACGCAGCAGCAACTGGCGGAGCCGGCATTAGAACTCCGGTCCTCTGCCTCCCGGGCCTGTGGTCTTTTCCCGAGGCCAGCCCTCTCCTTTACCTTGACTTTGTCCTCCATTGGCTTGTCCTCATCTGGGTCAGGTTGCCTTTGCCCTAGACTGTCAGAAAGTTGGTCCAGGGCATCATCCAGCCCTTTGTCTTCCTGCTAAAAGGAAAAAAAGAAAAAAAAAAGTCAACTCCTCTAGGTCAGGGATCATAGCTACCACTCCATTCATTCATTCAATTGTATTTATTGAGCACTTACTGTGTGCAGAGCACTGTACTAAGCGCTTGGGAAGTACAAGTTGGCAACATATAGAGATGGTCCCTACCCAACAATGGTATTGTAATAATAATAACAACAATAATAATAATAATAGTGGTGGTACTTCTTATGCAGTTACTACGTGCCAGTCACCATACTAAGAACTTGTGTGGATACAAGCAAATCAGTCTCTGTCCCGCATGGGGCTAATCCCCATTTTACAGATGAGGTAACTGAGGCACCGAGAAGTGAAGTGGCTTGCTCAAGGTCACACATCAGACAATGTGGCGGAGGCCAAGTCTTTCTGACTTCCAAGCTCATATTCTATCCACTAGGCCATGCTGCTTCTCTACTCTCCCAAGCATTTAGTACAGCGCCCTGCACTCAAATGCCACTACATCATTCATTGTCATATTTATTGAGCATTCACTATGTGCCAAGCACTGTACTAACACCTTTGTCCCATGAAGGGATGAATTTTGAGCAGGGAACATGTCTACAAACTCTTTTATATTGTTACATTATGCTGTCCCAAATGCTTAGTACAGTGCCCTGCACACAGTATGTGTGCTTAACACAGTGCTCTGCACACAGTGTTTGATAAATACCATTGAATGAATGAATACCACTGACTGACATATTCTCTTCCAGGAAACACATAATAATAATAATAATGGCATTTTTTAAGCGCTTACTATGTGTAAAGCACTGTTCTAAGCCCTGGGGGGGATACAAGGTGATCAGGTTGTCCCTCGGTGGGGCTCACACTCTTCATCCCCATTTTACAGATGAGGTAACTGGCTCCGAGAAGTTAAGTGACTTGCCCAAGGTCACACAGCAGACATGTGACAGAGCTGGGATTCGAACCCCTGACCTCTGACTCCAAAGCCTGTGCTCTTTCCACTGAGCCACGCTGCTTCTCTTTGTTACCATGTAGGGATGCATTGCAGGCAGGGAACGTGTTTACCAACTGTTAGGTTTTATTCTCCCAAGTGTTTAGTACAGTGCTCTGTACACAGTAAGCACTTGATAAATTCTACTGACTGACTGATCACGCTCATTTCCTCCGAGAACGAATTGGTGCTGCTGCCATAGCCAGATACGCAAAGCGACCCGTCAAAGGTTGGGAAAGGAGTGTGCTTTGTTCCGGATTTTCTGTTTTTCACAGTGAGCGCTCGTGACATCCACACCAGCCCAGAGTGAGCTCTGGCGAAGGGATCCCCCTTAGACCTGAGGAGCCCTATGGAGACCTGTGGGAATGCCGACTCCATCTCCGAAGGTTAGCATTTTGGGGATAGAAAGCAGTGTTGCCTAGTGGATAAAGCATGGGAGTCAGAAGGACCTGGGTTCTAATCCCCGCTCCTCCACGTGTTGGCTGTGTGATCTTTGTCAGGTCACTAGACTTCTCTGTGCTTCATTTCCCTCAGCTGTAAAATGGGGATTAAATCTGTGAGCCCCATAGGGGACAGGGACTCTGTCCAACCTGATTAGCTTATGTCTACCCCAGCGCTTAGTACTCATTCCCAGCTGTGTGACTTTGGACAAGTCACTTAATTTCTCTGTGCCTCAGTTACCTAATCTGTAAAATGGGGATAAAGACTGTGAGCCCCCCTTGGGACAACCTGATCACCTTGTAACATCCCCAGCACTTAGAACAGTGCTTTGCACATAGTAAGTGCTTAATCAATCAATCAATCGTATTTATTGAGCGCTTACTGTGTGCACAGCACTGTACTAAGTGCTTGGGAAGTACAAGTTGGCAACACATAGAGACAGTCCCTACCCAACAGTGGGCTCACAGTCTAGAAGGGGGAGACAGAGAACAAAACCAAACATATTAACAAAATAAAATAAATAGAATAGATATGTACAAGTAAAATAAATGGAGTAATAAATATGTACAAATATATACATATATATATACAGGTATATATATATATATACACATAGAGACAGTCCCTACCCAACAGTGGGCTCACAGTCTAGAAGGGGGAGATAGAGAACAAAACCAAACATATTAACAAAATAAAGTAAATAGAATAGATATGTACAAGTAAAATAAATGGAGTATTAAATGCCATTATTATTATTCATTCAGCCAGTCAATCATTTTTATTGAGTCCTTACTGTGTGCAGAGCACTGTACTAAGCACCTGGGAGAATACAATACGATAACAGCCTCATTCCCTGTCCACAAAGAGTTTTCAATACAATGTCTCGCCCATAGTAAGCACTCTTCCAAACAGTACAGTGCTCTGCACACAGTAAGAACAATAATGATGGTGTTTGTTAAGCACTTACTATGGGCCAGGCACTACTAAGTGCTGGAATGGAAACAAGCAAATCAAGTTGGACACAGTCCCTGTCCCATCTGGGGCTCACAGTCTTAATCCCCATTTTACAGATGAGGTAATTTGGGCCCAGAGAAGTGAAGTGACTTGTCCAAGGTCACACAGCAGACAAATGGCAGAGCCAGGAATAGAACCTATGACCTTCTGTCTCCCAGGCCTGTGCTGTATCCATTACATCATGCTACTAAGCACTGGGATAGAAGCAGGATAATCCTCTACTATCAATCAATCTTCTAGACTGTGAGCCCGCTGTTGGGTAGGGACCGTTTCTATATGTTGCCAACTTGTACTTCCCAAGCGCTTAGTACAGTGCTCTGCACACAGTAAGCTCTCAATAAATACGACTGAATGAATGAATCAATTGACTTTATTGAACGCTTACAGTTCTTGTGCAGAGAACTGTACTAAGAGTTTGGGGTGTACAATGTAACAGAGTTAATAGGCACATCCCCTGCCTACAAGGATCTTATAGTTTAGAGGGGGAAACAGACAATATAAATAAATTATTCCTACTACAGACCTTGGCACAGAGTAAGGCACTCAGTAAATACTACCAATTGCTTGATTGATGACACCAGGCAGCCAAACAAATCCCAGGATTCAAGAGTACTTGGGTCTGGGGAAAACAGGTGATGAGGAGAAAATTCCTTTCCTGGGAAGTGAGCTGGCAACCTACCAAGGAATCCTGATACTCTGCTCACAGCCAGCCATGGCCCTCTCCACTCTCATACTGCTTCCTGCTCTGGAGAAACCCACATAACCAACCCTTCGTGGACGGTGGCTGAACCCTGTCAACCACAATCAAGCCAGGCTATTTACTGAGTTCAAATTCTGTGCCAAGTATTTTATACTGAGTGTTGAGACAGTCTTATCTTAGGCTGTCGAGTCATCTCTGACCCAAAGCGACTCCATGGACACATCTCACCTAGAATGCCCCACTCTCCATCTACAAGCGCTCTGGTAGTGGTTTCAGTACAGTAGAGTTAATGGGAACAATTCCCACCCTCGAGGATCTTTCGAGACATGTGCTCTCGCCCTCATTCATTCATTCATTCAGTCGTATTTATTGAGCGTTTACTGTGTGCAGAGCACTGTACTAAGCCCTTGGGAAGTACAAGTTGGCAACATATAGAGACGGTCCCTACCCAACAGTGGGCTCACAGTCTAGAAGGGGGAGACAGAGAACAAAACCAAACATATTAACAAAATAAAATAAGTAGAATAAATATGTACAAGTAAAATAAATAAATAAATAGGGTAATAAATACGTACAAATACATATATACAGGTGCTGTGGGGAAGGGAAGGAGGTAAGGCGGGGGGTATGGAGAGGGGGAGGAGGGGGAGAGGAAGGAGGGGGCTCAGTCTGGGAAGGCCTCCTGGAGGAGGCCCTCACCAGCCCTTCGAGCTTCTGTGGAACATCTCAGCTAGAACCAGGAGTAGCCTGGACTAGAGGATAGACCACTGGCCTGGGAGTCCCAAGGTCATGATCACAAGGTCATGGGATCTAATCCCGGCTCCACCACTTGTCTGCTGTGTGACCTTGGGCACATCACTTCACTTCTCTGGGCCTCAGTTACCTCATCTGTAAAAAGACTATGAGCCCCAGTCTTTGTTCAGTCCAATTTGCCTGTATCCACTCCAGTGCTTAGTAGAATCCCTGGCACATAGTAAGTGCTTAACAAATACCTCATCTGTAAAAAGACTATGAGCCCCAGTCTTTGTCCAGTCCAATTTGCCTGTATCCACTCCAGTGCTTAGTAGAATCCCTGGCACATAGTAAGTGCTTAACAAATACCACAATTATTATTATAAATAACCAGTCTTCCTCCCCAGCCCCCACCCGCATCCCCCACTGCTCACTGAGGTGGGTGGGGGCAGAGCGGCCGCATGGGACTGAGGAGCTGAAGAGGAGGAGACCACTTCTGAGGTGGCAGGGGAGGCCTTCTTGGCTGCGGGTTTCTGAAAGACAAAAAGCACACATGAGGCTTCTATTACCCAGAAGGACTGAACTCCTTGTCTTCCCTCCCAAACCCTGCCCTCTCCTTGACTTTCCCATCACTGTTGACGGCACTACCATCCTTCCCGTCTCACAAGCCCGCAACCTTGGTGTCATCCTCGACTCTGCTCTCTCGTTAACCCCTCACATCCAAGCCGTCCCCAAAACCTGCCGGTCCCAGCTCCGCAACATTGCCAAGATCCGCCCTTTCCTCTCCATCCAAACCGCTACCCTGCTAGTTCAAGCTCTCATCCTATCCTGTCTGGACTACTGCATCAGCCTCCTCTCCAATCTCCCATCCTCCTGTCTCTCCCCACTTCAATCCATACTTCACGCCACTGCCCGGATTGTCTTTGTCCAGAAATGCTCTGGGCATGTTACTCCCTTCCTCAAAAATCTCCAGTGGCTACCAATCGACCTATGCATCAGGCAGAAACTCCTCACCCTTGACTTCAAGGCTGTCCATCACCTCGCCCTCTCTTACGTCACCTCCCTTCTCTCCTTCTATAGCCCAGCCTGCACCCTCCGCTCCTCTGCCACTAATCTCCTCACCGTGCCTCGTTCTCACCTGTCCCGCCATCGACCCCCGGTCCACGTCATCCCCCAGGCCTGGAATGCCCTCCCTCCGCACATCTGCCAAGCTAGCTCTCTTCCTCCCTTTAAGGCCCTACTGAGAGTTCACCTCCTCCAGGAGGCCTTCCCAGACTGAGCCCCCACCTTCCTCTCCCCCTCACCCCCCTCTCCATCCCCGTCTTACCTCCTTCCCTTCCCCACAGCACCTGTATATATGTTTGTATGTATTTATTACTCTATTTTATTTGTACGTGTTTATTCTATTTATTTTATTTTGTTAATATATTTTGTTTTGTTCTCTGTCTTCCCCTTCTAGACTGTGAGCCCACTGTTGGGTAGGGACTGTCTCTATATGTTGCCAGCTTGTACTTCCCAAGCGCTTAGTACAGTGCTCTGCACACAGTAAGCGCTCAATAAATACAATTGAATGAATGAATAAATATGGATTTTTTTTTCTAGCAAGTCATTTTACCTAGCTCAACACTCTTTTCCAGGGGACAGAAAGGAACACTGGATGATTCGACTCTGCTACCATCCTCGTGCCCACCTTCACTTTCTAACTCTGAGCTTCCAGAAACACACTTCCTGGAGGTGATTTTTTTCGAGGACTCAATCAACCACATTTATTGAGCACTTCCTGTGCAGAGCACTGTACTAAGTGTTTGGAAGAGTTCAATATTACAGAATTGGTAGACACGACCCCTGCCTACAACGAGCTTAGAGACTCCACGAGGAGACAGTCATTAATATAAATAAATAAATCATGGATACATATAGAAGTGCTGTGGGAAGGGTGAAAAACGGAGCAAATCCAAGTATAAGGGTGACACAGAAGGGAGTGGGAGAAGAGGAAATGAGGGCCTAGTCAGGGAAGGCCTCTTGGAGGAGACATGCCTTCAATAAGGCTTTGAAGTGGGGGTGAGTAATTGTCTGACAGATATAAAGAAGGAGGGCACTCCAGGCCAGCAGCAGGACGTGGGTGAAAGGTTGGCAGCGAGATAGATGAGATAGAATTAGTACAGTGCTCTGCACACAGTAAGCGCTCAATAAATACGATTGAATGAATGAATGAATAGAAGTAGAGGGAGAAGGTTGTCATTAGAGAAGCAAAGTGTGGGGGTTGGGTAGTACTGGGAGAGGAGGGAATTGATTGTGGTCAAGAAGAAAGGTGAAAAGCTCATTACTGGAGTTTTTCAGAGCATTTCACCCTCCTCCAAGTGATATGGAGGGGCCTGCTCTTCATCATTTTGGCTTATGACTAAACACCCAGCATCCATCTTCTAGTAACCCCTGTCCCTGTAGATCCCCTATCTTCTAGTGCTCGCTAAGGATTTAAAGAATTCAAGACAGAATTCCAAGGTGTTCTAGCTCTCTCAGGATCCCACCCTCGGCAGCTGAAGGCCGGATTCGAGGCCAGCGGGCGAGGGCCGCTTCGCTCCACCTCTCCCGGCGCGCTCCACCCCAAGGAGGCAGTGAAGGGACTGGCCGGTGCCAGACTCACCTTGGCCATGGGGAGAGGGGCCGCTTGCGTGACCGGGGCCGAAGAAAAGCCTTCGGACAGGGCCTCCAGCAGGTCGTCATCGCTCATAGCCTGCAGGTAGCCAGAAAGGAAACCATCACCCTCAGCCTTCTCGGGGACCAGAGAGAAAACAGTCTGTCGGCGTGACGGATATCAAGATGGACATGAGCGAGAAAGGGAGAAGCCCCCTTACCGGAAGTTTGTCTGAGGGCTTGGGCAGGAGCGGTTTTCCGTCTTTATCCTACGATGAAAACACAAGAGCTGAATTGTCTCAACCCTGAGCAGAAGTGCAAAGCTGCAGACACCATAGACACCGTACGCTCTAGACACTGTTGATTCAAGAAATGAGAAAAATTCCAGCTACAAACAGGGTGGCATAGTGGACGGACCACAGGCCTGGGAGTCAGAAGGTCGTGGGTTCTAATCCCAGCTCTAATCCCAGCTCTGCCACTTGTCTGCTGGGCAAGTCCCGTCACTTCTCTGGCCCTCAGTTACCTCATCTGTAAAATGGGGATTGAGACTGTGAGCCCCATGTGGGACAGGGACTGTGTCCAACCCAATTTGCTTGTAGTCGCCCCAGCACTTAGTATAGTACCTGGCACACAGCAAGCACTTAATATCATAATTATTAATAATAATAGTGATGATAATATGTGTGTACAGATTTATTACTCTATTTATGTTACTTGTACATATTTACTATTCTATTTATTTTGTTAATGATGTGCATTTAGCCCATTGTTGGATAGGGACCATCTCAATATGTTGCCGACTTGTAGTTCCCAAGTGCTTACTACAGTGCTCTGTACACAGTAAGCGCTCAATAAATACACTTGATTGAATTAATGAATTTAGCTTTAATTCTATTAGTTCTGACAACTTGACACCTGTCCACATGCTTTGTTTTGTTGTTTGTCTCCCCCTTCTAGACTGTGAACCCGTTGTTGGGTAGGGACCGTCCCTACATGTTGCCAACTTGTACTTCCCAAGCGCTTAGTACAGTGCTCTGCACATAGTAAGCACTCAATAAATACGATTGAATGAATGAATTAATTAATAATAGTAATACTAATTGTGGTATGTATTAAGCGCCCTTTCACTTTTTAATGGCATTTTTTAAGCAGTTACTACTGCCAAGTATTGTACTATCTGCTTGGATAGATACAAACTAAACAGGTTGGACACAGTCCACATCCCACATGGAGTTCCCAAGTCTTAATTCCCATTTTACAGATGAAGTAACTGAGGCACAGAGAAGTTAAGTGACTTAAGTGACAGTGCTGGTGTAGATACAAGATTGTGAGTTAGGTCCCAGTCCTGAGGTAACAGTTTAAGTAGGAGGGAGAACACAGCTATTAAATCCCCATTTTCAAACGAGGGAACTATGGCACAGAGAAGTGAAGTGACTTGCCCATGTGGCAGAGCCGGAATTAGAAACCAGGTCCTCTGACTCCTAAGCCCGGGTTCTTTCCACTGGGTCACGCTGCTTCCCAGGGGCATGGATTCCATGAGTGAATAAAGATGAGGCCCAGCAAATGGCTGGGTTGGGAGGGAGGTGGGCAGCCTCCCATTTCCTTCTCGCCATCAAGCAGGGTAGCCCAGTGGATAGATCACAGGCCTGAGAGCCAGAAGGACCTCAATTCTAACCCCAGCTCTGCCACTTGTCTGCTGTGTGACCTTAGGCAAGTCACTTCACTTCTCTGGGTCTCGGTTATCTGATCGGGGAAATGGGGATTAAGACTGTGAGCCCCATGTGGGATACAGATTGGGTCATGGCTCAGTGGAAAGAGCATGGGCTTTGGAGTCAGAGGTCATGGGTTCAAATCCCAGCTCCACCAATTGTCAGCTCTGTGACTTTGGGCAAGTCATTTAACTTCTCTGTGCCTCAGTTCCCTCATCTGTAAAATGAGGATTAAGACTGTGAGCCCCCCATGGGGCAACCTGATCACCTTGTAACCTCCCCAGCATTTAGAACAGTGCTTTGCACATTGTAAGTGCTTAATAAATGCCATAATTATTATTATTAGCTTGTATCTATCCCAGGGCTTAGTACAGTTCCTGGCACATAGTGAGCACTTCAATACCTAGTGAGAGTTGATCCCAATTCTCCAACCCATAAATGGGGAGATTGGGAAAAGGTCAGGCTGCCTTTATCCTCTCTACTCCTCTGCATCTCCCACCTGCCGTCTCCATCTGCTCCCTCTCTGGAAGGGGGAAAGGAAGCTTAATACACGACAGCCTGCTCCTGGGGAACTGAGAGCTAGCACTGTCCCCTAAAACCCATCACAGAGTGGGCACACGCTCTTCCGCCCGCCTCCTCCCAACTGCTCTCTGTACAGGGCCAACGGACCGTGCTCGGTGGAAATTCTACTCAACTGGTCTGGGGAAGCACTGGATTCTTAGACCTTTGAATAGACTTAGGTTGGGTCCAGTGATAATCCGGGAATTTGGCAAAAATGCTATCTCCCTAAAGGTAAATAGAAATAATCGACTCCATTCCTCCTTCCGACCAGCAGCATTCTGACCAGCATTGATAAGGTGTGGGAGGACCGATGAAATCAATCGCAGCTCCCAAAACACATCAGGGACCGGTACTGAGGCTTCCAACCAGGACTCTTTGCTCCCAAGCCCAGCTGCAAAACCTGTGGGCAGCCCCCTCCCCAATGCCATCTGTTGCAAAGCATGATTGCTTCTGGGGCATTAATAATAACCGATCATTTATTATTGCTATGCACCAGGTACTAAGCTCTGAGGTAGATACAAGTTTCACAGTTTGGACACAGTCCCTGTCCTGCGTCGGGTTCCCAGTCTAGGTGGGAGGGAGTAGGATTTAATCCCCATTTTACAGATGAAGAAACGGAGGCACTGCAAAGTTATCTTACTTGGCCAAGGTCAATCAATCAATCAATGAATCATTGGTATTTATTGAGGGCTTACTACTTGCACAGCTTGCACTAAGAGCTTGGGAGAGTACAATGGCGGAGCCAGGATTAGAAACAAAGTCCTCTGATTCCCAGGCCTGTGCTGTTTCCACTAGGCCACACTGCTTCTCTATTTATTCAATTTGTGTTCAAATAGAGACTCAAGTTTGGTCAAAGTAGTACACTCTTGGTGGCAGCAGGTCTAAGGGAAGAGCCAGGGACTACAAGTCCCAGAGACCCATTTTTGAGTCTCAACCCTGCCATTTTCCTGCTTTATAGCCTTTCTGTGCTTCCATTTTTTCCCCTGTAAAATGGGGATGAATTGCCGCTTCTCCATCCCTCTTAAACTAAGCCAAGGTTAGGACAGGGGTGTGTTTGATCTGATTATCCTGTATCTACAGCTTAGCACACATAATAGGAACACTTATTAACACTGGAATTTTAGAACTTTTTGATTCAACAGTGTATTACCAGCCAGCCCAGAGACCCCCATTTCTGGGAGGTGGATGCAAATAAGAGTATAGAGACAACAGTCTGTCACCTTAACTTCTTCAAGTCGGTATTCGGGCGGGATTGTTTCTTCTTTTTCACCAAGTTTTTCCCGACCTTCTTTTTTGTTCTTCTCCTGAGGAGAGTCACATTTCACTTTCATTATTAGCACTCTGTCATGCGGTATTCAGCGATCGGTGGGGAAGGGCTATAGTTAAATTTGAGATCCACATGAATAAGAGTAACATCACCAGGCATTGGCCATGATTCCAAAGTTCACTATTTTGGGGACCACCTTCTTTCAAAATGTTTCTGGGTCGGGATCCATAGTGGGAACTTCAACTGGCTTTTCACCTGTTTCTCCTGGCTATAGCACACTAGAAGTAATAAGGGTTAGCCATGCCTTTCCTCATCAAGCAGAAACTCTTTCTGACTGTTCGATACTAGATATTTAATCAGCAATCTCTCTTCTACTTACCCTCACTGCTTTCCCATTATTACCCAGCTCACGTACTTCACTCCCCTAAAACTGACCTACTCACTGGGCCTCACTCTAAATTCTCTCAGTACTGACCCGACGCTATCTTCCTCCTGGACCTCCCTTCCCCGCCAGTTTACAGAACAAAACTTACCACCTTCAAAGCTCTAGTACAATCACACCTACAACAGGAGGGCTTCTCTGATGAATCTCTCGTCTCCCCGGCTCCATTACCCACCCCTCTAATTGTGTTACCTATTTTATTGAGACCTCACTCCCTAAACGGGAAGCAGCATGGCCTAATGGAAAGAGCACGGGCCTGGGAGACAGAGGACTTGGGTTCTAATTCTGACTTCTCTTTATGATCTTGGAAAAGTCACTGTGCCTCATGTGCAAAATGGGGATTCAATAACTGTTCTCTCTTCCTTCTTATTCTGTGAGCCCTATGTGGGACCTGATTATACTTAGACCAGTGCTTGGCATATAGGAAACACTTAAACACCGCAATTATTAAACATTTAGTTATTCACTCTCCATCTGTCTCAACAGCACTTACATACATATCTTTAACCTCTGTTGCTTCCCCTTACCTTTAATCCATTTTAACAACTCTCTCCCCTACTAGATTCTTGAGGAGCGGACCATGTCTACTGACTCCACTGATCTCTCCCAAGAGCTTAGCAGAGTGCTCTGCATACAGTAAATGCTCAACAAATACCACTGATTGTTTGATTAAAACATAACAGGGCCTTCAGCTTCCTTAAATGGAGTAGGTACTGTGTGGAAAATGGAGTCAGGGAGAATAGCTATTTGGGAAAAAAATATTATAAAGGATGAAACAGTTTCTGCAGGCTTCGGACAGGACCATTCAAAGGCTCCTCTTGGGCCTTCAGTACCTTGATTTTGTCCACCACGGGCTTCTTATCTTCTGGGTCCACTTCCTTCTTTCCTAAACTGCCAGCCAAGGCTTCCACAGCATCATCTGGCAATGCCCCAGCCTGCAAGCACATTAGCCAGATGCCCCGATGGTCACTTATCACTCCACTCAAAATAGATTTCTTCAACCCAGTCAAAAAGACACGTTCCACCCCAACCAAAGATTAGAATGATCATTTATTTTTTGAAAACCTCAAGCATTTGGGAAGCAGCATGGCATAAAGGATACAGCACAGGCCTAGGAATCAGAAGGACCTGGGTTCTAATTCCAACTCCACTGCTTGCTGGCTGTGTGACCTTGGGTAAGTCACTTCATTTCTCTGTGCCCCAGCTACCTCAACTGCAAAATGGGGATTAAGACTGTGAGCCCCATGTAGGACAGGGACTATGTCCAACCTGATTAGCTTGTACATACTCCAGGGCTTAGTAAAGTGCCTGGCACGTAATAAGCTCTTAAATACCATTTTAAAAAAAGAAAAAAAAAAAGGCAACTCATTATACATTTGTTTTCAAGGTTTACATGACAGCCTGACATTTCCCATGTTCTAAAATGTCAAAGCCAAGCCAGGCCCTGTCCTGGATTTGCTAGATGGAGATAATCCAGACATGAGAGCTGTGGGCCTCATTCAATCTGGCCAAGTGCCCTCTCTTCCCAGAGGCACATGGCGACTGGGGTGAGAGTAGAAAAGGTGCTGGAGAGAAAAGCAGAAATCAGTATGGTTTCACACTGAGGTGAAAAGTCTCTGAGAACCCCAGAGGGATTTTCCCAAAGTTCACAGCGAGGAACAGAACTTTGTACCTCTTCTGAAATGCTTTATTCAGAGACATGGTTGCTGGGAGAAAGTTGGCAGAGTACCCTGTGGTCTGGAAGACCAGGATCCTTTTGTCTCTCGTCACTATTATCATCATCATTCTATCTACCCCAGAGCTTCAGCACAGTGCTCGGTACAGAGTAAGTGCTTAACAAATACCACAATTATATGTTTATAATAATTATTGCTACTGGGCTTTAACTCACCTCCCCTCATCCCCCACATGCCGTCGGGACAGAAAGTGGGGACAGCAGAGTGATGGGGGAACCAGATGGAGGAATGTGACTTCAAGGAGATGGGGAATTACTCACGGGAGCAGTGGATCGGGGAGCAGAAGCTTGCACGGAACACATGGACGTGCGTGAGACGGTTTCTCCCACAGCAGCAGGTGCCTTGGGAACAGGTGCTGGGCCCTTAGATTTCTGAGGAGGAAACAATCAGCCAATAGAAACATGTGCTAATTCTGTTGTATCACTCTCCCAACCGCTCAGTTCGGTGCTCTGCACACAGTAAACACTCAATAAATACAACTGACTGACTGAACGGGTTGTCCCTTTCAATGTTGCAGAGGAACGGTAAGCCTCAGAGGGCTTCTCCTCGGCCAGCCCTGAGATCAAAGGAGACTCACCTGGGTTTTGTCAGTTGGTTTTGATTGTGTTTTTTTCGGGTCAGGGCTTTGGAAATCTTTGGGAAACTCATCCACAAGTTCGAATTCACTCACGAGCTGCAAAGCAAGGATAAGATGGTGGAGCAGGGTGAGATAAATTCATCTCAGAGGCAAACCCTGAGAATTAATGTGCTATTTTCACCAGAGAGAAGTTAGCATTCACTTTAAGTCGACAATATAAGATGTGGTGTAGTCTAACAGCCTACCCTGCAAACACTGAACCTAAAAACCAAGGACAAAGCAAAAGTTATTATATTCAGTCCCAAATGTGTGTGTGTATATATATATACACATAGATAGATACACATATACACACACACACACGCATATATACTTTAAAATCAGAATTAATTTTTATACTAATTTTGTAATAAAAATCAAACAGAAATATTTGACACCATTGTGCAATACTCAGAGTGATTTTTAAGTAATCATTTTCTTGAAATTTTAATTTCTGAACTTTTCCTGGTTTATCATCCTAAAAACAAAGTTCTTGAGAACATTCCTAACCTACCAAGATTCTTTCTGCTCCTAATTCAGTCCCCTTTGAAAGATTTGGAGAAGAGATAGTAGATTCTGTGATTTCATTGTCTAAACTGTGAGTTTCATTAGATTTTTTTTTTTTTTTTACAAATCCTGGACTTTTTATAGTTTGAAAAGGCTAAGTACACTGAACAATTTCTACACATCTCTGTTCCCATACTGAAGAGCCTGAAATTCTGCTGCTCATTTTATGTTTAATGGGCATCCTTACCTTTAATATTTTTATTTCATCTTTTCTTTTTTTAAAAATGGTGTACGTTCAATGCTTACTTCGTGCCAGGTACTGTAGTAAGCACTAGGTTAGGTACAAGATAAGCAGGTTAGACAATGTCTGTGTCCCACATAGGGCACACGGTCCAAGAGGGAGGGAGAATGGGTTTTGAATTCCCATTTTATAGATGAGGTAACTGAGGCACAGAGGATGTAAGTGACTCACCCAAGGTCACACAGCAGACAAGTTATGAGTCTTTATGTGTCTGCCGCCATTTCCCTAATCCCATTATTTGTAGATTAAGAGCTCCTTGGAGGGCAAGGGCTCTCGTCTATTTCTCATTCAAATACTTTTTTCTCCAACCCTTGGTCCAGTGTTTTGCACATAGTAAGTGCATAATAAATTCTATTACAACTACTGAACCAAAGATGAGATAACACTTCGAGTCTGAGAAGCAGGATGGCCCAGTTGAAAGAGTGTGGTGGGCCTGAGAGTCAGAAGACCTGGGTTGAAATCCTGGCTCTGCTACTTGCCTGCTGTGACACCATGGGGAAGACGCTTAACTTCCCTGTGCTTCAGTTCCCTCATCTGCAAAATGGGGATTCAGTATCTGTTCCCTCACCTACTAAGACTGTGAATCCCACAAGGGACCTGATCATTTTGTATCTACCCAAGGGCTTACTTCAGTACTTGGCACATAGTAAGCGCTTAACTAGTACAATTACTACTATTATTATTATTGTTCTGTATGGCCCCATGCAATAGCAATTCCAAACCAAAGCTGGTTTGAACCAATCTGTTTACTGATTGACCTGTTCCCACGAACCATTAACTTCTCCTGAAATGTAGTCCAAAATTTCACGTATTTGAACGTATTTGAGTATTTATTTATTTTATTTTGTTAATATGTTTTGTTCTCTGTCTCCCCCTTCTAGACTGTGAGCCCGCTGTTGGGTAGGGCCCGTCTCTATATGTTGCCAACTTGTACTTCCCAAGCGCTTAGTACAGTGCTCTGCACACTGTAAGCACTCAATAAATATGATTGAATGAATGAATGAATGGAGTCAAGCTGTGCAGGCTACTTTTTCACTTCCTAGAGAGGCACCATTAACCAGCTTCCAGCCATTGGAGATTTGGATGTCTCTGCTTTGGGCTAAACACCAATAGAGGAAACCAGATCAGAAGCAGTGTGGCCTAGTGGATAAAGCCTGGACCTGAGAGTCAGTAGGATCTGGGTTCCAATCCTGACTCTGACATTTGCCTTCTCTGTGACCTTGGGCAAGTCACTTCATTTCTCAGTTACCTCATCTGCAAAATAGGGATTAAGACTGTGAGCCCCAGGTAGGACAAAGACTACGCCCAACCCGATAAGCTTGTACCTACCCCAGCGCTTAGCACAGTGCCTGGCACAGAGTAAGTGCTTAACAAACACCATTTAAAAACAAACAAATAATAAAACAGATTGCCCCCTGGCTGAAATTGCTGGTTGAAAACTTTCCTCCCATATACCCTCCTAGCATGTTAGATGTCAGAGCTATGGAACAAAACAGTGAATCAATCAATAGTATTAATTGAATGCTGTGTGCAGAACACTGCACTAAGCACTTGGGAGAGTATATGCAAGAGTTGGTAGACATGATCCCTACCTGCGACAAGCTTACAACTAGAGGGGGAGATAGACATTATATATCAATCGTATTTATTGAGCGCTTATTGTGTGCAGAGCACTGTACTAAGCACTTGGGAAGTACAAGTTGGCAACATATAGAGACAGTCCCTACCCAACAGTGGGCTCACAGTCTAGAAGAAAAATAACACTCTGCCCTAACAGGGACTTGAACCCTGGACCCTCAGATTAAAAGTCTGATGCTCTACCGACTGAGCTATCCGGGCTCTATGTACAGATGTACTTGAACACTCTCTGCCAGACCATTGATAATCTATGGAAAAAAAGGACAGAAACCCACGATATCCCATTACATTTCAAATCAAAACCAGAAAATCAGCTCTAGGCAAGGAGCATGTCTACCCAGTCTATTATAGTATACTCTCCCAAGCACTTATAGTGGTCTGAAGTCAATAAGTGCTCAATAAATATCATTAACTGATTGATGAGCTTCCTGGCCAAATCCTGCCCTCAGCTTCTAATCACCATAAGTATGCTTGAATTCACTGAATTTAGGGTGCTGGCAATATCTCTCTTGTACTACACACTTCTGGGAAGAGAATGTGGCCATCTAGAAAGAGGCCCAAAGCACTCAAATCCTCACCTGGGGTTTTTCTTCAGGCTTTGGCAACAGCGGTTTTCCATCTTTATCCTGCAAATAAAATTAAAGCAAATTTTAAATATGCCTTTCTAGGCTCTATTGTCAATAACCACATTGAAAACACGCCGTCTGTTTGAAACAGAATTCAGGAATGAGGACGGAAAGAGCAGTTGATGAAGGGAAAAATTTAGATTTTGCAGTCAGCCCTTGTTTTATTGAGGCTAATTTGTGATTCCAATGTGCCGTACTACATAAAGAAGTATATAGACTGTCATATTCAATGTAGTATTGTGTGGTACTTGTTAAGTGCTTACTATGTGCCAGGCACTGTAATAACTGCTAGGGTAGATTCAAGCTAATCAGGTTGGACTCCATCTATTTCCCTCATGGGGCTCACCGACCTAACCCTCAATTTACAGAAGAGGTAACTGAGGCCCTGAGAAGTGAAGTGACATACTCAAGGTCACACAGAAGACAAGTGTCAGTGCTAGGATTAGAAACGCAGGGCCTCTGACTCACAAGATCATGCTCTTTCCATTAGGCCACATTGCTTCTGGGTGGTACTTACAGAAAGTTCACTCCAGGCTAGTCAGTTAAACTGTTGGCAAGGTAAGTTCTGAACGGTTTTTTTTGGAAGCGAGGCTCGACAGCAAGCTGAAACAACAGCCTGTTGGCCAGCCAAAACCCACCCTCAGACAAGGTCACGTGGTCTGACGTGAGGTAAAAATCATACCGCGAAGATTGGTGTCGACAGTAAGCTCCTTGTGGACAAGGATCGTTTCTACCAATTCTACTGTATTGTACTCTTCCAAGGGCTTAGTACAATGCTCTGCACACAGTAAGCGCTCAATAAATATCACTGATGGATTGATGTGAGGGGCTTTAAAAGTTCAGAATGCTTGCTTGCACAAGGAGAGTAGCCTGGATCTAATCTTCCTCCCACCATCTGCACACACAAAACTTGTTTTGTTGTCTTTCTCCCCCTTTTAGACTGTGAGCCTGTTGTTGGGTAGGGACCGCCTCTATATGTTGATGATTTGTACTTCCCAAGCGCTTAGTACAGTGCTCTGCACACAGTAAATGCTCAATAAATACGGCAATGAATGAATGAGTTGAGAAGCAGCATGGCATAATGGACAGAGCAAGGGCCTGAGAGTCAGAAGGTCATGGGCTCTAATCCTAATCTGCCACTTGTCTGCTGTGTGACCTTGGGCAAGTCAGTTCTCTGTGCCTCTGTGTAACTACCTCATCATGAGACAGGGACTGTGTCCAACCCGATCTGCTGTATTCATCCCAGCGCTTAGTATAGTGCTTGGCACATAGAAAGCGCTTAATACTATAATGATTATTATAATAACTATTATTCAGTTGAGAAGGATGGTCGTCAGATGGAGGTAGCTGTGTCCCTCATCTCCATCTGCTGCCCATGTCGGGGAGGATGCCATCTCTGCCTCCCACTCTCATGAGATTGAACGGGGCTGGGAGGTGTGGAGCTGGGGGTTGGGGGAAGGAGGGAGGTTAGCAAAGTTATTGTGGAGACAATATCGGCAGTCACACAAATGAAGGAGTAACATTTCCCCATGAAACGTGGGGATGTGAAGCAGCATGGCCTAGTGGAAAGAGCAACAGCCTGGGAGTCAGAAGAACTGGGTTCTAATCTTGGCTCTGCCACTTGTCTGCTCTGTGACTGGGCAAGTCACTTCACTTCTTCGTGCCTCAGTTACCTCATCTGTAAGGTGGGGATTAAGACTGTGAGCTCCATGTGGGACAGGGACTGCATCCAACCTGATTCAGCTTGAATCCATTCTAGCGCTTAATACAGTGCCTAGCACATTGTAAGTGCTAAACAAATAGCAGAATTATTAAACGTGTTTTTTGGGCAGACTCCAGGGCGCTTTGGGTTCCGATTCATTCTTTGGGGAGGGAGGAGGGAATTGTGCCACGTCCACGTCTGATGGACGGGTGGAAGGGGGAGATGGCTTTGGGGAAAATTTACCGTTGCTGGTTGCAGTTTGTGCTCAGGGGGGATCGTATCATCCCTTTCTCCACACTTCTTTAGTTTCTCTTCTTTGGCTTTTGCCTGAGGAAGGTGTACAAAGAGTTCAGATGGCACTGTAATCATTCTGTACACAGACAATTTAATGATGCTAGTAAAAGGGACAGTCCATTTGGCTTTAAAGTCACTGAAAAACAGAGTGGCCTTAGTGGATACAGCACGGGCCTGGAAGTCAGAAGGACCTGGGTTCCAATCCGAAACTCTGCCATGTGTCTGCTGTGTGATCTTGGGCAAGTCACTTCACTTTTCTGGGCCTCAGTAACCTCATCTGAAAATGGGGATTAAGACTGTGAGACCCATGCGGGACATGGACTGTGTCCAACCCGATTAGATCTTATCTACCCCAGTGTACAGTGTCGGGAACATAGTAAGCCCTTAACAAACACAATTTAAAAAAACCCCACTCTATCAGTCCTCTCTCTCCCTACTTAGCCTCATTCCTCTCCCACTACAAACCAGCCCACCCACTTCACTCCTCTAATAATAATAACAATGATGGTATTTGTTAAGCACTTACTATGTGCAAAGCACTGTTCTAAGCGCTGAGGGGAT
Source organism: Tachyglossus aculeatus (assembly GCF_015852505.1). Lineage (NCBI taxonomy): Eukaryota > Metazoa > Chordata > Mammalia > Monotremata > Tachyglossidae > Tachyglossus > Tachyglossus aculeatus. The sequence continues at coordinate 28,830,575 of NC_052088.1, read as the reverse complement.
TCAAGGCGATCAGGTTGTCCCACGTGGGGCTCACAATCTTAATCCCCATTTTACAGATGAGGTAACTGAGGCACAGAGAAGTTAAGTGACTTGCCCAAAGTCACACAGCTGACAATTGGCGGAGCCGGGATTTGAACCCCTGACCTCTGACTCCAAAGCCCAGGCTCTTTCCACCGAGCCACGCTGCTTCTCTAATACCAACTCACACACTTTGATTTGATCCCATCTCTCTTGCTGTCGACTCCTCATCACACCCTCCCTTCCACCTGGAAGTCTCTCCCCCTTTCACATCTGGCAGATCATCCTCTCCCCATCTCATCTTCAAAGTTCAACTAAAATTACATCTCCTCCAGGAAGCCTTCCATGACTAACTTCTCATCTCCAAATCTTATCTGTCCCCCTACTGCCATGCCCTAGAGTCCTTTTCCCCTAAACACTTAGGAATCCACCCTCTCCCTTCCCCCTACATAACACTTGTGTACATAACTCAACCGCTTCCCTGCTACCTAGTCCATATTTTACAGATGAGGTACCTGAGGCCCAGAGGAGTTAAGTGACTTGCCCATGGTCCCACAACAGACAAGTAGCAGAACCAGGATTAGAACCCAGGTCCTCTGACTTCCCGGCTCTTTCCAAAGTAGGACATCTGCTTCTTTGTTCCGAGTCTATTACGTCCAAGCTTTAGTGGGTGCCCCCTCACTCTGATATGGTGAAATTTGGTGGACAAAAATTGTTTTGGTCCTGACTATACCCTACACGGTTTTGTCAACTTCAATCAGATCTCTCAGCTTGCACCTTTTGAAAGTAAAGAGCTGTAATCTTTTCCATCTACCTTCACACTGAAGCATCTCCTTTCCCTTAATCATCCTTGTTGCCTTTCTCTAAACCTTCTCCAGTTCTGTGATGTCTTTTCTTAGATTTGCAATACTTTTATTACTTTTAGTAGTAATGATAATAATAATAAAATAAGCACAGTGCTTTTCATATAGGCCTTTAATACCTTGATAATAATAATAATAACAGTGATTTTTATTATTATTGCAATGACTTTAAAGGATTCTATGTATTAAGCACTATGCTAAAGGCTTGGTTAGGTACAATTTAATCAGATCAGCCACAGTCCTTTTCCCAAATGCAACTCACAATCTTCAAGATAGGGAGTTGAGTACCCTAACCCTATTTGGAATGTGGAAATCGAGGCACAGAGGAGTGCCACCCGCCAGTCCCCCTGGACCACTCTACCTCAGAATTCATCCTTCAGACAGGTGACGTTAGAATGGAGCCACTTCTACAGCCTGCTCCCTTTCGACTGTTGTACATATTTACTATTCTATTTATTTTGTCAATGATGTGCATCTAGCTTTACTTCTATTTATTCTGATGACTTGACACCTGACCACATGCTTTATTTTGTTGTCTGTCTCCCCCTTCTAGACTGTGAGCCCGTTGTTGGGTAGGAACCATCTCTTCATGTTGCCAACTTGTACTTCCCAAGCGCTTAGTACAGTGCTCTGCACACAGTAAGTTAAGTGACTCACCCTAGGTCACCCAGCAGACCAGGGGAGGGGTCAGGATTAGAACCCAGCCCTCCTGACCCCATTCCCACACTCTTTCTACTGATTTGATTTTCCACCAGCCTTACTCCCATTAGATTCATCCTGATGGTCCCGTAACATTTTTTAAAAATCAGAAAATTGAGCAAATATCAGCCATACTTTTGAAATCCAAGTTCACACATTCTCCACAGAAACTGAGCAGAAAGTGGTGTGTGTTATCCTTAAATGAGTCCTCCCAGCTGGGAGCCCCTGTAAGGTAGGCCAAGATAGACTGTCTTTTTACCCCATAAAGGATGAATGGATCTGCTTTTAGGGAAGAATCTAAACTCCAGACTAACAAGGGCCAGTAGAAATGGGAACTGTACCTCATCGATTTCTTTGAAGGAACTTGGGTCTGTCTCTGGCTCCGGTTCTGGACCTCCGAGTGTATCAGAAAGAGCACTTATTAAATCATCACTCATTTCACCCTAAAGAAAAGAGGAGAGGAAATTCTTAATTCATCCAAAAAAAAAACAAGAAGAAGAAATGCACAGTTTCTGTGAAATCCAAGATGCAGGAGAGAGTGGTATGCAGCATTCTAATTGAGAGCTTTCAGCTGAAACAAAACCAATGACAGCAAAAGTTGACTATGCCCCAAACCTACCCAGCACAACACACAGCTCTAAACTAAGGAAGATTAGTCTAAAGTCAACCTGCCTCACCCTCGTAGGTGAGCTTCCCCCTTCTCAGCTCAGGAAGCTTCCCAGGGTTGCAAAACTCTGCCATCCTGGAGCCTTATCCTACTGTGCCACCTGCCAGTCCCCCTGGACCACTCTGCCTCAGAATTCATCCTTCAGACAGGTGACGTTAGAATGGAGCTACTTCTACAGCCTGCTCCCTTTGACTGTTGTACATATTTACTATTCTATTTATTTTGTCAATGATGTGCATCTAGCTTTACTTCTATTTATTCTAATGACTTGACACTTGACCACATGTTTTGTTTTGTTGTCTGTCTCCCCTTCTAGACTGTGAGCCCGTTGTTGGGTAGGAACCGTCTCTATATGTTGCCAACTTGTACTTCCCAAGTGCTCAGTAAAGTGCTCTGCACACAGCAAGTGCTCAATAAATACGACAATGAATGAATGAATGAACGACTGGCATGAGAACCACAGCTTCCGCTTGCCGCTGCCAATTCTCCCAGGCAGGCGGTGTCTTTCCACGGTGGCCCCAGATGAAGAGGATCAGAGCCCACCAGGCCTGAACAAAGACCAGGACCCTCCTCGGCCACCTGCTGCAGCCTCTCAGGACATAATTTGTGTCTCCGCTTTCAGGATCGGCTTTCAGGTCGTGAGGGAACGAAGCCGCATCTTCATTAGAAACATCCAAGCGAGGTATCCATGTAACTGCAGTGCCTTCTACAGCCCTCAGAAGCTCTCCCTGCAGTGGGCCCAGCTTGGACGGGCCTAACAGATAACAGACCGTACGCTTGTTGTGGGCAGGGCAGGTGTCTCTTGTACTGTTAGATTGGACTCTCCCAAGCTCTTAGTGTAGTGCTCTGCACACAATAAGTGCTCAATTAAGATGCTTGATTGACTGATAACACCACTTCTCCCTTCCTGCTCTGAACTGTCGGGGCCTGGAGCAGGGTGGGCTTCCCCTCAAGATTCATTCATTTATTCAATCGTATTTATTGAGCACTTACTGTGTGCAGAGCACTGTACTAAGCACTTGGGAAGTACAAGTTGGCAACACATAGAGACGGTCCCTACCCAACAATGGGCTCACAGTCTAGAAGGGGGAGACAGACAACAAAACATGTGGATAGTTGTCAAGTCATCAGAACAAATAGAAAGAAGCTAGATGCACATCATTAACAAAATAGAATAGTGAATATGCACAAGTAAATAGATTAATAAATCTGTACAAACATATATACAGTTGCTGTGGGGAGGGGAGGGAGGTAGGGCAGGGGGGATGGGGAGGAGGAGAGGAAAAAGGGGGCTCAGTCTGGGAAGGCCTCTTGGAGGAGGCGAACTCTCCATAGGGCTTTGAAGGGAGGAAGAGAGCTAGCTTGGCAGATGTGTGGAGGAAGGGCATTCCAGGCCAGGGGGAGGACGTGGGCCGGGGGTCGACGGTGGGACAGGCGAGAAGAGGTACAAAAACATCATTCTTTCACATTCGTATGAGGAAGACTAGTCAGGACAAGGATCTGACCAATGCCAGGGCCCGTTAGAGCCATTAGTGGACAGGCACGCCTCACTGGCCCCTTGGAGATCGAGGCCTGAGAGAGGGGTCATGGGAGGGCCCTCCTAGGTTGGACATACCACTTCCACCTTCCGTTTCTTCTCATCAGGAGGGGCAGAGCTTCTGACAGCACCAACTGACTGGGCTTTCAACACCTCTCCTCCCTCTGGTTTCTGAAAACAAACAAGACCAAGAGCAAACTTTCACCTGAGTCGAATAATCAAACAATTTAAGGTTCTGGGTCAAAACCATCTGGTGCTTCAGAGAAACCCAAGAGCTTGTCATTTCTAAACCGGTTTTTTCCTTAAACATGCAAACAGTACCTCTTCCTCTGTCTTCTTCCCGGCAGCGGCAGATGAGTGGCAGGTGAAATCTGAGGACAGGCTATCAATGAGCTCATCCTCTCCAATGGGTTTCTAAAAAACAGGCACAATGATTGGTGGTACTGAAGAAACATCAACAGCCAATGATGGGGATGGGAAGGGCGGCAAGTTGTTGCTAAACTATTCCTACTGTTCTGCTTCCACTTTACTCTGTTCTTCAACTGAGTAATATTACTACTACTTATAATAATGGTACTTATAAAGTGTTACCAAAGCACTGAGGAATGGGCACAGAGAGGTTAAGAGATGTATTCAAGGTCACACAGCAGGCCAGGGCACAACTAGAACTTGAGTTTCCTAATTCCCACACCCACATTCTTTCCATTTGTCCTTTCTGTTTCCCTCATCCCTTTAGCCATTATTTTCCCATAAAGGGGCCATATCCCCTCCCAGAAGACTGGTGCCTACTGAGCGCTTAACACAGGGTAAGTGCTCCATAAATACCAGTGGTTGATTGATTACAAACTATGCTCTTTTAGTGCTCTTACTTGGTGCAACACACTGTACTAAGCTCTTGGGAAGTATAAAACAAAGCGAAACGTCCCCTGCCACAGAAAGATTAAGCTCTGTACTTTGTTAGGAACACAGAGCAGCAGGCGAAGTTGGTTGGCTGTTCTCTTGGCAGGGGTTGGAGTGAGAGGGGTTTAGTGCCTGAAAAGCTTTTATGTTTTCACCTTCCAAGGCAGAATAATAATAGTGGTACTAGTTAAGCGTTTACTTTGTGACAAGCACTATACTAACCAGCAGGGTAGATAAAACTTTAAGCGCTCAGTACAGTGCTCTGCACACAGTAAGCGCTCAATAAATACGATTGATCAATCAATCAATCGTATTTATTGAGCGCTTACTGTGTGCAGAGCACTGTACTAAGCGCTTGGGAAGTACAAGTTGGCAACATATAGAGACAGTCCCTACCCAACAGTGGGCTCACAGTCTAAAAGGGGGAGACAGAGAACAAAACCAAACGTACTAACAAAATAAAATAAATAGAATAGATATGTACAAGTAAAATAAATGAATAAATAGAGTAATAAATATGTACAACCATATATACATATCATCATCATCATCATCACAGTAAGCGCTCAATAAATACGATTGATGATGATGATAAAACACCATCAGATCAGACCTAATCCCTGTCTCACACGGGGCTCACAGTCTATGTGGGAGGGAGAACAGGCATTGAATCCCAATTTTACAGTTGAGGAAACTGAGGCACAGAGGAGTTAAGCGATTTGCCCAAGCAAAGTGGCGGAGTTGAGGATTAGAACCCAGGTCCTCTGACTCATTCATTCATTCAATCATATTTATTGAGCTCTTACTGTGTGCAAAGCACTGTACTAAGCGCTTGGGAGAGTACACTATAACAAGAATCCCAAGCTCACGTTCTTTTCACCAGGGTGTGCTACTATGGGCAGAAATCTACACTTACCATAGGTTCTTCTTGGGGAGGTGGCGCCGGAGAACCCTCCGAACTCTGAAACGGAGAGCGAGCATTCAGGTCAATACAACATCTCGTTTAACCTTGTGGTCAGTGGACACTCAATTTTATCCCACAACGAGTCAGGTACCAGAAGTTCAATCACTTCCTAATTTCTCAAAAGCCCTCCTCCAGATATTAGTTTGACACTCAGCAAAGTAGAAACTTCAATTCTTTTAACTTACTTCCAACAGCTTCTTATATTTTGGTGGAATACTGCCCTCCCTCTTTCCGAGTTCTTCTATGTATTCGGAAGTGAATATATCCTGAAATGCACACACAGATTTATCTTTTTCATGAGTAGAAAGCATTTTGCATATCAGCTGAAATCAAAATATAGTGCTAATATAAGGAAGTTACTTCCTGAGGCTAGCTGTAAATCAGAAACAAAACCAGTAGTTCCTCTCCATCAGATAAGGTTAACTGCAACGATCCCTTCACATCTTCTGATAGAAAGGATAGATACAGCAGAAAGAGAGGCCTCCTAAAACTCAGACTTTGAGGGGGCAGTGGCTGGGATTTGAACTCTGAGCCACGAGGAGCCTGAAATTCTGTTTCTCCAGCCACAGTTCCCTGGTACTTTATATTTTTATTTTGTCTTTGTCTTTTATGTTGCCTTTATGTTTCACTGTCTCATCTTTCCGTATGTGCCACTGCTTATCTTAGCCTGTGGGCTCCTCGAGGGTCAGGATCCATGTCTAATTAATAATAATAATGATGATGGTATTTATTAAGCACTTACTATGAGCCAGGCTCTGTACTAAGCGTTAGAGTGGATACAAGAAAATCGAGCTGGACACAGTCCCTGTCCAATGTGGGGCTCATAGTTTCAATCTCCATTTTACAGATAAGGGAACTGAGACACAGAGAAGTGACTAGCCCAAGATCACACAGCAGACAAGTGGTGGAGTCAGGATTAGAACCCATGACCTTCTGAATCCTAGGACCATCCTCTATCCACTGCACCATGTTCTGTTATATTGTACTCTCCCAAGAACTTAATACAGTGCCCTGCACACAGTAAGTGCTCAATAAATACCAATTGAATACCAATTAAATACTCAGTAAATGCTCTGCACACCTTAGGTGCTCAATCAATCGATTGATAGCTATTTCTGATAGAATCAGAGTTTCAGACTCTAACAGCTCTGACCATCTTTCCCAATCCCCTCTGTCCACAGTAGCTTTGAATTCCACTTAGCTAAGTATTCCATTCAGCCTGTCAGTCCCTGCAAAAATCCTAGAGAAAGCGTGATTCCAAGCTCTTGACAGAACAATCTGTTCATCAATCACTCCTATTCTTTGAGCGCTTATTGTGTGCAGGGCGCTGTACTAAGTGCTTGGAAAGTATAGTATGCAAAGTTGGTAGATATATTCCCTGTGCACAATCAGCTTACAGTCTAGAAGGGAAAACAGCATTTATATAAATAATTATAGATATTTCTATGAATAAATTATGTGCATAAGTGCTGTGGGGCTGAGGGAGGGGTGAATAAAGGGTGAAAATCCAAGTACAAACTAGTAAGTGCTTACCAATTACCATAATTATTAAGATTGTCTACTTGTCTCACTCATGAATATAGGTGGGACCAAATTCCAATATTCAGGACTCTGCTAGAGTACAAATCAATCAGTGGCAGTTACTGAGCATTTACTGTGTGCACAGAACTGTACTGAGCACTGGGGAGAGTACAACATAACAATCACCTTGCCATCTCCTATCTCACCTCACTACTCTCCTACTACAACCCAGACAATGCACTTCACTCCTCCAATGCTGACCTTCTCAATGTACCTCGATCTCATCAATCTCGCCTCCGACCTCTCGCCCACATCCTCTCTCTCTTCAGATCTGTCAGATGATTACTCTCCCCGTGTTCAAAGCCTTAATGAAGGCACATCTCCTCCAAGAGGCCTTCCCTGACTAAACCTTCCTTCCCTCTCTTCTTCGCTCTGACCTGTTCCCTTTATTCATCTCCCTGTCCCAACCCTACAGCACTTATATACATATCTGTAATTTCATTTCTTCATGTTAATGCCTGTCTCCCCCTCTAGACTGTAAGCTTGCTGTGGGGAGGGCATGTGTCTGTTGTATTGTTATATTGTACTCTTCCAAGAGCTTAGTATGGTGCTCTGCACACAGTAAGCGCTCAATAAACACAAGTGACTGAGTTGATAGGCATGTTCTCTGCCTACAACAAGCTTACAGTCTAGATGGAGCGATATTAATATGAATAAACAAATTACAGATATGATCATATGTTCATATGCATGGATCCAACTAAATTATTGTCAGCAAGATGGTTGGTGACCCCAGAACATATTGTTGCACCCACAGTGATTCTGGAAGAAGTTGGGCACCGCTAATAGCCCAGAGAGGGGCAGCTAGGTCCTTGAATCAAGATTCTCCTGCTCAAACCACCAATCCCTCTCCCATCCAACAAGCCAAGGACTTGACAGAGAGCAAATTCCATACTGTCACTTCAGGGCCGGTGTACTCCGGACTCTCTGGAACATTTTCTTCAGGTTCTCCCAAGGTGGCGATTAGATCATCTAAGGCAGAATCCACTTCGGACTAGAAAAGAGGAATAATTGTAATTATCGTATTTGTTAAGTGCGTACTATGTGCCAGTCCCTGAACTAAATGCTGAAATAAACAGAAAGAACCACTGGGAGGAAAATAACGTCATCTTTGGATATCCCATGGGCACCAATCATTTAGACCTCTTACATGCTGAAACCTGAAATACTCTTTTGTATCTGAAAAATAATAATGGTACTTGTTAAGCACTTACTATGTGCCAAGCACTGTTCTAAACTCTGGGGTAGATACAAGCTAATCAGGTTGGACACAGTCCCTGTCCCACTTGGGGCTCACACTCTTAATCCCCATTTTACAGATGAGGTAAACTGAAGCCCAGAGAATAATAATGATGATAATAATAATGATGGTAATTGTTAAGTGCTTACTATGTGCCAAGCACAGTTCTAAGCCCTGGGGTAGATACCAGGTAATCAGATTATCCTACGTGGGGCTCACAGTCTTAATCCTCATTTTACAGATGAGGTAACTGAGGCACAGAAAAGTTAAGAGACTTGCCCAAGTGGCGGAGCCAGGATTAGAACACACGCCCTCTGACTCCCAAGCCCATGCTCTTTCCACTAAGCCATGGTGCTTCTGGTTATCCCACGTGGGGCTCACATTCTTAATCCCCATTTAACAGATAAGGGAACTGAAGGTCAGGGAAGTGAAGTGACTTGCCCAAGGTCACACAACAGACAAGTGGTGGAGTCAGAATTAGAACCCAGGTCCTTCTGTCTCCTAGGCCCGTGCTCTATCCACTAATCCATACTGCTTCTCATTAAGCCACATTGCTTACATGGACTGTGAGCCCCATGAGGGACAGGGACTGTGTCCAATCTGATTACCGTGTATCTACCCCAGTGCTTAGAACAGTGCTTGGCACATAGTAAGTGCTTAACAAACACCACAATTATTATTATATGGGACAGAGATTGGGTCGAACCTGACAAGTTTGTATCTACTTCAGCATGTAGTACAATGTCTGGCACGTAATAATAATAATAATAATAATAATTATTATTATTATTATAATGGTATTTGCTAAGCACTTACTATGTTCTAAGTGCTGGGGACGTTATAAGGTGATCAGGTTGTCCCACGTGGGGTTCACAGCCTTAATCTCCATTTTACAGATGAGGTCACTGAGGCACAGAGAAATGAAGTGACTTGCCCAAAGTCACACAGCTGACAGTTGGCAGAGCCGGGTAGTGTGTGCTTAACAAGTAACATAAAAAAAACAAAGAGTAGCTCCTCTTCCAATTTCTACCTGCCAGTTGGCTACATTCTCTATTACCCCATTCAGAAGCATTTAAGGGCTAGATGGGAAGATCCATGATGGCAAGGATTGTGTCTACGACTCTATAATATCCTACTGTGTACTTTATGAGGATGGTTTCCAACAATTAGCAGCTCCCATCCCGCAGGTCTTCCTACCTTTCCAGCTGGTTTAGCTGATCCGGCTTCGACTGGGGCTGATGGGGTCACCGCTTTCTTTGCTTTCTTCTGAAAGGACAAAATGAGAGCAGAATCAAGTGACGTTTGCTTGTGGGACTCTCCCGAGGTCCAAGTCATTCTCCTGGGAGGGGATGGTCCCTCCCTGTCGCCGCACACTTAGGAGGGTTGCGGGGTGGTCTCTTGGCCGGACGGGATGGGCCCGATAGAGTGGATGAAGTGGAGACTCCAGGGTAGGTAAGGCAGGGCAGATGTGAGGTCGGATCCCAGGGACCCCCTTAGCTGATCACCCCCCGAGAGGGTACAAACCCTCCAGAGCTGGTCATCCTGCTTGCCGTTCACCCTCGCAAGCTCTGGTGCACTGTCCCTGTTGTTGCTTAGAGTTGAAATTCCCAAATCTTTTTTCCTGGGCAGAGCTGGTGGTCAAAAACATGGGCCTTGATCTCGCCTATCTCACCACTGACCTCTCACCCACATCCTGCCTCCGGCTTGGAACACCTTCCCTCCTCATAACCAACAGACCATGACTCTCCCCTGCATCAAAGTCTTATTGAACGCCCATCTCCTCCAAGATACCTTCTCTGACTATATCCCCCTTTCCTCTTCTCCCACTCCCTTCTGCATCACCCTGACTTGCTCACTTTATTCATCCCTCCCTCCTGGGCCCACAGCACTTGTGTACATATCTGTAATATATTTATTTATATTAATGTCTGTCTCCCTCTCTAGACTTTAAGCTCAGTGTGAGCAGGGAATAACTGTTTATTGTTATATTGTACTCTTCCAAAGGTTTAGTACAGTGTTGAGCACACAGTAAGCACTCAATAGATAAGACTGAATGAATAAACGAGCCTCCTCAAGACACAAGAATGGGCCCTGGCAAAGGTGGGATCTGAAGGGACTCCTTACTTAGGGGAATCCCTTGCCTCTTGATATTCCAAATACCGTATTTAAAGGGAAAAGACCCAGCTGTTTATTCTCATGTTACAGCACATCATCAAGGAATATTCCTTCATGGTCCTTACTAGTGCTCTGCCTATGACTAAGAGGATGCCCACTGCAAATATCAGGGGATTAACAGGTTTGAAGGGAGAATTCAGATCCCAGGGTCCAAGAGCAAAGATGATGTCTTTGGGGAGACTCCATGGCCACTCTGGGGCTATTTTGTTACAAAACCTTCCGGGGTCACCATGGGCAAGTCATTTCACTTCTCTGTGCTTCAGTTCCCTCATCTGTAAAACAGGGATTAAGATTAAGAGCCCTCTGATGGACAGGGACTGTGTCCAACCCAATTATCCTGTATCTCCCCCAGTGCTTAGAACAGTGCCTGGCACATAGTAAGCACTTAACAAATACCACACGAAGAGCTCAGTACGGTGTTCCTCATACAGCAGGTACACAGTACACAGCCAAGCCCGCACACTCCGCTCCTCTACCGCTAACCTAAGCACTGTGCCTCATTCTCGCCTGTCCCACCATTGACCCCTGGACCAGGTCCTACCTGTGGCCTGGAATGCCCTCCCTCCTCACATGTGCCAAACTAGCTCTCTTTCCCCCTTCAAAGCCCTACTGAGAGCTCACCTCATCCAGGAGGCCTTTCCAGACTGAGTCCCCCTTTTCCTCTGCTCTGCCTCCCCTTTCCATCACCGCTACTCCCTCCCTCTGCTCTATCCCCTTCCCCGCCCCATAGCACTTATGCATATTTGTACATTATGATTCTATTGATTTTATTACTAATGTGTATATATCTATAATTCTATTTATCTATTTTAATGCTATTGATGCCTATATACTTGTTTTGTTGTCTGTCTCCCCCTTCTAGACTGTGAGCCCGTTGTTGGGTAGGGATTGTCTCTATTGTCAAATTGTACTTTCCAAGCACTTAGTACAGTGCTCTGCACACACTAAGCACTCAATAAATATGATCGAATGAACGAATAAATGAAATACCACTGAAAGACTGAAGTGCAGTACTTTTAAAGTGAGTTTTCTTTCTATTCTCTTTCCATTTTTCGGCAGGTTTTGCCCACCTCTTAGCTGGAGACCCATTCTTTTTCATTTAGCTTCTCTCTACCCATGCCATGGAGCTGTTCTTTAGAGACCAATTCTTTTTGATAAAAATTTTCCCCTTCCTAAACCACGTAGCCGATCTCTACAGAGCGATTCTTTTTCATAAAATCTCCCCCTCCCCCTACAGTGTAGCTGTTCTGAGTGACTAGATGTCAGTTTCTGGCAGCCTGGTGATAAGAGCACTGTTCAAGCAGCCTTGGATTGAATATCTCCACACTGCAAATACAGGCAGGAGTCCAACCAGTGGTTGGTCTTCACAGAACATGGAACTTACCAAAAGGTTTTCAGGGGATAGCTTCTGTCTGTTTTTCAAAAGGTATTTGTTAAGTGCTTACAGTGTACCAGACACTGTATTTAGTGCTGAGGTAGATACAAGCTAATCAGGTTGGACACAGTCCATGCTCTGAATGGGCCTTACAATCTTAATCCCTATTTTACGGATGAAGGAACTGAGGCACAGAGGAGTGACTTGCCCAAGATCACACAGCAGACATGTGGCAGCATGGGATTAGATATCTGTGCCCAGAAGGGCCACCCACCCCATGATGGTGATATGACTAAAGATTTCTGAGGTGGAGCCCACAAGACCACCCCAGGTGTCTTCTCAGCCTGACGGGAAACACTCAATTCTTGTCAGACACAAAATGGTGGCTTTCAATCAATCAATCACTGGTATTTACTGAGATCTTACTGTGTGCAGAGCACTGATTCAAAGGCTTGGGAAGCTACAATACAACAGAGTTGGTAATCCAGATCCCTGCTCTCAAGGAGCTTAAACTCTACAAAGGGAGATGGACATTAAAATGGATTACATATAAGGAAATAGTAGAGTATGTGCTGTGGGACTGGGGTTAGTAAAAAAAGTGCAGGGGTACACAGCCAAATACATCATCTATGAAGAGGAAAGGGTGGATAGGGGAAATAAGGGGTTTAGTCAGGGAAGGTCTCTTGAACGAGATGTGATTTTCGGAGGGTTTTGAAGGTGGGGAGAGTGGAGGACTGTCAGATGTGAAGGGAGAGGAAATTCCAGGCCAAAAGGAAGAAGCGAGCAAGGGGTCAATGGTGGGATAGACGAGAGTGCACATAATGAGTAGGTTAATAAGGTCTTCTGACATTTCATTAGTCCATAAGCTGCTGGAGGGTAGGGATCGTATTATAGCAAGAGGGATCATATTGTACCAAGAGAAGCAGCGTGGCTCAATGGAAAGAACCCGGACTTTGGAGTCAGAGGTCATGGGTTCAAATCCCAGCTCCGCCACTTGTCAGCTGTGTGACTTTGGGCAAGTCACTTCACTTCTCTGTGCCTCAGTTCCCTCATCTGTAAAAGGGGGATTAAGACTGTGAGCACCCTGTGGGACAACCTGATCACCTTGTAAACTCCCCAGTGCTTAGAACAGTGCTTGGCACATAGTAAGTGCTTAATAAGTGCCATTATTCTTATTATTACTTACCCAAGCACTGGGCACACATTAAACACGCCATAAATACCAGCGATTGACTGATTGGTTAGGTCTGTGCAATTGATCTCCGCCCCGTTAAGCCCTTGGCCCTTTTGCCCACTGTCCCCAGAGCTGTGTGTGCAGGTTTGGAGGCCAGAGGGCAGGCAGCTCTACCTCCTCACTCGGTCTGTCTGGGGCGGCCACCACCTCACCAGTGGCAGCGGTGGCGGCAGCGGTGGCAGCAGCGGTGGCAGCAGCGGTGGCTGGTTTGCTTCCAGGTTTGGACTAAACGGGGCAACAAAAGACGGGGAAAAAAATGGAAAAGCAGCTTTAAAGAAGGAGGTCAAAGGGAAAGCTGCACACTCAGCCTGAAAGAGAAACCTCCCCATTGCCCCTGATTAATAACAACGATAATAATAATAATGATGATGGCCTTTGTAGAGCACTTACTATGCGGATAGAAGATAATCGAGTTGGACCCAATCCGAGTCCCACATGGAACTCAGTCTTAATCCCTATTTTACAGGAGAGGTAACAGACACAGGAAAGTGACTTGCCCAGGATGATAATAATAATAATAATGGCATTTGTTAAGTGCTTACTATGTGCAAAGCACTGTTCTAAGTGCTGGGGGGGATACAAGGTGATCAGGTTGTCCCACAGTCTTAATCCCCATTTTACAGATGAGGTAACTGAGGCACAGAGAAGTTAAGTGATCACACAGTAGACAAGGGGCAGAGCCAGGATTAGAACCCAGGTCCTTCTGACTCCAAGGTCCGTGCTCTATCCACTAGGCCACGCTGCTTCTCAATCAATCACTCATATTTATTGAGTGTTTACTGTGTGCAGGGGCATTTGACTGGGCTTTTGAGAGAGTACTCTATAACAGAGTTGATAGACACTTTCGCTACCCACAATGGTTTACATCCACCATCACAATCTCAACAAGCTTTTAATAAACTCTCACGACCGTAAAACACATTAAACAGTATGGCCTAGTGGACAGAGCACAAGGCTGGGAGGAAGGAGAACCTGGGTTCTAATCCCAGCTCCACCACCTGTCTGCTGTGTGGCCTTGGGCAAGCCACAACTTCTCTGTGCTTCAGTTACCTCATCTGTAAAACGGGGATTAAGATTGTGAACCTGTGAGGGACAGGGACTGTGTCCAACCCAATTATCTTGTATCCTATGTGCACAGTGCCTGGCACATAGTAAGTACTTAACAGATATCATAATTATCATTATTATTATTCAGTCTTCTGTGGTCTCTTCTGCCTAGGCTTCCTTAGAGAAGCATTCAATCAATCAATGGTATTTATTGACCGTTTACTGTGTGCAGAGAACTGTACTAAGCGCTAGGAAGAGTACAATGTAACAGAGTATGCAGACATGTTCCCTGCCCACAAGGGGTTTACAGATTAGAGGGTGATTCAGATATTAATATAAACAACCACTGATAAGAAGCAGCATGGCCAAGTGGAAAGGGCACAGGTCTAGGAAACAGAGGACTTGGGTTGTTATCCCAGCTCTGCTACTTACCTGCTGGGGGACTTTGGTCAAGTCACATCACTTCTCTGTGCCTAAATTTCCTCATCTACAAAATGGGGATTAAATAGCTGTTCTCCCTCCTCCTGCTAGGTTGGGACAGGGGCTGTGTCCAGCCAGATCTGTCGTCTCTACCCCAGCGCTCCATCGTAAGCCCTCAATAAATACCGTTGGAAGAGACAGCCATAGACCAGTAGGCTATTTCTACTTACCTAATAATAATAACATATATTAAGCGCTTACTTTGTTCCAGGCTTTGTTCTAAGCGCTGGAGCAAATCGGGCTGGACACAGTCCCTGTCCCCCATGGACCTCACAGTCCCAATCCCCATTTTACAGATGAGGTCACTGAGGCCCAGAGAAGTGAAGAGACTTCCCCAGGTCACTCAGCAGACAAGTGGGGGAGCCAGGATTAGAACCCATTACCTTCTGACTCCAAGGCCCTTGCTCCAGCCATTACACCTTGCTGCTTCTCTGCTTTGCTCTCCTCTTCTCTGTCATGTCATTTCCTTTTTCACACAGCTCCTGACACTTTTCCATTCCTCTCTCCATCCTGCTTCAAATTTTCTCTCTGCCCCCTGCCCAGAGGTGATTTTGGCATGAAGAATGGACCATAGAAGGCCTACCGTGCCCAGGATGGGGAGGGGAGTTCCTAGGGCTGGAGAGGGCCAGACCATGTCTTGGGTCATTCCAAGGACAAAGCAAGAGTGACTGTGTCACAAACACTGTACTGCAGCGTGGCTCAGTGGAAAGAGTATGGGCTTTGGAGTCAGAGGTCATGGGTTCAAACCCCAGCTCCACCAGTTGTCAGCTGTGTGAACTTGGGCAAGTCACAACTTCTCTGGGCCTCAGTTCCTTCATCTGTAAAATGGGGATTAACACTGAGCCCCACATGGGACAACCTGATCACCTTGTATCCCCCCAGTGCTTAGAACAGTGCTTTGCACATAGTAAGAACTTACCAAATACCGTCATTATTATTATTATTTGGGGACAAGCAGGGTAGACTTCCCTGCTGCTGGGCAATCGGGAGAGGGACACACCATATGGGGAAGTGATGCACTCAAGTCTTGGGGTTTAGATCTCACCAGGCAGCTCTGTTTTCAACCTCAAACAGAAATTCACTCTGCTGCCCGAATGATTTTTCTACAAAAATGTTTAGTCCATCATTCCCCACTCCTCAAGGATCTCTGGTGTTTGCCCATCCACCTCTGCATCAAACAGAAATTCCTTACCAATGGCTTTAAAGCACTCAATCTTCTTGCCCCACCTCTCTGCTCTCCTACTACAACCCAGCCTTTGCACCTCTAGCGCCAACTTACTCACTGTCTTTCTCTCACTGAACTCTTGCCCACTTCCTGTCTCTGGCCTGGACCGCCCTCCCTTTCCATATCTGACAGATGATCACCCTCCCCATCTTCAAAGCCTTATTTGAAGGCATATCTTCTGAAAAAGGCCTTCCCTGACTAGGCCCTCATTTCCTCTTCTCCCTCGGGCTTCTTTCTGCATCACCTTTTTTTTTTTTTTTTTGGTATTTATTAAGTGCTTACTATGTGCCAGGCTCCATTCTAAGTGTTGGGGTAGAAACAAGGTATTCAGTTTGGACACAGTCCTTGTCTCACATGGGGTTTACAGTCTCAATCCCCATTTTGTTGGATTTTCATCCTTTATTCACCCCTCCTTCAGCTCCACGGCACTTGTGTACACATCCGTAATTCATTTATTTATATTAATGTCTGCTTCCCCCTCTAGACTGTGAGCTCACTGTGGTCAAAGTGTCTACAAATTCTGTCATATTGTGCTCTCCTGAGCATTCAGTACAGTGCTCTTCACACAGTAAGAGCTCGATAAATAAGACTGAGTAAAATTAAGAAGCTTCAGAGAAGGCACGAGGGAGGTGGGGCATGGGAGAGCCCATTCACCCCCTCCCCACGCACATACACACATTCCCCCCACCCTCCCAAAGACTAATGCACATCAGCACGTCTCCCACCTCATGAACACAAGGGAGCTAAAAAATGTTCTATCACGAGGCCTAAAATGTCCAGCCCTTCTGGGCACGAGGTTTAGACTTTGGTCTGGATCTCCACCAGTTCTCTGAGAGACCCAGTTTACTAATTCCCTTAGTTGTTTATCCTGGATTTGCCTCCCCACATCTACCTGGGCAGAGAGAGAGCTAATGATGAGGTCAGAGTCCTGTTGGCTCCTGCCCTGGAATATGAGGGGTTTGGTTGGGACATTCCCATTGCTCTTTCCTTCCCCACTCAGGTTCTCTGCATGCAACAAGGCCACTCTTGATTGGAGAATGGTGGCAGAATTCAGCCCGGAAGATTTGACAGAGTTTCAATCCAGAGTTGGAGCTCAAAAATAATAACAATAATAATAATAATAATAATTGCGGTATCTGTTAAGCACTTACTATATACCAGAAGCAGAAGCAGTGTGGCTCATTGGAAAGAGCATGGGCTTGTGAGTCAGAGGTCACAGGTTCTAATCCTGGCTCCGCCACATGTCTGCTGTGTGGCCTTGGGCAAGTCACTTAACTTCTCTGAGTCTCAGTTACCTCATCTGTAAAATGGGGATTAAGACTGTGAGCCCCACATGGGACAACCTGATCACCTTGTAATCCCCCCAGCACTTAGAACAGTGCTTTGCACATAGTAAGTGCTTAACAAATGCCATCATTATTATTATTACCAGGCACTGTGCTAAGCACTGGGTGGATACAAGCAAATCAGATTGGACGAAGTCCCTGTCCCACATGGGGCTCACAGTCTTAGTCCTCATTTGACAGGTGAGGTAATTGAGGCACAGAGAAGTGATGACTTTCCCATGGTCAAGCAGCAGAGTCAGGATTAGAACCCAGGTCCTTCTGATTCCCAGGCCCGTGCTCTATCCACTAGGCCATGCTACTTCTCTACTTTGAAAAGCAGATAGTTTAACTGTGGGATCGGGGAGTGGGGGTTATCAATGGTGCATTTCCTGATTACAGCCCCAAGTTTTCTGGCCCCTTAGACCGTTTTACCTTTGGTTCTTCGGTCAGTTTCTCTGGAGTCAATTGTTCAGTTGCTTTGATGACCTCTTTTCCAGTGACAGTGGTCTTACTCCCACTTCCTGATGGTTGTTTGTGGGGGCTTTTTTGCTGAAAAAATTAATAATAAAAATTATTACGGTATTTTTAAGTGCTTATTATGTGCCAGGCACTGTACTAAGCACTAGGGTGGACACAAGCAAATCGGGTTGAACACAGTCCCTGTCCCATGTGGGGGCTCCCAATCTCAATCTCCATTTTACAGATGAGGTAACTGAGGCACAGAGAAATGAAATGACTTGCCCAAGGTCACACAGCAGACAAGTGGTGGAGCCAGGATTGGGGTATTTATTAAGCACTGTACTAAACGCTGGGGAAGATACAAAATAATCGGTCCCATATGGGACTCATAGTCTAAATAGGAGGGAGATCAAATACTGAATCCCCATTTTGCAGATGAGGGAACTGAAACACAGAGAAGTTAAGTGAATTACCCAAAGTGTTACCACAGCCAAGTGATGGAGCCGGGATTAGAACCCAGTCCTCAGAATCCCAGGCCCGTGACACAATGCTTCTCTTAAATAGAATGAATTACTGCTACCTCCAGTCAAGCTTTAGCAGTTGATATTTTTAAACTTGTGGTTAAAAAATAGATTAATTTACCTCTGTGTGCTCCTTTGGTTTTTCTTTGGATGTCTGTTTTGCATGAGAATCAGGGAGCTGCAGATCCTTTTAAGAGATAGAAGAAATGTTTAGTCTGAAGTCCTGCTTTTCGGTGATACTGAAAAAGCTCAAGAATGTTCATTCATTCAATCGTATTTATTGAGCGCTTACTCTGTGCAGAGCACTGTACTAAGCGCTTGGGAAGTACAAGTTGGCAATGTGTAGAGACAGTCCCTACCCAACAACAGGCTCACAGTCTAGAAGAACAAAGACCAGTGGGTTGAGTCTGTCAGAAGGAGGTCAATCATGTATTCAAATTCAGCCTGTAATTATTACAGCAAGAAAAGTTGTCATCATGGCCTTTAATTCAGTGAAAGTCGCTGGATCATAAGCTTCTTGAAGACAGTGGACAAGATCTAATTCTACTAATGCCTCCATGTATAAGTCTCTGCAGACAGTAATTTCTTAATAAATACTAATGATGATGAAAGAATTCCATAGCTCTTGATATTTCCAAATGTGCTCTCGCTACCAAGAAATGACAACACCTTGAATTTTTGTGGTACTTGCAAATTTTCCAAAGGCTTTACCCTCAGTTCTAATTTTAGCTAATAAGATCAGACACAATCTCTGTCCCCCATGGGGTTCACAGTCTAGGGGGAGAGAGAACAGGTATCTTTCACCTCATAGTTACGGTTGAAGAAACTAAGATACAGAGAAGTTAAGTGATTTGCCTAAGGTCACGCAGCAAGCGAGTGGCAACCTAGGATTAGACCCTGGTGGGGCTCCTAACTCTCGTGCCTGGGCTCTTTCCATTAGACCACGCTGCTTCTTGAGGGTAGGTGACAGACATGTAAAAAAAGATGAAACCTTTAAAAATACACAAGCACAAATGGTAAGGACAATGATGAATGTGCTTTGAGCAATAGGATATTGTAATTAGAGAAGCTGAGTTTCAGGTTTCTTACGGCTCAGAATCCAGCATAACGGTCGTAGCTGCAGCCAAGGCCACAGTCTTCCCGACATTCTCAAGGATGAGACGCTATCATCCCTCTGTTCCATCCCCATTTTTCCCCAGACAGGAGCAGAGCATGATGGGAAACTCCGACAAGGTGGGGAACGGACACAGCAATTGCAATGCACACCTTAATTTGATATGCTTTCATTCATTCATTCAATTGTATTTATTGAGCACTTACTGTGTGCAGAGCACTGCACTAAGCGCTCAGGAGAGTACAGTGGAACAATAAACAGACACATTCCCTGCCCACAATGAGCTTACAATCTAGAGGGGATAATGGTATTTGTTAAGCACTTACTGTGTGCCAGGCATTATATGAGGTGTGGAGGTGGATACAAGCAAATCAGACTGGACACAGTCCCTTTCCCACAGGGGGCTCACAGTTTCGATCCCCATTTTACAGATGAGGTAACAGGCCCAGAGAAGTGAAATGACTTGCCCAAGGTTACACAGCAGACAAATGGTAGAGCAAGAATTAGAACACACAACCTCTGACTCCCAGGACTGTGTTTTATATGCCCTCTTCCAGACCATCATATTTAAAAGGTTAACTCTGAAAGGAGTTATCTGATAAAAAATCTTAAGGTCTGAGAAGTTGGATTGGATCCAATATCGACAACGGCTCCAACATCGTTATTATACAATGTCACGGAGGAAAGACAACAAATTAAAATGAAAGTCAAACCTTGGATGCTGGTGGTGATTTTTCTTCGGGTTCTGTTTTTGCAGCCTAAATCAGATCAGTGGAGAAGTTAATACCAAATGCTTGCACCAGATATCATGGATTGTATTCAGCTAAGGTTGAAGAAAATACAACAAATAAAAATAAGCCTCTTACTTTGGATGACTGTGGTGTTTTCTCTGGTTCTGTTTTTACAGCCTAAATCAGATGAATGGAGAAGTTAATACCAAATTCTTAGATGAGCTGTTGTGGATTTTATTCAGTTAAAGGTCACAAAAATAAAACCTATAAAAATAACTCTCTTGCTTTGGATGACTGGGGTGTTTTCTCTGGTTCAGTTTTTGTACCCTAAACCAAAAATGAATGGAAAAATTAATAAAAATAACTTGCACAAGCTTCCATGGATTTTATTTGGTTTTAAGTGTTTAGGGATGACAGTCAAAATCGGACCTCCCCTTATGTGATAAAAATATATTCAATGTATCAATACGTGACAAACAAATAGCATTTTCAAATTCTACAAGAATAAGATTGCAGGCAAGGTAAAATATGGGACAGAAAAAATGTAACTGTCCTAAGTGGAAGTTTTTGCTAAGTTCCCTACGATATAAGCTGCAAGAGGCAGCAGACAATCTTGTTCTATTCCCCCAAGGAATACTTTTTCAAAGTATAACAATGAGAGCACTCCACTTGTAAATCCCATATGTATTTTCCCAAATGGGAACTGCACAATAATTGTGTTGTGTGCTAAGTACTTTCTGTGTGCCAACACTATACTAAGTGCTAGGGTATAATCACTATCAGCTGTAGCCCAGGGAATAACTTTCCGCAGTTTAGAATGGACCTCCGGGTGTCTATTTCCAGGTCCTTATTTCAAGCGTGCTAGTCACGGACCAAGCCGGTTGAAGGCTCTGGGGTGAGATGGAAGCCAAAGCCTTCCCCGTGCTCTCAGGTTGAAACAAACCACCTCCCAATCTTACCGAGAGTAACTGGTCTCCCCTGGCTCAGCAAACCTCCGTTATCCTCCAATCCACACGGGATAGCCACAGAATGTTAGCCCGTTGTTGGGTAGGGACCGTCTCTATATGTTGCCGACTTGTGCTTCCCAAGTGCTTAGTACAGTGCTCTGCACACAGTAAGCGCTCAATAAATACGATTGAATGAATGAATGAATGGGGTGCCAGGAATTGCTCCCAGTGGCTTCCCTCATAACCACCTGGTCTGCTCCAGGGCCTTCTGGGAAGGAGTTCCAGTGGCGGGGGCTCTGGAGAATCAAGACCTAACAAAACCTACCCTTCCTTAATCCTATCATTCCTGAGCTCCTAGGCATCTTCTCCAGAATCCTTTGCAAGGATCTCCCAGTTCTGCCCTAAGGTTCACTCGGAGGCTACTTTGTCCACCTCGCTAAAGTCTGCCAACTTATCCTTCTGATCTTGGGAGGCTGGGACCGGATGGAAATGGAACCGGGTGGCCTTCCATGTCAGAAAAAGACTCACTCTCTGGATGGCAGCTGGGCTTCACTAATAATAATAATAATTATGGTATTTGTTAAGCACTTTCTCTGTCCAGGCACTGTTCTAAGCACTGGGATAGATACAAGATAATCGGGTTGGACACAGTCCTTGTCCCACGTGGGGCTCACAGTCTATTTTACAGATGAGGGAACGGAGGCCCAGAGAAGTGAAGTGACTCGTCCAAGGTCACACAGCAGACTCGAGGCAGAGTCGGGATTAGAACCCAGGTCTTTCTGATTCCCAGGCCCGTGTTTGACCATGAGGCCATGCTGCTTCTCTGAGGCGGGATGATGGCGTGAGGGCGCACGAAGCAGAGATGGTGCTGAGCGAATGAGGTTACAGGAAAGGCACCCGGGCTGTATGAGCCACAGAAGTGAGGCGGCGGGGGGGGGGGTCGGCGGATCTGTGGATGGCACATGCTGAGCGGCTGGAGGGCTCTGTAATGAACGTACAGGGGTGGGTGTGGTTGCGGAGGCACAGAGAGCTGCACAGAGACAGTGAACCACGTATCACCTGAGTTTTGTTTCTCTTCTTGCCATGGGCCTGTGATCCGCCGGATTTTTTACGGCTTGGAGAAGCCTGATGTTAAAGTACAGAACTCAGTCGTCGTATCGGATGCCCCGAGAGGCAAGGGCCGATGACAGTACAACTGGCGCCAGGCCGGACAAATAACAGTTCCATCCTAAACCACTACAGGTCACGTTAGCACGACAGAAAAAAAATGGCTCGGGGTCTTCCCGTTGGACCCCCTGAGAATTTGCATCAGAAAGAATCTTAAAACCATTCTTCTTCTGTTAGTGAATTCGCCATTAGTTAATAATTACTGTGGTTGTTATGCGCTTACTATGTGCCAAGCACTGTTCAAAGCTCTGAGGTAGATACAGGTAATCGGGTCAGACACAGTCCCTGTTCCATATGGGGCTCAGTCTTAATCCCCACTTTACAGATGAGGAAACTGCGGCACAGAGAAGTGAAGGTGGCTTGCCTAAAATCATATGGCAGAGACGTGGCGGAATCGGGATTATAAACCACGTCCTCTGACTTCAGAACCATGATTTTTCCATTAGGCCACGCAGTTTCTCAGTTGAAATCTGACTGCATAGACTTAGCCATAATGAGATAATAACAATTATTATTACAGCATTTATTAAGTCATTACTATGTGGTAAGCACTGAGCTAAACATTGAGGTAGGCACAAGATTGTCAGGTCATATAGATCCTTGTATCCCGTGGGGCTCACAATCCAACAGGGAGGGAGAACTGATAGGTTACTACTATTTTACACATGAGGAAATTGGGACACAGAGATGTATCCAAGGTCACACACAAGGCTAGGCGTGGAGCCAGGATTAGAACCCAGGTATCCCCACTCCCAATCCTGTGCTCTTTCTGTTAGGCCACTGATCTAAAGTTCAGTTGGTGCTTCAGTCATTTAGTCAATCCTATTTACTGAGCGCTTACTGTGTGCAATATAACAGACACATTCCCTGCCCAAAAGGAGCTTGCAGTCTAGAAGGAGAAAGCAGTTATGTAACTCCCAGTCCACCAGAGGAGGGCTCCCCGTCTAGACTGTAAACTCGCTGTGGGCAGGGAACGTGTCTACCAATTCAGTTGCCTTGTATTCTCCCAAGCGCTTAGCACAGTGCTCTACATACAGTAAGCACTCAGTAAAATCGATTGATTAAATGCTAGATTCCTGCTGCTTACTTATTTTCCCTGAGGTTACCTGTGAAGAGATCCTTCCCAGACTGAGCCCCTTCCTTCCTCTCCCCTTCGTCCCCCTCTCCATCCCCCCCATCCTACCTCCTTCCCTTCCCCACAGCACCTGTATATATGTATATATGTTTGTACATATTTATTACTCTATTTATTTATTTATTTTACTTGTACATATCTATTCTATTTATTTTATTTTGTTAGTATGTTTGGTTTTGTTGTCTTTCTCCCCCTTTTAGACTGTGAGCCCACTGTTGGGTAGGGACTGTCTCTATATGTTGCCAACCTGTACTTCCCAAGCGCTTAGTACAGTGCTCGGCATACAGTAAGCGCTCAATAAAAACGATTGATTGATCTCTTCTGCAACTGAACTGGCATAAGGTAAGAAACCAAGATTCCATCCTGCATCCCAGGGAACCTGGCAGGCTGACTAGCCCTGAGGCTTTTTTCTTGACCAGTAGCTCCAATTCCTCAGGCAACCCAGGACACCTCACTGATGGGCTAGCAGACCTATTTCCTTTCAAGGGGCCACAAATGGGAACCAAGGAAGGACAAAACCCATTGTGACAGACAACCAGAGTTGTAGAAAAGATCAATTGCAGGATCGGAATCCTCACCCTCTTGAGGTGACAATAACAGGCTCGTTTTTCAATTTAAGGCTCCAGGCCCCCTTGGTTCACAGGAATATCCTTCTTCAGCTTTCTGTGATTGTGGCTTTGGTGGCCTGGCACATAAATTCAATTTTTTGTGCTATGCTGAAGTTACTAAGAGCTAGGTGACAATGTTGTTTATTTCTAGATGGACAATCAAGTTTCTCTGAGTGAGAAACTCCACCAAGTGAGTTCGAGAAGGGATCTGGAACAGGGTGGCCTAGGGGAAAAAAATGTGAGACTGGGAGTCAGGAGACATGGGTTCTCATCCTGGCTCTGCTACTTGCCTCTGTGACTGTGGACAAGTTACTTAACTTCTCTGGTCCTCAATTTCTTCATCTGTAAAAATGGAGATTAAATGCCTGTTCTCTCTCCCCCTAAGACCGTGAGCCATGGGACTGTATCTGATCTGACTGTATTGTCTTTACCTCAGCACTTGGCTCACATAGTAAGTGATTATTATTATTATTATTATCACTAACAATAATAATTATTATTATTATCACTAATAATAATAATAATGGTATTTAAGCAGTTACTATGTGACAAGCACTGAGGTAGACACAAGGTAATCAGGTTGTCCCAAGTGGAGCTCACAGTCTTATTCTCATTTTTGCAGATAAGGTCACTGAGGCATACAGAAGTTAAGTGATTTGCCCAAAGTCACACAGCTGATAAGTGGTGGAGCCAGGATTAGAACCCACGACCTTAGACCTTCGCAATAATAATGGTTTCTGTTATTACCTAGAGGTCATTGTTAGCTATTTGGCTATTTTGTTTGGATCAATTTATTCCCATTTATGCACTAAGCTTCTGGGGTTGCTCATACACCAGAACAATGGATTTGGTCATAATTATAATGATGATAATAATGATGATGATTATGGTAATCACAATAATAATAGTATTTGTTAAGTGGTTACTTTTGTGCTTAACACTAGACTAAGCACTGGGAAAGACAGAAGAGCAGCATATTGGACACAGTCCCCATTCCACGTGGGACCACTAGTGGAAGGGACTCATTGCAAAGAGGGAGGGAGGAGAGGAAAGAGAGAAGATGGGAGGGAGAAAGGGAATGGAGGCCTGTAGTGAAAATATAATAATAATAATTGTATTTGTTAAGTGTTTACTATATGCCGAGCACTGTTCTAAACACTGGGGTAGATACGAGGTAATCATATTGTCCCACGTGGGGGTCACAGTCTTAATCCTCATTTTACAGATGAGGAACTGAGGCACAGAGAAGTAAAGTGACTTGCCTAAAGTCTCACAGCTGACAAATGGTGGAGCTGGGATTAGAAGCCACGACCTCTGACTCCCAAGCCCGGGCTCTTTCCACTGAGCCATGTTATGAATCTCTCCTCCAAAGCAGGAGTTTTTCCAGCACAGGAATGGGGCCCAGAAATTCAGGGAAACAGGGAGTTGCAGGGAGAGTGAGTTGGACTGACAATACGTTGGACAAATGTAGAAGTGTGAGAGTATAAATCCCTCTAAATTGTAAGTTCCTTGTGGGCAGGGAATGTGTTTACCAACTTCTTTTTTTAAAATGGTATTTGTTGAGCACCTATTATGTGCTGGGCACTAAGTGCTGGGGTAGATAATAATAATAATAATAATAATAATAATAATAATAATGGCATTTATTAAGCGCTTACTATGTGCAAAGCACTGTTCTAAGTGCTGGGGAAGTTATAAGGTGATCAGGTTGTCCCACAGGGGGCTCACAGTCTTTAATCCCCATTTTACAGATGAGGTAACTGAGGTACAGAGAAGTGAAGTGACTTGCCCAAAGTAACACAGCTGACAATTGGTGGAGTCAGGATTTGAACCCATGACCATTGACTCCAAACCTCGGGCTCTTTCCACTGAGCCACACTGCTTCTCTAAAATGGGGATTAAGACTGTGAGCCCCACGTGGGACAACCGGATCACCTTGTAACCTCCTCAGCGCTTAGAACAGTGCTTTGCACATAGTAAGCGCTTAATAAATGCCATCATTATTATATAAATTAGTCAGATTGGACACAGTCCATGTCCCACATGGGGTTCAAACTCAATCCCCATTTGAAAAATAAGGTAACTGAGGCACAGAGATATTTAGTGACTTGCCCAAGATCATGCAGCAGACAAGTGGCAGAGCCAGAAATGCTGAATTACTTCCAGATTTGTGCTCTATCCATTAGGCCACCCTGTTTCTCTACTTCTGTTGTACTGTACACTCCCAAACAGTACAATTCTCTGCACACAGTAAGCATTGAACAAATACCAATGTTTGATTAACATTGTTTAAAATGATGCCTCAGTAAAGCAAGGGAACAAATAAGAGAGATTCTGTTAATTTCTCAGCTATGAAACACAGCAACTGTCACAAAGGTCACCTTGCTAGGACGGTTTGAAGCAGTGCCTGTTGGCAAACTTCATCAGAATCAGGGAAAACACCAATTCACTGTCATCTCTGGGTGACCACATGGCTCCCCTCTGTTCCCGAGCCCAAGGGGTTGAGATTGGCCTTCAATGAGCTCTTAAAGAGCTCCAGTTCCACCTGGTATCAGCCTTGAAAAATCACAATGACCTGAATACCTGGTATCTTGGTATCTGGTAGGGAGTGAAAATGAGCCAATGGATTTCTTTGCTTGCTCATTCCATTTACTGTTAAACCGAGAAATCCTCAGTTGTGATTTCAGGAGGAAACAGAAGAAGTCCAGAGGAACGGGGCCACAGCCCAAATCTGTTCTCATGGAAAAGACCTTATCAGTGACAAAGATCTGAAATTAACGATATCTTTCTGATTCCTTTTGTACATCATCACAATAATAAATTTGGTGTTTGTTAAGTGGCTACTATGTGCTCTACTAAGCATTGGGATGGATCCAAGTAAACTGGGTTGGACAGAGTCCCTGTCCCACATGGGGCTCATAGTCACCATTCTACTGGTGAGGTAACTGAGGCACAGGGAAGTAATAATGATGGTATTTGTTAAGCGCTTACTATGTGATGAGCGCTGTTCTAAGAGCTGGGGTAGATATAAGTTAATCAGGTTGGACACAGTCCCCATCCCACATAGGGCTCCCAGTCTTAATCCCCATTACACAAATGAGTGAATTGAGGCATAGAGAAGTGAAGTAACTTGCCCAAGGTCACACAGCAGACAAGTGTCAAAACCGGGATTAGAACCCAGGTCCTTCTGATTCCCAGGCCCATGCTCTATCCACTAAGCCATGCTGCTTCTTGCATGAGGGCAATGTTTCTACACCTTTGCATCCTGGCAGGAGATGGTGTCATCCTTACCTGATGAGTTTGGTGAGGAGGTGGAGAGTTTTTACCTGGAACTCAGTGTTCTCTGTGCTCTGAAGGCTTAAAACATGCAGGCGTATCACAGCATCAACAGCAGCAGAGACACAGTGCAACGGGGAGGAATTTGGGGGGTTCTGCTTCTAGCTGCAGTTCTTAGAGCCCCTCAATCAATCGCATTTATTGAGTGCTTACTGTGTGCAGAGCACTGTACTAAGCGCTTGGGAAGTACAAGTTGGCAACATATAGAGACAGTCCCTACCCAACAGTGGGCTCACAGTCTAAAAGACAGTGGGTTCACAGTCTGATGGCAGTGGACAGCAAAGAGTCCAGGTGATTCTGCAGCTTCTACAGAGATTGTAGAGAATCTTAAAATTGAAGTCTGACTGTGTACTGGGGCCAAGGCCAGAAGACAATCACAAGGTCCTCAGACATCAGAGAAGCCATGTGACCTAGTGGAAAGAACATAGGCCTGGGAGTCAAGTACAGTGCTCTGCACACAGTAAGCGCTCAATAAATACGATCGAGTGAATGAGGGGCCCGGGTCCTAATCCTGGTTCTCCACCTGCCTGCAGTATAACCTTGGACAAGTCACTTCACTGGGTTCCCGTTTCCTCCTCTGGAAAACGGGGATTCAATACCTGTGCTCCCTCCTTCTTAGACTGCAAGTCCCAAGCGGGACAAGGACTGTGTCCAGCCTGATTGTTTAATATCTATCCCATTGCTTAGTACAGAACTTGGTATAATTATTCTTACCACTATCATTATAAAGAGTTCACCTCTCTCTGTCTTGCAGCCCTATTTGGAATATAAGACAGAATGGTGTTATGAATTTATGCCTGTTCATTCCACACTTTTCTAAATACACCCAGATCTGCTTAGATGTGGCAGTACTTGGCACAATTATTCTTATCATTACCATCATTGCAAAGAGTTCACCTCTCTGTCTTGCAGCCCTAGCTATTTGGAATATAAGACAGAACGACGTTATGAATTTACACCTGTTCATTCCACGCTTTTCTAAATACACCCAGCTCTGTTCAGATGTGGCTTTCTCAGTGGTCTCAGAAGATCAGCTTACCTTGGCTTCTGTGGGATTCATGGTAGGGTTTCTGGTTGGAGCAGCAGAGGATGAATGTGCCTGGAATAGAGCCAAACGAGAAAATTGAATCCCACGTGCGGAACATCCCGTCACATGCTCCTCTCTTTCCACCTTGTGGTCTCTTCCCCCTCCTCTGGGGTGCCCACAAACCGATTGTCAGCCCCAGGCTGGGAACTTTTGGGTCAGAATGATGTGGCCTGGTGACCCTGAATACTTCTGTCCCTATTGGAGTGGCTGTGGCATTTACTGGACCTTGTAGAATGAAATACCTGCTCAGCCTTGCCCTAAAACTGTGAGTCCCAAATGGGGTAAAGATTGGGTCTGATCCGTTTTCTATCTTCCCCAGTGCTTAGCTCAGTCTAAGAACATAACAAGCACTTAAATACTGCAACTATAATTACCACTACATGCTTTGCCACACAACTGGGCAGTACCACAGAATCTTGTGATATTTCCTGCCCACAAGGAGCTTACATTCTAATGTTTTGGGTTATTTCCAGTGTTATTTGGTCAGTGCTTACTATGTACCAGTGAAGCAGTAAGAGAAGCAGCATGGCTCAGTGGAAAGAGCATGGGCTTGTGAGTCAGAGGTCACAGGTTCTAATCCTGGCTCTGCCACATCAATCAATCAATCAATCGTATTTATTGAGCACTTACTGTGTGCAGAGCACTGTACTAAGCGCTTGGGAAGTACAAGTTGGCAACATATAGCGACAGTTCCTAACCAACAGTGGGCTCACAGTCTAAAAGGGGGAGTCTGCTGTGTGACCTTGGGCAAGTCACTTAACTTCTCTGTGCCTCAGTTACCTCATCTGTAAAATGGGGATTAAGACTGTGAGCCCCACATGGGACAACCTGATCACCTTGTATCCTCCCCAGTGTTTAGAACAGTGCTTTGCATATAGTAAGTGCTTAACAAATACCAAAATTATTATTATTATTACCAGGCAGAGTTCTAAGCGAGGATGGGGTTTACATCAGGAAATACTCAGGGAAAGCTTGTCTACTGACATGCTCACAGTTTTTTGTTGCTTCAGATAATTCCTTCAAATACTGGGGAACAGGGAGCCATAGCTAATAATAACAATGGTATTTGTTAAGCACTTACTATGTGTCATATACCGTACTAAGAGCTGGGGTTCATTCAGGTTCATCAGATTGGACAGTCCCTGTCCCACATGAGGCTCACAGCCTAAGTAGGAGGGAGAACAGGTATTGAATCCCCATTTTACAGAGGAGGAGACTGAGGTACAGAGAAGTGAAATGACTTTTTTTAAAATGGCATTTGTTAAACACTCATGATGTGCCAGGCACTGTTTTAAGCTCTGGGGTACGTACAAAATAATCAGGTTGGACACAGTCCAAGTACCGCATGAAACACACAGCTTTAATCCCCATTTTGCAGTTGAGGAAACTGAGGCAGAGAAAAGTGAAGAGACTTTCCCAAAGTCACACAGCACATAAGTGATGGACCCGGGATTAGAACCCAGGTGCTGAGTCCCAGGCCCGCGCTCTTTCTACTAGGCTATGGGGCTTTTATTTCCAAGGAATCCCGCATGTTTCCAGTTGTGCAAAATCTTCTTTATCCATTGACTACGTTGTACAGCAAGAACAGGACATATCAAGCTGGTTATGAAGAACTCGTAAGAGATCATTGTTTCTATCTCTTCAAGCTCCTAAATGGTGGGCAGCCTCAGTATTCGACGGAGACCGAGGGGAAACATCTCAGATCCACTCTAACAGCCAAACAGTCCCTGCCCCTCTGCTCTTTGTCGTCCTTTGGCAGTTGGCTGTGCTATATCTTCCCTCCTCTCCTGGCTCCTTTTCTCACTCCTCCCCAAGGGTCTGGCTCTCTCTCTCTCTCTCTTTTCCCCTAGCTGGCTCGCTGGCTGGATTCTTGCTGACCTCAGCTCTCGCCTCAGGGAGGGAGAGAACTGGCATCTGGAGAACTGGGTGAGTCATGAACCTTCTCTAGAGGCTGCCTTCCCCTTCCGTTCATCTTCGCCTAACACCTCTCCCAGAAGTCTCCACCTCACTTGCCTAGAAGCTGCCTGGGCCGTGGGTTGGGAGACGTAATGCTGATTTCCCAGGATCCCAGAGAACCCAAGTGAAGGGTCTCTACCCTCACCAAGAATTAATAATAATAATAATAATGGGGATAATAACAATAGTGTTTGTTAAGCACTTAATACATGCCAAGCACTGTAACTAAGCACAGGGGTAGATATAGTATATGCAGATTGGATATAGTCCCTATTCCACAAGGGGGCTCCCAACCCAAGAAGAAGGGAAAGCGAATATCTTATCCCCATTTTACAGATGAGTCACTGAGGCACAGAGCAGTTAAATGACTTATCCAAAGTCATATAACAAGCAAATGGTAGAGCTTGGGATCAGAACCCAGATCTAACAATAATAATAATAATAATAATAATGTCATTTATTAAGCACTTACTATGTGCAAAACACTGTTCTAAGCGCTAGGGAGGTTACAAAGTGATCTGGTTGTCCCGTGGGGGGCTCGCAGTCTTAATCCCCATTTTACAGATGAGGGAACTGAGACCCAGAGAAGTGAAGTGACTTGCCCAAAGTCACACAGCTGACAATTGGCAGAGCCGGGATTTGAACCCATGACCTCTGACTCCAAAGCCCGCACTCTTTCCACTGAGCCATGCTGCTTCTCATATTAATATTAAATATATATAAATATATAACAAATAAATAATAAATAAATTAAATAAAATTAATATTAATATTAGTGATGTTAAGAGTTTACCATGTGCCAAGCACAGCTTGCTGTGGGCTGGGAATGTGTTTACCAACTTTCTTTTGTTTATAAAAGGTATTTGCTTAGCGCTTACTATGTCCCAGGCACTGTTCTAAGCACTGGGGTAGATACAATGTAATCAGGTTGGACACAATCCTGGCCCCACACAGGGCTCACAATCTTACTTCCCATTTTTCAGATGAGATAACTGAGGCACGGAGCAGTGAAGTGACTTGCTCAAGGTTACACAGCATACAAGTGGCAAGCAGGGATTAGAACAGGTCCTTCTGACTCCCAAGCCGGTGCTCTAATCACTAGGCAACATTTCTTCCCCAGCTCTGTTATATGGTTCTCTTCCAAGCCCTTAGTACAGTGTTCTGCACACAGTAAACCCTCAATAAATGATTGATTAGATACATGATGAGCAGATACGGCACAGTCCCAGACCCACTTAGGGCTCACAATTTACAGGGGGAAGAAAAGCAGACATTGCTTGTTACCCTTCCACTGGGTCATGCTGCTCCAGTCTTCTGGATGATAAAATCTTCCCCAACAATCTTTTTTTTGGCTGCCCTTTGAACCTTGGTATATGGCAAGGCAAAGTTTCTATCAACTGACATCAATCTAAATCAAGAACACAATCTCAGAGATCAGCTTCTTCTGGAAGTTTACTTTTTAGATACGGATGCACACACGCACACATTTACGCATCCATCCTTCAGTGCTACAGATGGTAAGATCGCTTCTGGGTGCAAATGCGGTTGAGAAGATGGATGGTGTTCTCATTGTTCGCATTTAAGGAAAGCTCCTTGCTGGACTAATGGGTTTGTCCCATACAGGGTTTATCTGTATGGGACAGATGAGAAGCAGTGTGGCTCAGTGGAAAGAGCACAGGCTTTGGAGCCAGAGGTCATGGGTTCAAACCCCGGCTCCGCCAGTTGTCAGCTCTGTGACTTAGGGCAAGTCACAACTTCTCTATGCCTCAGTTACCTCATCTGTAGAATGGGGATTAAGACTGTGAGCCTCCCGTGGGACAACCTGATCACCTTGTAGCCTTCCCAGCGCTTAGAACAGTGCTTTGCACATAGTAAGCACTTAATAAACGCTGTTATTATTATTATTATTATCTGTCTTGGAACCTGCCTCGTGGCACCCTGAGCTCCATGAAGTTTCTGCTCAAAGAGAGCCTCCCTCTTCCAATTGTTGTCTGCCAGGCTGGTCTTTTCACTGCAGTGGTCTCCCAGAAACTCTGCTTTTGGAGAGAGAGAAGCTCCTCTACTGACTATTGTCTGCCAAGCTGGTCTTCCTGCTATTACACATTATTTGAAGTTGTGTTTCACCCTGGCTTGTATGTTCCCCCTTTCAGTCCTCCAGAGAGCAGCTACTTAGGAATCCTGCTGTTGCCTGCTCTCCTCACATGCCCTGCCCAGGAGAGCCAAGACGCTATGAGGAATGTGTTAATTCTGGTTGGCTGACTAAATTCCAGGACCTCATTGTTGGTCAACTTGTCCTGCCACTGATGTGGAGCACAGTTCATAGACGGCATTGCTGAAACTGCTTCACCAGCTGGATGTGTCCTTGGTAGGAAATCCATTAGCTCCGGAGAGGCATAACCATGTCTGGAAGCGGTGAGTCTTAGAAGAAAGAGCACGGGCTTGGGAGTCAGAGCACCAGGGTTCTAACCCCAGCTCTATCACTTCCTTGCTACATGACCTTGGGAAAGTCATTTAACTCATCTGAGAAGCAGTGTGGCATAGAGGATAGAGCATGGGTTCTAAATCCAGCTCCACCACGTGTGTGCTGTGTGACCTTCCTAATTAAGCCCTCTTTCCCTGACTCCATCTCCCTTCTGCGTCATCTACGTACCTGGATCTGTGTACCTTTCAGACACTTGGTATTCACCCCACCCTCAGCTCCATAACACTTATGTACATATCCCTAATGTATTTATTTTTATTGATGTCTGTCTCCCCACCTAATCTGTACTCTTGCTGAGAGCAGGGAACATAACTAATGATTCTGTTATGTTGTACTCTCCCAAGAGCTTAGTACCATTCTCTGCATATAGTAAGCATTCAATAAATATCACAGATTGGTTATTTTGCACACAAATAGTGCTCAATAAATACTGCTCATCGATGGTATTTACAGAAGGAAACATTTAATTGTTGTACAGTCGCAGTCCGCTTGCTATATTGTCTGTCCCGTCCCATAATTACCGTTCCTGCAATACCTGAAATTCTCAAGCACTGCAGGTGTTTCACGAGAATGTTGACAGTTAAATCATCTCAGTTCAGAAAGCACAAAGAGGTTCTTTGCCAGATGCAGAGGCCTGACATTTTGTGACTCACGCTCAGCTATCCAGTAGCAGTGATTGACATTTATTCCCCCAATGACTAATTTATATCAGGTCATTTCTTACCTGACAAATGTCTCTGACCTAGATTCTGCCCATCCCAAAGGTTAGGTCCACACCACCATGTTCTCAAATGCTAGTTCGGAAGTCTTGATCACAGGTGGTGTGGAATAAAATAGAATGATGAACAATCTGGCTCAAAAATTCAAGAAGCCCACCTTTTCTGATTCAATCCACATCCAATCATCTCCTTGTAATGTTCATTTTAGTGCAGGCTAGACTGTTAGCTCACTGTGGGCGGGGAATATGTTTGTTGTAATGTTACATTGTATTCTCCCAAGTGCTTAGTACAGTGCTCTGGACACAATAAATGCTTAATAAATACAATTGACCTACTGAAGACCAGGAAACCCCCCCCCGCCCCAAGTCACATTTCCCATTTATGGTAGGCTATAACCCAATCTGCTTATAATGTATCTACCTGGGCACTTAGTACAATGCTAGACACATAGCAGTCAACAAATTCCATAATTTTTATAATCAGCAGATTTTCTGGACAATTCAAGCCTCCAAATCTATTGAGGCCGGAATTCCACAGGTCATTCAGGCACAGAGGTATTACATTTTTTCATTAGCTTGAATTCTCTCTCACTCCACCTTTCATTCATTCATTCAATCGTATTTATTGAATGCTTACTGTGTGCAGAGCACTGTAGTAAGCGCTTGGGAGGTACAAGTTGACACCTTCCTAGCTAACTTCTGGGGTCCCTCCTAGTGGGAGCTGTATTACAGTGAGCTGAGCAAAACATGGGTCTTAAATAGGAGAATTTAATACTAATACTAATAATAGTATTTGTTAAGCACTTACTATGTGTCAGGCAGTGTTCTAAGTGCTAGGGTAGGTGCAAGATAATTGTGTTGGACACAGCTCTCTGTCCTACATAGGGCTCACAGTCTTAATCCCCATTTTACAGATGAGGGAACTGAGGCATACAGAAGCTAAGCGACTTGCCCAAAGGCACACAGCAGACAAGTGGCGGAAGCGGCATTAGAACCCATGACCTTCAGATTCCCAGGCCCATGCTCTGTCCACTACGCCATGCTGCTTTGGAAGGCAGCTTACTGGATGAGGGAAATATAACTTTCTGGGCCATTTTTCAGACCTTAATTAAAATGAATGTTACAGGAACAAGTAGGGACTGTCTGTATATGTTGCCAACTTGTACTTCCCAAGCGCTTAGTACAGTGCTCTGCAAACAGTAAGTGCTCAATAAATACGATTGATTGATTGATTGATCAGGCCAGAAAAGATAGAAGTCTTGAATTTTCCAGCTGGATTGTTAATTATCCTCATTGGAATTCTTTTTATTGTATTTCTTAAGTGCTGACAGAACTCAGGTCCTTCCGACTCCCAGGCCCATGCTCTAACCACTAAACCATGCTGCTAATCATGGATTTCATGCTTATCATGCTTATCAATCAATCAATCAATCGTATTTATTGAGCGCTTACTGTGTGCAGAGCACTGTACTAAGTGCTTGGGAAGTACAAGTTGGCAACATATAGAGACCATCCCTACCCAACAGTGGGCTCACAGTCTAGAAGGGGGAGACAGACAACAAAACCAAACTTATTAACAAAATAAATAGAATAGATATGTACAAGTAAAATAAATAGAGTAATAAATATGTACAAACATATATACATATATACAGGTGCTGTGGGGAAGGGAAGGAGGTAAGATGGGGGGATGGGGAGGGGGACGAAGGGGAGGGGGGGACGAGGGAGAGAGGAAGGAGGAGGCTCAGTGTGGGAAGGCCTCCTGGAGGAGGTGAGCGCTCAGTAGGGCCTTGAAGGGAGGAAGAGAGCTAGCTTGGTGGATGTGGGGAGGGAGGGCATTCCAGGCTAGGGGGATGACGTGGGCCGGGGGTCGACGGCGGGACAGGCGATAACGAGGCATGGTGAGGAGATTAGTGGCAGAGGAGCGGAGGGTGCGGGCTGGGCTGGAGAAGGAGAGAAGGGAGGAGAGGTAGGAGGGGGCGAGGTGATGGACAGCCTTGAAGCCCAGGGTGAGGAGTTTCTGCCTGATACGCAGATTGATTGGTAGCCACTGGAGATTTTTGAGGAGGGGAGTAACATGCCCAGAGCGTTTCTGGACAAAGACAATCCGGGCAGCAGCATGAAGTATGGATTGAAGTGAGGAGAGACACGAGGATGGGAGATCAGAGAGAAGGCTTATCTGTGGACAAGTTACTTGGGGGAACAAAATAGAAGTTGAAAATGAAGTTCCTACTCTCAAGGAGTTTAGAGACGAATGGAGGAGCTTTCAGTAAATACTCCTGTCCCAGAGATGCTCTAATTTGAAATAGGTGTCTTTGACTGCAATTTATTGATGGGTATAATAATAATAATACTGGCATCTGTAAAGCACTTACTATGTGTCATGCACTGTTGTAAGTGCTGGGATAGATACAAGGTAATCAGGTTGTCCCACATGGGGCTCACAGTCTTAATCCCCATTTTACAGATGAGGTAACTGAGACCCAGAGAGTTGCCCCAAGTCACACAGCTGACAAGTGGTGAAGCCAGGATTAGAACCCACGACCTCTGACTCCCAAGCCTGTGCTCTTTCCGCTGAGCCACACTGCTTCTCGTAATGTACTAAGCACTTGGGAGAGTACAATATAACAGAGTTGGTAGACACATTCCCTGCCCACAATGAACCTACAGTAAGTGCTTAAAACATACTATTACTACTACTATCTTGAGAGATCATGATGTGCCATTGAAAACACTCTGCACACAGTAAGCGCTCAATAAATACGATTGAATGAATGAAAGGTTTTGTGTATAACTGCAATGTCAATCGAGGTGTTCCTACACTAACACGAGTCCTTCCTTAATGCGGGGCTCATAAGAAACATAACTCCTAGGAGAACTCCGTGTAAGTGCTCAATGTGGGCCTCAAAGCATTCTTTGAGCATTATCAATGGCATTTATTGAGCACTTGGGAGATAGAACAGTGCTTTGCACATAGTAAGTGCCTAATAAATGTTATTATTATTATTACAGAACAAGAGTGTTGGTAGGCACATTTCCTGTCCACAACAAACTCTCAGTGTAGAGGAGACTTGTACTGAGATGACAATATACTCACTAAATGTCACCCTGACGTTTTCCCACACCCACCCACTCTCATGGTTGCTGACAAGAACAGCCTTTGAATCAAATTACTCTGATTAGTCTAAATGGATATTATTTTTGAATGTGCATAAAGGGACAGGTTTTGAATATGATACCTTTCACTTCTCTTGATTGCATTTTTCTTAAAGGTACCACGAATTCTTTTTTAAAAATTTTATGAAAGCATTTTTTTTCCACCATCATGCCAACACTTTTCTATTTCTGTTTCCCTAGAAGGAAATCTCCCTAACTTCTGGTTGTTTCTTGGAGCCCTACAGTGCCCGAAGGAAGACCGAAAAACAAACAAACCCAAGCTAATTAAACTCACTTAAAACATGCTAGGCTGGGTGCCATTTACTTGATCTAGGGAAATACCACGGCAGGAAGTGTAGTGTCGCTGATGCAACACAACGTGCTCAGGACTGGAAATAAATATTAAAGCGTTTCCTGGTAACGAGTACAATAGCTGCAGCTGACTCATGGCCCAAGCACACTGTTGGAAACACTTTAGATCAGTTGAACCCTCCCCTTCCTAAGTGCCAAACTCATGAGCTCTGAAGGCTGGATCATACCAAGTGGACAATCAAAGCAGGGCAAGACATGGATCTGGGACAAATCAACCTTTTGATGGAGTGGTGCGGGCCTCTAATTATAATAATTACCCTATTTCTAAAGTGCTTATTTTGTGACAAGCACTATACTAAGCACTGAGGACAATACAATACCATCAGATCAGACACAGTCCCTGAGCCACATGGGGCCTCACAGTCTAAGTGGGAAGGAGAACAGACATTGGATCCCTGTTTTGCAAATGAGGGAACTGAGGCACGCAGAAGTGAAATGACTTCACACAGCAGACAAGCAGCAGAGCCAGGATTAGAATCCAGGCCAGTTCTCTTTCCACTAGGCCATATTGCCTCTGGTATTTAAAATCTAACCCTTCAGTGCTTCACTAGGACACACATACATACATCCCCTTGGGCACACACCCCATGACAAACACCCAGTCGAGAGAGAGAGAGAGAGAGAGAGAGAGAGAGAGAGAGAGAGAGAGAGAGAGGTAACAATTGCCTCAAAAGTTGGCAAAATCATGTTAAGTATGTTAAGGGATAAGGAGAGGACATGAGGAGAGAGACTAGAGACAGGGCAGAAGAGAGAAGAAATGTCTAGCCCAGAAAAGGAAGGAGAGAGGAAAGACAGAGAAGGAAGAGAAGGAAAATGATGTGAAGACACTGGTGAGAGAAGAGAAAACCACATAAACATCTGAGGCTTCACAGGTCTCAGAATGGTTTGTTGTAACAATACTAATGATTATTATAATTATTATTACTGTGGCATTTATTTCAAGCACTATGTGCTAAGGACTCTAAGCTCCTTGAGGACAGAGAACATGTCTTCTAACTTTAGCTCTTAGTACAGTGCTCTGCACTGAGTAAATGCTCAAGAAATAATCCTGACTGAATAATAATAAAATTATTGCTATAATGGTGTCTGTTAAGTGCTTATTATGTGCTAAGCATTGTTCTAAGCACTGAGGTAAATACAAGTTAATCAGGTTGGACACAGTCCCTGTCCCACACAGGGCT
This sequence comes from Tachyglossus aculeatus, assembly GCF_015852505.1. NCBI lineage: Eukaryota > Metazoa > Chordata > Mammalia > Monotremata > Tachyglossidae > Tachyglossus > Tachyglossus aculeatus. Next base: position 28,792,275 of record NC_052088.1, on the reverse strand, counting down.
CACAGACTAAGTAGGAGCGAATAGGATTCTTTGGAGGTTATAATATCCCTGTCTCTCATAGGGATTGCAATCTATTGTATCCCCATTTTACAGGTGAGAAAACTGAAGCCCAGGGATGTTGTGACTCACCCAAAGCCACACTAAAGGCAAGGGGAAGGCCTGGAATTCAAACCCACTAGGTCACACAGCCTCCCAGTAAAACAAATTAACAAATAAATAAAGTGTTTTGTGGGGCAAAGGCAATAGTAGGCATGTACAATGGCAGAAGTGCTCTTTTTCAAAGCTTGTTAATGATTCCAGCAGGGCCCTACTTGCTTTCTGCTGCCAGAACCAGAGGCTATCCCTAATTCTGAGAATTCAGGGGTGAAAGGAAGCACAACTAGCCATCCTTTTTGGCAGCCAGAGGCCCTGAGCGAACATGTCCACCAGGTGAAATTGCCTGTGACCTGGCTTTCTGACATTATTTCCATTACAATCCTCTAGACAGGAAGCTCCTTATGGGCAGGGAAGGTGTCTGCTAATTCCGTTGTATTGGACTCTCCCAAGTGCTTTAATACAGTGCTCTTAAGTGCTCAATAAGTATGAATGATTGATTGATTGACTTTGGGCAAGTCAATTCACTCTTCTGTGGCTCAGTTTCTTCATCTGTAAACGAAAGGTCAAAGCCTGTTCTTCCTTCCTCAGACTGTGAGACAGGGACTGTGTACAATTTGCATATACTGTATCTATCTCAGTGGTTGACACATTGTAAGCATTTAAAAATACCACAATCATTATTGTCACTATTATTTTCTGTTTCCTGTAATGCTCTTCTCATTCCCACAGACAGAGGAATTGGTTTATGACCATGACTGTTTGCCAGGAAATGGTGAAGAGTGTGAAGATTTCTCACCAAGCAAGATTTGTTTATGTTCAATCTTGCAGTTTGCTGTTTCTCACTGATGTTTGCAATCCCATTTTAGCATCTTTTGTGTCTATCACCACTGAACTGTGAGCCCACTGATCAGGAATGTCTGAACCCTTTAATTGGATCTTTCCCAGGACCTGGCAGTCCTAATGATGCTTCAGACTCAACTGACCCACCACTATCAGTGGGTCAGTAGAGTGGTTTTCCATGTTTTGGGGTGAGGGAGCTCCACCTAGAGCGTTATGGGAGTCCTCAGCTCCCTACTGTGAAGATTGGGGTTCCAGGTCTGGTAGTTAGAACAAAAAATAATAATAATGATGATGATGACGATGATATTTGTTAAGCACTTATGTGTCAAGCACTGTTCTAAGCACTGGGGTAGATGCAGCATAATCAGGCTGTCCCACATGGGGCTCACACTTTTAATCCCCATTTTATAGATGAGGTAACTGAGGCAAAGAGAAGTTAAATGACTTGCCCAAGGTGACACAGGAGGCCAGTGGAGGAGGAGGGATTAGAACCCATGTTCTCTGACTCCCAAGCCCGTGCTCTTTCCACTAAGCCATGCTGCTTCTCTGCTTCTCAGAATCCCTGGGTCTCCTGGGACTTGAGCATGGGTGAGTCAGCAGCATTCAACTCATGTGCTCCATTCAAGGGATGCCTCACGTTCCCTAGAGCTGGGGAGAGAAGGAGGGGAGAAGCTGGACTGAGGCCACTGCGGATGCTAAATCCTAGTAGTGATCAGCCTAGGCATCATGATTTTACTCCATCTGTGAGAACTGATTCCTTCCCAAAAGATGGTCTTGGGGGATCATCAATCGTATTTATTGAGCGCTTACTGTGTGCAGAGCACTGTATTAAGCGCTTGGGAAGTACAAGTTGGCAACATATAGAGACGGTCCCTACCCAACAGTGGGCTCACAGTCTAAAAGGGGGAGACAGAGAACAAAACCAAACATACTAACAAAATAAAATAAATAGAATAGATATGTACAAGTAAAATACATAAATAGAGTAACAAATATGTACAAACATATATACATATATACAGGTGCAGTGGGGAAGGGAAGGAGGTAAAGGGAAGGGGGATGATACTGAAACCTACTGGAGATTCTGAAACATAAGAGAAGAAGCACGGTCTACTGGCTAGAGCACAGGCCTTGGAGTCAGAAGGACTTCAGTTCTAATTCCAGCTCCGCCACTTGTCTGCTGTGTGAACTTAGGCGAATCACTTAACTTCTCTTTGCCTCAGTTACCTCACCTGTAAAATGGGGATTAAGGCTGTGAGCCCCTCTGGACTGTACGCCTGTTGTGGGCAAGGAATGTGTCTGTTAATTATTATATTTAATAATAATGATAGCATTTATTAAGCGTTTACTATGTGCAAAAAACTGTTCTAAGCACTAGGGAGGTTACAAGGTGATCAGGTTGTCCCACGGGGGGCTCACAGTCTTCATCCACATTTTACAGATGAGGTAACTGAGGCCCAGAAGTGAAGTGACTTGCCCAAAGTCACACAGCTGACAAGTGGTGGAGCTGGGATTTTGAACCCATGACCTCTGACTCCAAAGCCCAGGCTCTTTCCACTGAGCCAAGCTGCTTCTCCCAAGTGCTTAGTATATTTATATTTATATATATGTGTATATATATATATATATATATATATATATATTTACTCTCCCAAGTGCTTAGTATAGTGCTCTGCACACAGTAAGCACTCAATAAATATAACAATGAATGAATGTGGGACATGGACTGTGTCCAGCCTGATCAGCTTGTACCTACCCTAGTGCTTAGTACAGAGCCTGACACATGGTAAACACTTGACAAATACCATTAAGAAAAATACCACTTATGGCCTGATCATTGGTAAGGAACCTCTCATCTCAGTGAGAGCCAACAAAATACCTTAAATATTGGCCTTCATAAACATCCTCTTCAAACCACTCCCTTATTTCATCCTCTCAGTTGGGACAGCCTTATTTGCAGCCATCTAACAGGTGGCTTAAGGTTGGAAAATAGTCTTAAAGTTTCTATTCCTTGTATGAATTATATATGCATGAGGATCATCTTCAAACTGAGCTCCACTTGGGGCTGGGATTGAGTCTAATTAACTTGTATCTGTTCCAGTGCTTAGGACAGCACTCTACTAGATTGCAAAGTCCCTGAAGACAGGGAACACATCTACCAACTCTGTTGTACTCTCTCAAGTGCTTAGTACAGTGCTCTGCACACCGTAAACACTCAATAAATACCACTGATTAACCAATTCCACTATTATTTGCATTGCCCTCCAAAACTCCTCAACCCTGAGCATTATGACTGTGCCACAGAGGAAAGTTCAATGCCTAAAATACATTCCCAGATAGAACGATAATCAAGGCCAAATCAGGACCAGACAGGGAACGGACTATCCAAAAGCCGGATTACTGGGTCAAATACCCCTTGCCCTTCCTGAAAATTCAGAAGGGACGGAAGGAAGCACAACCTCTTTCAAGTGAGTATGGGGCTCCTGAGGGGAGAGACAGCAAACTAAAGTATCATTCCTCAACCCAGTCCAGTGTCAAGCAGGTGGGGAAGCTCCTTTTCCCCATTTAATAATAATAATAATACCGGTATTTGTTAAGCACTTACTATGTGCCAAGCATTGTTCTAAGTGGTGGAAAGTCCAACCTTCAATAAATGTGATTGATAGAGAGTTTGAGTGTTTACTGTGTGCAGCACACCATACTAAGCACTTGGAATAATACAATCTAACAAAGTTGCTAGACATGTTTCCTATAGTGCCTGGTACATATTAAGAACTTAATAAATACCATAATCATTAATTATTACCACCAGTTTAGAGGGGGAGATGGACATTAATGTGAATAAATTATGGATAGATACTTAAGTGCTGTGGGGCACAGGATGGAGTGAATAAAGAGTGCAAATCCAAATGGAGGGGTGACACACTCTACCCTTTGAAACATTTCTAAATAGTCATTCTGTACAGTTAGGAACAGTGAGTTTTGTTTATGCATAAACCTCAGCTACCTTTCTAATAAAGGAGTGGAGAGGATTTAAGATTTTGTAGGCACAGGAATGCTGAAGACAGTTTCAAAGTTTGAGGCTATTGTGGGGATGGAAGGGGGGAGGGGAGAAATCAAAGGTCAGTAAAAAGAACACAAATTTAAAGCCATTCAATCCAGAAGCTTCTCACTGAGTTGAGACTGTAAACTCCTTGTGGGCAGGGAACATGTCTCTTGTATGGCATAGTGGAAAAAGCATGGATTTTGGAGTCAGAGGACCTAGATTTTAATCCTCCCTCTGCCACATACCTGCTGTGTGACCCTGGGCAAGTCACTTAACTTTTCTTTGCCTCAGTTTCCTGATCTGCAATATGTGGATTCAATACCCATTCTCCCCTGTACTGAGACTTTGAGCCCCATGTGGGGCCTGATTATCTTGTATCTACTCCGGAGCTTAGTACAGTGCTTGGCACACAGTAAGCACTTCACAATTACCACAGTTATTTTTATATTGTTTTCTCCCAAGTGCTTAGTACAGTGCCCTTTACCTAATAAGGACTCAATAAATATGATTGATTGTTGCCACTGTCTTGGTTATTTGGCCATGAATCTTGTAACTAGGTTCAGAGAGGACCAGTTTTCATTAGTGAATCAACAGAGCTGGTTTGTGGGCAGCACTTGTGACTTTCTGAATTTTGGATAAGACATGTAAATATTACGGGTGATAATACTGAGTTCCTTTGGAAGGCTCGCTGAAAATGCCTGAAGTCTAAACGTTATGAGATCATCTGAACATGCCTACCAACTACATGGTGCAGTATACTTCCAAGTGCTTAGTACAGTGATCTGCATGAAGTAAGCAATCAATACTGTTGACTGATCCCTAGTGAAAGAGATTTCCATCATACCTTGCAATTCACATCACAAAAGTATTTTACCATCAGTTTCATAGTTACACTTCCATCTCCTACGTATGGCCTTTTGTTCTACTTTCTCTCAAGCTAAGGGAAAACTTTCCAGGCACTGTGACAGGGTTGGCTTTGTAACTCAGATTCCTTCAGGACAATACAAACTGTTCTCCTAGCCCTCTGACACCTAGTCAAATGACAGTGGTGGAATCAATAGTGGTAGAAACATATTGTGAGACAACACAAGGCTAATTATTATCATTCTGCTTGACAAACAATGATATTCCTGGTGAAAAGCAAATGCTATGCAAACATAGTCCATTAATGGAACAGTTTAACAAAGAATCAAAAATGAACACCTAAAAGTTAACCCAAAGTAAATATATCAATTCCTGGCTTCAACAAAGAAGCAGTGAAGCCTACAGAAAAGAGCACGAGCCTGGGACGTGTGTTCTAATCCTGGCTCTTCCAACTGCTTGTTCTGTGACCTTGGGCCAGTCACTTCTTTGTGCCACCGTTACCTCATCAGTAAAATGGGATTAGATTCTCCTCCTTTCAGTTTACACCATGAGCCCCATGTGGGACAAGGACTGTGTCCAGCCTGCTGAACTCCTACCCGCACTTAGAGCAGTGCTCGACATATAGTAAGCACTTAAATAACATAAAAAATAGTAGATAGAGCAGTAGATAATACAATTGATCACAATGCCTGCTTCTACCAATTTACATTAAACCTCTTGGGAGCCCAAACTCTTACCCTTTTCTCCAATACCGTGGCCCGTAACTTGGCTGCATTGGATCATGAACCAAACCGAGCCCCTATCCCTGCACCTGACCCCGACACAGTCAGCTCCCAACCTTTAACTTAGCCCCAGCCGAAATCCTAACCCCAGCCCTGACTCAAACACAAGTCCCTGCTCTAATCACAGCCCAGGATTTAACATTGATCCTCACCCTGACTCTCACCCAAACATTGGCCCCAACCCTAGTGCGGCTTTTGAGGGTTGAGTTTCTGGATTTCATTTTTTAGAAAGGTCAAGAACCAGCATTAGTTGATTTACCTCTTCCCGTTTTGTAGGACCCGTGGAGAAACTTCTAAGCAAGCTCTCATTTATGATCCTGTCTAAAAGCCAGTCATAACTTGAGTGAAATTTTTTAAACAAAGGGTCAAATTCCAACCCAGTTTCAGTTTAGTATCAGCCCAGAAATTCTCCCCACCCTATGAAAATCCCTCCCCTTCCTGGAACACAACCACAACCAAGCAGAATCCACCCTCTCCCTGCCAGAGGTCTCTGCTCTTAGAACCCCATCTCTTCAATCTTATTTATTGAGAACTTACTTTGTGCAGAGCATTGTATTAAGCAATTGGGAGGGTACAATATAACAGAGTTGGTAGGCACGTTCCCCGCCCACAAGGAGCTTATAGTCTCCATGAAATAAACTAATGGTTCATAGATAGCCATTATCACCCAGGAATATCTGCCACCAGACGCTCTACTTCTCACTCTGGGAATCCTGCTTCTCAAATCCCTTTACAACCCCTTCTTACAAATGCAAACCCCTCATGTCTTCACTAGGCAAAAGTCACCTACTGAACCCATGCTTTGAATTCAGCCCATTTTTTAATGGTATTTGTTAAACCCCCTTTCAGGATGGCACAGGTGGAGAGTTTCCAGTCCTCTACCAGTCTCGGCTATGGAAGGGAGAGTCAAGCAGAGGCCTACCCATTTCGTTCCTAGCTTGGGCATTGGCTAGCAAGTGGAAGGCAATCTGCTACAAGTCAAACCTCACCTGTACTGGGCAGCAGTGGCATGGAAGAGAGTCAAGGATGGAGACTCAAGTTTACAGGGCGGAAGAAGGCAACGGTAAACCAGTTATGGATTTTTACCATGAAAATTCTTTGGATACACTACCAGAACAATTGCAGATGGAGGTGAGGTGTTCTGGGAGACATAGGTCCTTGGAGCTGCTTTGGGTCAGAGACGACTCGGCAGTGTAAGACAAGACAAGATTTATTAAGCACCTCCTATGTGTCAAGCAATCTGGGTAGATTCAAGATCATTTGGTCAGACATGTCTCACATGAGGTTCATGGTCTATGTAGGAGGGAGAACAAGTAATGAATCCCCATTTTGAAGTCAAGGAAACTGAGGCAAAGAGAAGTTAAGTGACTTACCCAAGGTCACACATCAAGCAAGTGGATGGAGCCGGGATTAGAACCCAAGTCCTCTGTTTCCCAGGCCCATGCTTTATCCGGTAGGCCACACTACTTCCTGAATTTCTTTCCTCTTGTCTTTCCCTGTATTTCAACAGGTTTTGTGCGAAAACCCCATATTTGTTTGGTTCTTGGAAAGCTGGTGGCTGACAACGCATGGAGGCATATAAAACACCTTTGTAAATGGGTATAAAATAGGAGCTAAGGTTTCATCACTTACCCTAGACAAGAGTTCCTTCTTAACATCCTTTTACACTGTAAGGTCATTGTGAGCAGGGAACCTGTCTATCAACTCTGTTATATTGTACTCTCCCAAGTGCTTAATACTGGCTTAATACATGTGAGCTCTCAATACATACTTTGATACATCAAATGTTGAAAACTGCAATCCACAGCTAAAGGGAGAAAAGCACCAGCACAACTTGGAAAGAAGACAGGAAAAGATGTAACTTCATGAGGCCCAAACTCAATATAGGAAGAATCTGCTCCTTCAGGAACTAGAAAATGACAGTTATGACCAACTTTAATTTCGAGGGGGAACACTTTTAATACTCCCTGAGAGTATTACTTCTGAGGAGAAGTATTTGAGGCCCAAGCTCAGAGTAATTAATTCAATAACATTGAAGGCAAGAGTGAAATGCCTCAACAACAATATTAATTAAAATAATAACTGTGGAATTTGTTAAACACTTACTATGCTTAACCAATGGTGATTGGCACCATTCTAAGTGCAGGGGTAGATACAATTAGATTGGTTTGGAAACAGTCCCTGGCTCCCAGTTTTAATCCACACTTTACAGATGAGGTAACTGAGGCACAGAGAAGTGAAGTGACTTGCCCAAGGTCACACAGCAGACAAGTGGCAGAGCCAGAATTAGACTCCCAGGCCCAAGCTCTATCCACTAGGCCATGCTGCTTTCCTCAGTGGTCACAAATGATCTCCTTGCCAAATCCAACGGCCTCTACTGCATCCTAATCCTCCTTGAACTCTCAGCAGCCTTCAACACTGTCAATCACCCATTTGTCCTGGAAACATTATCTAATCTTGGCTTCACCGACACTGTCCTCTCCTGGTTCTCCTCTTATCTCTCTGGCCGCTCATCCTCAGTCTCTTTCGCAGGCATCCCCTCTGCTTCCCACCCCCTAACTGTAGGAGTGCCTCAAGATTCAGTTATATTCTCCATCTACGCCCATTCCTGTGGAGTACTCACTCATTCCCATGGCTTCGACTATTATTTCTAAGCAGTTGATTTAAAAATCTACATCTCCAATCCTGACCTCTCTCCATCTCTGCAGTCTTGTATTTCCTCCTGTCTTCAGGACATCTCTACTTGGATGTCCTTCCATCACCTAAAGCTTAACATGTCCACAACAGAACTCATCTTCCCATCAAAACCATATCCTCTCCCTGACTTTCCCATCACTATTGACACCACTACCATCTTTCCTGTCTCACAAGCCCGTGACCATGGCACTACTCTCAACTCACTCTCATTCAACCCACACATTGTCACCAAAATCCTGTTTGTTCATCCTTCTTCATGACATTGCTAAAATCTACCCTTCCCTCTCAATTCACATTGCTCCCATGATAATCCAAGCATTTATCCTAACCCAGCTTGATTACTGTTTCAGCCTCCTTGCTGACCTCTCTGGCCCCTATCTCTCCCCACTCCAGTCTAAACTTCACTCTGCTGCCCAGATCATTTTTCTACAAAACCATTCAGTCCATGTTTCTCTGCTCTTTGTGGCATCCAGTGGCTGCCCATCCATCTCTGTATCAAACAGAAATCTTTTGTCTTCAGCTGTAAATCACTCAATCACCTTACCTCCCCAATTTCTTAATACAACTCAGCCCACACACTCTGCTCCTCTATTCCCAAACTATTTACTGTACCTCAATTTTGACTATCTCACCACATACCCTTTATCCATGTCTGGCCTCTGGCCTGGAATACCCTCCCTCCTCATATCTGACAGAAAATTGCTCTCCCCATCTTCAAAGCCTATTTAAAGTACAATTCCTCGGAGAGGCCTTCCCAGACTAAGCCCTCATTTCCCCTTCTCCTAATTCCTTCTGCATCACTAGTGAAAAGAGCATGGGCTTTGGAATCAGAGGTCATGGGTTCAAATCCTGGCTCTGCCAATTGTCAGCTGTGTGACTTTGGGCAAGTCACTTAACTTCTCTGTGCCTCAGTTACCTCATCTGTAAAATGGGGATTAAGACTGTGAGCCCCCCGTGGGACAACCTGATCACCTTGTAACCTCCCCAGTGCTAAGAAAGTGCTTTACACGTAGAAAGCACTTAATAAGTGCCATCATTACCATTGGTATTATTATTACAACAATGATATGCATTCATAAATACCAATGATTGATTGACTGAATAAATGAATGCTCTCCAGTTTCCTTGCTGGAAAGGAGACAAAATGTTGAACCAACCACATTCAATTCATAATGCTCTGCAGGTCTGAGCAGCACTAGACTGAAATTTGGAGAGATTATTGTCAGAGCCCTCCAGAACTAGGCTACGCTCTTTTTAAATGGTATTTGTTAAGCACTTCTTATGTGCCAGGCACTGTACTAAACACTGGGGTAGATAAAATGTTAATCAGGTTGGACACAGTCCATGTACTTCATGAGGCTTACAGTCTTAATCCCCATTTTATAGATGAGATAACAGGTACAGAGAAGTGACTTGCCAAAGGTCACACAAGATAATAGTAATAATTTTATAATTAGTGTACCAGATTTCTCATCTTCAAAATGGAGATATTAATACTATCTTGCCCTTATCTCACAGGACTTTGTGAGGACAAAAATGAGCTAGATAATTTGAAGTACTATGGGGGTAATAAAAGCACTATACAAAATCAAGACATTGCACAAAACACAGGTGAAGAAATGAAATCCTTTTCTATAACAAAGCTCCCATCTCACCAGTCCACCCTTCAACACTTCTAAGAAAGTGATAGCAAAGAACTGGATACAAGTTAGTAAGTGAAACATGCTATCTAAATAGCAAACTGTAACTGAAAATGGTGCTTACTGTCTGTCTCCCCCTTCTAGACTGTGAGCCTGCTGCTGGGTAGGGACTGTCTCTATATGTTGCCAACTTGTACTTCCCAAGCAATTAGTACAGTGCTCTGCACACAGTAAGTGCTCAATAAATATGACTCACTGAATGAATGACAGTTAGATCTATCCAGTATTTAAATCACATTTTGCTTCACACATAAGTATGGTCCTTTCCTGTACTGATGCAATTTTATCTGCACTTGCTGGCACTGTATTCAATCAATGGTTTTTACTGAGCTCTTACTATATGTAGAGCACTGTACTGAGCACCTGGGAGAGTACAACAGGGTTGGTAGACATGTTCCCTGCCCATAAGGAGCTAGTCTAGTTAATTTATCCCCTTAGCACGACTGTCTTCCCGAAGACTCTGCTTTAAGAGAGCAAACCCTATCCCGGTTCTGGCAAGTCCAGCTCATCTCTCTGTTGCCTGGCCTTTCTGCATGCCATGCAGAGATCACACTGCTTGAGATTAGATTTCACTATATAACACGTGCCTGGGAGTCAGAAGGACCTGGGTTCTAATTCTGGCTCCACCACTTGTCTGCTTTGTGACAAGTAACTCAATTTTTCTGTGCCTCATTTTCCTCATCTTCAAAATGGAGATTAAGACTGAGCCTCATGGACTGTGTCCAACCTGATTAACTTGTATCTACTCCAGGACTTATACTTAGTACAGTACCTGGCCTAACAAAAAAAAAACCAAGCTTTTAAAACAGTTGTTCTAGCCTCTCTGTTTATACTATTTGGCCCCCATTTCAGTAACAGCTGCTGGAGTATCCTGCTGTCATCCATCAACCCACAAGATTGTAAGCTCCTTGAGAAAACATGTCCAACAACTCTCTTGTATTGCACTTTCCCAAGAGCTTAGTATTCATTCATTCAATCATTTGTTAAGCATTTACTGTGTGCAGAGCACTGTACTAAATGCTTGCGAGAGTACAACAATAAACACATTCTCTGTCCACAATGAGCTTACAGTCTAGAGGACGAGCTTACTGCCTAGAATGCTGCTGTGCACGCAGTTAAGTGCTCAAAAAATGCCATTAATTGATGTTCCCACTCAAGGAAGTTATGGTTCAATGAACCTTGCCTTAATGGTATCAGTAATCAATCAATGGTATTTATTGAGTGCTGACTATGTGCACAGCACTAAGCACTTGGGAGAGTCCGATGTAACAGAGTTGACAGACCAGTCTTTGATGTAAAACGAGGCTTGAAGGTGAGACTGAAATTGCTCCAAAATTCCAGTTATACCCATGGAAGATCCCGAACTCATCTGCATCTAATGAAGAGTGGACAATACTACTGCCATATAGGCTTTTAATCTGCCTTGCTGTGAAATAATGTATCATCATTCCATTCTGTCAAGTTTTCGAATGCTAAGCAGAATATAGTGCTAAGCGCTTAGCACAGTGCTCTGCACACAGTAAGTGCTCAATAAATGCAACTGAATGAATATTATTGATTTGATTTCCTACTTATTTGTGGACTAGTACTCCATTGAACAGAGTGATGCCTAAATATCAGGATTTGATTTCTAGTCGATTGAATCAATCAATTGTGTGCAGAGCACTGAACTAAACACCTGGGAGAATGCAACAGAGCCTGCATTCCCCTCCAGGGAGACAATGAGCTTAAAATTAGGAGTTGGGGAATGATACAGTAATATAAATAAATAATTTAGATGTCTGGAAGTGCTATTGAGCTGAGGGTAGAGTAAATACCAAGGGCCCAAAGGGGAACTAAGTGCCAAGCAAACAGATGATGGAGAAGAGGGAGGGAGTAGGGGAAAAAAGAGTTTGATTGGGGAAGGCCTCCTGGTGGAGATGTGATTTTAATAAGGCTTAATCACTCCAAATATTTAGTCAATCCAGGTAGCTAAATGAGTAAAACCTGAATCTTTCCTTCAGGCCTGGAGTCAGTCATTTGTTGCTCTGGGAGAGTAACTATTTGCCAGGTTGCCTTAAGCAAGGACTTCTTTGAAACTCATCTGCATTCCACCAAAATATTAGGAGAAACCAAGAGACGGGGTCAGATTCTACCATATTGTAGAAAAAGTGGGTGTTTTATTATGTGTTATATGTATGCTGTTATACCACAGCACACATTACAGACTCATTGTTTTGAAGTAAGTTCTACTTGGACTGTTCAAAGGTTCTGCTTCTCTGCTTTTAGACGGTGATCTCTTCAAGCAGTGACAACCAGTTTCTGATTTCAGATATTTAGGAAATACAGTAGCTAAGTCCTACTCAACATACCAAAAGTACCAAACCTAATTATAAACAGGAGTCAAATTGCATCAGAACAGTCTAATTATAAACAATATGAGAGAGTGAGTGTATGCAGAGACCCAGGCCTAGTTCACATAAGCTCATCTATTTACGGGAACTAAGCAGCCTGGCTTAGTGGAGAGAACACAGGCCTAGGAGTCCGAAGGATCTGGGTTCTAATCCTGGCTCTGCCACTTATCTGATGTCTGACTTTGGGCAAGTCACTTCACTTCTCTGTGCCTCAGTTCGCTCATCTTTAAAATGGGGATTAATACTGTGGGACATGTGGGACAGGGACTGTGTCCATTCTGATTAGCTTGTATCTACCCCAGCACTTAGTACAGTGCCTGGTACGTAGTAAGCACTTAAGTACCATTAAAAAAAAAACACACACATTTTAATCAAAGACATGTAAGCATTTAAGAGCTTGGTGGGCCCAATCCCTGCCCAAAAGGAGCTTACTGTTTAGAGCTGGAGAGAGATCATTTATAGAACTAATGCATGATAATCTAGGTGACAACACCAAGAGGTGGATAAGAGACAGAGTATTAATGTTTCCTTTTCAAGGGTGAAGAAATTGACTTGCTGAGCCCCGGACTTGCCAAAGGCCACACAGGTGTGACGGAAGTGTGATTCAGGTGTGACTCAGGTACGGAGCTGGCTACAAAATTACATCACCTATTCCACAACTCAGAAGTTCCCATTCCTTTGTAAATTAGGGGGAAGACAGTTAATGCTGTTTTCTGGTCAATGGGTAGAGAGTTTTGGCAAATGAGTAAAGAACCCCAACTTAATGGCATCTTGACTTCCACATCCTATAATAAAAATAGCAGTAATACTAATAGTGGTATGTGTTAAGCACTCATTATGTGGTCAAGCACTATATTAAGCAGCGTGATCTAGTGGAAAGAGTATGGGCCTGGGGGTCAGAAGAACCGGGGTTCAAATCCCAGCTCCATCACTTGTCTGCTATGTAATCTTGAGCAAGTCACTTCATTTCTTTGGGCCTCAGTTAACTCATCAGTATAATGGGGATTAAGACTGCGGACCTCTTGGGGGACATGGACTGTGTCCAACCTGATTGGCTTGTGTCTACCCCAGCACTAATACATTGGCACGCAGAAAGAGCTTAACAAATACCATTTTAAAAACATTTTTAAAAAAGCACTGGGGTAGATACAAAAACATCAGGTTCCAGATGGAGCTCACAGTCTAAGTAAGAGGGAAGGTAGGTATCCATTCCCACTTTGCAAATGAGGCTCAGAGAAGTGAAGCGACTTGCCCCAGGTCACGCCGCAGGTTGTGGTGGAGCCAGGATTAGAACCCAGGTCCTCTGACTCCCAAGCTTGGCCCCTTTCCACCAGGCCATGCTTCTTCCTATAGTATAAGCTGCTTCTCCTCTAGACCGTAAGCTCCTCGGGCAGGAAACATGCCTACCAAATATATCATACTGTACTCTCCCAAGTGCTAGCACAGTGCTCTGCACACAGTATGTAGTTCAGTAAATAGTGACTGATTGACATCCCCTCAGTGACTCAAGTCCCTCCTATAAGGGACACAATGGACTTTCCTACCCAGAACGGTGGCCAGCCCTGGGTTTAGACAGCAGAACCAAGAATCAGGAAGCAGCGTGGCCTAGTGGAAAGAGCACAGTCCTGGGAATCAGAAAGTCCTGGATTCCAATCCCAGCTCCACCACTTGGGTAAGTGACCTTAGGTAAGTCACTTCACTTCTCTGTGCCTCAGTTCCCTCATCTTTAAAACGGGGATTAAGACTATGAGCCCTATGCTGGACAGGAACTGTGTCCAATCTGATTATCTTAAATCTACAGTTCCTGGGACATAGTAAGATCTTAACAAATATCATTAAAAAAAAAAGAATCTGTGAGAAGGAAGAGAGTAGAGCAATTTCTGCAGCATAGCTGGTGTTTCCTTGTCGCACTCCCGCCGGGTACAGAGTGTAATGAGCAACATTGGCACTTAAGCAGTTAGGTGATAAATTCCCTGGGCCAAGCATAACTTGTCTGTCAGCATGTCCGGCACCTACACAGTGCCAAGGCCACTGATAAAAACCCACTGCTTGGCAGAAAAGAATGGAAGGTTTTCAGATTGAATCCCAACAGGACTTTCGGTTAGTTAATATTTTGCTCCATCAATATTTGAGCACTTCAACTACACTTCATAGGTGAAGTGATTTAGAAAGAAGTAGAGAGTTTTGAGAAGGGACACGAGGGGAGGAGGTGGAGTCCAGTATCAACGTTTCTCAAATGCTGACATCACTGGATACCCAGGAGGCCCAGAAAGTGGACACAATAACCAACTTCAGACCAGACAGAGAACAGATGAGAGTGAATCTTTGAGTGCATTTTAAAAAGGAGCATGGCCTAGTGGACAGAGCATGGGCCTGAGCGTTAGAAAGTCATGAATTCTAATCCTGGCTCCACTACTTGTCTGCTGCATGGTCTTGGGCAAGTCACTTAACTTCTCCGTGCCTCAGTTACCTCATCTGTAAAATGGGGGATTAAAAGACTATGAGCTCCAAGCGGGACGCAGACTTTGCTGGTATCCACCCTAGCACTTAGTACCGTGACTGCCACATAGTAAGTGCTTAACAATGACCACACCTAGTATTATTATTATTTTAACATCTTTAATGTTTCAAAGATTTACCGGCAGAATACTGAAAATATGCCATTATTCATTCATTCAATTGTATTTATTGAGCGCTTACTGCATGCAGAGCACTGACCTAAGTGCTTGGAAAGTACAGTTCATCCAAACACTGTGGAGGCTGCAAATATTCAGTCAATTGTATCTGAGCATTTACTGTGTGCAGAGCACTGTACGAAGTGCTTGGGAGAGAATATGATAGAGTTGGTAGATGTGTTCCCTACCCCAAGGAACTCAGAGTCTAGAGGGAGAAACAGATATTAAAATAAATTATGTATATGTAAAGCCTATCATGGCCAAAGAGTAGGAGAATCATGGCTCTCAAGGTGGTCACAGAATCCAAATTATAGTGATTCTTGTAAGCACTTACTATGTACCTAACACCATGCTACGCACTAGGGAAGACACAAAGTCGGATTGGACACAATCCCTTGTCCCGAATGGGGTCACAGCCTAAAGGGGAGAGCGAACAACTACTTAAACCCGCTTTTAACAAATAAAAATATTGAGACACAGAGAATGAACCGACTTGCCCAACACACAAAAGAGGTAGCGGTGGGATGTGAATCTGAGTCCACTAAAAGTCCTGTACTCTTTCCACTAGGCCGTATTCCACTCCGGCAAACTATTCCTTGAGAACCACATCTCTAGGCTAAAAGTTTTTCTACAAGCCAAAGAAGAAATAAACTACATCATGAAAACTACTACCATCCCAAATGGTATTGTCCAAGACTGGTTCACAGGGGATGCCATAAATCAAACTCATCAACCAAGACAAACTCCAAGCTTGGACAGTGACTGCAGCACACACACACACACACACACACACACACTATTTGTTCAGCACCTACTATGTGCCAGGCACTGTACTAAATGCCAGGGTAGCCACAAACTCATCAGGTTAGACGCAATCCATGTCCCACATTAGGCTCTCAGTCAATCTCCATTTTACAGATGAGGTAACTGGGGCCCAGAGAAGTGAACTCAATTGTCCAAGGTCACACAGCAGACAAGGGGCAGAGTCCTCTTGACTCCCACTCCTGTTCTCTTTCCACTAGGCCACTGTTGAGTTATTTTAAAGTAGCTACATTCAGTTCGTGTTAAGACATAAGCACTAGTGATTACTCCACGGATAACTACCCCCAAATCACCTAGACATACAAAGGTGGGCAGTAGTTCAGTCAATAATCATAAGATATATTAGATTTGCAAAAAGGTTGGTGATGCCACCTGAAAAATGAGAATAAATCTGAAGATACAACCATAACTACCCATTTTTAGCTCTGGATGGGGTAGTCACCCAGAAGACTGAAAATAAAAAGCATAAAGGAGGCATCAGGGCCCAGTGAAAATTGCAAAGAACTGGGAATCAGGCTACTCTACGTTCAAATTCCTGCTCTGCCACTGGTCTATTGTATGATCTTGGGCAAGTCACTTACCTTCTCTGAGCCTCAAACTCCTCGTCTGTAAAACTGAGGATGAGATAATGTTTGAGCCCAATTGGGGAAGGACTGTGTAGTCTTTTAAGCACAAGGTAAAATCCCTTTACTGGGGTAAATACACAGTAAAAAGCTTAATAAATGTCACAGTTTTTATCTTTATAGGAACTCCTTTTCTTTGTACTCCCCATTCCAATTTAATGGAGAGGCTTCAATGTTTAGGAGACTATCAAAAGCTGGTATTCTATTTTACATTGTACTTCAGACAGAAAAACATTTCTAAATAGTGCTCTAAGAGACTGATTATAACACAGAAAGCAATTTCTACTCATTCCAGGGTGAGAAACAAACCTAGTGCTATCAGTAAGTACTCAATAAATACGATTGAATGAAAATTTTCTCCAATCTCACCAGTTGTTCTGCAACAACCTTCATCAACCACTAAGTCTTTCGGTAAGAAAATGTAAATCCTCATCTATCCTTTCCTCTTACCAGTCAGTCAGTTGTATTTATTGAGCGCTTACTGTGTGCGGAGTACTTTACTAAGCACTTGGGAGAGTACAATATAACAGATACATGCCCTGCCCACAACAAGCTTACAGTCTAGTGGAGGGAGACAGACATTAATATAAATAAATTACAGATATGGACATAAGTACTGTGGGGCTCGGAAGGGGGATGAATAAAGGGAGCAACTCAAGGCAACACAGAAGGGAGTAGGAGAAGGACAAAGGAGGGTTTAGTCAGGAAAGAGCTCCTTGAGGAGAGAACAGTGCTTTGCACATAGTAAATGCTTAACAAATGCCATTATTATTATTATTATTATTATTATTATTATTATTATTATTATGTACTTTCAATACCTTCTGTGTGACCTTGGGCAAATCATTTAACTTCTCAGTGTCTCTGTTTCCTCAGCTATAAATTTGGAAATCAATACTTCTTCCCCCTCATACTTAGACTGTGAGCCCCATGCAGGGCAGGGACTGCATCCAATCTGAATATTTTATTTTTGAGTGGTATTTGTTAAATGCTTACTATGGGCCAGCACTGTACTAAGCACTGGAGTAGATACAAGGAAATCAGATTGAACACAACCATGTCCCACATGGGGTTTACAGTCTTAATCCTCCTTTTACAGATGAGGTAATTGAGGTGTAGAGAAATTAAGTGACTTGCCCAAGGTCACAGTGGACAATCAATCAATCAATCGTACTTATTGAGCGATTACTGTGTGCAGAGCACTGTACTAAGCGCTTGGGAAGTACAAGTTGGCAACATATAGAGACAGTCCCTACCCAACAGTGGGCTCACAGTCTAGAAGTGATGGAGTCAGAATTCGAACCCGGGACTTCTGTCTCCCAGGCCTTTGTTCTTTCCACTAGGCTACACTGCTTCTCTATCTTGTATCTTTTATTTAGCCCAGTGCTTAATCAATCAATTATATTTATTGAGCGCTTACTTTGTGCAGAACCCTGGCACATAGGCAGCATGGCTCAGTGGAAAGAGCCCAGGCTTGGGAGTCAGAGGTCATGGGTTCTAATCCTGGCTCCGTCACTTGTCATCTGAGACTTTGGGCAAGTCACTTAACTTCTCTGTGCCTCAGTTACCTCATCTGCAAAATGGGGATTAAGACTGTGAGCCCCACTTGGGATAACCTGATTATCTTGTGTCTACCTCAGTGCTCAGAACAGTGCTTGGCACATAGTAAGTGCTTGGCAAATACCATCATTATTATTATTATTACCATGTGCAGAACTGTACTGACTGCTTGGGAGAGTACAAGATAGAAGAGATGGTAGGCACGTTCCCTGCCCACAAGGAGCTTGCAGTCTGGTGGGGGAGACAGGCCTTAAAATAAATTATGGAGATTATAATAATAATGATTCATTCATTCAATCATATTTATTGATGATATTTGTTAAGTGCTTACTATGTACCAAGCACTGTTCTAAGCTCTGGAGCACTGTTCTAACATAAGTGTTGTGGGGCAGAGGGTGGGGTGAATAAAGGGCACAAATCCAGAGCAAGGGCTACTCAGAAGGGAGGGAGCAGGGAAAAATGAGGGCTTATTCCAGGAAAGCCTCTTGGAGGAGATGGGATTTTAATAAGGCTTAGTATATAGTAAGCCCTTAAATGATATTATTATTATTCCTCATTATTAATCCTCCTTCCCACCACTGGTCCCACCTCTCACAGCAGCAAGTGTTCTGTCTGTCGAAAACTCCTCCTCCAGCTCCACCTTCCCCATATCAAACCCAAACGTGGTTTCACTGCCACAGCTCTCCTTTGATCCAATGCCTGGATCCTTAAAATAAGCCCTTCCTGTCCTCATCCCAACTGCGTTATCTTATCTCTGGAATTTATTAAGCATTTACTATGAGATCAATGCTGGGGTAGGTATATGCTGTCATAAAAGACTCAGCCCCTGTCCCATGAGGGGCTCACGGTCTAAGAGGTGGGTAGAGAAGGTACTCTACCCCCATTTTTCAGATGGGGGAACTGAGATCTAGGGAGGATAAGGGACTTGCCTAAGCATGCTGCGGGCAAGACTATGTCTGTTGCTATATTGTACTCTCCCAAGTGCTTAGTACAGTGCTTTGCTTTGCACACGGCAAGCGCTCAATAAATACAATTGAATGAATGAACAATGTATCACTGTATCACATACCTGCATACTAAGAAATTCTGAATTTGGTTCCTTTAGTGTTGATTCAGGCCATTCATTCATTTAGTTATATTTATTGAGCGTTTACTGTGTGCAGAGCACTGAGCTAAGCACTTGGGAGAGTACAATACAACAACAGACACATTTCTGAACTTTCAGTCTAGAGCAGGGTAGACATAAACTAATATAATAAAAAAAATTATAGAGATGCAGTGTAGCCCAGGGGTTGGGAGTCCGGAGGCCTAGAATTCTACTCTAGTTTCCCCAGGGTTCCAGTTATCTCAGAGTGGATCATACAACTTCTCTGGGCCTCAGTTTCTCCACCTGCAAAGCAGGGGTCGAAATGCCCAACTCTGGGGAACGATGTGAATTTAAATGAGATCATCATCATGGAAGTACTTTGAGCTCTAAGGAAATTCAAGGTTGGTGTTATCATTCCACAGAAGTCTTGGGTCGGGTTTGGGAGACTTTCACCACAACAAGTTCCAACAAAAGACTCCATTTGTGCAGATGCCACACCCTACATCGGCAACATGCAGAGGACACTAGAGAATCACCCTAAACTTCGAATTTGTATGTCTCCTCTGAGGGTCAAGTGGATTGCGGGAGGGAGAGAAGCGGAGGGGAGAATGGGGAGAAAAGAGGAAAGAGGGGAGGGACGGGGAGAAGAAGAGGGAGTTAACCATAAAAACAGAACTGCAACAACGTGGCTGAAACTTTTCTGTCTCAAATATTTTGCTTAGGTCACGTAAGCCTCTTGTCTGGAAACCAGGCCGTGCCTGTCTTGATCACTATCTCCTTCCCAGCCACAGAGGAATTCTTCTCCCAGCACCAGAGTTCAGCGAGAGTGAACGGTGTTCAAGTTTGGGGAAGTTTTGACAGTCTCCCCCACAGCCAGAACAAGACAGCGGGGCGTTTCAGCCTGAGCCAGAAGCAACGGGGCCCAGGCCAGGAAAGGCAGCTGCTTGGGTCCGCACTCTTCGTTCGGAAATAGCGAAGGCCGGAGAAAGCAGCCAGGCTGTGTGAGCTCAGGGCGACGCACCCGGGGAAGCGAAAAGGATCAGAAACCAGTACTCACTGTAGGCAGGCAGGCCGCCTGCGGAGTGGAGCGGTAAGATTCGGTCAACTGAGTGCGGCATATAGATTCTTACTGGTCGCTTCCCCAGCCTAAAAGGGTTTCGGTTTTCATGAAGTTAGGGCCTAGCCCATTTTCCATCTGATAGGTTGGCTCCCTGCTTGTCTCCACCTCTGATGCTAGCAGCGTCACGGACCATGGACTCCCTTCTCTGGGGAGGGTGTGCAGGCCTGAGATGGACTGATTCGTCATCGGGACCTCGCTCTCGGCAGATTGTGAACACGTTGTCAGGCATGCATGACCACACATACCCTCTCCCCTGCACAGCGGGGCCTGACAAAGAAAGGTCAAAGGCATTCTCTTCGTATGGATTGTCAATCTTGCCTTTCTATCTCTCATCTTGAAACCGGTTTGCCCAAACCCATTTTGCAATTTGTGCTTTTCACTCACCAACATGCCAACGTACTCTGACCTGAACATGAAACATACCTTGCATTTGCAAGCAAACATACACACACACACACACTCCACCACCACCCACCCTTTATGTTGGGCCAAAGCTCAGAAAGCCTTAGAACAGTGCTTTGCACATAGTAAGCACTTAATAAATTCCATCATCATTAAAGCCATGAGGTAACAAACACTAATGGAGATTGTTAAAATGATCCATTTTATGAAGTACAAAAACAAACCTGACATTCCTAATATGAGAAACTCCCAAGATAGTCTGAAAAGAGGTCTAAGCAATTCCTATTCACTCCAGCTGGGAAAATCAGTACTGCTCAGCCACATTTCAGAACCATTAAATCATTTGTTTAATCTACCCCTAATCAATCAGTCATATTTATTGAGCATTTACTGTGTGCAGAGAGTACAATACAATACAATGTCATTTGGGAGAGTACAATACAATATTTTAACAGACACATTCCCTGAAAAACCAAACCTCTAGAAATACAAATTTCCAGGTGTGAAATATTGTCTCTTTCTTTCCTGTCCAAGGAAGAGAATCTCTCAGACTCCTAGTTTTTCTTCTCTACCCAAAAATGCACTCAGAAAATAGCAGAATTCAGAGGTGGTTGCCGTTGATTGTCAACTGCCACCACTCCCTTCCCTGTCTTCTTGTACCTTCTAAAAATAGCGGGGGGTAGAGGGTGGGGGAAGGAGATGCAGTGGGGGCTGGAATTGGGCCTCCAAGAGCATTCATTCATTCAGTCATATTTATTGAGCACTTACTGTGTGCAGAGCACTGAACTAAGCATTTGGGAGAGTAGAGAAGCAGCGTGACTCAGTGGCTTGGGAGTCAGAGGTCATGGGTTCGAATCCCAGCTCTGCCACTTGTCTGCTGTGTGACCTTGGGCAAGTCACTTAACTTCTCTGTGCCTCAGTTACTTCATCTGTAAAATGGGGATTAAGACTGTGAGCCCCATGTGGGACAACCTGATCACCTTGTATCCTTCCCAGTGCTTAGAACAGTGCTTTGCACATAGTAAGTGCTTAACAAATGCCATCATTTATTTTTTTTTTTACAATACAACAGTAAACAGATACATCCCCTGCCCACAACTCGCTTACAGTCTAGAGGGGGAGACAGACGTTAATATAAATGAATAAATTGCATTACAGATATGTACATAGAAATCCAAGAAATAAAATGAGTGAAAAACAATTATTTGCCAGAACTTGCGATGATGATACCCTCTCCCAACAGACATGCCTCAATACTGGAACTTCAAGACCATCTATGGAGGAGTTGATTATAGTTGATTGATAGTGTCAGTGGCCTGTGTAGGGCTACTCACATTCTATTTTCCCCGACAGTCAGGTTCCCACTGGGGCACGGAAGGCCATAACCCAGTAGACAATAGATTCAATCGCATTTCATTTGATCATATTTATTGAGCGCTTTCTGTGTGTAGAGCATTGTACTAAGCACTTGGGAAAGTACAATACAAAAATAAACAGACACATTGCCTCCCCACAGTGAGCTGTGGAAACCATTCCAGTCTGTGGTCTGTGTCACCTGCATTAGCAGACTGGGATTCAGTGGATCTGGGTTCCAACCTCAGCTCTGCTTCCTGCCCGCTGTGTGATTCTGCAGAATGCTCGACTGGAGTAGCTCTCTTCCCCTCCACACATACCCTGGCCCCCCATCTGGTTTTCCCCAGCAAGGCCCATGGTGAACTCAAATTTTACTCCCTTCCCAAAAGAATGACAAACCTCGAAGACTACGTAATCATTGTAGGCAGGGAATGTGTCCACTAATTCTGTTGCATCATACTCTCCCAAGTGCTTAGTACAGTGTACTTTATGTAGTAAGCACTAGAATACCAGTTCTTGATTAAATAATAATAATAATAATGGCATTTATTAAGCGTTTACTATGTGCAAAGCACTGTTCTAAGCACTGGGGAGGTTACAAGGTGATCAGGTTGTCCCACATGGGGCTCACAGTCTTAATCCCCATTTTACATATGAGGTAACTGAGGCACAGAGAAGTTAAGTGACTTGCCCAAAGTCATTTAGCTGACAAGTGGCAGAGCCGGGATTTGAACCCATGACCTCTGACTCCAAAGCCCATGCTCTTTCCACTGAGCCACGCTGGAGAACAAATTTTCTCCAAATAATAATAGCCTAGATTTTTAAGCTCATTGTGGGCAGGGAACGTGTCCACAAACTCTGTATTCTCCCAAGCACTTAGTACAATGATTATTTTGATGGGATTTGTTAAGCACTTACTATGTGCAAGGCACTGTGCTCAATGCTGAGGTAGATACAAGATAATCAGTTGGACACAGTCCCTGTCCCACATGGGTCTCACAGTCTTAATCTCCATTTTACAGAGGGATAACAGGCACTGAGAAGTTAAGTGAATTGACCAAGGTTACACAGCAGACAAGTGGCAGAGCCAGGATTAGAACTCAGGTCCTTCTGGCTCCCAGGCCCATGCTCTGTCCACTAGGTCATGCTGCTTCTCTGCAAACAATTATGTTGCCAACTTGTACTTCCCAAGCGCTTAGTACAGTGCTCTGCACACAGTAAGTGCTCAATAAATACGATTGATGATGATGAATAAGCAATCAATAAACATGACTAATTGATTAAACCTAGTGGGCTTTGTAAAGTGCTCGCCGTATGCCAAACACTGTGTAAGGCAGTGGGGTAAATACAGGAAAATCAGGTTGGACACAGACCCTGGCCCAACTGGGGCTCACAGCCTGTAGAGAAGAGGTATTGAATCCTCATTTGAGAGGTGAAGGAAACTGAGGCACAGAGAAGTTAAGCAGTTCGCCTAAGGTTACACAGCAGAGGTGGGATTTTATAACCCACAAGTCTGATTTCCCAGTCCTGTTTTCACAAGGCCACACTGCTTCCACTCATTCTCCCTGCTCATCCCTGTCAACAACTCACTTCACTCCTCCATTCGCTGTACCTCGATCTCATCTTTCTCACTGCTGAAATTTTACCTTCCTCCTCCTTTTAGCTTCATATTTGAGGGGTCACCACTCTCCTCATCTTCAATACCCTCTTAAAATCATGTCTCTAAGAGGCCTTCCCTGACTAAATCATAATAATGATAATAATAATATTGGTATTTGTTAAGCGCTTACTATGTGCCAAGCACTGTTCTAAGTGCTGGGGTAGATACAAGGTAATCAGGCTGTCCCACATGGGGCTCACAGTCTTAATCCCCATTTTACAGATGAGGTAACTGAGGCACAGAGCACTTAAGTGGCTTGCCCAAGGTAACAGCAGACACATGGCAGAGGAGGGATTTAGAGCCCCATCTTCTGACTCCCAAGCTGGGCTCTTTCAACTAATTCACCCTCCCTTCTGTGTTGCCTAAGGCTCAGCTTTGTACCCCTTAATAATCAACCCACCCCCATCCCCACAGTACCTGTAGAATTTCTCAATATCCTTTAATTTCCCCTACATTTAATTTATTCAGTGTCCATCTCCCCACTTTAGATTGTAAGCTCCTTGTGGGTCGGGATTGTTCCTACCAACTTGACTGTACACTACATTTGATATTCACCCCACATCTTAAAGTCATATATTATAAATTATTCATTTATATTGATGTCTGTCTCCCCCTATATACCGTAAGCTACGTATGGGCAGGGAATGTGCCACTAATTCTACTGTATTGTATTCTCCCAAGCCCTTGTTTCAGTGATCTTCTCACAGTAAGCGTTCAATAAATGCAATTGATTGATGACTTCTAGAAGTCATGAATTACCTATTCTAGCACTTTCAAAAATACACAGACTTTGGCAGGTGAAAATTTTGTGAATAATCTGAATAGAATGTATCACAAATTTTATTTTTCCTGCTTCTCAAGATTTATACAGTTTCGTAGAAAATGCCTTCCACTGTTACCACAAATTTTACAGCCTCCAGATTTATGACATGCTAATTTGAAAGAAGAATCCAGGCAAAGCATAGTTCCACCCACTACCTACTGAGTTCTCTAAGGACTAGGACAGGGATACTGTCATTAACTTGTCCTGTTAATCACTAGCTATACCACTAACTGAAACACCTGTAATATTGTGTTCTACCAAATTCTAAGTATTTTCTGTATCAACACGCCACAAAAATAGTTCCCAAACTCTACATAGACTTGCTACCTGCATGACTAAAGGTAAAATTACAAAGTCATTACTGCAAACTTTAAATCTGATTTGATCAATCTATAAACACAATAAATGATAATTATTATTGTGGTACTTGCTAAGCACTTACTATGTGTCAAGCACTGTTCTAAATACTGGGGTAGATACAAGTTCATCAGGTTGGACACAGTCCCTGTTTCACATGAGACTCACAGTTTGAATAGGAAGTTAGGATGAGGTAACTAAGGCACAGATAAGCTAAGCAACTTGCCCAAGGTCACCCAGCAGACATGTGGCAGAGCCAGACATATTACCTCCTTTGACTCTCAGGCCTGTGATCTTTCCACTGGACTACACAGCTTCTCTATTACTGATTTTATAAACCCCTTCTGCACTGAACCGCATTCTGCTATTTTCATTCTCGGCAGATAATTATTGTACAAAGATCATATCCTCTTCTGTAACTAATCTCCCATCTCTCAGCCCTATTCTCCTATGCACTTATATTTTGTTTTTTGGGGTTTTATAAATGGTAGTTGTTAAGTACTTACTATGTGCCAAGCGGTAAACCCTGGGGTAGATACAAGACAATCAGGTTGGGCACAGTCCCTGTCCCACCTGGGGCTGACAGTCTCAATTCCCATTTTACAGATGAGGTAACTGAGGAACAGAGAAGTTAACTGACTTGTCCAAGGTCACACAGCAGGTAAGGGGAAGAGTCAGATTTAGAAAACAGGTCCTCTGAATCCCAGGCTTGTGCTCTTTCTACTAGTAAGCACTAAACAAGTACCATTTTTAACAAAAGCTGGGGGCGGGGGGAGGGAAAAAGGAAAAAAAGGTGCACACACAATATAGCAGGTCATTTTTACATGCTGTTTATAAATAGTTTTATATTTATCTCCTCAGAGTGCAAACACCTTTTAGTTAGGGAATGTGCTATTTCATTATTCCATATTTTTGCCAAGCACCTAGTTCTGTGTACTACACTTAAGTTTGCATCCATTTAGTACTAGTACCTTCTTTTAAATGGTATTTGTTAAGTGCTTACTATGTGCTAGACACTATACTAAGCACTGGGGTAGATCCAAGCTAATCAGGTTGGACACAGTCCCTGTTCCACACTGGGCTCACAGTCTTAATCCCCATTTCACAGATGAGGTAATGAAGCACAGTAAGTGAAGTGATTTGCCCAAGGTCACAGGGATGAGACGTGGTGGAGGCAGGATTAGAACCCAGGTCCTTCTGACTCCTAGGCCTGTGCTGTCTTCACTAGGCCATGCTCTCATCGGGTGAACAATGCACTGCTCTGCACACAATAAATCCTCAATGAATACGATTGAATGAATGAACACTGCAGCTATTGTGGGCCTGCTCAGAAATCGAAGGTGCAGCCCACAGACAATAATTAATGATAATAATAATCATCATAACAACAATTGGGGTATTTGTTAAGTGCTTACTATGCACTGCACTAAGCACTGGGGTGGATACAAGCATATTGGGTTGGACACAGTCCCCGTCCTACGTGGGGCTCACAGTCTCAATCCCCATTTTACAGATAAGGTAACAGACGCAGAGAAGTAAAGTGACTTGCCCAAGCTCACACAGCAGACAATGCTACCGAGTGGTTCCTGGGTGCACAACACTGTAATAAGCACCGCTATCTTTTCAGCCACCAACTAATTCCCTGCTAAAATCTGTGGTAGCCAGCCAGCCCAAGCGATGCTCTATAAGGGTCAGTCCCTTGCTATGGCTTTTTGTTTTCGCTGAAGATTTGGGCTTGAGACTGCCAATAAAAAGCCTGAATATTCTTAATTTGGGGTCTTGCCCAGTGTCCTTGGCATAGATTTCTTTCCCCTTCTTCACTGCTCCACTAGCTAGCCGCTTTTCCTGACTGCACTTTGCAGGAGCCAGGGAGTCGGATGGCAGAGAAAATATGCCACAGCAGGAGGGAATTGTGGGCAGGGATCGTGTCTGTAATATTGTACTATCCTGAGCACTTAATACAATGCTCTCTGTATGCAGCAAGCGCTCAATAAATACGATTGATTAATTTACTTAATTCTACAAATATGTAATATTTGTAAGTAGAGAAGCAGCGTGGCTCAGTGGCTCCCCTCCTTCCTCTCCCCCTCGTCATCCCCCCGTCTTACCTCCTTCCCTTCCCCACAGCACCTGTATATATATGTTTGTACATATTTTTTACTCTATTTATTTATTTTACTTGTACATATCTATTCTATTTATTTTATTCTGTTAATATGTTTGGTTTTGTTCTCTGTCTCCCCGTTCTAGACTGTGAGCCCACTGTTGGGTAGGGACTGTGTCTATATGTCGCCAACGTGTACTTCCCAAGCGCTTAGTACAGTGCTCTACACACAGTAAGTGCTCAATAAATACGACTGATTGATTGACTGATTGAAAGAGCCCGGGCTTTGGAGTCAGAGGTCATGGGTTTGAAACCCAGCTCCACCACATGTCTGCTGTGTGACCTTGGGCAAGTCACTTCACTTCTCTGAGCCTCAGTGACCACATCTGTAAAATGGGGATTAAGACTGCGAGCCCCACGTGGGACAACCTGATCACCTTGTACCCGCCCCCCCCCCCCTCCAATAGCTTAGAACAGTGCTCTACACATAGTAAGCGCTTAACAATTGCCATTATTATTATTATTATTATTATTATTATTATTATTATTATTATTATTATTAATTCCAGAATCAGTCACTCAGGGGAATGGGGTTCACTTTTCTTCTCCCAGAGTTCATTACTGCTTTGGAATGTGGAGCTTTTCTCATACGAGTTCCAAATGCTTCACAATACATCATCTTGCCTCATGTGGCCACGTCCTGGACCTCGGTAATCCACGCAGTCCGAGGCCCTCTCCACAGCCACCCACAATGCCCTCTCAGTGGGTCATTCCTGCTTGCTCATGTACTGAATGGACATGGGGAGGACAGCTGGAAAGTCCAGTTAGCAACTTGTCAGAAGACCAATTGTCCAACCGAAGATGGCTATCTGGTGCACTAAAATCTAAGCAAGGAAGGCTTTTCCATTTTCCCTCTTTTTTTGGCATTTGTTAAGTGCTTACATGGCAAGAGAGGCAGCATGGCTCAGTGGAAAGAACATGGGCTTGGGAGTCAGAGGGCATGGATTCTAATCCCAGCTCCGTGACTTTGGGCAAGTCACTTAACTTCTCTGTGCCTCAGTTACCTCATCTGCAAAATGGGGGTGAAGACTGTGAGCCCCACGTGGGACAACCTGATTACCTTGTTTCCCCCCCCCAGTTCTTAGAACAGTGCTTTGCACCTAGGAAGCACTTAAATACTATTATTATTATTATTATTATATACCAGGCACTGTACTAAGCACCGAGGTAGATACAGCCTAAACAGGTTGGACACAGCTTGGACCTAAATTCTAATCCTGGCCCCTCCATTTGCCTGCTGTGTGACCTAGGGCAAGTCACTTGATTTCTCTGTGCCTCAGTTTCCTTATCTATAAAATGGTAATTAAACACCTGCTCTCCCTTCTACTTAGAATGTGAGCCCACATGGTATTGGGACTGTGTATGACCTGATGATCTACCCCAATGCTTGACGCATAGCAAGTGCTTAACTACAACTATTGTTATTGTACATAGTATTATTGAATTATTACTATACAGACATTATTAATAATAATAATGATGGCATTTATTAAGCACTTACTATGTGCAAAGCACTGTTCTAAACGCTGGAGTAGATGCAAGGTAATCAGGTTATCCCACGGGGGGCTCACGGTCTTAATCCCCATTTTACAGATGAGGTCACTGAGGCCCAGAGAAGTGAAATAACTTGCCCAAAGTCACACAGCTCAGAATTGGCAGAGCCAGGATTTGAACCCATGATCTCTGACTCTAAAGCCCAGGCTCTTTCCATTGAGCCATGCTGCTTCTCTATTATTAGTACACAGAGTTATTACAAAGTCACCTCTTCCCACTTGCCCCTTCTACACCAAGCAGAAACTAGTGAGCATCGGCTTCATGACTCACCAGCAGTCCTCTCCTCCTTGTATATCCATTCTCTTCTCCCTCTACTCTCTGACGTATGCCCCATGTGCTTGCCTGGCCTCAACTCCTCATTCCACCTCACTCTCAGTTCTCCTGCAACTGAGGCGTCGCTCGTCTCTTTCTGTTGATGACTTGGGGTTGAGATGGCTAATGAGAAGCCATCTTAATTATTCTTAATTTGGGCTCCTGCCCTATGTCCTCCCTGGAATTCATTCCCCTCACTGGACACCCACCATGGTGCTGTTCTCCCCAGCTTCAAAGTCCTTCTGAAATGCCACCTCTTCCAGGAAGCATTCCCTGACCAAATGCTCCCATTTATTCATTCATTGGTATTTACTGAGTGCTTACCATGTGCAGAGCACTATACTAAGCATTTGGGAAAGTACAATACAACAAACTGTGGCATTCCCTACCCACAACAAGCTTACAGTCTAGAATGGGGAAGACAGACATCAATACAAATAAGTAAAATTACAGCTATCCCAGGTCACGATCAGGTAACTAGCCACCTCAGCACTTATGTACCTACAGCATGTGTAGTGGACAGAGCACCAGCTTGAGAGTCAGAAGGTCATGTGTTCTAATCCCACCTCCACCAGTTGTCTGCTGTGTGACCTTGGGCAAGTCACTTCACTTCACTGGGCCTCAGTTACCTCATCTGTATAATGGGGAGTGAGACTGTGAGCCTCACAGGAAACATGAACTGTGTCCAACCCAATTTACTTGTATCCACCCCAGGGCTTAGTACAGTGCCTGTATTATTATGGTACTTTTTAATAATAATAATAATGATGGCATTTGTTAAGCGCTTGCTATGTGCGAGGCACTGTTCGTAGCGCTGGGGGTACACAAGGTGATCGGGTTGTCCCACATGGGGCTTACAAATGCTTTTTAAATGCTTACTATGTGCCAAGCACAGTTCTGGGCACTGAGGTAGCTACAAGTTCATCACATTGGACACAGTCCCTGTCCCAAATTGGGCTCACACTCTTAATCGCTGGGGTAGATAGAAGATGATCAGGTTGGACATAGTCACTGACCCACCTAAGGCTTACAGCTTAAGTGAAATGAAGTTGGCCCAGTAATGGGAGAATTAGCATTTGTTAAACACTTACTATGTGCCAAGCACTGTTCTAAGCACTGGGGTAGATACAAGTTGATCTTGTACATATTTACTATTCTATTTATTTTATTTTGTTATATTTTGTTGTGATTTCTGTCTCCCCCTTCTAGACTGTGAGCCCGTTGTAAGGTAGGGACCATGTCTATATGCTGCCAACTTCTACTTCCCAAGCGCTTAGTACAGTGCTCTGCACACAGTAAGTGCTCAATAAAAACGATTGAATGAAGGAGTGAATGGCACATAGTAAGCACTTAAATACCATAACTATTATTATTATTACCTTCATCCCTAGCAACTGTGCTACTGAAGGAGCTCTATACACTATTCGTGTATTCATTCTCCAAACATTTAGTCCTTAATCTCCCCAGTCCAGTTGAGTTTTTACCCTTCTTCCTCCCTTTATGTCTTGTCTTATGCCTTTGAGTCACTTCCGACCCATAGCGGCACCACGGATACATCTCTCCCAAAACACCCGGCTCTCCATCTGCAATCGTTCTGGTAGTGGATCCATAGAGTTTTCTCGGGAAAAATCCGGAAATGCTTTACCATTGCCGCTGTCCACACAGTAAACTTAAGCCTTCAACCCTAGACTCTCTCCCACGCTTCTGCTCCCCAGCATGGGTGAGTTTTGACTTGTAGCAGATTGCCTTCCACTCACTAGACACTACCCAAGTTAAAAATGGAATGGGTAGGCCCCTGCTTGACTCTCTCTCCTGTAGCCGAGGCTGGTAGAGTACTGAAAACTCTCCAGGTGCAACCCTGAGAGGTGGTCCTCCTCTCTTGCTAACTGAAAATAATTTGTACCCCCCACCCCCAATAGGCTGTAAGCTCCTCGAGGTTAGGGATTGTGTCTTTCACCTCTAGGGTACTTACTACAGAGCTCAGCATAAAGCAGGAACTCAATAAATACTATTAATCAAGTACGGTTCATTATATCTGGGAGGGCAGGGCAATTTGCTACCCCAATCTCCCTAAAACATTCAGCCCAGATGCACACTTCTAAAATTTGGAGCTGGCTCATTTAGATGAGTATATTGATGATAATAATAAGAATAATAGTGGTATTTGTTAAGCACTTTCCACATGCCACATATCATGCTAAATGTTGGAGTAGATACGGAATAATCAGAACAGACACAGTTCCCTGTCCCACTGAAAATCTCATAGGGAGAGAGAACAGGTCTTTAATCTCCATTTCACAGATGAAGGAACAGAAACCAAGAAAAGTTAAGTGACTTGCTCCAAGTCATCCAGTAATGAGCCCCTTATGGGACAAGCACTGGGTCCAACCCAGTTTGCTTGTATCTACCCCACTGTTTAGAACAGTGCTTGATGATGATAATGGCATTTATTAAGCACTTACTATGTACAAAGCACTGTTCTAAGCACTGGGGAGGTTACAAGGTGATCAGGTTGTCCCAGGGGGGGCTCACAGTCTCAGTCCCCATTTTACAGATGAGGTAACTGAGGCCCAGAGAAGTGAAGTGACTTGTCCAAAGTCACACAGCCGACAGTTGGCAGAGCCGGAATTTGAACCCATGACCTCTGACTCCAAAGCCCGTTCTCCTTCCACTAAGCAATGCTGCTTGGCACACAGAAAGTGCTTCACAAATGCCACAATTACTATTAAGTGGTGAAACCAGCATTAGAACCGAGGTTTCCTGACACCTGGTCCTTTGTTCTTTTCACTAGGCCACACTGCCTCTCCCTCTCCAGTCTGAAGACGGCACTGTACCAGCACTTGGAAGAATGGTTGACCTTGCCAACAAGTGACTGGCATTCCCTTCCCAATCCGGCACAGGCAGACGTCCCCTCTCCGCACTGATGCAATGGTCATTCAAAGCATTTTTGTTGGTCCCTTTTGGTGTCACAATCCGCACAATTCCCTGCTCTAAGGCAGTTTGCCCATTTCCAACTGCCATCTGGCAGGCTGCCCAACCCTGCCTTCTTTGTGGGTGGATGGGTGGGGAGGGTGCTCGTGAATGCTCCTGCCCCAACCTCTGCCCCTTCACCCCCACCTCTAAGGTCTTCAGTCACTGGCTTTGCCTCCTGGCCTCAGAAGGAGGCAGCCTGGTCTAGCAAAAAGAGGTCATGACCGTGAGTTGGGAGTCCCCGTGCTGCCTCGGCCTGCTGAGGTATCTGGAGCAAGTCACAACCTCCTGGGACCTCAGTTTCCTCATCTGTAAAATGGGGATGATAATACCTGTCTTTGCCCCCCTCACAGGGATGCTATAAGACTAAGCCCCCTCCTCCCCACTCCCCCGCCTTACCTCCTTCCCCTCCCCAAAGCACCTGTATATATGCATATATGTTTGTACCTATTTATTACTCTATTTATTTATTTTATTTGTACATATTTATTCTATTTATTTTATTTTGTTAATATGTTTTGTTTTGTTGTCTGTCTCCCCCTTCTAGACTGTGAGCCCGCTGTTGGGTAGGGATCGCCTCTATATGTTGCCAACTTGTACTTCCCAAGCGCTTAGTACAGTGCTCTGTACACAGTAAGTGCTAAATAAATACGATTGACTGAATAAGCCAACTGATGTGAAAGTACTCTGGGAAAAATTCAAGTGCTCTGCCCCAGACAAGGCATTCATTATAATAATACTAATAATATATTATTTGTTAAGCACTTACTATGTGTCAAGCACTGTTCTAAGTGCGGGGGTAGGTACAAGGTAATCAGGTTGTCCCTCGTGGAGCTCACAGTCTTAATCCCCATTTTACAGATGAGGGAACTGAGGCAAAGAGAAGTTAAGTGCCTTTGTCCAAAGTCACACAGTTGACAAGCGGCAGAGATGGGATTAGAACCCTCAACCTCTGACCCCCAAGCCCGTGCTCTTTCCACTAGGCCAAGCTGCTGGCAGGCGCAGACACAAAGCCCGGCTTGATCTCCAACAGCATGGAACGGGACTGTACATCACAAGGTCAGTCCAACGTTCCCATTCTTCGCTCGGCAGCTTCTCTACCAATCTGCTCCCACTTCCCTAAGAGGACAGCAGCTTGGCCTAGTGGATAGACCATGGGCCTCAGAATCAAATGGACCTAATAATCAATAATTATGGTACTTGTTAAGTGCTTACTATGTGCCATGCACTGTTCTGAGCACTGGGGTGGATACGAGATAATCAGATTGGATATGGTCCCTGTCCCACATGGGGCTCACACTCTTAATCCCCATTTTTCAGATGAGGGAACTGAGGTACAGAGGAAGTGAAGTGATTTAGAGAACAGCATGGCTTAATGGAAAGAGCACGGGCTAGGGAAGCAGCGTGGCTCAATGGAAAGAGCATGGGCTTCAGAGTCAGAGGTCATGGGTTCAAATCCTGTCTCCGCCAATTGTCAGCTGTGTGACCTTGGGCAAGTAATTTCACTTCTCTGAGCCTCAGTGACCTCACCTCTAAAATGGAGATTAAGACTGTGTGCCCCATGTGGGACAGGGACTGTGTCCAAACTGATGAGCCTGTATCTCTCCTAGGACTTAAATCAGTGCCTGACATATAGTAAGTGCTTAACAAATACCACGAAAAGAAACAAAGGACGGGATATCAGGATTCCCTGCCTGAAACATGGCCTCCTTCTTAATAATAATAATTTTGGTATTTGTTAAGCACTTACTATGTGCAAAGCACTGTTCTAAGCGCTGGGGAGGATACAAGGTGATCAGGTTGTCCCATGTGGGGCTCACAATCTTAATCCCCATTTTACAGATGAGGGAACTGAGGCCCAGAGAAATTAAGTGACTTGCCCAAAGTCCCACAGCTGACAAGTGGCAGAGCCGGAATTTGAACCCACGACCTCTGACTCCCAAGCCCGGGCTCTTTCCACTGAGCCATGCTGCTCCTGCCTGGCTCCTGCAGCGGCCCCTAACCAGCCTTCTCGGGGGCACTGCCAATGGGCAACTTAGTTCTTGGAAAGAGTACTTCATACTTTTTATCGGGAAGCGGCAAGGCTTAAGGAAAGAGCCCAGGCCTGAAAGTCAGAGGCCCTGAGATCTAATCCCTGCTCCACCACTTGCCTGCTGTGTGACCTTGGGCAAGTCACTTCATTTCTCTGGGCCTCAGTTCCCCCTCTGCAGTGGGGATGCAATACCTGTTCTCCCTTTTACTTGGAGCTTCATGTGGGACCTGATTAGCTCATATCAGCCCCAGCACTTAGTACAGTGCTTCATTCATTCATTCAATCGTATTTATTGAGCGCTTACTGTGTGCAGAGCACTAAGCGCTTGGGAAGTACAAGTTGGCAACATATAGAGACAGTCCCTACCCAACAGTGGGCTCACAGTCTAGAAGGGGGAGGCACTGTGCTTGATACATAGTAGGCACTTAAGTGCCACAATCATTGTCATTGCTATTCTTCTTCTTATTGGGTCAGGGCCGAATAATCCCCCACCCTGGGATTGAATTGCTGCCAAGGAATCAGTGGGTTGCAGACTTGATCCAGCACTCTATTTAGAGTGACCTAAGAGGCTACCAAGTTATGGAAATTTTGAACTCAAAAAACCGAAAGCAGAAATGGCCAACTTGGGATCCTCCCGCCTTTGCTCTTGGAGATCCGCCGCCCCAGAGCGAAGGTGACTTACCTGACCGGCAGCTCTGGCTGCTCCACTCGACAGGGCCTGGGACGCTTGGCTGGCATTGAGGCTTCCAGCTTTTTTCTGGAAAAACACAAGAGGGCAACCTTAGTGTTGGACTATGGATCTCTGAAGGCTCCCCGGAGAAATCTGCTTCCCTAAAAGCAAAGTGGAAACAAAGCCCGAGTTTTCTTGCCTCTAAATATTAACTCCAACACCTTGTCATTTTTAGTATGTTGCCTGAAGATTAACCAAGTCATTGATGGTAAGTGGTCATCAAACCAGAAATGGATGTGGGTACTGCACTTCCAGTTCTGTGCTCTGCTTGACCACTTAGTCCTCTAGATTGCAAGCTCCTTGTAGCTAGGGAATGGGTCTACCAACTCTACAGTATTGAACTCTCCCAAGCGTCCAATACAGTGCTTTGGCACTCACTAAGCACTCAAAAAGTACCATTGATTGCCTTAGACAACAGCAAAAACGGGGGTATTTTATCTGCAATTCCAGTCTACTTCACAACCAGAAATGGTTTTAAAACCATCACCTGAGAGCCACAGTATATTACCACAAATTTATTTAGAGAAGCAGCGTGGCTCAGTGGAAAGAGCATGGGCCTGGGAGTCAGAGGTCATGGGTTCTAATCCCACTCCGCTACATGTCTGCTGTGTGACCTTGGGCAAGTCACTTAACTTCTCTGAGCCTCAGTTATCTCATCTGTAAATTGGGGATTATGACTGTGAACCCCATGTGGGACAACCTGATCACCTTGTATCCACCCTCAGTGCTAAAAACAATGCTTGGCATATAGTAAGCGCTTAACAAATGCCATTATTATTACTATTAATGTACAAATTAGAGTAAAACTTTTCCCAAGACACAGGTTTATATTAATAACCACAAAAGACCAGGGCCCTGCAAGAAGGGGCTTTGTCTAATTGGATCAGAGAAGCCCTAAAACAGACACGTCAAACTCTTGCCTGTGGCTGGCTAACATTTTCCGCTACCCATCGAAAAAAACGGTAAATTACTGTTAAACAATTTGGAAAATCATTAGCCACCAAACATGTTAGCATTAAGTACAGCAGAGGAAATGAAATGGGTGAATAGCATGGCTTGAAGCAGTAATAAATAATTATGGTATTTCATTAAGTGCTTACTACGTGCCAGGCACTTCTTCTAGACTGTGAGCCCACTGTTGGGTAGGAACTGTCTCTATATGTTGCCAACTTGTACTTCCCAAGCGCTTAGTACAGTGCTCTGCACACAGTAAGTGCTCAATAAATACGATTGAATGAATGAATAAATGCTGGGACGGATACGAGCAAATCAGGTTGGACGCAATCCCTGTCCCACATGGGGCTCATAGTCTCAATCCCCATGTTACAGATGAGGTAACTGAGGCTCAGAGAAGTAAAGTGACTTGCCCAAGGTCACACAGCAGATAAGTGGTGGAGCTGAGATTGTGGCCTGATAGAAGGAGCATAGGACTGCGCGTCAGGAGACCCGGCTTAACCACTTGCTTCCTGAGTGATCCTTGGCAAGTCATTGGACTTCCTTTGTACCTCAGTTTCTTCATCTGTAAAATGGAGATTAATTACCTGTTATGCTCTTAAACTGTGAGCCCTGTGTGAGACATGGACTGTGTCTGAGCTGACTGAATTGGATTTACCCCAGTGCTTAGAACATAGTAAGCACTAAAATGCAATAGTAATAATAACAATAAACAGTTTAGGTCAAGAGGAGCGGACTAATCATGAGGGAGAGAATATGCAGGGTGGCCATTCATGAGGTTTTAAAAAGGACTGCCCAATAGAGAGCTGGCAGATACAGCACGGGCTTGGGAGTCACAAGAACCTGGGTCCTAATCCCAGCTTCACCACTTGTCTGCTGTGTGACCTTGGGCAAGTCCCTTCACTTCTCTGCGCCTCAGTTCCCTCATCTGGAAAATGGGGATTAAGATGGTGAGCTCCATGTGGGACAGGGACTGTTTCCAATCTGACTAGGCTGTATCTACCCCGCAATTTAGCACAGTGCCTGACACATAGTAAGCAGTCCACAAGTACCACTAAAAAAAAAAAAAAGCCCTATTCAGATTGTCTAACACATGGAATTGATTGACTGATTCTCTCGTGGATGAACACGTTAGTGCAGAAGTAAATATCCACAGGTATCCATCAATCAATTAATCCAACCTGATTAACTTGTATATACCCCAGCATGTAGTACACTACCTGGCACATGTAAGCGCTTAACAAATACCACAATTATCATTATTATTAGCCACAATACTGTCCACCGGCCAGCTCCCGTAGCCGGGTCCCATGGCCCAGACTCAGCAGCAGCAGAGGCGTTCCGGCAGACCCTGGGTTTGGGGAAGGAAAGACTCAGGAGCAACTGGAAGGGCCGGGATCAATGAGGAAGCACTCTAGCTTCCTCCCAATCTAGGTAGATGTCCACAAGATGGCAACAGATATTGAGAAGAAGCGTGGCCTGGTGGGAAAAACCAGGGGCCTGGGAGTCAAAAGGACCTGGATTCTAATCCTGACTCCCCTACTTGTCTGCTGTGGGACCTTGGGCTAGTCACGTCTCTGTGCCTCAGTTTCCTCAACTGCAAAATGGGAATTTGATACCTGTTAATAATAATAATAATTTTGGTATTAAGCGCTTACTATGTGCAAAGCACTGTTTTAAGCGCTGGGGAGGTTACAAGGTGATTAGGTTGTCCCACGGGGGACTCATAATCTTAATCCCCATTTTACAGATGAGGTAACTGAGGCACAGAGAAGCTAAGTGACTAGCCCAAAGTCCCACAGCTGACAAGCGGTGGAGCCGGGATTTGAACCCATGACCTCTGACTCCCAAGCCCGTGCTCTTTCTACTGAGCCACGCTGCTTCTCTCTGTTATTCCCTTCTGACACACACACTTAGTCTGTGAGCCCCATGTGGGACAGGGACTGTATCCAACGTGCCTACCCTGTATTAACTCCAGTACTTAGTACAGTGCCTAGCACATAGTAAGCACTTAACAAATATCATAAAAAAGAAAAGAAATGGGTGCGATGCCTCCTGGGCCTTGGGCCTGATTTCTGGGGGGACGCTGCTGCTGTCGTCGCCAGGAAGTGAGTAGGAAAGGGAAGGAGAGGGAGGAGAAGCCAGCGGAGAGACTCTCACCTACCGTGATCCCAACCTGGCACTCACCCAGGTGGACGCAGCTGTCCCGGAGGGCCACGACAACAACAGCAGCAGCAGCAGCAGCAGCGGCAGCGGTGACAGGGGCCACAGGACAGACCCAGTGACAGAGCCCCGCCCCCACGTCTGCCAACCACTCGACATCTGAGAAAGTGATTTAGCTCAAAGTTAAGCCGAATTTTCGCTTCGACAAGAATCCCCCTCATTCATTCCCACAAACACAGAAGTGGAGGGAGAAGGCAGAGTTCACCATGCAGCAGAATGGCAGAGGTGCTATTCCATCCTCACTTTATTGAACACTTAGCGGGGGCATGTGGGATGCTACAGGGAAAGCCAAACATAAGAACAGCAGAACAAACCTCAACCCTAAATGTAGACTTCTTCATCAGGGATTTCCTCAACTTTCCTTTAGCTCCCAGTGCTGGGGAAGGGAAACAGGCCACAATATTTTCAATCCTTATAAATCTTTCCCCACTTCTCCCCTGTGGACTTTTCTCTAATCTAACTCATGGGGACCCCCCTATATTATCCCCTGCCAGTTCTCCCTGACCCCCACCAATGACAGCTCTGTGACAGACATTGATTCATTCAATCGTGTTTATTGAGCGCTTACTGTGTGCAAGGCATCTGGTTATCCTAGCCCACCTTACACATGTAACAGAGTTCACTACCTCCTTATGTTTACTCTGTCCTCGAGGTAGCAACAGAGGGCGATCGGCTTGAAATAAGATTGGAAAACTCTGCTTGTCGCACACCTTGAATTGCATCCAATGGGATGTGTCAGAAAGCCCCAAGCCTTCTGTGGTCCACAAATCTCTGGTCTTGCCAGCCACAGCATGAATTAGCGGCCCTGGGAGTCAGAGGACTGAGACTCCAGGGTCAGCTTGGCCCCTGGCGCACTGTTTGACCTCAGAAAGGAGTCTGAACCTCTCTGGGACTCAATTTCCTTCCTCATCTGTAAAATGTGGTTAATACCATATTTCCTTGCATAATTGCCCCTCATCTTCTGTATGATTTTTGCAACCCCCACATCCGGGGAGGGTCTATTACATGGGGAGAACAGGAAAAAAATGGGAGAAAATAAGGGAAAAGGAAAAGAGGGGAGAAGGAAGTGAAAAGTAAGGAACACTCAATACTGTCTCTCTTCTATTGCACTCTCCCAAATGCTGTATACAATAAACACTCAGTAAATTACAGAAACATCCCCCTGTTCCCCTTCTCTACCTGTTCTGGAGTTTGCCATTATGAAGAATAAGCTAGTTTCCCCATTAGAAGCCTGACTTCTTATGTTACTATCTGACTCTCCCTTTCTTCCCACCCTGGAGCTTGCTGTTGAGAAGCAGCATGGCTCAGTGGAAAGAACACAGACTTTGGAGTCAGAGGTTGTGGGTTCAAATCCCGGCTCCACCACTTGTCTGCTGTGTGACTTTGGGCAAGTCACTTCACTTCTCTGGGCCTCAGTTACCCCATCTGTAAAATGAGGATGAAGACTGTGAGCCCCACGTGGGACAACCTGATCACCTTGTATCTATCCCAGCGCTTAGAACAGTGCTCATCACATAGTAAGCGCTTAACAAATGCCATTATTATCTTTGAGACTGTAAGCCCACTGTTGGGTAGGGACTGTCTCTATATGTTACCAATTTGTACTTCCCAAGAGCTTAGTACAGTGCTCTGCACATAGTAAGCGCTCAATAAATACGATTGATGATGATGTTATCACTGCTTACATTTATCAATATGCAGTATTAAAAAAAACAAAAAAAATGATTCTTCCTCAAATATTTGGGGTGGAGGTTGGAATTAATTGAAGGCAATAATAGAGAAGCAAGCAGTGTGGCTCAGTGGAAAGAGCATGGGCTTGGGAGTCAGAGATCATGGGTTCTAATCCCGGCTCCGCCACTTATCGGCTATGTGACTTTGGGCAAATCACTTAACTTCTCTGTGCCTTACTTACCTCATCTGTAAAATGGGGATTAAGATTGTGAGCCCCAGGTGGGACAACCTGATCACCTTGTATCCCCCCAGTGCTTAGAACAGTGCTTTGCACATAGTAAGCGCTTAATACCATCATTTTTTTTATTTTTAATGTGAGTAATTACAGTAATACCTCACTCTCCTACCTTCCCAGAGACAATATGAAAGCAAAATGAATTAAGGTGAAAGCATTTTAAAAAAGTAAGAGTGCTATACAAATTCTACAACAGTACTAAGGCAACCTCTCTGTCTCCCAGGCAACAGTACTGTGGTAACCCCTCCATCTCCCAGGCAACCTCTCCATCCTACCCTACTAGGGCAATGCTTGCTGAGCCTCCAGAATCCATAGGAGGCCAAGCGAGAGCAGGGAACATGTCCAATAATTCCACTGCATTGTATTGTCTCAAGTACTCAGTACAGCGCTCTGCACCTAGTAAGCACTCAAAAAATATGATTTTTAATAGAATGTTAGGTGCTTAATAATAATGATGGCATTTATTAAGTGCTTACTATGTGCAAAGCATTGTTCTAAGCACTGGGGAGGTTACAAGGTGATCAGGATGTTCCATGTGGGACTCACAGTCTTAATCCCCATTTTACAGATGAGGTAACTGAGGCCCAGAGAAGTTAAGTGACTTGCCCAAAGTCACACAACTGACAATTGGCGGAGCCTGGATTTGAACCCATGACCTCTGACTCCAAAGCCTGGGCTCTTTCCACTGAGCCATGCTGCTTCTCATAGGTGCTTACTATGTGCCATACCCTGTACTAAGCTCTGAGGTAAATACAAGCTGATCAGGTTGACTGATTGCTTGGCAGGCTGATTTTCAGCTTGCAAGAATCCCTTCAACTGTCCGGAGACGGGAATTCACTCAATTGTATTTACTGAGCATTTACTGTGTGCAGAGCACTGTACAAAGTGCTTGGAAAGTACAATTCAGCAATAAATAGGGACAATCCCTGCCCTCACCGGGCTTAAACTCTTGGTGCACTCCTCCTTCCTCACACTGGAGGTGTCTGAGTGGGGCTTAACTCCCTTTTATCATCTAAAAGCCCTTCACACTATTTTTCAATCAACTGTATTTATTGAGTGCTTACTGTGTGCAGAGCACTATACTAATGGCTTGACAGAGTTTCTCCAGAATAAAGCATAAGAGCCTTGTGTAGTGGCAAGAAAAAAAATACTTATTCACCTGAAAATATCATACCCTGCAAAATAAATTCATAGAGAATACTAGTCTTCCAAAATGGAAACCAGAATTTCCTTTACCAAATACAAAAAAAAAATAACTGAGTACTTGGATTTTATCCTATAAGGGCAATTTACACATTCAACTGAAGTGCTGCTTTTTGTAATCTTTGTCATCAATACTGAAATATGCTGAACCTGGACAGCTGGGTGCTCTGATTCATTCATACATTCATATTTATTGAGCGCTTACTGTGTGCAGAGCACTGTACTAAGCACTTGGGATGTACAAGTTGGCAACATATAGAGACGGTCCCTACCCAACAGCAGGCTCATAGTCTAGAAGGGGGAGACAGACAACAAAACAAATTAACAAAATAAAATAAATAGAATAGTACATATGTACAAGTAAAATAGAGTAATAAATATGTACAAACATATATACAGGTGCTGTGGGGAGGGGAAGAAGGTAGGGTGGGGGGATGGCGAGGGGGAAGAGGGGGAGAGGAAGGAGGGCGCTCAGTCTGGGAAGGCATCCTGGAGGAGGCGAGCTTTCAGTAGGGCTTTGAAGGGAGGAAGAGAGCTAGCTTCGCAGATGTGCGGAGGGAGGGCATTCCAGGCCGGGGGGAGGATGTGGGCTGGGGGTTGACGGTGCGACCGGTGAGAACGAGGCACAGTGAGGACAGGTTAGCGGTGGCAGAGGAGCGGAGCGTGCAGGCTGGGCTGGAGAAGGAGAGAAGGGAGGTGAGGTAGGAGGGGGCGAGGGGACGGAGAGCCTTGAAGCTGAGAGTGAGGAGTTTTTGCCTGATGCGTAGGTTGATTGGTAGCCACTGGAGATTTTTGAGGAGGGGAGTAACATGCCAAGAGCGTTTCTGCACAAAGATGATCCAGGCAGAAGCATGAAGTATAGACTGAAGTAGGGAGAGACAGGAGGATGGGAGATCAGAGAGGAGGCTGATGCAGTAATCCAGTCAGGATAGGATGAGAGACTGAACCAGCAGGGTAGCGGTTTGGATGGAGAGGAAAGGGCAGATCTTGGCGATGTTGCGGAGGTGAGACTGGCAGGTTTTGGTGACGGATTGGATGTGAGGGGTGAACGAGAGAGTGGAGTCAAGGATGAGACCAAGGTTGTGGGCTTGTGAGACGGGAAGGATAGTAGTGCCGTCAACAGTGATAGGAAAGTCAGGGAGAGGGCAGGGTTTGGGAGGGAAGATAAGGAGTTCAGTCTTGGACATATTGAGTTTTAGATGGTGGGCAAACATCCAGATGGAGATGTCCTGAAGGCAGGAGGAGACACGAGCCTCAAGGAAGGGAGAGAGCGCAGGGGCAGAGATGTAGATTTGGGTGTCATCAGCATAGAGATGATAGTTGAAGCCGCGGAAGTGAATGAGTTCACCAAGGGAGTGAGTGTAGATAGAGAACAGAAGGGGACCAAGAACTGACCCTTGAGGAACCCCTACAGTAAGGGGATATTTACAGTAAGGGCTACAGTAGATATTTAATTCTAATCAAATACAGTACTTTAGTGTTGGGAACCAGCGTTTACCAGCCATAATTGTTGGATCATAAAGTTCCCTAATTTAGGAGCTTGTTCCCAAGAGAGGCCCTATTTGTCAATGCTGTTTGATTAATGGGAATTTACAACCGTGAAGCAGTGTGGTTTAGGGGATAGAACAGAGGCACAGGAGTCAGAGGGCATGGGCTCTAATCTCATTTATGCCCCATACCTGCTATGTGTGACCTTGGGCAAGTCACATCACTTCTATGTGCTTTAGTTTCCTTTTCTGTAAAATGGGGGTTCAATACCTTCTCTCCCTTTCCCTTAGAGTGGGAGCCCCTTAATAATGATGGTATTTGTTAAGCATTTACTGTACGTCAAGCACTTTTCTAAGCACTAGGGTAGATACAAGCTAATCAGATTGGACACAGTCCCTGTCCCATATGAGGCACACAATCTTAATCCCCATTTTACAGATGAGGAAACAGACACAGACAAGTTAAGTGACTTATCCAAGGTCACACGGCAGACAAGTGGTGAAATCGGGATTAGAACCCCTTATGAGACAAGGACTGTGTCCACTTGATTATCTTGATCTACCCCAGCACTTAGCACACTGCTTGACACCCAGTAAGCACTTAAATGGGTACCACAATGACTGTTATCTCAGAGTTTATCATATGGTACACACATGATTAATAATTATTATAATTATGATGAGACAAGAGATGGTTCTCATGGAGCTTACAATTTAACAGAAACGTGCCAGCCAGGTGTCACAGATTATAGAGTACTAATCTACCCCCTCTCCCACCTGCCTCAGCTCTGGACAAACTCCCAAGGAGCATGGAGTTACTAAAGAAGTTCCCTCCAGGTGACTCTGCACCATCCAGAAGACTCTGAGGGCACAAAGTGCATTTGCGGTATACAATCCAACATCCAGAGACTGGCCTGAGGGAAAACTTGGCTCCCTCCCGTTCCCCCTCAACTACCCATCACCCTCCTCCCACTGAGCCTCAGGGGGGCCTAGAGATGGAGGAAAAAAGCAGGTCCAGGGGCTGGGGTGGCAAGAACTGATTGGAGAAAGAGGGAGCAAAAAGACCAGGAAGTGAGAAAAGACAGAAGAGAAGAGGGTGTAACTTCTCCCCTGAATCGACCTCCCTACCCTGCCCCTGTAGTAATAATAATTATGGTATTTGTAAAGTGCTTACCATGTGCCAGGCACTGTTCTAA
Organism: Tachyglossus aculeatus; assembly: GCF_015852505.1. Lineage (NCBI taxonomy): Eukaryota > Metazoa > Chordata > Mammalia > Monotremata > Tachyglossidae > Tachyglossus > Tachyglossus aculeatus. The sequence goes on along the minus strand of NC_052088.1, from coordinate 28,748,584 downwards.
GCCCTGGGAGTCCCTTTCCCATATGGTGCTCACAGTCTTAATCCCCATTTTACAGATGACGGGAACTGAGGCACAGATAAGTGAAGTGACTTGCCTAAGGTCACACAGCAGACAAGTGGCAGAGCAGAGATTAGAACCTCGGTCCCTGCTCTAGCCACTAGACCAGGCTGCTTCTCAATGCCATGCCCAGTCCACAGAAAAGACGCACCACAGAGGGACCACTGAAGGCCGGAGCTGAATTGACCCCAAGCCAGACCTCTAACCTAAACCTGGACCGGTTCCCCAGCCTGTCTGTATCCTGCCCTGATTTCCCAGACCTGTCTTTAAGTGCACAGAGCTTGCCATTTTCAGAGGCTTCTTGTGACCGGGACAATCAAACTCACTCTCTAGCTCCAACTTTATCTGTCTACTGACTTTCAGGGTTTAACTTCCTCCCTGCTGGCCAGAGCTCAGTAGTCAGCTAATTGTATTTACTGAGCACATACTATGTACAGAACACTGTACTAAGCACTTGAGAGAGGACAATACAACAGACATTCCCTGCCCACGACAAGTAGTGAGAAGCCCAAGGAAAATATCACAGCTTCCTCTGAGCTGTGACACGTGGAAGGGTACAATCTTCCAAGAGCCTCCCTGATTTGAACCAGGGCCTCGGCCATCTTTCCATAGTGCCCCAGCACTACCCACACATCACGACACTTAGCCACCGTCATCAGACCACAAGTTAAGCCGTCCCAAACTGGTGCCATTAAAAATACATCTAGATTATACTGGAGCAACTTCAGTTCTTTCTAGCTAGGAGCTGACAGCTTTATCCTTTCTAGAATATCTGATCATTATTTATTCTTAACAAAATCTGAAGTCAAGTTAGATTGCTAATATTTCCATCAGCTTACAAGCATTGAGTATTGTTACCCTTTATTGAATCTCCTGGGGCCTGGAGATGGTTTATATTCTGCCCTATTTCTGACATTCTGAACATCTACCGGGTTAATCTCTCCTCTGACGGTGCTGGAAAAATTGAAGATACTGGTGGGATTATGTACACATCTATAAACTCCGTGGCTTCCCTACGTTAATTTATTTTAGCGCCTGGCTCTCCCTCTAGAATTTATGGTCCTTGAGGGCAGGAATCATGTCTACCTGTCTAGAGAAGCAGCGTGGCTCAGTGGAAAGAGCAGGCGCTTTGGAGTCCGAGGTCAGGGGTTCAAATCCCAGCTCTGCCAATTGCCAGCTGTGTGACTTTGGGCAAGTCACTTCACTTCTCTGGTCCTCAGTTCCCTCATCTGTAAAATGGGGATGAAGACTGTGAGCCTCCCCGTGGGACAACCTGATCACCTTGTAACCTCCCCAGCGCTTAGAACAGTGCTTTGCACACAGAAATCACTTAATAAATGCTAACATTATTATTATTACCAACTCTATTGTACTGTACTCTCCCAAGCACTCAGTACAGTGCCCTACACACAGTAAGGGCTCAATAAATACAGTTGATTAATTTTGATTTTCACTGATATTCCAGGGAAATAGAATTAATCCTATAGGAATTCAGGTTTGCAGGTCTGGAAGATGCTTCTGGGAGGTTAGACTCTGTCTGGGCTGAGAGAGTGATCTACCAGAGTTTGGACAAGATGCTAAATTCATCCTGCAGTGCGTAAGGAAGGAGAGGTTCACCTCAAAATAATAATGATAATAATTGTGGTATTTGTTAAGCTCTTACTATGTGTCAGGCACTGTACTAAGCATTGGGGTGAATACAAGCAAATCAGGTTGGACAAAGTCCCTGTCCCACATGGGGCTCACAGTCTTAATCTCCATTTTACAGATGAAGTAACTGAGGCACAGAAAAGTGAAGTGACTTACCCAAGGTCTCACAGCAGGCAAGTGGTGGAGCTAGGATTAGAATTCAGTACCTTCCGACTCCCAGATCTGTGCTCTATCCACTAGGCCATGCTGCTTCAGTCAATCTATCAATCTGTGGTATTTACTGGGCACTTACTCTGTGCAGAGGCCTGTACTGAGCACTTGGGAGGGTAAAACTGATTTAGTAGACATGATCCTTGCCCTCAAGAATCCTACAGATCTGGAGCACTCCACCACTAAATGGACACATCCTAAAGCCTGCTATAATACCAATAATTGTAATATTTATTAGTCACTATGCACCAAGGACTGTGCTAAGCACAGAGGAAGATGTAATACAAACCTAATCACACATAGACCCTGTCCCTCTTGGGGCTCATGGTTTAAGGGGCAGATATTGAATTCCTATTTTACACTTGAGGAAACTGAGGCACAAAGAAGTGAAGTAGGTCACCCAGAAAGCAACTGGCAGACCTGAACCCAGGTCCTCTCTACTCCCAATCCTGCACTCTACCCACTAAGCCACACTGAACTCCAAAATTCCATCAGCGCTTGAATTAGTAGTTCTTTTGAATAAATTGTTTACTGCTATGAGTTCAAGAAAACGATCCATTCAGACCTAACTCACAGATCCCAAGCAACATGAGAAGCAGTGGGGCCTATTGGATAAAGCACGGGCCTCAGAGTCAGAAGAACCTGGGTTCTAATCCCTACACAGCCACTTGTCCGCTGTGTGATTTTAGGCATATCACTTCACTACCCTGTGCCTCCGTAACTCTCATTCATTCATTCAATACTATTTATTGAGCACTAACTGTGTGCAGAGCACTGTACTAAGCGCTTGGGAAGTACAAGTTGGCAACATATAGAGACGGTCCCTACCCAACAGTGGGCTCACAGTCAAACTCTCACCTGTAAAATGGAGATTCAGACTGTGAGCTCCATGTGGGACATGGACTGGGTACAACCTGATTACCTCGGATCTACCCCAGAGCTTAGAACAACGCCTGGTGCATAGTAAGCACTTAAATACCATAAACAAGCATTTGGCTCTAAGTCTCACCCTCTAGGCCATCTCCCTGCTGCAGGCTACTCTGCTCCAGACAACAAGCAGTTAATCATCCAAATCCATCTGCACCATGGGGGTTGGGCTAGCTATTGCCAGCAGAGGGGCACATTTCCAGGATGCCAAGCCATGGTGCCAAGGATGGGAGGCCGGAGGGGAGGGCTTGGGACTTCCAGGAAGTGGGATCACCCTGGCTGGTGTCCCTTGGAGTGGGGGATTGAGGTGGGGCCTAATCAGCCAATGCCCATCATTTCCCACCCGCCTGCGCCCTGAAATGACAGGTAAACCCATCGGGCCTCTGGAATCTCCCCAGAAGGCCGCAGGGCCAGTCCGATCTCGCCATTCCAGATCTCCAGGAGAACACAAAGGTGTGCCCAAGTCTTCTATTCAACACCACCAATCTATGGCTGGACCAATGATTGGCTTTGTCGGCCTCTAATGAGATCTGTAACATGGCCTGTGATTTCATTTTCATGGTCTAACCTCATGAGTCCCCATTTCATTTCCCCCTCTAATTGCAAACACTCCACATTTGAGCTTTGATTTTCAGGTCTCTGATCTGCAGGGCTATGGAGGCCCACCTTCCTGCTGGCAGCTACGTGAAGTCTGCGATCTGCCGATTCAGAATAAGCACTCATCCCAAGTCTTCATTCCCACCCATCTGAGACCCTTAAAACATTGCTCTTCCCAAGTGCTTCAACTGATCTCTCCCAATGAGAGAATATCACCTACCATTTTCCATAAAGGCAAGCTGATAGCATTGCCATTTATTTCTCCCTTTCTGCATCCTTATACCCATCCCCTCCAGCCCACACCCCGCAGATAATGGATTGGGTTATAGGGCTTATTTGTGTCAGAAAATTGGCAACTCATTGTGTAAGAACTCTAGGGAGTTCCAGAGGCAAAAGACTCTTTAAAACACTGGCAGCATTGCTTCCCTAGGCGACTGGATCAAGTCCAGTTGTTTCAGCGGATCCAAAAGCAAAAATACAAAAAAAAACAAAACAAAACCAACACCCAAAAACAGCTCAGACGTGGAAAGCTGAATGAGAAAAATAGAGTCATATTGTTACTGACTATAAAAGCCTTCCAGAAGGGTTCTTATTTAGTAGAATGGTGCCACCCATAACTACATCAACTATATATTTAGGACCATAAATTATACAGTAGGCTCACAATAAAATTGCCCTTCTGCCTAGAAATCAAACATAAATAAATTGCCTTCCCAGCAGGCGTAGTCAAAATGCAGCACAACCAACACAAACCCAGAGTAAAGAGGTTGCCTAGTGGATTCATTCAATCGTATTTATTGAGCACTTACTGTGTGCAAAGCACTGTACTAAGCGCTTGGGAAGTACAAGTTGGCAACATATAGAGACGGTCCCTATCCAACAGTGGGCTCACAGTCTAGAAGGATGGATAAAGCCCCGGGGCCTGGCTTTGGGAAGCTCTTAACTACCATACATCCTGGATAAGCTGGGACCATTCTGGATTTTTGTAGCCTGTGCTGGGCCATTCTGGAAAAAAAAATATATATATATATACCAGTGCCCCAGAATTGTCCCTGTTAAGCTTGAGCAGCCCAGGGGAACCCCATCTTCAGATGATTCACATTAAGTGCCTGGATTTGGGAGTAGCATGGCCTAGTGGAAAGAGCACAGGCCTGGGAATCAAAGGAGCTGAAATCTCATCCCATCTCCACCACTTTGCTGTGTGAAATTGGGCAAGTCACCTCACTTCTCTGTGTCTGTTTCCTCACCTGTAAAATTGGGATTCAATATCTGTACTCCCTCCACCTGATACTGGGAGCCCCACAGATGACAGAGACTCCTCTCTCTGATTATCCTGTACCTCACCTAGTGCTTTGCACATAGTGAGCACTTGAAAAAATACCATAATAATAATGATGGCATTTATTAAGTGCTTACTATGTGCAAGCACTGTTCTAAACGCTTGGGAGGTTACAAAGTGATCAGGTTGTCACACGGGGGGGCTCACGGTCTTAATCCCCATTTTACAGATGAGGTCATTGAGGCCCGGAGAAGTTAAGTGACTTGCCTATGATCTTTATTATAACCATTTGCATTTAAACCCGTTCTGGTTTGAGCCTCTAGCATTCTGCAACTATGCCATTTGGACACCCCAGAATGTTGAGGGTCTTTAACCCCTCACTTCCCAAGAGATGGTATCCTGATTGTCAACAAAAATAACATGGTCAGCCTACCTACAAATAGTGGACGAGGCATGGCCTAGTGGAAAGAGCACAGGCCTGGGCATAAGAGCACCTGGTTTCAAATCCCGGCTCCGCCACTCATCCACTGGGTGACTTTGGGCAAGTCACTTAACTTCTCTGTCTCTCAGGTTCCTCATCTATAAAATGGGAATTAAATCCTACTCTCTCCTACTTAGACTGTGAGCCCCACATAGAACAGGGATTGTGCCTAACCCAATTATCTTGTTTATACCCCAATGCTTAGTACTTAAATATCACAAATACACACAAAAAAAATTAGTCATTCAGTCCTCAAAAGCATCAGCCTTAGTTCCCCACCCTGGGCCCTGCCCCAGCCCATGCCTTCAGGGAGTGCTGAATCTTCATGCAGACCAAGAATGCCCCTGCAGATGGTTAATCAGAGAGCTGCCCTGGAGAAGGATGAGGACGAAGAGCAGATAATAATAACAACAACAATAATAATAATAATAATAATAATAATAATAATAATAACTGGGGTATTTGTTAAGCGCTTACTGTGTACCAGCCACTGTACTAAGCACTTGGGTGGATACAAGCAAATGAGGTTGGACACAATCCCTGTTCCGCATGAGACTTACAGTCTCAATCCCCGTTTTACAGATGAGGTAACTGAGGCACAGAGCAATGAAGTGAATTACCCAAGGTCACACGGCAGCCAAGTGGCAGATCCGGGATTAAAACCCACGGCTCCCAGGCCTGTGTTCTATCCACTAGGCCATGCTGCTTCCTACGGATAGCAATATCGCTGGCAGTTAATATTAAAACCAGCAAAGAAAGAAGATAAAGCTAGTCCCACTGAGAAGCCACTCCTGAGCAAACAGGAGCAGTCTTCTGGCTTCCTGTTCCACCGATGAGGAAGGGGAAATCTGGATTTAGCTTAGTTCTAACACGGGCAGCATTTTACTTTGCAGCTCAACAGGTAGGAAGGCCCGAAAGAACCACAAGGTTCTTTAGTTGCAAGTTTTAGAGGGACTTGAGAAGCGGCGACTCTTCTGTAACTTCTGTGTGCCTCGGTTCCCTCATCTGCAAAATGGGGATTCAATGCCTGTTCTCCCTCCTACTTTAAATGTGAGTCCCATGTAGGACCTGATGATTTGTGTCTACCACAATGCTTAGGTCAGTGCTTGGCACACAGTAAGTGCTCAACAGGTGCACTTTCAACTGGTTCAAGCTGCTTGGCTGCCAGCTCATCCTCCTTGCACTCAATCCCACCCTTGGCTTTGTTTCTTTGATTTGAATAGCATTCGTTAAACGCTTACTATGTGCCAGCCACTATTCTAAACGTTGGAATAGATACAAGCTAATCAGATTGGACACAGTCCTTGTCCCACAGAGGGCTCACGGTCTTAATCCCCAATTTATAGATGAGGGAATTGAGGCCCAGAGAAGTGACATGACTTTCCCAAGTTCATACAGCAAGCAAGTGGCAGAGCTGGGCTTAGAACCCACGTCATTCTAACACCCAGGCCCATGCTCTATCCCTTAGTCCGTGCTGCTTCTCTCTGGCTTTTGATGAGAAGCCCATTTTAGGGCTATTCCCGGGAGAATTAGGGCCTATGGTGAAGTTGGGAGTTGGGAAGCAGGGGGAGAAAAAAAATCAGGATGCCTCTTTCAGAGTTGCAGCAGGGAGTTCGAAGAACAAAGCCCCAGAGTGAATTTCGGGAAGAAACTGGAACATCCCAGTTCTTCTGCTGCTTCTGGTTCCTGTGGGGTGGAGCTTCTGCAGTGATGCCTCCCTCCCTCCCTCCCACAGAGAAGGGCTGCACAAGGCCACAGGTGGCTGCCCCAATTTCCCCTAAACTAAGGGAGCCTCTGGACCTCCCTCCCAACCCCAATTTAGGGGTGTGGGAGTGAACGTTGCATATCCTCAAACACCCCGCTTCCTACCCCTTCCTTTCTGACACAGAAGGGGGTGGCAGCAGGAAATAGGAGGGCTTAGTCAGAGAAGGCCTCTTGGAGGAGATGCGATTTTAATAAGGATTTGAAGGTAGAGAGAGTGGTTTGTCAAGCCCCCCGACCCCTGGGGTCTCAACTTGATCAATCAATCAATCAATCGTATTTATTGAGCGCTTGTGTGCAGAGCACTGTACTAAGCGCTTGGGAAGTACAAGTTAGCAACACATAGAGACAGTCCCTACCCAACAGTGGTGGGCTCACAGTCTAAAAGGGGGAGACAGAGAACAAAACCAAACATACTAACAAAATAAAATAAATAGAATAGATATGTACAGGTTAAATAAATAAATAGAGTAATAAATATGTACGAACATATATACATATATACAGGTGCTGTGGGGAAGGGAAGGAGGTAAGATGGGGGGATGGAGAGGGGGACGAGGGGGAGAGGAAGGAGGGGGCTCAGTCTGGGAAGGCCTCCTGGAGGAGGTGAGCTCTCAGTAGGGCTTTGAAGGGAGGAAGAGAGCTAGCTTGGCAGATGGGCAGAGGGAGGTCATTCCAGGCCCGGGGGATGACGTGGGCCGGGGGTCGATGGCGGGACAGGCGAGAACGAGGCACGGTGAGGAGATTAGCGGCAGAGGAGCGGAGGGTGTGGGGTGGGCTGGAGAAGGAGAGAAGGGAGGTGAGGTAGGAGGGGGCGAGGTGATGGAAAGCCTTGAAGCCCAGGGTGAGGAGTTTCTGCCTGATGCGCAGATTGATTGGTAGCCACCGGAGGTTTTTGAGGAGGGGAGTAACATGCCCACAGCGTTTCTGGACGAAGACAATCCGGGCAGCAGCATGAAGTACGGATTGAAGTGGGGAGAGACACGAGGATGGGAGATCAGAGAGAAGGCTGATGCAGTAGTCCAGACGGGATAGGATGAGAGCTTGAACGAGCAGGGTAGCGGTTTGGATGGAGAGGAAAGGGCGGATCTTGGCAATGTAATCAATCAATCAATCGTATTTATTGAGCGCTTACTATGTGCAGAGGACTGTACTAAGCGCTTGGGAAGCACAAATTGGCATCACATAGAGACAGTCCCTACCCAACAGTGGGCTTACAGTCTAAAAGTTACTCCATAAGTTACAGCTTATGGAGTAGGAACTTTCTCTGGCTCCTAAACAGGAAGATCAAGTCTGCCAGCAGTCCTGGCTGTGGGAGAGAAGAAAGGTGGGGAATTCTGGGAGAGAAAGACCATTTCAAGATGTCTCAAAGTCTCTCTACCTGCAGGAGCAGCCTTCCCAGGTCTACGCTTTGCCCGGAAGGATGGCTCCTGCCGTGGGACTGATCCCATAGGAATCTCTCTCCTTGTTTCCCCTCTTCCAAATGCTAGCCTGGGCACATGACACCACAACCTAAGGCCCTGGAAGGGATGAGCCCAAGATATGGATTCACTCTGTGGAACACAACACAAACATTTTGCAAAGATAAGAATCAAAGAGAGCCCATTATCGTCAGTGCAAATGCCATCCCGTGATATTGTAGGCATCTTATTATATACATTATGTTATGTACATAGTAGTAGGCCTATCATTAGTAAGGGGGAGAGGTTATCCGTAACTATTCCTTGGAAGATATTTGGTTATTAGATGCATTATTATGGAGCCAATCCTATATGAATCAGCCAAGTTAGCATCTCTGAGACATACTAAGGGAAGAGGCAAGGATAGGGATGGTTCTATGGTACTCTCTCATGTTCTTTTTAGCAAGTGTGTCCCCAAAAGTTCCTCAAATCTTAGGATAAGAATGAAAGAATGACCCCCCACCGCCAACCTATACATACACACACGTGGGGGTTATTCATTCAAATATAATAATAATAATGGTATTTAAGCGCTATGTGTCATGCACTGTTCTAAGCGCTGGGGTAGATACACAGTAATCAGGTTGGACAAATCCCTGTCCCACATGGAGTTCAGTCTCAATCCCCATTTTACAGCTGAGGCACAGAGAAGTTAAGTGATTTGCCCAAGGTCACACAGCAGACAAATGGCAGAGACAAGATTAGAATGCATGCCCTCTGACTCCCAAGCCTGTGCTGTTGCCACTAGGCCAGGCTGCTTCTTCATCACGGGTAGGGATCATATTGACTAACTCTCCCAAACACTTATTACCATGCTCAGCATGGAGAAAATTCTCAGTAAACACCATGAACTGATTTAGAGCAAGTCACAGTCAGAAAAAATAAGTTGTAGCCTGAGAACCTGTTAGACTCATAAATTCCAGATTGGGGACGTTTTGAAGGGAAATTTAATCACAAGACTGAATTATGTATCTCTTCACAACTATAGAGTGTTTCATGATTCTGGTAGCAGAGTCCTATCCAAACAGATCCTTTGCACGTTAACTTTAAGAGAGAATAATTGCGTATCTGAAAGGGAAAAATAAAAAATTCTGGGCTCTCTTGAAAGCGCAGAAAGTGCATAGTGGAGTAAATGTGAATACTTTATGGTACAAGTAAATTAGGTTGGACGTTGTCCCTGTCCCTCAAGAAGCTCACAGTCTAAGTAGGAGAGAGAACAGAACTGAGTACAGAGAAGTTGTGACTTCCTCAACATCACACAGCAAGCATTTGGCAAAGTCAGGATCAGAACCAAGGTCCCTGACTCCCAAGACTATGCTCTTTCCACTCGGCCATGCTTCTATATATGTGAAGTTTCCTTCTTTTTCTGCTGTCAGCAAACAAGCCCAAACACAGCACATTCCTCTGTGGAACCTCAAGACCAATTACTTCAGTGGGGTCTGAACAAAATGATTTTTTGTTACACTGTAGGCTCTGAGGACATCTCTTTTAAACTCTATTGTACTCTTCCAAAGATCTTAACCCATTGTTCTGCACACAATAGATTGAAAGCTCCCTGATTACTCAATGGCATTTACTGAGCACTTACTGTGTGCAGAACACTGTCCTAAGTGCTTGGGAGAGCTCCCTAACCCCAAAGAAAGCGCTGAGATCGGATCTAAACTCTACTATCCCCACCCAAGCACTTGGTGCACTGCTTTGCACACAGTAAACTGTAAGCTACTTGAGGGCAAGGATCAGGATTTCTAACCTGGTGTGCTCTCCCAGATGCTTAATGCAGTACTCTGCAAAGAGGAAGTGCTTCAATAAATACTAACCGATCAACCGACTGATCCGCTTCCTTCCTCATCTCAGAGCAAGGCCTGCTGACCCAGAGAAATCCACAAAAGTAGGCAGAGAAGTGGGATAGAGGAGGAGCAAGCCAGATGTTCTTCAGAGAGCTACGATGCAATGAGACTGCCCGATGCCAATGATGCCTTCTGCCTGCCCACTCTCAGGAGCTGGTTGAGCTGCAGTGGGGAAGCTTGCCCAGCCCCACCGGGAACATACCACCCACAGCTCCTGCAAACACTTTAATTACGTTTGATTGGTGATTCGAAGAGGAGACCCAGTGCTTGATGTGAAGTAGGTGGGCAGGATTGATGACAGCTTTTCATTTGGTCTTTCCTTTTTTTGTGCCACTTTAAGCCTGACTCGTTTGGGAGTCCAAGGGACGGTTTGGAAAGGAAAAGTAAGGGAATTGGGTTTATAAAGTGACTATTCAACTTGAATGTGGGACAAAGTGCAGAGGCAGCATTTTTATGGGAAAGCACTGGGGAGAAGCAAGCCAAATTTGAAAACCAGGTACGTCAGAGATGCCCATTTTGGGCACTTCTTTGTCTCACTCTGCAGCACTTGAGTCTTGTCAGGTGCCAAGTATACTTGAGGGAGGGAGACCAACACACACGTCTGGGAACAAACACCATCTTCATTCTTCCAGATGCAAATTTATAGTGGGAGAAGGAGGTGCCAACATGACAACCAAAAGGGTCTCCTAGTGCTAAGAAGCCAGGCCTGGGAGTCAAGAGATCTGGCTTCTAATCCCAGCTCTGCCACTTGTGTGCTGTGGGACCCTGGGTGACATCACTTCACTTCTCTGTGTCTCAGTTTCCTCATCTGTAAAATGGGAATAAAGTACCTGTCCTCCCTCCTATTTAGACTTTGAGCCCCACATGAAACAGGGACACAGTCCCACCTGATTAGCTTTTAACTACTCCAGCACTTAGATGACATAGTTATTATTCTTGTTATCATTATCAATGGTACTCTCCCATGTGTAGAAGCAGAGTGGCTTAGCGGAAAGAGCATGGGTTTGGGAGTTAGAGGTCGTGGGTTCTAATCCTGGCTCAGCCATTTGTCAACTGTTTGACTTTGGACAAGTCGCTTAACTTCTCTGCTCTTCCGTTACCTCATCTGTAAAATGGGGATTAAGACTGTGAACCCCATGTGGGACAACCTAATTACCTTATATCTATCCCAGTGCTTAGAATGGTACTTGGCACATAGTAAGTGCTTAACAAATATACTTATTATGTTCTTGTACTCTCCCAAGCAATTTTAGTAAACTGCTCTGCACACAGTAAATGCTCAATAAATATGATTGCTTGATCCAATCATCAGGTCCCTCAAGTACCTAGCAGGATATTGAACACATCTGTTAAAGTGCAGATGCTGAAACCCCAGGATAAATTGCAAAATGTCTATACTGGGGGCCAGATGAAGTCAAGGAAAGCTGGGGCACGGACGGAAGGTTTAAATGGTATTTGTTGAGCTCTTACTAGATGCCAGGCACTGTACTAAGTGCTGGGCTAGACCCAAACTCATCAAATTGGACACAGTCCATGTCCCACATGGGGCTCAAATTCTTAACCCCATTTTACAGATGAGGCAACCTGAAACCCAGAGAAAATAAATGACTTACCCACGGTCAATCAGTAAACAAGTGGAGGAGCCGGGACTAGGACCCAAGTCTGTGCACTTTCCACTAGGCCATGCTGTTTTAGGGTGACCAAAAACACAATCCATTCAACCCACCTCCATTCTGCCTGACTTCTTCTGGCCTCTACTGAAGTGTGACCATCCAACCTCTGATAATCTGGCCAGGGTACAGAAAGATTCATCTACACCTGAAAGGCCCTCTATCTTGGAACCCAAGTTTGTCTGAAGGAGCACAGTTTACTCACCAATCACATTTGTAAGTTAGAAAGCACAGTCATCAGTGATAAGAAACAATAGCAAGCAGTGTGGCCAAGTGGAAAGAGCATGGGCCTGACAGAGGATTTGAGTTCTAATCCTGACTCTGCTGATTGTTTGCTGTGTGGCTTTGGCCAAGTCACTTCACTTCTCTTAGGAGCAGTGTGGCCTAGTGGATAGAGCATGGGCCTGGGAATCAGAGGACTTGGGTTCTAATCCTGGATTTGCCATTTGTCCACTGTGTGACCTTGGGCAAGTCACTTCACTTCATCTCAGTTGCCTCACCTGCAAAATGGGGATTAAGACTGTTAGCCCCATGTGAGATGTGGACCGTGTCCAAGCTAATTAGTTTGTATCCACCCCAGCACTTAGTAGGTACCTGGCACATAGTAAACACTTAATAAATACCACATTAATTATTATTCTCTGTGCTTCAGGTTCCTCAACTATTAAATGGTTATTAAATCCTACTCCCTCCTACCTGGACTGTGAGTCCCATGTGATACGAGACTCTGTCCAAACTGATAAACTTTTAATGAACCCAACACTTGACACATAAAAGAGCTTAACAAATACAATTTTATAAAAGGGGACTCAAGTCCCAGAAGAGCAGTCTAGACCTGTAATCTTGCCTCGCTCTGACTCTGCCAGGTTTGCGGGCCAGACAAGCCAGATCACCTGCGGGAAGGATGACTAGGTGGAAGGAAGGCTTTGGAAAGTCTGTCCCGGAAGGGGAGCAGGGATGTCATGGCTGCTTTTGCTCCTACAACTGCTAAAGGATATGCTAAAATCCCATCTTCTTAGCCCAGGTACAAGGCACTAAAAGGGCTCCCCAGGCACAGGTGACAGCAGAGAATGTATCCCATTCATTCAATAGTATTTATTGAGCTCTTACTGTGGGCAGAACACCGTACTAAGTGCTTGGAAAGTACAATTCACCCGAAACCACTGACTGTTGTCCCCCCACCAAATGACCTCAAACACAGGTTAATCAATCATATTTCTTGAGTGCTTACTGTGTACACAGCACTGCATTAGGTGCTTGGGAGAGCACAATGTAACAGTTGGTAGACATGTTCCCCGCCCACAGTGAACTTACAGACTAGGGTCATTCATCCAATCATATTTATTGAGTGCTTACTGTGTGCAGAGCACTGTATTAAGTGCTTGGGAGAGCACAATGTAACAGTTGGTAGACATGTTCCCTGCCCACAATGAACTTACAGTCTAGGGTCATTCATCCAATCATATTCATTGAGTGCTTACTGTGTGCAGAGCACTGTACTAAGTGCTTGAGAAAACAAAACAATAAACAATGACATTCCCTGCCCACAGTGAGCTTACAGTTTGGCAGGGGGAGACAGATTAATATGAATAAATTGCAGATATGCACATAAGTTCTGTGGGACTGGGGAGAAGAACAAAGGGAGCAAGTCAAGGCCACTCAGAAGGGAGTAGAAGAAGAAAGGGGGGCTTAGTTAGGGAAGACCTCCTGGAGGAGATGTGCCTTCAATAAAGCTTTGAAGGGGTGGAAGAGTAATTGTCTGTCAGATTTGAGTCAGGAAGACATTCCATGACTGAAGCAGGATGTGGGCAAGGGGTTGGCGGTGAGATAGGTGAGACAGAGGCACAGAGAGAAGATTAGCATTAGAGGAGTGAAGTGTCCGCAGGCTGAGTTGGAGTAGGAGAGAAGCGAGGTGAGATAGGAAGTGGCAAGGTGGTGGAGTGCTTTAAAGCCAATGGTGAGGAGTTTTTGTTTGATGTGGAGGTGGACGGGCAACCACTGGAGTCTTTTGAGGAGTTGGGCGACACGTCAAACATTTTTGTAGATAAATGATCCGTGCAGCAGAGTGACGTATGGACTGGAGTGGGATGAGGCTGGAGGCTAGGAGGTCAGCAAGGCAGCTGAAGCAGTAATCCAGACAGGACAGGATGAGTGATTGTATTAACGTGCTAACAGTTGGGACAGAGGGAAAAGGGCAGATTTTAGTGATGTTGTGAAGGTGGGACCGACAGGATTTAGTGATGGAGGGTCATCTGGAAGAGACCTTTCTTGTGTTCGTTCGTTCATGCTCTCTCTCTCTCTTTCTCCTGGTTGCAAGTCTAACAGGACAGCCCAATGCTACTGAGAACAGAGGCCTATGAGGTCCTAATCTATTCCAGACAACCAGAGTCAAGAATCTGCTTCCTTCCCATCCCTGAAGTTCTCTCTATTAAGGCAAGGAAAGCAGTGTGACAGTGGAAGGAACATAAAGCTAGGAGTCAGAAGACCTGGGTTCTAATTGCAGGTCCATCACTTGCCGGCTTTGTGACCTTGGATAAGTCACTTAACACTTCTGTGCCTGTTTCCCTACCTGCTAAATGGAGATCAAATACCTCTCCTCCCTTTCCCTTAGACTGTGAGTCTCAATTCATTCATTCAATCGTATTTATTGAGCACTTATCATTCAATCGTATTTATTGAGCGCTTACTGTGTGGAGAGCACTGTACTAAGTGCCTGGGAAGTACAAGTTGGCAACATATAGAGACGGTCCCAACCCAACAACGGGCTCACAGTCTAAAAGGGGGAGTGTTGCAATTATTAGGTTCCTTCTTCCCAGGAATCAGAGTGCACCCGAAGTGTTTAAAAAGTAAAGTCCACCCTCTCTGAATGCACCAATTTTCCATTAGTCTTTGGCCTTATTTCCACCTGGGCTCCTTATCATGGTTTCCCCTTAACACAAACCTTAAATGCAAACCTTACCTAAAACCAGTTTGCACTCCCAACATATCTAAATTACAAACCTTAACAACCTTATCTGTCCCAGATAAACTCCCAACCTTGGAGGAATCAATAATTCATGGCAGATTCTCTCAAGAGTAAGAGGCCAAAAGAAAACACAAGACTGACCATTTCCTGGCTTTGGAGACCCTCAAGGCCTGCACAATACATAGTATTCCAACTTAAACAGGAACTGCTCTCCATCTGAATTAATAATTAATTTTGGTGCCAAGATATCCTTAAAGTGAGGCTCAGCTTGTCTGTCAAATGTTCAAATTGTCTATTCTCTTGCTAGGAGCTTAAAAAGCTAAAGTTGGGTTGTTCCTTTTTAATGACATTTGTTTCACACTTACTACGGGCCAGGCACTGTACTAAGCACCAGGGTAGGTAGGAGATCTCTCCTATGAATACAGGCCTTATCGGGGCAGGAGAGTTTGCATATGCTGATGAAGTTTAGAGCCACGTCATATATCGTTACTCATAATGGAAAGGTCTAAGCCGAAGCATCAAAGTCGCTTCACCTGTGCTGGGCAGCAGCAGCACGGGAAAGAGTCAAGTGATCAAGGGATCAAAACGTTTATCAAAAACAACGGAAGAGACTCAAGATTTTATTGCGTGGAAAAAGGAAACTGTAAACCACATCCGTATTTTTACCAAGAAAACTCTATGGATACGTATGCCAGAATGACTCTGTCATAGAAGATGGGATGTTCTGAAGAGCGTGTGTCCACAGAGTCCCTATGGGTCGGAAACGACTATGGCATTTCAAGAAGATGATACAAGATAATCGAGTTGGACACAGCCCACGTCCCACATGGGGCTCGCAGTCTTTTAACCCCCATTTACAGACAAGGTAACTGAGGCTCAGAGAAGTTAAAACCCTTGCCCTAGGTCACACAGCAGATAAATGGCAGAACCGGGATTAGAACCCAGGTCTTTCAGATTACCAGGCCTGTGCTCCATCCAACAGACCTCGCTGCGTCAATCGATACCATTGATTGATTTCAATCAGTGCTTTTGGGAGAGATATCAATACTAGAGTAGATATAAAACAGTATGTTTGTTTGAAGGACAAGAAAGCCCCTTCTGGGGAATTAATCATTATTTGGTTAGGTGGCAAAACTTGAGAAGCACATGGCTTCTACTGCCTATGCTAGTTCTCTCCAACTTTTCCATCCTTTAGATAAAGGGATACCATCAGCCTCCCCATCCACCCAGACTCCTATTTTAGAATGCCTCAATGCCTCATAACTTCAAGCCTTCTTTTCAATCATTTTACTGATGACTACCAGTTATACTAAGCTTTTAGCGACATTACATTCAGGTACACGTTACCATCCAGCATTTTGTAGAAATACCTCGATTGCTTCGGATCCTCTCTTCTCCCCTGGTTTGGAAGGTGTCCCACCTGGTTTGGTGCCAACTTGCTGTAAAAATAAAAACAGGGATACTAAATAAAGGAAAGGTACCACAATAATATAGAAGCATCTTTCATCCTAAAAGGCTCTGTGACCTAGTGGGAAGAGCAGATGCCTCGGAGTCAGGAGACCTGGGTTCTTGTCCCAGCTCCCCCAGTTTTCTGCCGTGTGATCTTGGGCAGATGTTACCTAGGCCTCAGTTTCCTCATCTGAAAAATGGGGATTCAATGCCTGGCCTCCCTCCCCATTAGATTGTGAACCCACAGAGGGTCAGGGACTGTGTTTCATTCATTCATTCAATCGTATTTATTGAGCACTTACTTTGTGCAGAGCACTGTACTAAGTGCTTGGGAAGTACAAGTTGGCAGCATATAGAGACGGTCCCTACCCAACAACGGGCTTACAGTCTAGAAGGGGGAGACAGACAACAAAACAAAACATGTGGACAGGTGTCATCAGAATAAATAGAAGTAAAGCTAGATTCATTCATTCAATCCGTATTTATTGAGTGCTTACTGTGTGCAGAGCACTGTACTAAGCGCTTGGGAAGTACAAGCTGGCAAAATATAGAAACGGTCCCTACCCAACAACAGCCTTACAATCTAGAAGGGGGAGACAGACAACAAAACAAAATATATTAACAAATTAAAATAGAATAGTAAATATGTACAAGTAAAATAGAGTAATAATAAAACATATATACAGGTGCTGTGGGGAGGGGGAGGAGGTAGGGCAGGGGGGATGGAGAGGAAGGAGGGGGCTCAGTCTGGGAAGGCCTCCTGAAGGAGGTGAGCTCTCAGTAGGGCTTTGAAGGGAGGAAGAGAGCTAGCTTGGCGGATGTGCGGAGAGAGGGCATTCCAGGCAAGGGGGAGGACATGGGCCAGGGGTCGATGGTGGGACAGGAGAGAATGAGGCACAGTGAGGAGGTTAGCAGCAGAGGAGCGGAGGGTGCAGGCTGGGCTGTAGAAGGGAGGTGAGGTAGGAGGGGGTGAGGTGATGGAGAGCCTTGAAGCCGAGAGTGAGGAGTTTTTGCCTGATGTGTAGGTTGACTGGTAGCCACTGGAGATTTTTGAGGAGGGGAGTAACATGCGCAGAGCGTTTCTGCACAAAGATGATCGAGGCAGCAGCATGAAGTATAGATTGAAGTGGGGAGAGACAGGAGGATGGGAGATCAGAGAGGAGGCTGATGCAGTAATCCAGTTGGGATAGGATGAGAGATTGAACGAGCAGGGTAGCAGTTTGGATGGAGAGGAAAGGGCAGATCTTGGCGATGTTGCGGAGGTAAGACCTGCAGTTTTTGTGACGGATTGGATGTGAGCGGTGAACGAGAAAGCAGAGTCGAGGATTCATTCATTCAATCATATTTATTGAACGCTTACTGTGTGCAGAGCACTGTACTAAGTGCTTGGGAAGTACAAGTTGGCAACATATAGAGACGGTCCCTACCCAACAGTGGGCTCACAGTCTAGAAGTCTTTTTAGACTGTGAGCCCACTGTTGGGTAGGGACCGTCTCTATATGTTGCCAATTTGTACTTCCCAAGCACTTAGTACAGTGCTCTGCACATAGTAAGCGCTCAATAAATACGATTGATGATGATGATAGAAGGGGGAGACAGAGAACAAAACAAAACATATTAACAAAATAAATAGAATAAATATATACAAATAAAATAGAGTAATAAATATGTACAAACATATATACAGGTGCTGTGGGGAGGGGAAGGAGGTAAGGCAGAGGGGATGGGGAGGGGGAGGAGGGGAAGAGGAAGGAGGGGGCTCAGTCTGGGAGGAGGGGGCTAAGTCTGAGGATGACACCAAGGCTGTGGGCTTGTGAGATGGGAAGGCTGGTAGTGCCGTCAACAGTGATGGGAAAGTCTGGGAGAGGGCAGGGTTTGGGAGGGAAGATAAGGAGTTCAGTCTTGAACATAGATGCACATCATAAACAAAATAAATAGAATAGTAAATATGTACAAGTAAAATAGAGTAATAAATCTGTACAAACATCTATAAAGGTGCGGTGGGGAAGGAGGTAGGGCTGGGGGGATGGGAGGGGGAGAGGAAAAAGGGGACTCAGTCTGGAAAGGCCTGTTTGATCTGATTATACTGTATACTGTATCTAATCCTAGGGTCTAGCACAGTTCTCAGCACATAAACAGCACTTTACAAAATTCCACGAATTCAGTTCTGAAAGTAAAACCAAAGCATCAGACATCAATGAGCAATCTAGGGAGTCACCCTGTAATTAGTCAAGTAGGGATCTGACCAACACGACCAAGCCGACAGCTTGTCTCTGGCAAAATGTGTCACTGGATCTTAGACTCCAAAGAGCCAAGACTGTGGGCAGGAGATGGCATCTCAGAGCAGAGCTACCATGGGTAACACCAGTTTGGGACTAACTCGGTCAATCGGTGGTATTTATTGAGCACTGACAGTGTGCAAAGCACTGTACTAAACCCTTGGGAGAGTCCATAGTTGGTAGACATGCTCGATGCCCACGAGGAGGTCAGAGGGGGTCATCCATTGGAAGCAGCATGGCTCAGTGGAAAGAACCTGGGTTTTGGAGTCAGAGGTCATGGGTTCAAATCCAGACTCTGCCAATTGTCAGCTGTGTGGCTTTGGGCACGTCACTTAACTTCTCTGTGCCTCAGTTACCTCATCTGTCAAATGGGGATTAAGACTGTGAGCCCCCTGTGGGACAACCTGATCACCTTGTGACCTCCCTAGCGCTTAGAACAGTGCTTTGCACATAGTAAGAGCTTAATAAATGCCGTCATTATTATTATTATTATTATTAATCCTGGCTCTGCCACTTGTCAGCTGCGTGACCTTGGGCAAGTCACTTAACTTCTCTGTGCCTCAGCTACCTCATCTGTAAAATGGGGATGAAGACTGTGAGCCCCATGTAGGACAACCTGATTACCCGATTACCCCAGTGCTTGGCACATAGTAAGCACTTAACAAGTACCAACATGTGAAATGCCCCTTGGTTCCTCAGAAGTCTTCCTTTAAAGGGGACATCCGGCTGATCCTTGGGAATAGTTCCACAGCCTCGCCATAATCAGTTGGTTTTTATCAGGAATTTACTGCGGATAGAGCGCTGTACGAGGCATTTGGGAGGGCACCGATTAATCAGTGTTATTTATGGAGCGCTTACAGTGTACAGAGAATGGTAACCAAAGGTCGGGAGAGTACTATGCAACAGAGCTGGCAGACACAGTCCCTTCCCACAAGAAGCTTATCACCTAGAGGGGGAATCAGGCATTGAATTACAGATATGTACGTAAGTATTGCAGGGTACAATGGAACTGAAAGACATGATCCCTGCTCTAAAAGCTGTTACAAGCACTGTACAAGATGCTTAGGAGAGAACAGAATTTAGTAACATGATCACTGACATCAAGGAGCCCACAGTCAACTCTGTAATCTATTTGTATTAATGTCTGTCTCCGTCTCTAGACTGTAAGCTCATTGTGGGCAGGGAATGTTTTCCTCTCCGTTATATTGTACTCTCCCAAGCTTTTAGTAAAGTGTTTTGCACACAGTAAGTGCTCAATAAATAGAATTGAATGAAGTGTGCAGAGACTGCACAAGGCACTTGGGAAATGGACATGAACCCTGCCCTCAAGGAGCTTACAGTCACTAGACTGGGCTGGGCTTGCTCCAAGGTGGATTGAGGATGTTCCTGTTATTGTCAGGGAGCACCAGTTAAATCCATCCCACGGAAGCCAATCCCTGTCCAAGAGCTCAGAAACCCAAAATAATCCCAGCAACCACAGTTCGGTCTCTCACTGCAGACCTCCCCATGCCCAGGAGGCCCAGTGGGATCTAGAGGGAAGAGCACAGGCCTGGGAATCAGAGGACCTGGGTTTTAATCCCAGCTCTGCCACTTGTCTGCTGTGTGTGTGTGTGTGTGTGTGTGACCTTGGGCAAGTCACTTCACTTCTGTGGACCGCCTTCAGTTACCTCAGGCTGTAAAATGGGAAGACTGTAAGTCCCATGTGGGACATGGCCTGTACCCAACTTATCTTATTGCTACACAAGTGCTTGGCACATAGTAAGCGCTCAATAAATACCATTGATTGACCAGTCACCTTTGGATCAACAGCTCACTCCAAAACCATTTTGATCCTCACCCCATCTCCATAGCACTTATGCCCACACTCTTATACTCTGCTATTTCCCTTATCTGTATTTAATGTCCATCTCCCCCACTAGACTATAAGCTCTTTGAGGGGCAGGATTAGGTATCTAGCAACTCCAAGGAGCAGCGTGGCTTAGTGGATAGAGCATGGGCCTGGGGGTCAGAAGGTCATGGCTTCTAATCCTTGTTCCGCCACTTGTCTGTTGTGTGACCTTGGGCAACTCACTTCACTTCTCTGTGCCTCAGTTACCTCATCTGCAAAATGGGGGTTAAAATTGTGAGCTTCTCTTGGGACCACCTGATTACCTTGTATCTACGCCAGCACTTAGAACAGTGCTTGGCACATAGTAAGTGCTTAACAAATCCTTCTACAGCCCAGACCACACCCTCCGCTCCTCTGCCACTAATCTCCTCACCGTGCCTCGTTCTCGCCTGTCCCGCCGTCGACCCCCGGCCCACGTCCTCCCCCTGGCCTGGAATGCCCTCCCTCCACACATCCAAGAAGCTAGCTCTCTTCCTCCCTTCAAGGCCCTACTGAGAGCTCACCTACTCCAGGAGGCCTTCCCACACTGAGCCCCCTCCTTCCTCTCCCCCTGCCTCCCCTCTTCATCCCCCTGCCTTACCTCCTTCCCCTCCCCACAGCACCTGTATATATGTATTTATTACTCTATTTTATTTGTACATATTTATTCTATTTATTTTGTTAATATGTTTGCTTTTGTTCTCTGTCTCCCCCTTCTAGACTGTGAGCCCACTGTTGGGTAGGGACCGTCTCTATATGTTGCCAACTTGTACTTCCCAAGCGTTTAGTCCAGTGCTCTGCACACAGTAAGCGCTCAATAAATATGATTGAATGAATGAACAAATACCATAATTATTGGTATTAAGTGCTTACTTTGTGCCAGGCACTGTACTGAGCACTGGAGTAGATACAGGTTAATGAGGTTGGACACAGTCCGTGTCCCAAGTGGGGCTCACAGTCTCAAATCCTATTTTACAGATAAGGTAACTGAGGCACAGAGAATCGGAATACCTTGCCCAAGGACACACAACAGAGAAGTGGTGGAGCTGGAATTAGAAAACATGACCCTCTGACTCCCAAGCTCTTGCTCTACCCCCTACACCATGGGAGAGAGAACAATATTTGAAACTCCATTTTACAGATGATGAAACTGAGGGACAGAAAAGTTAAGTGACTGCCCAAAATCATTCAGTAACAAAGCAGCAGAGCTGAGTTTAGAACTCATTCCTCTGCTCCCCAAGCCTGGGCTCTTTCCATTAGACTACACAGCTTTGCATCTGTACAATAGAAATAAGATCAAAAATAAAAATATAGCCTATACAAAAAGTGATTGAAATAATAACACTAGTGGTAGTCATTAAGCACTCATTAAAATGCCAAGCTAATTATCTTCTCTCTACCCTAATGTTTAGCACAGGGTTCAGTATATAATAAGCACTTAAAAACCACAATTATTATGTTAACTGCTTTAAATGAATCAGTCAAATAATCCTTGTGGATCAAGATGTGTTAGTACTTGTCAGATCAGAACTTAAAAACATGTAAGGCCATCAGCAAGACCATCCTAGGTCTGATCCAAGTATCCAAATGAATCATACTTACTGAGCGCTTACTGTGTGTGTGTAAAGCACTGTAATAATAATAATTCATAATTATGGCATTTTTTAAGCACTTACTAGGTACCAGGCTCTGTACTAGGCTCTGGGGTAGATACAAGCAAATCAGGCTGGACAGAGTCTCTGTCCCACATGGGGCTCACAGTCTCAATCCCCATTTTACAGATGGGGTAACAGAGGCACAGAGAAGTGACTGGCCCAAGGTCACACAGCAGACAAGTGGCAGAGTAGGGATTAGAACCAATGACCTTCTAACTCCCAGGACCGTGCTCTATCCACCATGCCATGCTGCTTCTGAAAGTTTCATACAATCCAGCCCAGAATTACCTCCACTGACACCAAAGGGCACTTGAAGCAACAAAGATGGTAGAAATCAAGGAAGGCAAACAACTGTCTAATCAGGCCTGGATCCATAAATCCCTAACTCTCCCCTCCCTTTTAGGCCTTTCTCCCATCAATCTTTCCAACTCCATCTTGAATTCATGTCTAGTGTCTGCTCTATACAGAGAAGCAGCATGGCTCAGTAGAAAGAGCATGGGTTTTGGAGTCAGAGGTCATGGGTTCAAACGAGTTGAACTTGAACGAGTTGTCTACACGCGCTGCCTAGAATTCCTCAACAACAACTCTCTCCTCGACCCCCTCCAGTCTGGCTTCCGTCCCCTTCATTCCACGGAAACTGCGCTCTCAAAGGTCACCAATGACCTCCTGCTTGCCAAATCCAACGGCTCATACTCTGTCCTAATCCTCCTCGACCTCTCAGCTGCCTTTGACACTGTGGACCACCCCCTTCTCCTCAACACGTTATCTGACCTTGGCTTCACAGACTCCGTCCTCTCCTGGTTCTCCTCTTATCTCTCCAGTCGTTCTTTCTCAGTCTCTTTTGCAGGCTCCTCCTCCCCCTCCCATCCTCTTACTGTGGGGGTTCCCCAAGGTTCAGTGCTTGGTCCCCTTCTGTTCTCAATCTACACTCACTCCCTTGGTGACCTCATTCGCTCCCACGGCTTCAACTATCATCTCTACGCTGATGACACCCAGATCTACATCTCTGCCCCTGCTCTCTCCCCCTCCCTCCAGGCTCGCATCTCCTCCTGCCTTCAGGACATCTCCATCTGGATGTCCGCCCGCCACCTAAAGCTCAACATGTCGAAGACTGAGCTCCTTGTCTTCCCTCCCAAACCTTGTCCTCTCCCTGACTTTCCCATCTCGGTTGACGGCACTACCATCCTTCCCGTCTCACAAGCCCGCAACCTTGGTGTCATCCTCGACTCCGCTCTCTCATTCACCTCTCACATCCAAGCCGTCACCAAAACCTGCCGGTCTCAGCTCCGCAACATTGCCAAGATCCGTCCTTTCCTCTCCATCCAAACCGCTACCCTGCTCATTCAAGCTCTCATCCTATCCCGTCTGGACTACTGCACTAGCCTTCTCTCTGATCTCCCATCCTCGTGTCTCTCTCCACTTCAATCCATACTTCATGCTGCTGCCCGGATTATCTTTGTCCAGAAACGCTCTGGACATATTACTCCCCTCCTCAAAAACCTCCAATGGCTACCGATCAATCTGCGCATCAGGCAGAAACTCCTCACCCTGGGCTTCAAGGCTGTCCATCACCTCGCCCCCTCCTACCTCACCTCCCTTCTCTCCTTCTACTGCCCAGCCCGCACCCTCCGCTCCTCCACCACTAATCTCCTCACTGTACCTCGCTCTCGCCTGTCCCGCCATCGACCCCCGGCCCACGTCATCCCCCGGGCCTGGAATGCCCTCCCTCTGCCCATCCACCAAGCTAGCTCTCTTCCTCCCTTCAAGGCCCTGCTGAGAGCTCACCTCCTCCAGGAGGCCTTCCCAGACTGAGCCCCTTCTTTCCTCTCCCCCTCGTCCCCCTCTCCATCCCCCCGTCTTACCTCCTTCCCTTCCCCACAGCACCTGTATATATGTATATATGGTTGTACATATTTATTACTCTATTTATTTATTTATTTATTTTACTTGTACATTTCTATCCTACTTATTTTATTTTGTTGGTATGTTTGGTTCTGTTCTCTGTCTCCCCCTTTTAGACTTGTGAGCCCACTGTTGGGTAGGGACTGTCTCTATGTGATGCCAATTTGTACTTCCCAAGCGCTTAGTACAGTGCTCTGCACATAGTAAGCGCTCAATAAATATGATTGATTGATTGATTGATTCAAATACCAGCTCCACCACTTGTTACCTGTGTGACTTTGGGCAAGTCACTTCACTTCTCTGGGCCTCAGTTACCTCATCTGTAAAATGGGGATTAAGACTGAGCCCCACATGGGACAACCTGATCACCTTGTAACCTCCCCAGCGCTTAGAACAGTGTTTTGCACATAGTAAGCGCTTAATAAATGCCATCATTATTATTATTATACTTTGCTTCAAATCCCCAGCTTTCCACGTTTGCAAGAAAAGGTTTTTTTTTCCTTTGACTTGTTTTGGTTCTTCCATCTCTATGCCTCAGGGAGGGCCTCCACCCTCCACACCCAGGTGTTGTGGAATTTGGTGAACAACAATTGCATTCACCCTCTCCAAACTCCATCCACCTTTTGCCCTTCTACTGAAGAGTCTCCATCTTTTCAGCCTGTCACCACTGAGATGTGCCATTCCTCCCCCACAATTATTTTATTCATTCATTCAATGGTATTTATTGAGCACTTACTGTGTGCAGACCACTGTCCTAAACTCTTGGAGATTACAATACCACAATAAACAGGCACATTCCCTACCCACAACGAGCATTTGAGTTGTCTTTAATAACAAAACACTTAAACTCACTGTCTAAATAAGAGGAAGAACAGGTATTTAATTTCCACTTTACAGGCAAGAAGACTGAAGCATGTAGAAGTGACTCACCCAAAGTTACAAAGCAGACAAGTGGTGGAGTCAGAATTAGAACCCAGGCCTATGACCTTTATATTAGCCCACACTGCTTCTCTGTACTTCCTCCAATTTGGCTACTTCCTTCCTAATCTATCTTCCAAGTTATTATGGTGGCACGTCTCTGACTTTCGTTTTCTAACCGAAGTTATTTTGCTGACAAAATATGGCCTTCTGAACCCAGGCCCCACACCCTCCCCTGCGGTCCTCATTCCAACCCAGACAGCAGCTCCTTTCATCAATCCATCAATGGTATTTGAGTGCTTACTATGGGCAGAGCACTTTACTAAGCGCTTGGAAGAGGACGATACAACAGAGTTAGCAGACATGTTTCCTGCCTACAATGAGCTCACAGTGTAAAGGGGCAGACAGACATTAACGAAAATCCAATTCTTCTGGTCTAATCCAGGCAAGTCCGGGGCTTGTTCTGGGCTAACAGATGTCCAAAGCTGTGCAGTGGCTGCTTAGAGAAGCAGCGTGGCTCAGTGGAAAGAGCACAGGATTTGGAGTCAGAGGTCATGGGTTCAAATCCTGGCTCTGCCAATTGTCAGCTGTGCAACTCTGGGCACATCACTTAACTTCTCTATGCTTGTTACCTCATCTGTAAAATGGGGATTAAGACTGTGAGCCCTCTGTGGGACAAACTGATCACCTTGTAACCTCCCCAGCGCTTACAACTGTGCTTTGCACATAGTAAGCACTTAATAAATGCCAGTATTATTATTACCTGCTCCATAACCTGGACCAATTGATTTTGAATAACTTTTTTTTTTCCTGAATCTGAGCTTCTCCCCAAAAATCAACCCTTCCCAGCAGAGGTTTTGGATTTCTAGGACCCAAGGCAAACAAGCGACTTCGCTAACAGCCCACTGGGCCCAAGATCGGCCCGGGTAAATGCCCCATTTTCAATATTTGGGGTGTCCCATGTGGTGGGACTCGGTTGTCCCCGCCAACTCTGGTCCTGAGTATTCACTGATCAACAGTTCCATTGTTTTTTTAAATGGTATTTAAGTGCTTACTATGTGCTAGGCACTGTACTGAGCAGTGGGGTAGATACAAGGTTAGACACAGTCCATGTCCCCCATGGGGGCTCTCATTCTTAATTCTCATTTTGCAGATGAGGCAACTGAGGCCTAGAGAAGTGAAGTGACCTGCACAACAGAAAAGTAGCAGAGCCAGGATTAAAAGCCAGGTCCTACTGACTATCTGGCCTGCGCTCTATCCTCTAGGCCACAGTCTAAATAGCTGACGGGAGATCTAGAAATTCCACCTGGAAAGCAGTGTGGCCTACAGGAAAGAACCCGGGCATCAGGAGTTCTGGATTCTAGTCCCAGCTCCACCACATGCCTACTGTGTTACCTCTGGAAAAATCACTGAACCCCTCTGGAACTCAGTTTCCTCTGAAAAATGAGAATCACATATCTACTGTCCCTCTCCCTTAGACTTGTGCGCCATGTGCCCCATGTTCAACAGAGACTGTGCCCAACCTGATCATCACAGTGTTTGGCACAAAGTGATGCCATCACTGCAGTGGTCCTCCGCAACAGCGTGGCCTCATGGATAGAGCACGGGCCTGGGTTCTAATCCTGGCTCTTCCACTTGTCTGTTGTGTGACCTTAGGCAAATCACTTTACTATGATTCGGTTACCTCATCTGTAAAATGAGGATTAAGACTGTGAGGCCCATGTGGGACAGGGACTGCATCCAAGCGGTTTACCTTGTATCTACCCCAGTGCTTAGTACAGTGCCTGGTACAAAGTAAGCGTTTTGCAAATATTTTAAAAAAAGACAGTAGTAGTTGTGCATCTCATCTTCCTTATCAACTGGTTGTTTTAGGCTCAGCTGCCCACATGCTATCTTGATCACCTCCAAAAAAAATCTACTCACCTCAGCCTGGAGGTGACCCTACCAAGAAGCCAACCACAAACGCACCAACACTCTCGGTTTCCAAGTTCACTCATTCCCAGTGGCCTCCAGGATCTGTTTGGAAAATTCGGCAGGAAGTGTTGCCGGTGAACATGCCCCGCTTCCGCTCCGTCAAACAGATCAGGGGCAGGAAGACAACGGGTCACACCCAGACGACTCGCCCCGACACAGACCGGCCCCATCGCCGTGGGGCTCAGCTGGGAAGGGAATCTGATTTGACGAGTGCAAATGTCAGTTGCTGTGATTGAGGAGGGCTGCCAAACAAGTCTGGTTCATCCTCCCACCAAGCTGGGTCCACAAGCACTTAGGAAACCTGTGAGAAGTCCCGCAAAAAAAGGCTGCTTGAACACAGCTTGCTTGCTACAGTGTGACAAGGCAAGAATTTTGTCAAAGGTTTCCTTCTGCAGCTAAGAGGCTGGGGAACAGTGCTGACAAAACACTTCGTACTTGTAATAGGATAAGGAGCTCAAAGTGCTTTTTTTTTTTAAAAAGAAAAAGGTATTATGTAATTACTGTGTGCCAGGCACTGTCCTAAGCACTGGGATAGATACAAGATAATCAGGTTGGACACAGTCCATGTCCCACATGAGACTCACAGTCTTAATCCCCATTTTACAGATGAGGCTTCTCCATCCTTAACAAGGACTAGCTCAGAAGCTTGGGTGAGGTAGGTAGGTTTTCGGTGACCCTAATCTCTCACGGTGCTAGATCTGGAGAAATAATAATAATTATGGTACTTGTTAAGCACTTACTTTGTGCCGAGCACTGTTCTAAGCACTGGGGTAGACAAAAATTAATCAGGTTGGACACAGTCCCTGTCCCATATTCATTCAATCATATTTATTGACTGTTTACTGTGTGCAGAGCAC
Source organism: Tachyglossus aculeatus (assembly GCF_015852505.1). Taxonomy (NCBI): domain Eukaryota; kingdom Metazoa; phylum Chordata; class Mammalia; order Monotremata; family Tachyglossidae; genus Tachyglossus; species Tachyglossus aculeatus. The sequence goes on along the minus strand of NC_052088.1, from coordinate 28,720,780 downwards.
TGTACTAAGCGCTTGGGAAGTACAAGTTGGCAACATATAGAGACGGTCCCTACCTAACAGCAGGCTCACAATCCCTATTTTACAGATGAGGTAACTGAGGCTCAGGGAAGTTAAGTGATTTGCCCAAGGTCACATAGCAGATGTGTGGTAGAGTCAGGATTAGAACTCAGTTCCTTCTGACACCCAGGCCCATGCCCTATCCACTAAGCCACAAAGAGGAAGAACAGACATGGTAGGATCCTTTGAATGGTGGGTCAGGAAATCTATGGGGAATCTATTATCTTGGGTTTGAGATGAAGTTTTAGGGCCATCAGCTCAGATCACACAGTGAGGATCTATTTTAAACACATACACACAATAAAAATAATAATAATAATAATGGCATTTGTTAAGCACTTACTATGTGCCAAACACTTTACTAAGCGCTAGGATGGATACAAGCAAATTGGGTTAAACACAGTTCCCATCCCACATGGGACAGTTTCAATCCCCATTTTACAGATGAGGCCACTGAGGCCCAGAAAAGTGAAGTGATTTGCCCAAGGTCACATAGCAGACATATGGTGGAGTCAGGATTAGAACCCATGATCTTCTGACTCCCAGGCCTGTGATAATAATAATAATGGCATTTAATAAGCACTTACTATGTGGAAAGCACTGTTCTAAGCACTGGGGAGGTTACAAAGTGATCATGTTGTCCCACGGGGGGCTCACAGTCTTAATCCCCATTTTACAGATGAGGGAACTGAGGCACAGAGAAGTGACTTGCTCAAAGTCACACAGCTGACATTGGTGGAGCCGGGATTTGAACCCATGACCTCTGACTCCAAAGCCCATCCTCCTCTCTCCCCCACAACCTGCCCCCAATTAACTACTTGATTACCACCATTTGTCAGCTATTACACCTTGGACAACTCACTGACCTTTTTGGTGCCTCAGTTTCTTCATATATAAAATGGGGATTAGATACCTGCTCTCCCTTCTCCTTAGACTTTGAGCCCCATGTGGATCAGAGACTGTTTCCAACATGATTGTCATATCTTACCAATGCTTGAATAACAAATGCTTAAACACCACAATTACTAGTACTACTACTAATACTTGAGCTAATGACGCATCTATTTAGGCAAGAGCAAATTAGATATTCAAGAAAGAAGAGAGTTTGCCTTCCTTCCCTCAGGAAATAGGTCTAAAATAAGGTTGAGAAAAACAGTAAATTAACTTCTGCTGACTGCACCTCCTTCATATTTCCTTAACTGGTCCTATACATGGCTTCCTAAACTTGAGCCTAATGAATGATAAAGACAATAAACAATAAAGAAATCACAACCACAGGCACACCAGAGCTTACATCCCCAACCTCAGGAACCTACAGAACAATAGAATCTAACATAGAGAAGCAGCGTGGCTCAGTGGAAAGAGCACGGGCTTTGGAGTCAGAGGTCATGGGTTCAAGTCCCAGCTTCACCAATTGTCAGCTGTGTGACTTTGGGCAAGTCACTTCACATCTCTGGGCCTCAGTTACCTCATCTGTAAAATGGGGATTAAGACTGTGAGCACCCCATGGGACAACCTGATCACCTTGTATCCTCCCCAGCGTTTAGAACAGTGCTTTGCACATAGTAAGCACTTAATTCATTCATTCGTATTTATTGAGTACTTACTATGTGCATAGCATTGTACTAAGCGCTTCGGAAGTACAAGTTGGCAACATAGAGAGATGGTCCCTACCCAACAATGGGCTTAAAATGCCATTATTATTATTAATTATATGAGAAGCAGACAGGGCTTATCCCAAAGATCCCGCTAAGGTACATTACCATAGCCCTTCACATTTTACAGGGTGAAAAAAAAATAGTGATCCCAGAAGATTGGTCAGCTGTTTGCCCACACTTTTAAGACAAGGTAGGCCAGGGGAGACAGCATTAGCTAGTGGAAAGGGGACAAAATTTGGAGGTCAAGAGACCTGGGTTCAAGACCCATCTCTGCAGCTATGTGACATTAAGCAAGTCTTCTCTGGGCCTTGGTTTCCTCATCTGTAAAAGTTGGTATGAGAGAGTGAGTCCCCTGGGGGATGGAGACTGTGCCTGACCAGCTAACCTTGATTCTACCCCAGTGCTTAGCATAGACTGAGCATGTAGTAATTATAATAATTAGAAGGTAAAGGCCGTGCCAGTTTGAGGATTTGGGATCCCAATTCAGGGCTCGGTTGGTTGAACCATGCAGCCTCTCGTGCCAAACACATGAATATCTTCAGTACAAAGTCAGTGAACCACAGCAAAGAGGCTAATGGGAGAGGCTGTAGGGATAAGGCTGTGAGTTAACTGGCAAGCTGGAAGTTTAATTGGTGACAGGTGTCTCACCACTACCTGAAGGAGTAGGGAATAAATGGGAAAAAGACATCAAACAACACCAGCAAATCCCTTTAAAAGGGCTTTCATTGTAAAATGAAAGAGCTCAGGTATTAGTGATTAATTGATGATTCCTCCAATGCTGATGCTCTCTTCTTTATAGATCTTTCACTTTCACTCCCACCGCCCCAGGGAGAATCTGAAGTTCTTCACAATCTGGACTCCTGAAGAACAGCAGTAATGACTGGGTAACTTGTCATGTCTCCAATCAATAAACAAATTATTTCAGGAGCACTTATAGTGCAGACCACTGAACAATACCTGTCTGTGGACCCGATCCTTGTCCTCAAGGAATTTACAATCTAAGCATGTTTCCATTCTGATGAACACTAATTAGAACTTGCTTTCTAGTTCACTGTTTACTAACAGGACTTTTCAAAAGCTTAAAGTACAGGGAAATTTCACAATATTCAGACATATTCTGCTATTTTGCTCTGGAGACACTGACTTTGTAGGCAGGAAATGTGTCTACAACTCAATTATATTTGTTGTAGTAATATTGATAGCAAAATGGTATTTATGAAGTACTTAACTATGAGCCAGGCACTGTACTCAGTACTTGAGTGCTTAATACTAGTCCTCTACACCCAGTAATTGCTCAGTAAATACAACTGATCTATCCAGCTAGATCTAATGGAGAATAGGCACCAGGTGTAACAGGAATCAAGCTTAGGAATTCTAAAAAATGGATTACATCCTTAATTTTATTAGCTCCACCCATTTTTGTTGCCACATGAACCTCCCAGAAACTTTGGGAATGTTCTGTGGGATAGCTGACCATTTTCAGTTTGGTATCATTTTCATTTCATCTGAATTAGAATTATTGCTGATGGAAACTGGGCAGAAAAAGAAGTAGGGTGGTCTAATGGAAAGACCATAAGCCTGGGAGGACCTGGGTTCTGATCGGGGCTCTGTGACCTTGGGGAAATCACTTAACTTCTCTGTGCCTCAGTTCTCCTTTTCTCCCTCCTATTTAGACTGGCGGGATAGGGATTGTGTCCAACCTGATTACCTTGTGTCTACTCCAGGGCATGACACATAATAAGCACTTAAGTACCACAAAAACAAAAAAAATAACTAGCATAAACAGTGACTTTTTTCTTTTAAATTAGAAGGCACCTGTCCTTTGATTCACTTCTGATATCAACAGAAATAGCCTCTAGACAGCACTTCACCTTGACAACTACCTGGAGAACAGGCTTTCCAATCAGATTTGGGGGATTTTACAGTAAAATGGCCAGAGGGAATACAGAAACAATAATTTTGAAAGGTACAGAGCCTGCCTTTTAAAACACACAGGTAAACCCCATATTCTGACTTGGAAGAGGGTATATATTGCCTTAGAAAGAAGGTATCCACCTGATGCTCTTGAAACCAAGCCCACTCATTCATTTGATTGTATTTATTGAGTGCTTACTGTATGCAAAGTACTGTATTAAGCGCTTGGGAGAGTACAATAGACACATTCCTGCCCACAACAACCTCACAGTCTAGAGGGAGAGACAGACATTAATATAAATAAATTACAGATATATACATGTGCTCCCCGCACCAAAAAAAATTAGTCTCCTCATATAACCCTGGCTCCCTGCTGATTAGCTTCTCATTTGTGACAAGGTGCCCATCTAGGGACTAAGTGGTGGGATAATTGAGTGCAGTATAAGTCAACTCCAAATCCATGGAAGAAACCAGACTGTACATAGGGAAAAGTCAGTTCATCAGTTATCAACTAGGCAGGTTTGTTTTGTTTTTTTTAAAACCCCAAAGTCTTTCAATTTCTCCTTAATCTCCAGCTCCTGCAAACCTGCATTCCTTACTCATTGCAACCAGCTGCCTCTGTGCTCCCACCCACTTGGTTGTCTGTGACTAAAGAGGTCATAAGCTTTAATTGGGCCCAGAAAACACTTTTAATTAGCTTGGTTTAATTAATGGTAACCCTGGATGTAGGTATGATTATAGTTTAAGTAAATATAAAGCTATTTAGTGCTTTGCAGTACAAGAAGAAAGCTTATGTCATTTGGAATTTGCATTTCAGATTGCATCGTTTTAAAAATTGTTATTCAGCATTCCTGGGAGGAATTAATACGGTTTTTTACCTTAAAGGCATTTTACTTACTAAATCCTTAAACATCATTTTAGTAGATGCATGAGTCTTAACTTTTTTGTCAGAGTTTGGCACAATAAAAGTCTTTCCAAAGAGGTACACTGAAACAAACTAGGGTAAATGTCACAGGAAAATGCTAAGAAGCCACTAAATTTCAACATCATAACATAATTAAGGCAAAGAAGCACTAGCTTTCTAGTGGAATTCAGATTGCCCCCACTTTCCACGCTGCTCTCCTTTCTCCCAGCCTCTCCCAACAAAATTGTTTCAGGTTGAAAATGTATTTCTAGGGATTCAAAAGTCCAAAGGGGTAAGTCTCCCATTAACTCTTTAAACAGCATCATCTTTTCACACTCACATCAATTTTAATAAGGCACTCAGTTAAAGCCCAAAACAAAAATATAGTGAGAAGAGCCTGGTATAGTCCAAACTTCCATAGACTTCACACTGGCAAACGCCTTGGAAAACTCCTAAGAGGAGCCATCCCCCTTAAATGTCATGGAAAATTTATTATCCGCCTGCACCCACTATAAATTTATGCGGTAATTGTCTTCTATCGGTTAGACTCTGGCCATTTAATGCTCAGACACCCAACAAACAGGGAAAAGGCAACAGTTCGGAAGCGCCCGGTTCTAAACTTTTCCGAGTGCCAGCCCAAACCACCCTGCAGCCTTGTAGTATAGGGCAACCCGGCACTGTGCAGGCTCTGAATCGGGTGTCTGTCTCCCAGGCAGGGCAGAGGGGGCCCAACCCCAAAAGTCCTTCCCAAACAGTAGCCCAGAATAATCAATCAGTGAAGAGATGCAGCTGCTTCCATCTAAGGGACACCCCCGACACACATACCCATCTTGAAACTCAGCCACCTAATCTCAAGAATCCATCCCAACAAGATAAATAGGGGGATTTGGGTGCAGACACAGGATAATGAGGCTGGACAGAGTCCCAGACCTTGGGAGGTTTTGAACAGGTAGAGAATCCCCACTTTACAGAGAAGGAAACTGAGGCCCAGAGAAGTCGGGAGGCGTGTTCAGAATGAGTTGGCGCCTGATGGAGGGAAGGAGTTCCCCACTGTGGTGCAGTGACCGGGTGGCATTCCTCCAGCCTGAGCCCTGGAACGAGTGTGGCCTCCCCTATAGGAGTCCCTCTGCCCACCCGCCACCCTTGCCCTCCAGGCCCTGGCAGTGCCAGCCCCGCTCTCATTTACCGTCTTGTACCACCAGCTCGCAAACGCCATGGTGAGACGGGTGGGCGAGCTCTCCTGGGCGCCGGGGCTGCCAGTGGGGCTCGCTGGCACTGGCACGGCCTGGCACTGCCACGGCCCGCCAGGGCACCGACTCTTGGGTGCTCGGGGAGGGGCGGGGCGAGGGAGGAGCCACCACACACACACACACACACACACACACACACACACACTCTCTCTCTCTCACAACACACGCAGCCACCTTCACACCAAGTATCAGACAGCCCTGCCACGCCCAGGGAGGAGCAGACTTGTTTTCCCCCTGGCCTTCACCCAGGCTCGCTGGGTGGGGAAGGGGCTCTCGAGTTTAAGTTCCCCTCCAACTGTCCTGGAATGGGGGGATCGCCTAGACTCTTGAGGAAGGGAGTCTCCCAAGTATAAGTTCCACTCCACCCCTCTCCCCATTAAATGTTCTTACTTGTGCCCTGGCACCCTGGGTGTGCCCAGCCCCGCCCGGAGATGCCCCTTTAGCCCCGAGTTTGAGTCCCTGGCCCCCTCCGGGTGTCCAGAGAGCCCCTCCCTCGCCCCCCAAAGCCGATGCCCCTCGCCCCCCTTGGCACTGACCTCTGTGGGGGTGCTGGGAGAAGGGGCAGCCTTTTTGGCCGCCCTGGGCTGGGACATGGTGCAGGATCCGGGTGCAGGGCTGAGGAGCGGAGCCGGGGGGAGAGCTGGGGGGTGGGAAGGGGGCGGGGGGTGAATGCTTTTCCGACCCAACCCTTCTGCAATCCCTCCCCTTCCTGCACCGCTGCTTTTGGGCTGCACCCGGCCCCTCTCTCAAACCCTTAAACTGCCCTCCTCCTCCGAGCCCCAGCCCCTGCCCTTTCACTGGGCACAGCACCACCCTGCCCCTTCCCTGGGCACAGCCCCACCTCAGCCCCATTCCTGGGCACAGCCCCAACCCTACCCTTCCCTGGGCACAGGCCCAGCCCCCTCCAGCCCCTTCCCTGGGCACAGCCCCACCCCAGAGCCTTCTCTGGGCACAGCCGCCTCCAACCCCTTCCCTGGGCACAGTCCCACTCCAGCCCCTTCCCTGGGCACAGCCTCACCCCTACCCCTTCCCTAGGCACAGCCCCTGCCCCTTCCCTGGGCACAGCCCCACAACCAGCGTCTTCCCTGGGCACAGCCCCCACCCCTACCCCTTCCCTGGACACAGCCCCACAACCAGCGTCTTCCCTGGGCACAGCCCCCACCCCTACCCCTTCCCTGGGCACAGCCCCCTCCAACCCTCTCCCTGGGCACAGCCTCTCCCAGCCCCGTCCCTGGGCACAGCCCCACCCCAGCCCCGTCCCTGGGCACAGCCCCACCCCAGCCCCTACCCTGGGCACAGCCCCTCCCCTCCCCTTTCCCTGGGCACAGCCCTTTTCAGCCCCTTCCCTGGGCACAGTCCCCTCCAGCCCTTTCCCTGGGCACAGCCCCCTCCAACCCGTTCTCTGGGCAGAGTCTCTCCCAGCCCATTCCCTGAGCACAGCCCCTCCCCTACCCCTTCCCTGGGCACAGTCCCACGCCTGCCCTTTACCTGGGCACACCACCCCGAGCTCCAGGGTCCTCTCTCCGTCCCTCCCAGCACGTCTCCCCCACCCTCCCCCTATCATTAAATGATGGTATTTATTGCCATCCACCCTTCCCCCATTATTAAATAATGGAATTAATCGGGCACTTACTATGCACAGAGCCCTGTATTAAGGACGTGGGAGGCTATGATAGATTAGTTGACACGATCCCTGCCCTCGAGAAGTTGGCAATCAGGCCGGTGGCTCAGTGAAAAGAGCCCTGGCTGGGGAGTCAGAGGACATGGGTTCTAATCCTGCCACCGCCATGTGTCTCCTATGTGGCTTTAGGCAAGTCACTTCTCTTCTCTGGGCCTCAGTGACCTCATCTGGAAAATGGGGATTAAGACTATGAGCCCCATATGGGACTACCTGATTACCGTGTATCTACTCCAGAGCTTAGAATGGTGCTTGGCACATAGTAAGCACTTAACAAATACCATTATTATTATTATTATAAAGTGGCCAGCCCACTGAGGCCAGTGTTGGGGATTAAGACTGTGAGCCCCACGTGGGACAATCTGATTACCTTGTATCTACCCCAGTGCCTAGAATAGTGCTTGGCAGATAGTAGGCACGTAACAAATACCATGATTATTATAATTATTATTATTAAGTGGCCAGCCCACCGAGGCCATGATCAGCCCACCAAGGCCAGTGGTGGGGATGAAAAGAGGGGCAGGGGCACGCTAGAGGCCCAAGTCTGAGGGGTCACACACACAGTGAACTAGGACCACAGGTCTCCTTTCCCCTCGCCTGGGTCTGGGCACAGTTTGTGGGGATGTTGGGGGATGTCTAGGTCCCTTTAGTCTTTGTCCCAACCCCGCCCCTTGGGTTATCTTGCATTTTTGTCAGAGATTGGGAAATATCTTGCAGATTTGGCTGACTTGGAGTGGCGAGGCACTTCCTGATTTGGGGGCTGAGAGGGGGTGGGGGGTGTTGCATCACCTCAGGGTCCTGTCCAGACCTGCAGGAGAAACCACAGTGCTTGGGGACACCTCCTGCAGGGCTCTGGGGGTGTCCCTGCCCTTAGGAAAGGCTCACTGTGGCAGAGGGAGGGGGAGGGGGTACTGGATGGGCATGTGGAGACAAAATGTGGGTGGGTCCCCAGTCCTTTCTGGTCAGTGTGGGCTATGGAAAGAAGAACAGACCTGAGAGTCAGAGGACCACCGCTTGTCCGCTGTGTGACCTCGGACAAGTCACTTCACTTCTCTGGGCCTCAATTCTTCATCTGTAAAATGAGGATTAAGCCTGGGATCCCCTTGTGGGACAGGGACTGTGATCAACCTGATAACCTTGAATCAACCCCAGCGCTCAGTACAGTGACTGGCATATAGTAAGTGCTTAACAAAAATCATTTAAAAAAAACTTACCTGGGCCTCAGTTTCCTCATCTGTAAAATGAGGATTAATGCCCATTCTCCTTCCTAGATTGTAAACTAAACCTGTAAACTAAGACTGAACAGTGTGGCTTAGTGGAAAGAACATGGGTTTGGGAGTCAGAGGGCATGGGTTCTAATCCCGGCCCCACCACTTATTTGCTGTGTGACCTTGGGCAAGCCACTTAACTTCTCTATGCTTCAGTTACCTCATCTGTAAAATGGGGATGAAGACTGTGAGCCCCACGTTGGGAAACCTGATTACCTTGTATCTACCCTGGCATTTAGAACAGTGCTTGGGATATAGTAAGCACTTAACAAATACCATTATTATATTATAAACACCTCGTGAGCAGAAATGTATCTATTAACTCTGTTACACTGTACTCTCCCAATTGCTTAGTGGAGTGTTCTGCACATAGAAAATACTCAATGATTGATTGATTCCTCATAGAATGTGAATCCCATGTGAGGCAGGGACATGTTCAATCTGATTATCTTGTATCTATCCCGTGCTTGGCATGTATATTTGTGGCATTTTGTTAAACATTTACTATGTGCCAAGCACTGGGGTAGATACAAAATAATCTATTCCAACACTGGGCTCACCATCTAAATAGGTGGGAGAAGAACTGTTGAATCCTCATTTTGCAGATGAGGCACAGAGAAGTTTACTTGCCCAAAGTCACGCAGCAGGTAAATGGCAGAGTGAGAATCAGAACTCAGGTCCTCTGACTCCCAGAACCGTGCTCTTTCCACTAAGCCACACTGCTTCTCAAGGACACGGAGGAAAGAAAGGGAGGTTGGGATATGCCTTTTAACTTTGACCAGTTTCCCTCTACCCCATGAGACTGTAAGCCCCCTGAGGGAAGCATTTATGTCATTTGCTTCTGGTGCATGCTCCCAAGTGTAAAAGCCGTATGGCCTAGTGGAAAAAGCACAGGCCTGGGTGTCAGAGGACCAGGGTTCTAACCCCTGCTCTACCACTTCCTGCTGTGTGAACTTGGGAAAGCACAAAAACTTCTCTGTGCCTCAATTTCCTCAACTGTGAAATGAGGACTTAGAACCTGCTCTCCCTCCTACTTAGACTGTGAGCCCCATGTGGGACAGGGGCTGTGTCTGACCTGATTAACTTGTTTCTACCTCAGCACTTAGGGCAGTGCTTGACAGTAATAAGTATCACTTTAAAGAAGTGCTTAGTACAGTGCTCTGCACACAATAGCAGAGTTGCTCTTTGGTTTAGAGTTGATGCTGCTGCTTGGTGGAATGTCATGGGTGTGTCACACAAAGAGACTCTCCTGCACATTTGCCAATTGTATCCATTAAAATAGAGTTGAGGACCTAATAATAATAATGCTATTTGTTAAGCACTTGCTATAGGCCAAGCACAATCAGACACAGTCCCTGTCACACACATGGCTCACAGTCTAAGGGAGAGGGAGAATAGGGAGAAAACCGTTTCACAGATGAGGAAATGGAGGCCCAGAGAGACTGGCCCAAGGTCACGAAGCCAGCAAATGGGGTTAGAACCCACGTCTCCTGCCTCCCTGTCCTGTGGAACAGCACCAGACACCACTGAATGCCCTCACCCATTTTGTAAGCCCTCTCTGGATATAACAGGCCTATGATATCAGCAGCGAAGAGTTCTGACCCAAAAAGACATTCTGTGAGATGGACAGGGCCAGTGGAATCCCCCCAGATAACTGGCTATTATGGGCAGCTTAGAGCTACAACAGCAACCAAAAGCTGGGCCCTTTTTCGCTACAGAACACCACAGATGGTAGAACCGTCAGAGCAGGGCACCCCCGGGTGAGGGTGGTTATTCCCTGAGATGAGGGCAGCATCGCCAAATAGTTACTGAGAGACTTGGGCAGATTTGGAAGGGCTGTTCCCAGGAACTAACTGCCAATCCTCCCCTCTCCAGCCTATGCTCCACTGACAAAATCCTAATCAGAATGGGCGGCATCCATTACTCCGCCTCTATGAAGCATCTTTCATGGAGCCCCAAATCCTCACGCAGTGCTGAGGTCACTTTCTGCCAGACCGTGTGCTCCCAGAGAGGCCATTATCTCAGGGACCAGGCTGTTCCCATTGACACTCAATACCCTGATCAGAAGGGACACAATACCAAAGTGGCACTAGTAAACAATGGAGCAGAAAAGAAAAGAGATAAAAGCCCACATGCCACAAAACAGAAGTGACTCCTCCTGTTTAATACCCTTCTGTGGACTGGAGCACTTAGTAAAGTGCTAAGTGCTTAGTGCAGTGCTCTGCATAGAGTAAGTGCTCAATAAATTTGATTGAATTAATGAATGAATCCGGTTCATTGTACTTTGAAAAGTACAGATCAGCAACATACAGAGATGGTCCCTACCCAACAACAGGCTCACGGTCTAGAAGGAGGAGACAGACAACAAAACAGAAACAAGTAGACAGGTGTCAATACTATCAGAATAAATAGAATTATAGCTATATACACATCATTAATAAAATGAATATAGTAAATATGTACAAATTAAGACTCTCACTTCTAGATTGTGAGCCCATTGTTGGGTAGAGATTGTTGCTAAATTGTACTATCCAAGCACTTAGTACAGTGCTCTGCACACAGTAAATACCATTGAATGAATGAGTAGTGATGTTTAATGCATTAGCAATTAGAAGAGGCTGACTGTGGAAGGGTCTGGGGTGGATAACGGAAGAGTGGAAAGAAAAATAAAATTAATATATTTGGAATGCCTAGGTGTGCTTGGTCTTAGGTACTGTGAGAAGCAACTTGGCCTAATTCATTCATTCATTCATTTGTATTTATTGAGCACTTACCGTGTACAGAGCACTGTGCTAAGCCCTTGGGAAGTACAAATAGGAAACATATAGAGATGGTCCCTACCCAACAACAAGCTCACAGTCTAGAAGGGGGAGACAGACAACAAAACAAAACAAGTAGAGGGAGAGACAGACATTAATAGGAATAACAAATTATGGGTATGAAGGTAAGTCCTGTGGGGCTGAGGGTTGGGTGAATAAAGAATGCAAATTCAAGTGCAAGGGTGATATTGAAAGAAGTGGGAGAAGAGGAAATGAGGGTCTGGGTGTCAGAAGGACCTGTATTCTAATCCTGGCTCCATCACGGGTCTGCTGTGTGGGCGAGTCGCTTTATTTCTCTGTGCCTCAGTTACCTCATTTGGAAAATGGGGATTAAGACTGTGAGCCCCACCTGGGACTGTGTCCAACCCAATTGCCTTGTATCTACCCAAGCCCTTGGTACAGTGCCTGGTCCAAAGTAAGCGCTTAACAAATACCGCAATTATTATTATTATTAGGGGAGAAAGATATTAATATGAATAAATTGTGATATATACATAAGTGCTGTGGGGCTGGGCGGGGGTTGGCGAATAAAGGGAGCAAGTCAGGCAATGCAGAAGAGAGTGGGAAAAAAAGAAAGTGAGGACTTAAGTCAGGGAAGGCCTCTTGGAGAAGATGTGTCTTCAATAAGGCTTTGAAATTAGGGAGAGTAATTATATATTGGATACAATAATAATAATAATAATGGCATTTGTTAAGCGCGTACTATGTGCAAAGCACTGTTCTAAGCACTGGGGGGGGGGATACGAGGTGATCAGGTTGTCCCACGTGGGGCTCACAGTCTTAATCCCCATTTTGCAGATGAGGGAACCAAAGCCCAGAGAAGTGAAGTCACTTGCCCAGAGTCATACAGCTGACAAGCGGCAGAGTCAGAATTAGAACCCATGACCTCTGGCTTCCAAGCCCGGGCTCTTTCCACTGAGCCATGCTGCTTCTCTGAAAAGATATGAAAAGAGATGGCGTTCCAGCTCAGAGGCAGGATATCAGTCAATCATATTTATTAAGTGCTTATTGTGTGCAGAGCTTTCATTCATTCATTCAATCACATTTATTGAGCACTTACTGTGTGCAGAGCACTGTACTAAGCGCTTGGAGTAATACAATCTAACAATATACAGGATACATACCCTGCCCACAATGAGGATGTGGGCGAGAGGTCAGCGGCAAGATAGATGAGATCGAAGTACAATGAGTAGGTTGGCATTAGAGGAGAAGAGTGTGCAGACTATTCATTCATTCATTCAATCATATTTATTGAGTGCTTACTGTGTGCAGAGCACTGTACTAAGTGCTTGGGAAGTACAAATTAGCAACATAAAGAGACGGTCCCTACCCAACAACGGGCTCACTGTCTAGAAGGGGGAGACAGACAACAAAACAAAATATATTAACAAAATAAAATAAATGGAATAGAAAAGTAGCAAGGTGAGGAAGAATAGCAGGAAAGTGGCACTAGTCACCAGGCTCCCAAACTTAATAATAACTGTGGTCTTCATTAGGTGCTTACTCTGTGCCAAGTGCTGTGCTAAATACTGGGGTAGGCAGTTCACTCACACCAGGCTCTAGTTATTTAATCCCTATGTTACAGCTGAGGCACAGGGAAGTAAAATGACTTGTCTAAGGTCACACAGCACGGAAGTGGCTGAGCCAGGAGTAGAACCCACGTCCCGTGCTTGTTCCCCCAGGCCATGCTGCAGTTCAACCCCACCGTCTCACTTGTCCAAAAGACATCTCTCGCTTAGGACACTAAGAAATGGTTGTTTGGGCAAACAAGTGTTTCTGCGAAAAATTTCAAGTCCCTCTTTCAAAAGGATTCTCGGATTTGTTGTTTGAAAGAAAGTGGGTGTAACTTCAACTGAAAATTAGGGAACTTGCTCATGCCAAGCATCTAAAGGTGGTGTGCCATCCCAGATTGGATCATTATTCAAGAAGCCTTCAAACAACACCTTGCATGCTACTGCTGACTAGATCAACTGGCCTAGAAAGACCTGTTCAAAAATCAAGGTCAGGAGGTGGGCTGGGCGCGTTGTCCACACTGCATCTAAATTATTCAGGCTTTATATGCATTCAGTTGTTCAGATATTTCTGAGGAGTCAACAAGGGAGCGGAGAAGAGGAGAAGCGGAGAAGAGGGCTGGAAAAACCTGGATAATTCAGGACAAAGGCCATACTTGGACCTTTCCTTCATTCATTTAATCACATTTATTGAGCACTTACTGGGTGCAAAGCACCATACTAAGTACTTGGGAAAGGACAATATAATAATAGACACATTCCTTGCCCACAAAGAGCTTTCAGTCTAAGGGGGAGACAGACATTAATATAAATATTTTATTTATAATATGGGTTCTTGTGTGTTGGAGGTGGGGTCTTTGCCCTCGTGCAATGGGTTTGAAAGTGTATTTTTTTCACAGGGTTTTTAGCTCCTTAAGTACAGAGCAGAGCTTCACTCCCTGTGGATACGGTTTTGTCACTTTCTTTCCTTTCCTTACCCCATCGCCTCTCTACTGCAATGAAAACTCCTCACCTTGGGTTTAAGGCTCTACAACTAGCAACTGGCTCTGGATTCCTATCTGCCTTCACTCCAGACTCTGAAACGCCAATCAATCAATGGCATTTATTGAGTGCTTACAGTATAGAGTACTATACTGAATGCTTGAGAGAGTGTAATACAACAGAGTTGGTAGGACGTTCCCTGCTCACAGGGAGCTCACAATCTACAGGATACTACTCTGACTATTCCTACTCCACTTTCAGTCAGGGATGTTGGGTGGAATTTCACTCCTGCCAAAGGGTATGCTGGTCCCCCAAATCCCGGGAGTCAATCAGTCAATCCATCAGTGGTACTTATTGAGTGCTTCCTGCGTGCACAGTTAGTACAGTGCTCTGCAAACAGTAAGCACTCAGTAAATACGACTGAATGAACTGAATGAATGCACTATGCGCTCAGGAGAGTAGAAGCACTTGGGGGAAAAGTAGCAAAGTAGCATGGTCTAGTGGAAAGAGCATGGGCCTAGTAGAAAGAGGATGAACACAGTCAGAGGACCTGAATTTGAATCCTGACTCTGCCACATACCTGCTGTGTGACCTTGGGCAAATCACTTCACTTCTCAGGGCCTCAGTTCCCTCCTCTGCAAAATGGGGATTCAAAACTGCTCCATAACTGTAAACAAAATAGCTGCCATTTCATCAGTTTCAAGCCAAGGCCCAGGAGGCTGCGCTCAGGGTAAACTAGTTGGCTGGCTGTGTAGACGCTGGATGGATTGCCAATACCCAAGCACTTCTGCTTAGTCTTCCCCACTGTCCCTCATTCATTCATTCAGTTGTATTTATTGAGCGTTTACTGTGTGCAGAGCACTGTACTAAGTGCTTGGGAAGAACAAATTGGCAACATATAGAGACGGTCCCTACCCAATAATGGGCTCACAGTCTAGAACGGGGAGACAGATAGTAAAACAAAACATGTGGACAGGTGTCAACACAATAAATAGAAATAAAGCTAGATGCACATCATTAACAAAATAAATAGAATAGCTCTGTCACCCCAAGGAATGGAAAAGCCAGGGAGAGGGCCAGGATGTGACTGAGTTGATGACCTGGCTCCTCAAAACCCATTTGGGATTGAACAGAGTTGGGTGATAAAAAGTGGGTGAAGGAAGGGGCAAAATGTAGGATTTCCTACCCATTAACAGCTTCATAATTTGGTGTGGGATGTGTAGCACACAACAAAAATATGACCTGCACATCTATAATAATAATAATAATAATAATAATAATTGTGGTATTTGTTAAGCACTTATGTGCAAAGCACAGTAATAAGCTCTGACAAGCACTTAGTACAGTGCTCTGCACACATTAAGCGCTCAATAAATACGATTGAATGAATGAATGAATGAATGAATGAATACAAGCAAATCAGGTTGGATACAGTCCCTGTCCCACATGGGGCTCATAGTCTCAATCTCCATTTTACAGATGAGATAACTGAGGCACAGAGAAGTTAAGTGATTTGCCCAAGGTCACACAGCAGACAGGTAGGGCAGCCAGGATTAGATCCCAGGTCCTCTGTCTCTCAGGCCTGTGCTCTTTCCACTAGGCCACACTGCTTCCTCACATGACAGCTTTCTTCAGAGAAGCAGTGTGGCTCAGTGGAAAGAGCCCGGGCTTTGGAGTCAGAGGTCATTGGTTCAAACGCCAGCTCCGCCAATTGTCAGCTGTGTGACTTTGGGCAAGTCACTTCACTTCTCTGTGCCTCAGTTACCTCATCTGTAAAATGGGGATTAAGACTGTGAGCCCCCCATGGGACAACCTGATCACCTAGTAACCTTCCCAGCACTTAGAACAGTGCTTTACACATAGTAAGTGCTTAATAAATGCCATTATTATTATTAATTTCCATCCCAAAAGAACTAACTCATGTAACAGCTGAAACCACAAGCACAGAATGAAGATATCCCTGACTAAAGTTCAATGACTTGACCTTTTTTAAGATGTCAGGTTCAGTGGTTTGCTGCCAGGTAAGTTGAAACCCTTATTCATTCATTCATTCATTCAATCGTATTGATTGAGCGCTTACTGTGTGCAGAGCACTGCACTAAGCACTTGGGAAGTACAAGTTAGCAACATGTAGAGACGGTCCCTACCCAACAACGGGCTCAATTACTTTGGCAGAAAGCAGTTTAGGAGAGAGATAAGGTTAAGAAAAATGATTCTAGCTACCTTTGAGATTTCTGGAATATTAAACTGATTCTTTGTGATATGCCGGACCATCCTGGATTTGAAATTTTGCTCAGAGCTCCTGGGTTAGACACACGGGCTAGGTAGATATTAGGGAGATAATAATGTAACAATAGCAATTATTGTCTTACTGCTTACTGAGTGGCCAAGCACTGGAAGCAGCATAGAGTAATACATAGAGCACGGACCTCGGAGTCGGAGGTCATGGGTTCTAATCCTGGCTCCGCCATATGTCTGCTGTGTGATCTGGGGCAAATCACTTCACTTCTCCAGGCCTCAGTTACCTCATCTCGAAAATGGGGATTGAGATTATGAGCCCCACGTGGGACAGGGATTATGTCCAATCCGATTTGCTTGTATTCACCCCAGTGCTTAGTACAGTACTTGGCACATAGTAAGCGCTTAACAAATGCTACTGATATTGTTATTATTAATATTAAGCACGGGACAGGTAAAAGACAATCAGGTCAGACACAGCCCCTGTCCCACATGGATATGACAGTGGAAATAGAAAGGACAATGCTTATCCAATCCTCATTTTACAGATGAGAAAACTGAGGCACAAATGTTATGTGACTTACCCTAAGTCACACAGCAAGCAAGTGGCAGAGCTAGGATTAGAACCCAGGTCCTCTGACTTCCATGCCTGTGATCTAGGCCACACTACGTCTACTAGGCCAGCAGTTTGAGGTAAAAAAGTTACTGGAAATCCTGTTTGGAACTTTTTTTTTTTCTTTAACATGTCAACACAATGTTTTAAGATGAATGTAGGCCAAAACTGGAGTTCTTCCAAGGAATGAAAGAGCTCAGCCATTAGAACAATAAATTTTTATGTGTACTTTCATAACTCTCTGTGGCCAGGGAACAGGTCTACCAACTCTAACGTACTCTACTAAGTACTTGGTACAGTGCTTTGCACACAGTAAAGTTCTGAAAATACCACTGATTGATTGATAATGCACATTCATCTAATGTTCAAAGATGAAGCAGCATGGATGAGGGTTTGGGGAGAGTGGCGTTGGGTAAGGGCATGGATTGGAGGTTAGAAGTTGCTAGTTATACTCTCTCTCAGCTTTGCAACTGATTTCCTGGGTGACCATGGGTAAGTCACTGAGTAACTGATATTTCTTAAGCACTTACTACATTCCAAGTACTTATTAAGCACTGTGACAGATACAAGACAATTAGGTTGGACACAGTCCCTGTCCCACATGGGGATCCCAGTCTAAGAAGAAGGGAGAACAGGTACTGAATCCCTATTTTTACAGATTAGGAAATTGAAGCATTGAAAAGAATATAGTAATTATGGTACTTGTTAAGCACTTACTATGCACCAAGCACTGTGCTAAGCATTGTGGTAGGTAAAAGTTAATCAAGTTGGACTCAGTCCCAGTCCCACATGGGACTTCCAGTTTAAAGTGACTTGCCCAAAGTCATACAGCAGGCAAGTGGCAGAGTGGGATTAGAACCCAGGCCCTCTGACTCCTAGGGCCAAGAGCTTTCCACTTGGCCATGTTTCCTTTCACTCTGTGCCCCTGTTTCCTCAAGTGTAAAATGGCAATATGATACTTGCTTTCCCTCCCTATTCATTTGTGAGCCCTGGGAATAGTAGAGAGACTGTCTTATTTAATTATTTTGTGTCTACACCAGGGTTAAACAGTGTTTGGAACACAGTAAGGACTATTAAATCCTGAAATTTTTGTTATGACAGCATTGCAGAGGAACTAACTTCTCCTAGTATCTCTCTCTGATTTTCTTCTTTTCTCCCTGACAGCACTTTCTCAGTTTCTTTTTTGGGCTCTTGCTCCTCTCTTCACCCTTTAATTCTGGGTGTCTGAGAGACCCTTCTTGAGAGGTCAATTAAAGCATAAAAAAAGGCTGAAAGACAATGACACACACACCAAAAAACTTGTAAAATTGGTTTGAAAACTGCATCGAAATGCAGCTGATAATGAGCACTGTGTAGTATTTGTTTATTGGAATGTATCTTGGTGTCTACCCAGTTTGACAGAATTAACATAACCCTCTCTTTAACAGTAGCTCACTTGTTTATGGAATGAAAAAGGGTTGTGTTGATGTCAACTCTGGCTAAAACTGAGTTGTAGATACTGGGCCTTCTAATAATAATAATGGCATTTGTTAAGTGCTTACTATGTGCAAAGCACTGTTCTAAGTGCTGGGGTGGATACAAGGTGGGGCTCACAGTCTTAATCCCCATTTTACAGATGAGGTACCTGAGGCACAGAGAAGTTAACTGACTTGCCCAAAGTCACACAGTTGACAAGCGACGGAACAAGGATTCGAACCCGTGACCTCTGACTCCCAAGCCCGTGCTCTTTCTACTGAGCCACGCTGTGTGAACCCATTGTTGGGTAGGGACCATTTCTATATGTTGCCGATTTGTACTTCTCAAGCGCTTAGTACAGTGCTCTGCACACGGTAAGCACTCAATAATTGAATGAATGAATGAATAAATGAAAGGATGACTTCGATTGATTATTATTTAATGTCATTCGGGCATATGCAATGCAATAGGACATGGTTGCAATTATGTTCACAATGTCTTCTTGCCTGCTCACACACTTAGTGAACCAAACATATATCTTGCCTCCAAAGGGATGTTCCATGTTGGATGTGTCCTGTCCTTTTTAGAAAAGAGTAATGAGTGGTCCATTGTTATCTTTGCCTAAAGCTATTCCCACTTGCAAGCCTAGAATTCCTTAGAAGGGAAACATCAGGTGGGAAGCAAGTCACTTTACAAAACAGAATGGAAGGAAATTAAAAGAAAAATGACAAGGTGATAAGGAGAGAGGAAAATGAAATCCCTATAGCATTTCCCAAGCTCCAGACCCTACTTTATGATCATTATTGTGGTAGAGGAAGCAGCATGGCTTAGTGGATACAGCATGGGCCTGGGGATCAGAAGGTCATGGTTTCTAATCCCGGCTCCACCAAGTGTCTGCTGTATGACCTTGGGCAAGTCATTTCATATATGCTGCCAACTTGTACTTCCCAAGCGCTTAATACAGTGCTCTGCACACAGTAAGCACTCAATAAATATGATTGATTGATTTCACTTCTCTGTGCCTCAGTTATCCCATCTGTAAAATGGGGATTGAGACTGTGAGCCCCATGTGGGATAGGGACTGTGCCCATCTGGATTTGCTTGTATCCACCCCAGCACTTAGTACAGTGCCTGGCACATAGTAGGCGTAACAAAATATCATTATTATTATTATTATTTTTAAGCACTTAGTACATGCCAAGCACTGTACTAAGTGTTGGGGTAGATACAGGATAAACAGGTCCCATATGGGGCTCACGTAATCAGTAGTGTTTACCAGTAGTATTCTTGCCCTGCAGACTTTGATTCCTAGGAAATTCTCAGGGTCCCAGTCCTGGCCTGTTGCTACCCGAATTCCTTTCATTAGCAAGGACCATAAATTCCTAGAGAGTGAAAGGAATCTCTCCCTGGCTTTCTCCTCTATATCCAAGTGCTTAGATGAAGAAGCAGTGCTGAAGTGGAAGTAGTGGGTGGGGAAATAAGACAACAGTCTGGTAAGGCTTCCTGGAGCACTTTGAAGATGGAGAGAATGGTGGTCTGTCGGATATGAAGGGGGATGGAGTTCTGGGGAGGAGGGAGGAGATGAGCAAGAGGTCACACTGGCAAATCAATCAATCAATCAATCAATCGTATTTATTGAGCGCTTACTATGTGCAGAGCACTGTACTAAGCGCTTGGGAAGTACAAATTGGCATCACATAGAGACAGTCCTTACCCAACAGTGGGCTCACAGTCTAAAAGGGGGAGAAAGAGAACAGAACCAAACATACCAACAAAATAAAATAAGTAGGATAGAAATGTACAAGTAAAATAAATAAATAAATAAATAGAGTAATAAATATGTACAACCATATATACATATATACAGGTGCTGTGGGGAAGGGAAGGAGGTAAGATGGGGGGATGGAGAGGGGGACGAGGAGGAGAGGAAGGAAGGGGCTCAGTCTGGGAAGGCCTCCTGGAGGAGGTGAGCTCTCAGCAGGGCCTTGAAGGGAGGAAGAGAGCTAGCTTGGCGGATGGGCAGAGGGAGGGCATTCCAGGCCCGGGGGATGACGTGGGCCGGGGGTCGATGGCGGGACAGGCGAGAGCGAGGTACAGTGAGGAGATTAGTGGTGGAGGAGCGGAGGGTGCGGGCTGGGCAGTAGAAGGAGAGAAGGGAGGTGAGGTAGGAGGGGGCGAGGTGATGGAGAGCCTTGAAGCCCAGGGTGAGGAGTTTCTGCTTGATGCGCAGATTGATTGGTAGCCATTGGAGGTTTTTGAGGAGGGGAGTAATATGTCCAGAGCGTTTCTGGACAAAGATAATCCGGGCAGCAGCATGAAGTATGGATTGAAGTGGAGAGAGACACGAGGATGGGAGATCAGAGAGAAGGCTAGTGCAGTAGTCCAGACGGGATAGGATGAGAGCTTGAATGAGCAGGGTAGCAGTTTGGATGGAGAGGAAAGGGCGGATCTTGGCAATGTTGCGGAGCTGAGACCGGCAGGTTTTGGTGACGGCTTGGATGTGAGGGGTGAATGAGAGAGCAGAGTCGAGGATGACACCAAGGTTGCGGGCTTGTGAGACGGGAAGGATGGTAGTGCCGTCAACCGAGATGGGAAAGTCAGGGAGAGGACAAGGTTTGGGAGGGAAGACAAGGAGCTCAGTCTTCGACATGTTGAGCTTTAGGTGGCGGGCGGACATCCAGATGGAGATGTCCTGAAGGCAGGAGGAGATGCGAGCCTGGAGGGAGGGGGAGAGAGCAGGGGCAGAGATGTAGATCTGGGTGTCATCAGCGTAGAGATGATAGTTGAAGCCGTGGGAGCGAATGAGGTCACCAAGGGAGTGAGTGTATATTGAGAACAGAGGCAAATGAGAGATGAGAGCGAGGTACAGTGAGTAGGTTGGGGCTTGACTAGGAGTTCAGCATGTGGGCTGGGATGTAGTAGGAGCATATCAATGATAAGTAGGAGGGAAAGGGATGATTGGGTGCCTCGAAGCCATTGGTCAATGGTTTCTGTTTGATGTGGAGGCTTCAAGGCTTTCTATCACCTCGCCCCCTCCTACCTCACCTCCCTTCTCTCCTTCTACAGCTCAGCCCGAACCCTCCACTCCTCTGTCGCTAACCTCCTCACTGGGCCTCATTCTCGCCCGTCCCACCATCGACCCCGCCCCACGTCATCCTCCTGGCCTGGAATGCCCTCCCTCCGCATATCCACCAAGCAAGCTCTCTTCCTCCCTTCAAAGCCCTACTGAGAGCTCACCTCCTCCAGGAGGCCTTCCCAGACTGAGCCTCCTCCTTCCTCTCCCCCTCCCCATCCCCCCCCGCCCTACCTCCTTCCCCTCCCCACAGCACCCATATATATGTTTGTACAGATTTATTACTCTATTTATTTTATTTGTAAATATTTATTATTCTATTTTTTTATTTTGTTAATATGGTTTGTTTTGTTGTCTGCCTCCCCCTTCTAGACTGTGAGCCCGTTGTTGGGTAAGGACCGTCTCTATATGTTGCCAACTTGTACTTCCCAAGCGCTTAGTACAGTGCTCTGCACACAGTAAGCGCTCAATGAATACGACTGAATGAATGGAGGGGAATGGACAACCACTAGAGGCACAGGATAAGGCGTTGGAGGTCTTTCAGCTCCGCAACATTGCCAAGATCCGCCCTTTCCTCTCCATCCAAACCGCTACCCTGCTCATTCAAGCTCTCATCCTATCCCGTCTGGACTACTGCACTAGCCTTCTCTCTGATCTCCCATCCTCGTGTCTCTCTCCACTTCAATCCATACTTCATGCTGCTGCCCGGATTATCTTTGTCCAGAAACGCTCTGGACATATTACTCCCCTCCTCAAAAACCTCCAATGGCTACCGATCAATCTGCGCATCAAGCAGAAACTCCTCACCCTGGGCTTCAAGGCTCTCCATCACCTCGCCCCCTCCTACCTCACCTCCCTTCTCTCCTTCTACTGCCCAGCCCGCACCCTCCGCTCCTCCACCACTAATCTCCTCACTGTACCTCGCTCTCGCCTGTCCCGCCATCGACCCCCGGCCCACGTCATCCCCCGGGCCTGGAATGCCCTCCCTCTGCCCATCCGCCAAGCTAGCTCTCTTCCTCCCTTCAAGGCCCTGCTGAGAGCTCACCTCCTCCAGGAGGCCTTCCCAGACTGAGCCCCTTCTTTCCTCTCCCCCTCGTCCCCCTCTCCATCCTCCCGTCTTACCTCCTTCCCTTCCCCACAGCACCTGTATATATGTATATATGGTTGTACATATTTATTACTCTATTTATCTATTTATTTATTTATTTTACTTGTACATTTCTATCCTACTTATTTTATTTTGTTGGTATGTTTGGTTCTGTTCTCTGTCTCCCCCTTTTAGACTGTGAGCCCACTGTTGGGTAGGGACTGTCTCTATGTGATGCCAATTTGTACTTCCCAAGCGCTTAGTACAGTGCTCTGCACATAGTAAGCGCTCAATAAATACGATTGATTGATTGATTGATTGATTTGAATGCCCAGCCTGATGATGATGATAATAATAATAATAATAATATTCGTTAACCACTTACTATGTGTCAAGCACTGTACTAAGCCCTGGGGTATGGTTAATCAAGTTGGACACAGTCTCTATTCCACATGGGGTTCACAGTGTAAGTAGGAGGAAGAACAGGTACTGAATCCCCATTTTACATATAAGGAAACTGAGGCCTAGAGAGCTGAGGTGATTTGCCCAAGGTCATACAGCAGGGAAGTGGCAGAGCTGGGATTAGTACTCAGGTCATCTGATTCTTAGGCCCCTGTGGTCTTTCCACTAATAATAATAATAATAATAATGGCATTTATTAAGCACTTACTATGTGCAAAGCACCATTATAAGTGATGGGGAGGTTTTAAGGTGATCAGGTTGTCCCACGGAGGGCTCGCAGTCTTAATCCCCATTTGACAGATGAGGTAACTGAGGCACAAAGAAGTTAAGTGACTTGCCCAAATTCACACAGCTGACAATTGGCAGAGCTGGGATTTGAACCCATGGCCTCTGACTCCAAAGCCCATTCTCTTTCCACTGAGCCACGCTGCTTCTCCCACTGAGCCATGCTGCTTCTCACTAGGCGACACTGCTTTTTTATGGCATTTGTTAAGCGCTTACTATGTGCCAGGTAATAATAATGATAGTATTTGTTAAGCGCTTACTATGTGTCAAGCACTGTTTTACACACTGGAGTAGATACAATCAAATCAAGTTGGACACAGTCTCTGTCCCACTGTACTAAGCGTTGGGGTAGATTCAAGGTAATCAGTCGGGACACAGCCCGTGTCCCACATGGAGCTCACAGTCTTAATCCCCGTTTTACAGATGAGGTAACCAAGGCACAGAGAAGTTCAGTGACTTGCCCCAGGTCACGCAGCAGATAAGTGGTGGAGCTTCTCTCCTCCTGCTGTGTTCTGCGGTTGAGAAGCAGATCCCACGTGCACATGGGCGTAGTCCAGGCAGCACAAATGGTCGAGAGCAGGGAGTGGGGAACAGAGAGCCTTGTAGCTTTGGGAAGAAGCAAGCATGCTTCTGAAATACATTGTGTAACATATCATTATACTATGCTGCATGTCCGGTGCAAAGCCCACTCTTCCAAATTGGTATTTATTGCTATTTTGTACTCCCCCAGGCACTTAGTACAGTGCTCTGCACACAGTAAGCACTCAGTAAATACGCTGAATTCATTCATTCATTCAATCATATTTATTGAGCGCTTACTGTGTGCAGAGCACTGTACTAAGCGCTTGGGAAGTACGTGTTGGCAACATATAGAGACGGTCCCTACCCAACAACGGGCTCATGAATGAATGACATGACTCTCAGGGCCTGACATCCAGGAAAGCAGTCAGTTCACTATACTCTGTGCAGAACACTGTGCTGGGTGTTCAGAAGGAGACGAGAAAAAGGAAAGCTTCTAATAATAATAATGATGGTATTTGTTAAGCGCTTACTATGTGCAAAGCACTGTTCTAAGCGCTGGGGAGTTTGCAAGGTGATCAGTTTATCCCATGGAGGGCTCACAGTTTTAATCCCCATTTTACAGATGAGGTAACTGAGGCACAGAGAAGTTAAGTGCCTTGCCCAAAGTCACACAGCTGACAGTTGGCAGAGCTGGGATTTGAACCCATGACCTCTGACTCCAAAGCCCATGCTCTTTCCACTGAGCCACGCTGGGGAAGAGAGGGAGACACAAACTGTATACATTCAATAGGAGCTGAAGGAAATATATGGATTAGGGGGGTAATAGCCAGAGGATGGAAAAATAAATAGATAAATACATAATCGGAATATGTAAATCTACAAACGCCTAGGTGCTCGGGATAACTGTTAGTATAACGCGACTTTAGTTGGTTCAGGAGGCTTTTGGTGCTTTGAAGATGGGGAGGGCTGTGATTTGGCAAATTTGAAGAGGGAGGGGTTGGTGATAATAGTTGTGATCTTCGTGAAGTGCTTACTAGACTGCGAGCCCCCTGTCGGGTAGGGACCGTCTCTATATGTTGCCAACTTGTACTTCTCAAGCGCTTAGTACAGTGCTCTGCACACAGTAAGTGCTCAATAAATATGATTGATTGATTGATTACTATGTGTCAAGCACTGTAGTAAACACAAGAAAATCAGGTCGGACATAGTCCTTGTCCCACAGTGGGATTCACAGACTGAGGAGGAGGGAGAAAAGTGTAGTCTAATGGAAAGAGCTCAGGCCTGGGAGTCAGAGGACCTGGGTTCTAATCTTGGTTCTGCCATTTTAACTGCTGTGTAACCTTAGTTAAGACACTTAACTTCTCTGGGCCTCAGTTTTCTCATATGTAAAGTGGAGATTAAATCCTCCTCTCTCCTACTTTGATTGTGACCCTCATGCAGTGCAGGGACTGTGTTCAACCTGATAACCTTGTAGTTATCCCAGCACTTCGAACAGTGCTTGGGACATAGTAAGCACTTGACAAATATCATACAAAAAAAAAAAAAACCCAAACAGGTATTGCATCTCCACTTACAGATGATAAAACTGAGGCACAGAAAAAGTAAGTGATTTGCCCATGTCTACACAGCAGGCAAGTGGTGGAGCTGTGATTAGATCCCAGCTCCCCTGGCTCCTAGGTCAGTGCTTTTTCCTTCAAGCCATGCTGAGCTCCAGGCTGGGAGAAGGGCGAGGGCAGTCGGCCTGAAGTAGGACAGCAGAGAGACAGATGTTTCCTGAACCAGTTTCCCTTGATAAAGAAACACAGGTTTAATTTATGATGGATGATGGAGTCACCCGCTCCAGCTCCCCACCCACCACCCATCAGTGACGAGAAGTAGCGTGGCTCAGTGGAAAGAGCACGGGCTTTGGAGTCAGAGGTCATGGGTTCGAATCCTGACTCCGCCACATGTCTGCTGTGTGACCTTGGGCAAGTCACTTTGCTGAGCCTCAGTTACCTCATCTGTAAAATGGGGATTAAGACTGTGAGCTCCATGTGAGACAACTTATAATAATTATAATAATGGCATTTGTTAAGCACTTACTATGTGCAAAGCACTGTTCTAAGCATTGGGGAGATACAAGGTGATCAGGTTGTCCCACGTGGGGCTCACAGTCTTAATCCCCATTTTACAGATGAGGTAACTGAGGCTCAGAGAAGTTAAGTGACTTGCCCAATGTCACACAGCAGACATGTGGTGGAGTCAGGATTCGA
This sequence comes from Tachyglossus aculeatus, assembly GCF_015852505.1. Classification (NCBI taxonomy): domain Eukaryota; kingdom Metazoa; phylum Chordata; class Mammalia; order Monotremata; family Tachyglossidae; genus Tachyglossus; species Tachyglossus aculeatus. The sequence goes on along the minus strand of NC_052088.1, from coordinate 28,694,753 downwards.
ACCCATGACCTCTGACTCTAAAGCCCGTGCTCTTTCCACTGAGCCACACTGCTTCTCCTGATCACCTTGTATCCCCCCCCAGTGCTCAGAACAGTGCTCTGCACATAGTAAGCGCTTAACAAACACCATCATTATTGTTATTATTATTATCAGCGCCATCCTCCCACAGGGCCTAAAACCTCAGAGAAGTTGGACCTCCAAGGAGGAGGTGTCCAAGTGGGTGAGACCAAGGAGCCCTGCCGGGGAGACCCAGGTGGGAAGACCCAGGCGGGAAGGGGCTGGGCCCCGGAGCTGCCAACTTCAATCAATCAATCAATCATATTTATTGAGCGCTTACTGTGTGCAGAGCACTGTACTAAGCACTTGGGAAGTACAAGTTGGCAACATACAGAGACAGTCCCTACCCAACAGTGGGCTCACAGTCTCGAAGGGGGAGACAGAGAACAAAACCAAACATACTAACAAAATAAAATAAATAGAATAGATATGTACAAGTAAAATAAATAGAGTAATAAATATGTACAAACATATATACATATATACAGGTGCTGTGGGGAAGGGAAGGAGGTAAGATGGGGGGATGGAGAGGGGGGCGAGGGGGAGAGGAAGGAAGGGGCTCAGTCTGGGAAGGCCTCCTAAGAGCATGGGTTTAAGGCCTCCTAAGAGCACTTTACCGCTCTGGCCTCTCTCTGCTACTTGGAGCCACTACGTTCGACCCTGGTCTTGGACTTGGCACCGTCACCCAAGGGTTAAAGCTGCTTCTTGCAGTCTGAGAGGAAGTTTGGTTCATCAAACTGGGAGCAGGGGTGGCAACCCACTGGATTCCTAACATTGTAGCCCCAGGGGCGGGACTCAGCTCTGCTCACTCTGCTTTTGATGATAAAACACATAGGGAAAGGAAAGAAATAGTCCAAAACTCACTCACTCACTCACTCACTCTCTCTCTCTCTCTCTCTCTCTCTCTCTCTCTCTCTCTCTTTCTCTAAATATATATAGAGAATATATTTGTTACCACAGAGGCCTCTTAGTGGAATTTTAATCTGTAGCTCAGTGGACTGACAACCAGAATAAAGTTGTTTGTCAGCTCCTCCACTAGATAAATTGTAAGCTCCCTGAGAGCGAGGAGGGTTTCTACCCACTCCATTGCATCTTACCTCCTGATTAAGCCAACATCCTCTCATTTTTTCTTTGTATTTGTTAAACGCTTACTATGTGCCACACTCTGTACTAAATGCTGGGGTGGAACCAAGTTAAACAGGCTGGACATGGTCCCTGTCCCATATAGGACTCACAGTCTTAATCCCCATTTTGCAGATGAGGGAACTTAGGCACAGAGAATTGAAGTGACTTGCCCAGGTCACATAGCAGACAAGTGGTAGAGCCAGGACTAGAACCCAAATCCTTCTGACTCCCGGGCCTGTGTTCTGTCCATTAGGCCACAATTCTTCTCCAGCAGCAGATTAATTCTACTATAGTCTCCCAAGTGCTTAGTACAGTGCTCGGCACATGGCAATTCCTCAACAAATAGCAGTGACTGATTGAGGCAATGATTCTAGACTCCTGATTTTTTTTAATGGCATTTGCTAAGCACTTACTACACTGTTCTAAGCACTGGAGTAGATACAGGTTGGACACAATCCTTGTTCGGCATATGACTCACAGTTCAAGTAGGAGGGGAAAAAAGGCATCACCATTTTACAGTTGAGGAAGCTGAAGCCCAGAGACGTGAAAAGATTTGCCCAAGGTCACACAGCAAGCAACTGACAGAGTCAGAATTAGAACCCAGGTCTTTCTTACTCCCAGGCTCATGCTCTCTTCAACAGGCTATGCTGCATCTCCAGGAGTTAGGGTTTTTCATTCATTCAATCAATCATATTTGTTGAGCGCTTTCCATGTGCAGAGCACTGTATTAAGCACTTGGAAAGTACAATTCAGCAATAAAGAGAGACAATCCCTCCCCACAATGGGCTTACAGTCTCCGGGGAGGGCTGGGGCGGGGGGGGGGGGGGGGGGGGCGACAGACATCAAAACAAGTAAATAGGCATCAATAGCATCAATATAAATAAATAGAATTATAGATGCATAACACATTAAGACAAGTAAACAGGCATTAATATAAATAAATAGAATTACAGATATCTACATATATACAACAAGTGCTGTGGGGTGGGGTGGGGTGGGGTACAGAAAAGGGAGCGAGTCGGGGCGATGGGGACAGAAGAGGGAGTTAGGAAAAGCGGAGCTTAGTTTTCCTTACCTCTGGGTTTTTCAAAAGCTTTGACAGTTTTTAGAGGGGCCCACTCGAGTCTCCAACTTCCAGCCACTTCTGGAATCTCCAAGCCCAAGTCTGAATGTTTCCCTGCTAGCAAGATCAATCTGGGAGGGGCCGAGATTTCTCAGAGACACCTAGGGGGGTTACTCTACCCAGGAGGACATGGATGGCAGAGAGGGGGAAACAGGAGCGTGAAACCCAAGTCATCTTTGGAACCGAAATGCATCCGTCCGGTCCTGCTTTTGCCCGAATGTGAGGCAGGTCATCCCAAGGAAAAAGCACTCTTTCCACCCTACGGGCATTCCAGGAAAAGGCTCTGGAAGCCAGCAACTGGGAAGTAGTAAACAGGAAAGGAACGTATTTGCTGTTTTGTTGTATCGCACTCTCTCAAGCCTTTAGCACTGTGCTTTGCACATAGTAAGAGTACATTAAATACCACTGATTGATTGACTGTGATTAGTAAATGCTCAGAGGGAAATGTCTCTGTTGCACTCTGTGTTTCTATGAATCATGGTCAGCTTATGCAGTACATTGCTCTGAGCACAGTAAATGCTTACTAAATGTGATCACTACTACTACTGGTGTGTGTGTGTATATTCAGGGAGAGAGATCTGGGGACAAAATGTCAGCTGCTGTGTTGGCATTGGGCCAGCCCTAGGTTTGGGGGTTTTTCGTTTTTCTTTATAGTATTTGTTAAGCACTTACTATGTGCCAGGCACTGTACTGAGCACTGGGGTTGATGAAAGATCATCATGTTGGAAATAGTCTGTGTCCCACATGGGACTCACAGCTTTAATCCCCATTTTACAGATGAAGTAATCGAGGCACAGAGACATTAAGGAACTTGCCCAAGGTCACACAGAGGACAAGTGGCAGGGCTGGGATTAGAACCCAGTCCTCTGACACGCAGGCCCTGGCTCCTTCCACGAGGCCATACTGCTTCTCAGGTTCACCTCCTGAACAGGTTAATCAGTGTTTTGCCAGCAAACTCGCAGGGCCGCAGGACAAAAGGGGCAGTGGTCCCAGCCCTCTGCCCTCAGGGATCCCCACCCAGAAGTCTCCCTTCCCAGTCCTTGTGACAAGGGGCCTCTGCTTAAAGCAGAGAGTGTGTGGCCACCCCCTTTCCAGTGGACTGGACCCCTCAGACACAGGCATTCCTGGAGCGCTCACTCCTGATGTCCCTCCCAGTACTAGCCTGACCCTCCCCTGATCCTAACCCTGCCTGGACTTGGGCATCTCTCTCTACCCCAAATTGTGGGAAAGTGTAAGGCAAGCTGTGATCTAAACTTTTTGCCTCTCCACTGAAGGGTCACACCACGCCTAGGAGCCAGGGAATAGATCCTTCCAGATTGGCTGAGGCAACTTTCCTGGGATACCCAATTGGCCCCCCCCATCATCATTATTATTATTATGGTATTTGTTTAGCACTTTCTATGTGCCAGGCACTGTACTAAGCACCAGGGTGGATACAAGCAAATTGGGTTGGACACAGTCCCTGTTCCTCATGGGGCTCACAGTCTAAATCCCCATTTTCCAGATGAGGTAACTGAGGCCCGGAGATGCGACTTGCCCAGTTCACACAGCAGACAAGTGCCAGAGCTGGGATTAGAACCCATGACCTACTAACTCCCAGGCCTGTGCCCTTCATCCCTGTTTTAATCTAATGGAGTCTGGGGACTTGGAGAAGCACCGTGGCCTAGTGGATAGAGTACAGGCCTGGGAATCAGAAGGACATGGGTTCTAACCCCTGCTTCGCCACTTGTCTGCTGTGAGACCTTGGACATGTCACTTCATTTCTCTGGGCCTCAGCTACCTCATCTGTCAAATGGGGATTAAGACGGTGAGTCGTAATCCTCTAGACTGTGAGCCCGTTGTTGGGTAGGGACCGTCTCTATATGTTGCCAACTTGTACTTACCAAGCGCTCAGTTAAGTGATCTGCACACAGTAAGCTCTCAATAAATACAATTGAATGAATGAATGAATGAGTCCCACGTATGATAAGGACTGTGTCCAACCTGATTTACTTGTATCAATCCCAGCCCTTAGTACAGTGGCTGGAACATAGTAAGTGCTTAACAAATACCACTATCATTATTATTATCGAGTTGCTGCTGCTGCTACTGCTAATGCTTCTAATTCTCCACCACCACCTCCCCAGCTCAGCCAGAGATGAGTCAGAGGGCGGCAGAAGCAACTCCCACAGCTCGCATCGACCCGCTCCCTTTTCCTCTCCCGTTCAGAGAGAAGCCTGTCGTGTCTGCTTTTCCTCCATCTTGACTCGCTTGGCTTCTGGGGACTCCTGACCCTTGAGGAGCTCCCCAAGTGCAGTTCCTTCCTCTCCCCCTCGTCCCCCTCTCCATCCCCCCCATCTTACCTCCTTCCCTTCCCCACAGCACCTGTATATATGTATATATGTTTGTACATATTGATTACTCTATTTATTTATTTTATTTGTACATATCTATTCTATTTATTTTATTTTGTTAGTATGTTTGGTTTTGTTCTCTGTCTCCCCCTTTTAGACTGTGAGCCCACTGTTGGGTAGGGACTGTCTCTATATGTTGCCAATTTGTACTTCCCAAGCGCTTAGTACAGTGCTCTGCACATAGTAAGCGCTCAATAAATACGATTGATGATGATGATGATGAGATAGGATTTCTCAGGACCTCTCAGGTTTCCTTTCTCTGTGGTCGCAGTGCCGGGGGTCGGGCAAATGTTTGACCGGTCCGATTGTAATGTAGGACGCACCCATTTCATGGGTCTGGCCCGTCCTAACACATACTTCTCCGTTCTATTTTTAGCTGGCAAGCTGTAGCTGGCTCAAGACACAAACCTCTGAGGCGAGCCCAGCGTTCTCTAGAATGGGAAGGGGTGCATAGTGTGTGTGTGTGTGTGTGTGTGTGTGTGTGTGTGTGTGTGTGTGTGTGTGTGTGTGTGTGTGTGTGTGTGTGTGTGTGTGTATTTCTTGAACACACTGTATTCAGAGCACTGTACTAAGAGCACGGTAGACAATAAGCAGATATATTCCCTTCCCACAACGAACTTACAGACTGGAGGGACTGTGTGTGTGTGTGTGTGTGTGTGTGTGCGCACAGAGATAAGCGCTTAGTACAGTGCTCTGCACACAGTAAGAGCTCAATAAATACAATTAAATGAATAGCTGTGGCTTTTATTTTAGTGAAATCTGTTAGGCGCTTACTATGTCTAAACTGTGAGCCCGCTGTTGGGTAGGGACCGTCTCTATATGTTGCCAATATGTACTTCCCAAGCGCTTAGTACAGTGCTCTGCACACAGGAGGCACTCAATAAATACGATTGAATGAATGAATGTGTCAAACACCATTCTAAGCAGTACTGGAGAAGATACAAGTTAATTAGGTGTGACACTGTCCCTGTCTCGCTTGGGGCTCACAGTCTAAGTAGGAGGGAGAACAGGTATCTCCATTTTGCAGTTGAGGAAACTGAGGCACAGAGAAGTTAAATGATCTGCCCAAGGTCACACAGGAAGCAATTGGCAGAACTGGGATTAGAATTTGGGTCCTTCTAACTCCCAGGCCTCTGTGCTCTCCACTAGGCCACTTTTGCTTCTTAGGATGAATGTGTATAGAGAATTAGGAATCAACAGCAGTCAACTTCAGTAATTCAGGAAGAAAATGGTGGAGTGGCTCTCTGTGCCTTTGCCCAATCTGGAAGGATGTTCTCTTTCCCACTAGGACATTTCCAGAGTAACAGCGTGGACTAATGAGTAGCACGGGCCTGGGAGTTAAAAGGAGCAGGGCTCTAATCCTGGCTCGGCCACATGTCTGTGGTGTGACCTTGGGCAAGTCACTCAACTTCTCTGTGTCTCAGTTCCTTCATTTGCAAAATGGATATTAAGACTGTCAGCCCCACCTGGGACATGGACTGTGTCCAAACTGATTAGCTTGTGTCTACCCTAGTACTTAGTACGGTGTCTGGCACATAGGAAGTGCTTAACGAATACCATAAAAAACAATTCTTAAATTGCCCTCTGATACACTCCGACAGAGAGCCAATTGAGACTTACATTAGCCTATCCCTCCGGGCCCCACCCTAATAGAGGCTGTGGGTTCTGGAAGTTCATTAGTCATTTCGTATTTGAGAGGTGACTCATTGCCAGTATTGGTAGATAAATCCCACTGTGCTCTGCTCTGAAAACTTCCCAGTTTCCCAGCCGTGGATCCAGGGGGGAGAGGGGAAGAAAACCAGAGTTATAAACCAATTATCTATGCGCTCCAGAGATCAATCAGCACTATACCCATCCAACATTGAGACCTCTTGCTGTGATTTTTGCGGGGGTGGGGGGCTTCAGGTCATGAATCCAGCCCCCTGCCTTTCGTCAGACAGACAAAAAAAGGATAAAAGCTGAAGGAATGACCTCATGGAGAAAGTTAGATTCTAGTCCTAATTAATAATAATAATAATGATAATAGTGATATTTGTTAAGTGCTTACTATGTGCTAGGAACTGTACTAAGCGCTGGGGTAGTTATAAGCTAATCAGGTTGAATACAGTCCCTGTCCCACAGGGGCTCACAATCTTTATCCCCATTTTACAGATGAAGGAACCGAGGCCCAGAGAAGTGAAGTGACTTGCCCTAGGTCACACAGCAGAGAAGGGGCAGAACCAGGATTAGAACCCAGGTCCTTCTGACTCCCAGGCTGGTGCTCTATCCACTAGGCCATGCTGCTTCCTTGATCTCCTACTTGCCTGCTGTTTGACCACAGGCAAATCACTTAAATTACCTGGGCCTCAGTTTCCTCATTCTTAAATTGGGGATTCACTACCTGTTCTCCGTCCTTCTTAGACTGTGAGCCCCTTGCGGAATAGGGACTGTGTCCAACCTGATAATCTCATATTAACCCCAGTGCTAGGCATAAGGCTTGGCACACAGTAAATTCCCAATAAATACAATTGTTATGATTATTGTTATGAAGAGTGGCTGAGCAAACTAAGGACACTGAAGGTCCCGACGTCAGAGGGGCCAAGGATAATAATAACAATGATGGTATTTGTTAAGTGCTTACTATGTGCCAGGCACTGTACTAAGCACTGTGGTGAATACAAGCAAATCAGGTTGGACACAGTCCCTGTCCCATTTGTGGCTCACAGTCTCAATCCTCGTTTTACAGATGAGGTAACCGAGGCCCAGAGAAGTGAAGTGACCTTCATTCATTCATTCATTCAGTTGTATTTATTGAGCACTTACTGTGTGCAGAGCACTGTACTAAGTGCTTGGGAAATACAAGTTGGCAACATATAGAGATGGTCCCTACCCAACAGCTGGCTCACAGTTTAGAAGGGGGAGACGGACAACAAAACAAAACATGCGAACAGGTGTCCAGTCATCAGAATAAGTAGAAATAAAGCTAGATGCACGTCATTAACAAAATAAATAGAATAGTAAATATGTACAAGTAAAATAGAGTAATAAATAGGTACAAACATATATACAGGTGCTGTGGGGAGGGGAAGGAGGTAGAGCTGGGGGGATGGGGAGGAGGAGAGGAAAAAGGGGGCTCAGTCCAGGACACACAGCAGACAAGAAGCGGTCCCTCTCTCGTCCTAGGGGATTGTTGCTCTGGGTTTGGCCTGGGCTGGGCTCAATCAATCAATCAATCAATCATATTTATTGAGCGCTTATTGTGTGCAGAGCACTGTACTAAGCGCTTGGGAAGTACAAGTTGTCAACATATAGAAACAGTCCCTACCCAACAGTGGGCTCAAGCCACCTGGGCACCTACCTTATCCAGATGCCAGCTCATTGTCTGCCCTCTCCCCCTGCCCTTGGCCCTGTGATTCATTTCCTCTCTTTTCCTTTCATGCCCAAAGCCTCTATTGAAGGAAGGCTCTCTTGGCACGGCCCCTAAGCGGAATTCCCTAAAAGCCAAAAGCCACCACAGAGTCTCAGTTTTTCCTCTTGTTCACATGCCTCTCTTGGAAGCTCGTTTGGGGATGGGGACGGGGCCCCGGGTGTCTGTCCAATCCTCAGCTCCACCGAATCCACTTCGCTAGAGCTGGTGAGACGGCGCACAGGCTGGGTGAGGACGGAAAATCTGACTTGATTTCCTCCAAACCAATCCAGGATCCTGCATCGGCTCGTAATAAATCCTCAAAAGGTTTTCCAGATGGAGTAAAACTCGGTCAAGGAAAATCCGGCCTTTGTTGCCACCTGATGGACAATTTGCGTTTCAGTGGTCAAGAATAACTGTGAATCTCAGCATCCAGGCAGCAGCGGAACTTATCATGGTAATAATATCATGCCCCCTCCTTCCTTTCCCCCTCCTCCCCCTCCCCCTGCCTTACCTCCTTCCCCTCCCCACAGCACCTGTATATATGTATATATATTTGTACGTATTTATTACTCTATTTTATTTGTACATATTTGTTCTAATTATTTTGTTTTGTTAATATGTTTTGTTTTGTTCTCTGTCTCCCCCTTCTAGACTGTGAGCCCACTGTTGGGTAGGGACCGTCTCTGTATGTTGCCAACTTGTACTTCCCAAGTGCTTAGTACAGTGTTCTGCACACAGTAAGCGCTCAATAAATACGACTGAATGAATGAATAAATGAATTATAAATAATTATAATAATAATATAATAATAATAGCATTTGTTAAGTGCTTACTATGTGCCAAGCACTGGTACAAGATAATCGGGTTGTCCCACATGGGGCTCACAGTCTTAATCTCCATTTTACAGATGAGGGAACTGAGGCACAGGGAAGTTAAGCGACTTACCCAAAGTCACTCACCTGACAAGAGGCGGAGCCGGGATTAGAACAAATGTCCTCTGACTCCTAAGCCCAGGGTCTTTCCACTGAGGCATGCTGCTTCAATCGTAGCATTTGTTTAGCACTTTCTTGAGAAGCAGTGTGGCTCAGTGGAAAGAGTGTGGGCTTTGGAGTCAGAGGTCATGGGCTTAAATCCCGGCTTTGCCAACTGTCAGCTGTGTGACTTTGGACAAGTCACTTCACTTCTCTGAGCCTCAGTTACCTCATCTGTAAAATGAGGATTAAAACTGTGAGCCCCCCGTGGGACAACCTGATCACCTTGTAACCTCCCCAGCACTTACAACAGTGCTTTGCACATAGTAAGTGCTTAACAAATACCATCATTATTATTATATTATTATTACTATGTGCCAGTTAGAGGTGTAGGTTTAGTACATGCAGATCGGACACAGTCCCTGTCCCACACCGGGCTCACAATCAAAGTGGAAGGGAGACTGGGCATTTAATCCCCATTTCACAGATGAGGATGATGAGGTTCAGAGAAAGCAAATGACCTGCCCAAGATCACACAATGGGCAAGAGGCAGAACTGGGATTAGAACTCAGGTCTTTTGACTCCCAATTCTGTGTTCTTTCTACTAGGCCACGCTGCTTATCACTTGAGATCACCTCCAATTTGAGGTCATCATCTCCAGTCATTTTAAACAACTGATTGACAACTAGTCTCCCCATATTCAGTCTTACTGAAGATGCATCTCCTCCAAGTGGCCTTTCCTGAGTAAACCCTAATTTCCTCTTCTCCCACTCCCCTTCTGCATCGCCCAGCCCCACAGCATTTATGCACATATCCATTATTAATTTGCTTATATTAATGTCTGTCTCCCCCTATGGACAGTAAGCTCGTTGTAGGCAGGTAATGTGTCTGTTATATTGTTATGTTGTACTCTTCCAAGAGCTTAGTAGCATGCTTTGCACACAGTGCTCAATAAATAGGATTGACTGATTGATGTTAGACTACATCTAATCCCCTCCCCACTGCAGAAAAAGGGGGCCCTATAGGACTAAAGGCTCTAAAGAAAGCGTCTTCCCAGTAACACATGTAGAAAACCCCATATCCTGCAAATGAAGGTGCTTTTTGAGGCTCTCCTCAGGGGAAACCGAGAGCGACTGACCATCTGGAGAAATAATACCTCCTCTACTTCCTCTACTTCCTTCCCAAGCCAGGAGAGCAGGCACTTCCCACCTCCATTACACCTTCCAAGTAGCCAGCCAAGCTCCAGAGACGTCACTTACAGGGGGCCAGGGGAAGGGTAAGGATGGTGGGGCATTAGGACCCACTGCCCAAGCCCAAAGCCGGAAAACCATAGAGTCACCCCTTGAGATGGGCAGCGACAGCAGGAGAGTCAGAGAGAAAGTCACAGATCTGGAGATAAGAAGACACAGAGAACAGGCAACTGAGAAGGCAACTTCACAACATCACCAAGGCCCTTTCCTTTCCATCCAAACCGCTACCTTGCTGGTACAATCTCTCATCATAACCCGACTGGATTATTGCATGAACCTCCTTTCTGATCTCCCATGCTCTTGTCTCTCCCCACTTTAGTCTATACTTCAATCTGCTGCCCAGATTACCTTTCTACAGAAACACTCTGGGCATGTCAGCCCCTTCCTCAAAAATCTCCAGTGAATGCCTATCAACCTTCACATGAAGCAAAAACTCCTCACTCTTGGCTTCAAGGCTTGCCATCCCTTTGCGCCCTCCTACCTCACCTACCTTCTCTCTTTCTACAGCCCAGCCCGCACACCCTGCTCCTCTGCCATGAACCTCCTCATTGTGCCTCGTTCTCGCCTGTCCCGCCGTCGATCCCTGACCCACATTCTACCTCTGTCCTGGAATGCCCTCCCTCCTCACATCCACCAACCTAGCTCTCTATCCCTCTTCAAAGCCCTACTGATAGGTCATCTCCTCCAGGAGGAGTTCCCAGACTGAGCCCCCCCTTTTCCTTTTCCCAGACTGAGCGCCTCCTCCCCTCCCCATCGCCCCTACTCCATCCCTTTGGTCTACCTCCTTCCCCTTCTCACAGCACTTGGGTATATTTGTACATATTTATTACTCTATTTTATTAATGATGTGTACATTTTTATCTATTTTGATGATATTGATGCATGTCTACTTGTTTTGTTTTGTTGTCTGTGTCCCCCTTCCAGACTGTGAGCCCGTTGTTGGGTAGGGATTGTCTCTATCTGTCACCAAATTGTACTTTCCAAGCACTTAGTACAGTACTCTGCACACAATAAGCGCTGAATAAATACGATTGAATGAATGATGAATGAAAGGCAGAAGGAGAGAGCTCAGTACAGTGCTCAGCACTCAGTAAATGCCATTGACAGTCTTCTAGACTGTGAGCCCACTGTTGGGTAGGGACCGTCTCTATATATTGCCAACTTGTACTTCCCAAGCACTTAGTACAGTGCTCTGCACACAGTAAGTGCTCAATAAATACGATTGAATGAATTGATAGCAAGGCAGAATTGATAGAAACAGCACAGAGATAGAGGGAAGAGCCAAAGAGAGTTTACATAGAATAGACCATGCATTTACATACCATTTTTTTTTAAAAAAAAAGGTATTAAGAGATGGGGTCAGGGATTGCAGGTAAAGTGGTAGATTTTGAGAGCAGACTGGATGAGGAGGATGAGAGAGTGAACATGGAGGTGGAAAAGAGCTGGGGAGGTTTGTGGTGGGGGCTGGAAGGGGGAGATTTGGGGGAGCTCACACCTGATGGCTTTGATTTTATCAATAAAGTAATAATAATAATAATAATAATAATAATAATGGTATTTGTTAAGTGCTTACTATGTGCCAAGCACTGTTCTAAGCGCTGGGGTACATACAAGGTAATCAGGTTGTCCCATGTGGGGCTCACAGTCTTAATCACCATTTTACAGATGAGGTAACTGAGGCACAGAGAAGTTAAGTGACTTGTCCAAGATCACACAGCAGATAAATGTTGGAGCCAGGATTAGAACCCATGACCTCTGACTCCCAAGACTGTGCTCTTTCCACTAGGCCACACTGCTTCTTAGATGAGCAGGTCATCAGGGACACTACAAGCACCATTTTGCAGAAATACAGGAGTTAACTGAAGCCTCGTTGATCTCTGACCACTCCCATTAAAGATGGTTTGGGTTCCCTTCCCAGTTCCATATGAACATGGGCACCGTGTCTGAGCTGGAGACTTCATCATTAAATCGTATCGATCGAGTGTTTACTGTGTGCCGAACACCATACTGCGCACTTGGGAGAGTGCAATAACACAGAGTTAGTTGAGCTTACAGTCAAGAGGATCAAGAGCTGAGGAGGAGGGAGGCAGGGAGGTCTGGAGTTGATACATATAATAAAACATTAAGGCATCCTCTGGTGAACCCCTAATGGACAGTAAAACAGACCAGCAGTAAACACAGCTGTCCTGTATAAAACTGACTGAGTGGTCACCCAGAAGTAGCATGGCATAGCTGCTAGAGCACAGGTCTGGGATTCAGAAGGTCATGGGTTCTAATCCTCACTCCTCCACTTGTCTGCTGGGTGACCTTGGGCAAGTCATTTTACGTAACTAAGCCACAGTTCCCTCTTCTGTAGAACAGGGATGAGACTGTGAGCCACATGTGGACTGTGTCCAACCTAATTTCCTTGTAACCACCCCAGTGCTTAGTACAGTGTTTGGCACATAGTAAGCGCTTAAATACCATAATTATTATTATTAGGTGCTCAATTTTTATTTATTTATTTATATTGTCTGTCTCCCCCTCTAGACAGTAAGGTAGTTGTGAGCAGAGAATGTGTCTGCTCATTCTCTTGTCTTATACTCTCCCAAGCGCTTAGTACAATGTTCTGAACACAGTAAGAGTTCACAAATACGATTTACAGACTGACTGACTGATTCAATACACACCATTGCAGCTACTACTGCCCAGCAAGTAATTCTGCAGGTAGAACAGACCCTTTGTCTGCTCTTCCCCACTTCGGAAGTGACTCTAGCTGGAACCCAGAATAGGGACTGTGAGAAGCAGCGTGGCTCAGTGGAAAGGCCACGGGCTTTGGAGTCACAGGTCATGGGTTCAAATCCCGGCTCCACCACTCGTCAGCTGTGTGACTTTGGGCAGGTCACTTAACTTCTCTGGGCCTCGGTTCCCTCATCTGTAAAATGGGGATGAAGACTGTGAGCCCCACATGGGACAACCTGATCACCTTGTAAATTCCCCAGTGCTTAGAACAGTGCTCTGCACATAGTAAGTGCTTAATAAATGCCATTATTATTATTATTATTATCGTGTTCACAGAACTGTACTGAGCACTTGGGAGAACACAACATAGTTGGTAGACACGTCCCCTGCCCATGAGAAGTTTGCAACCTCAAGGGGGAGACAGACATTAATATAGATAGATAAGTTACAGATATGTGCATAAATGTGTTCTGCCCAAGTGGGTAAGTGCTTATTGCAACAGCCTGGCTCAGACTTCCCCTGCTCACTGCTTCCTGTTGCTTCCCAGTTCTCACTGCTAGTCACGGCTTCCCATTGCTGCACACTGTCTATCAAGCAGAAGTTCCTCACTATCGAATTCCAGGTGCTCAGTCAGCGCTCCCTTTTACTACACTTTGCTCCTCTCCCCCCACAACTCAGCCCACACTTCTCTCCTCTAACACCAACTTACTCACTGCCCTTCAAGCCTCTGTCAACCCCTTGCTCACCTCCTAATTGGAACTCCCCTCCTCCGTACATATCCTACGATTGAAAGAATAAATGAATATCCAACAGACCAGCACTCTCCCCATCTTTGAAGCCCTACTGAAATCATATCTCCTCCAGGAAGCCTTCCCAGACTATGATCTCATTTCCCCCACAACCCAATTTTCCCTCCCTATAGCCTTTCCATTGTACTTTGTCCCATCCACTAAGCACGCAGGTACATCCTTATACTCCGGCTGCTTCCCTTAGTACAGTGCTTTGCACACAGTATTTGCTCAATAAATATTACCTTGAAGCAGCGTGGTTCAGTGGAAAGAGCCAGAGGTTATGGGTTCTAATCCTGACTGCTACTTGTCAGCTGTGTGACTTTGGGCAAGTCACTTCACCTCTCTGTGCCTCAGTTACCTCGTCTGTAAAATGGGGATTAAGACTGTAAGCCCCACGTGGGACAACTTAATCACCTTGTTTCCCCCCAGTGTTTAGAACAGTGCTTCACACATAGTAAGCGCTTAACAAATGCCATCGTCATCATCAATTTACCTTAATGTCTATCTCCCCCTTTAGACTGTAAACTCCTTGAGAGCAGAGATCTACCAACCATATTGTGCTCTCCCGAGTGCTTAGCATAGACGCTGCACAAAGTAAGTGCTTGATAAATGCCATTGACTGGGACACTGATTGAATTCCAAGTGCTTAGTTCAGTGCTCTGCACACAGTTAAGTGCTCAATAAATACAGAAGCAGCATGGCTCAATGGAAAGAGCCTGGGCTTTGGAATCAGAGGTCGTGGGTTCAATCCTCCGCTCCGCCAATTGTCAGCTGTGTGACCTTGGGCAAGTCACTGAAGCAGAGTGGCTCAATGGAAAGAACATGGGCTTTGGAGTCAGAGATCATGGGTTCAAACCCCAGCTCTGCCAGCCAATTAGCTGTGTGACTTTGGGCAAGTCACTTAACTTTTCTGTGCCTCAGTTACCTCATCTGTAAAATGGGGATTAAAGACTGTGAGCCCGCCGTGGGACAACCTGATCACCTTGTAACCTCCCCAGCGTTTAGAACAGTGCTTTGCACATAGTAAGCGCTTAATAAATGCCATTATTATTATTATTATTCTCTGTGCCTCAGTTCCCTCATCTGTAAAATGGGGATTAAAGACTGTGAGCCCGCCGTGGGACAACCTGATCACCTTGTAACCTCCCCGGCACTTAGAACAGTGCTTGGCACGTAGTAAGCGCTTAATAAATGCCATAAAAAAAATATGACAATGAGTGAGTCAACTCACTCATTGCTGCTTAGAAAAGCAGCGTGGCTCAGTGGTAAAGAGCACGGACTTTGGAATCAGAGGTCATGGGTTCGCATCCCGGCTCTGCCACATGTCTGCTGTGTGACCTTGGGCAAGTCACTTAACTTCTCTGAGCCTCAGTTACCTCATCTGTAAAAATGGGGATTAAGACTGTGAACCCCACGTGGGACAACCTGATCACTTTGTACCCCCCCAGCGCTTAGAACAGTGCTTTGCACATAGTAAGCACTTAACAAATGCCAACATTATTATTATTATTATAACTGATGATTCCCCGCAGCTTTGGAATTGGGCCGCTGGGTGGCGTGGGATGTTCAGGCTGGAATTCGCTGGGGCTCGAAATGATGTTATTTCATCCAACAAGCCTCCAAGCACCACCAGCTAGCTGTCTTTTTGCTTCACCTACTGCAATGATTCCCAGAATGCAACACAATCAATCCGAATAATTCACCTGACAGGAAAAAAGAAGGGCATGACCTGGTTACTAAGCTCATAGAGAAGCAGCGTGGCTCAGTGAAAAGATCGTGAGCTTGGGAGGCAGAGGTCATGGGTTCTAATTCTGACTCTGCCATTTGTCAACTGTGCGTGACTCTGGGCAAGTCACTTCGCTTCTCTGGGCCTCAGTTCCCTCATCTGTAAAATGGGGATTAAGACCGTGAGCCCCACGTGGAACAACCTGATTGCCTTGTATCCCTCTAGTGCCTAGAACAGTGCTTGGCACATAGTAAGCGCTTAACGGATAGCATCATTATTATTATCATTATCTTAGCCTGAGGGTAAACACCGGTCTCAAACAAGTACTGTTGGCTTCCCAAAGAAGCAAGGAAAGAGACCTACTGCAGAGACTTTTACCTGGTTTACACACAGAGTCAAGACCATGAGAGAGGAAGCTTCTACAGAATGAGAGGAAAAATCCATTTTATAGAGGCAAAGTCCATTTAGAAGCACTGTGGCTGAGTGGATAGAGCATGGGCCTGAGAGTCAGAAGGACCTGGGTTCTAATCCTGTCTCTGCCACTTGTCTGCTCTTGTTGCCAACTTGTACTTCCCAAGCGCTTAGTACAGTGCTTTGCACACAGTAAGTGCTCAATAAATACGATTGAATGAATGAATGAAAAGTCATTTCACTTCTCTGGGCCTCATTTACCTTATCTGGAAAATGGGGATTGAGATTGTGAGTCCCAAGTGGCACAGGGACTTTGTCTAACACAATTTGCTTATATCCACCCCAGAGCTTAGTACAGTGCCTGGCATATAGTAAGCACTTAACAAATACCACAGTTACCATTATTATTATTGTTAGCTCCTTCCCTCTCTCCCCTGCTCTCACCACCTAATTCCAGTTAAACTGGAAGGACAAATTTAGTGCAAGGCTCCACTCTCAGGAAGGGGAGAGGAAGGAGGAAGTGCTGTGGCCTTCCTGGCCCTACATTCAGCTGTTTCATCCAGATTCGATGCCTTGTATTGCTTCTTTCTTTATCCTTTATAATAATAATAATAATGGCATTTGTTAAGCACTTACTATGTGCAAAGCACTGTTCTAAGCACTGGGGGGAGAAACAAGGTGATCACGTTGTCCCAAGTGGGGCTCCAGTCTTAATCCCCATTTTACAGATGAGGTAACTGAGGCTTGGAGAAGTTGAGTGACTTGCCCAAGGTCACATAGCAGATTTGTGCAGGAGTCAGGATTTGAATCCATGACCTCTGATTCCCAAGCCCGTGCTCTTTCCACTGAGCCATGCTACTTCTCTTTATCTTGGTCCTGCTTGCACTCTCAGGAAATAATTTTTGTTCCTTCCCTGGTATTTTTAAGAACTTTGTGCCCTGCATTGTGCTAAGTCCTGGGGTAGATGCAATAAAATCAAATCAGACACAGTCCTGGCCCCATCCGGGACTCACAGTCTAATGGGAGGATGAATGAGTCTTTAATCTCCATTATACAGATGAGAAAACTGAGGCCCAGAGAAGTTAAGTGCCTTGCCCCAAGTCACCCAGCAGTCAAATGGCAGAGATGGACTTGGAAAGCAGGTTTCCTGACTCCCAGATCTATGTTCACATCCAAGCCGTCACCAAAACCTGCCGGTCTCAGCTCTGCAACATTGCCAAGATCCGCCCTTTCCTCTCCATCCAAACTGCTACCCTGCTCATTCAAGCTCTCATCCTATCCCGTCTGGACTACTGCACCAGCCTTCTCTCTGATCTCCCATCCTCGTGTCTCTCTCCACTTCAATCCATACTTCATGCTGCTGCCCGGATTCTCTTTGTCCAGAAACGCTCTGGGCATGTTACTCCCCTCCTCAAAAATCTCCAGTGGCTACCAATCAATCTGCGCATCAGGCAAAACTCCTCACCCTGGGCTTCAAGGCTGTCCATCCCCTCGCCCCCTCCTACCTCACCTCCCTTCTCTCCTTCTCCAGCCCAGCCTGCACCCTCCGCTCCTCCGCCGCTAATCTTCTCACCGTACCTCGTTCTCGCCTGTCCCGCCATCGACCCCCGGCCCACGTTATCCCCCGGGCCTGGAATGCCCTCCCTCTGCCCATCCACCAAGCTAGCTCTCTTCCTCCCTTCAAGGCCCTACTGAGAGCTCACCTCCTCCAGGAGGCCTTCCCAGACTGAGCCCCTTCCTTCCTCTCCCCCTCGTCCCCCTCTCCATCCCCCCCATCTTACCTCCTTCCCTTCCCCACAGCACCTGTTTATATGCATATATGTTTGTACATATTTGTTACTCTATTTATTTATTTATTTATTTTACCTGTACATATCTATTCTATTTATTTTATTTTGTTAGTATGTTTGGTTTTGTTCTCTGTCTCCCCCTTTTAGACTGTGAGCCCACTGTTGGGTAGGGACTGTCTCTATATGTTACCAACTTGTACTTCCCAAGCGCTTAGTACAGTGCTCTGCACACAGTAAGTGCTCAATAAATACGATTGATGATGATGATGATGATGATGATGATGATGATGTTCTTTCCACTAAGCCGTGCTGACAAGAAAAATAGAGGCAGATGGCCACCTACAGAGAAATAATGGAGACAAAGACCCACAGAAAACACCCCCGCCCCCAACCAAGATACCTACAGAGAGCAAGACATACCCCAAGAGAACAACACAGAGCATCCTGGCTTCCTCCACCTATTCCTACAGCACCCTTGAATCAAGTTTACTGTGAGGTAGGAGGCAACGGCAAGCAACTTGCATATTTTTACCAAGAAAACTCTATGGCTACGCTACCAGAATGATTGCAGATGGAGGCGGGGTGTTCTGGGAGAGATGTGTCCATGGTGTCGCTTGCTATGGGTCGGAGATGTCTTGACAGCATAAAACAAGACAAATTCTCTTCCTCACCTGCTCTTCCTCCACCCACCTTCAATTCACTATCTGGAGAGGCCACCCAATTCCCTCACTTTTCCCCTATGCTGCCCTCTGGACACAAAATTGGGTGACTTCGCAACAAACTCAGAAAATCAGGAGCCAATATAAACCACTCATTTGGCAGATCGTCTTCAATCATATTTATTGAGCGCTTACTGTGTGCAGAGCACTGTACTAAGCGCTTGGGAAGTACAAGTTGGCAAAATATAGAGACAGTCCCTACCCAACAGTGGGCTCACAGATTTCACCTGATCAATCTAGACTGTAAACTCTTTGTGGGCAGGTAACATGTCAACTAACTTTGTTGTAGTGTACTCTGCCAAGCTTTTAGTACAGTGCTCTGCACATGATAAGCACTCAATAAATACCACTGATGGATTGATTAATCTCTTGTAGTGCAAAATGTGCCAATCTGTCCTGGAACACCTTTGACATCAAAGCTATTGCCCTCCCTCCTGCCTTGCCCACTGACCAGTGTTGTCACTGCCAGAATCACAATAATACAGAGAACTCAGCACTTCAAAAGAGTCTTACACATATTAATTAGCTGATAGGATCAAACCTTCTTCAGGGGGGGATAAATATGCATGAGCTGGTCTGAAACAGCTTTGGACTATTTTGCTGGATTCTTTGTAGTTACTACCATAATAATAATAATAATAATAATAATAATAATAATAATAATAATAATAGCATTTGTTAAGTGCTTACTATGTGCAAAGCACTGTTCTAAGCACTGGGGGAGATACAAGGTGATCAGGTTGTCCCACGTGGGGCTCACTGTCTTAATCCCCATTTTACAGATGAGGTAACAGGCTCAGACCCATTTTACAGATGAGGTAAAAGGCTCAGAGAAGTTAAGTGACTTGCCCAAGGTCACACAGCAGACATGGTGGAGCAGGGATTAGAACCCATGACCTCTGACTAACAGGCCCATCTTGCATTATGAAATGGCATCCAACCCACCAGCCTAGCACTTGCTTTGCACGCAGAAGCCGCACTGACTCAAAACATCTTCCACCCAACGTGCCAGAAACATGGAATTTGGGCTCTTATCCTGGCTCTTGATTCTATTTTAAAATGATTCCAGCCACCTTTTCATCTTTCCAATAACACTTGTCCGAAGTGCAGAAGAGGACTAAATTTAGTTTCCCTGTTATCAAAGAGAAACTCTTGTGAGATAGAGTGCCATTCTGATTATTTAGTGATACTTCTAGGTCAAGTTGCCTCTTCTTGAAGGGAGTGAGCAATTATGATATAGGTGGCTAGATTCTGCTAACTTGGGAGGTGGACGTGTTCTTGTAAGCTCATTATATGCAGGGAACGTGTCTTCAAATCTATTATGTTGTACTCTCATCATCATCAATCGTGTTTATTGAGTACATACTATGTACAGAGCACTGTACTAAGTGCTTACTGAGAGCTCACCTCCCCCAGGAGGCCTTCCCAGACTGAGCCCCTTCCTTCCTCTCCCCCTCGTCCCCCTCTCCATCCCCCCATCTTAGCTCCTTCCCTTCCCCACAGCACCTGTATATATGTATATATGTTTGTACATATTTATTACTCTATTTATTTATTTATTTATTTCACCTGTACATATCTATTCTATTTATTTTATTTTGTTAGTATGTTTGGTTTTGTTCTCTGTCTCCCCCTTTTAGACTGTGAGCCCACTGTTGGGTAGGGACTGTCTCTATATGTTGCCAACTTGTACTTCCCAAGCGCTTAGTACAGTGCTCTGCACACAGTAAGCGCTCAATAAATACGATTGATTGATTGATTGATTAATTGGGAGAGTACAGCACAACAGAACTAGCAGACACATTCCCGGCCCATAACTAGTTTGCAGTCTAGAGGATGAGTTTACAAGCTCTGCACAGTAAGTACAGTGCCCTGCACACAGCAAGCACTCAATAAATATCATTGGTTGATTAAGCTATTACAGTGACACCCTGGACTTTAAATCAAAGTTTTCAACCTCTCGACTTGTTCTGAAACCACTAATTATGACTGAGCCCCAGACTGAGCCCCTTCCTTCCTCTCCCCCTTCTCCCCCTCCCCATCTCCCCCGCCTTACCTCCTTCCCCTCCCCACAGCACCTATATATATGTATATATGTTTGTACATATTTATTACTCTACCTATTTATTTTACTTGTACATATTTATTCTATTTATTTTATTTTGTTAATATGTTTTGTTTTGTTGTCTGTCTCCCCCTTCTAGACTATGGACCCGCTGTTGGGTAGGGACCATCTCTATATGTTGCCAATTTGTGCTTCCCAAGCGCTTAGTACAGTGCTCTGCACACAGTAAGCGCTCAATAAATATGATTGAATGAATGAATGAATGAATTATGAACATAACTTGACCACTGCATCTGCCCAGTGGTAGCTGAATTGAATTCCTGATACCTTGTAGCATTCTTTTGTTTACACACCTGGAAAGCAAATGATAAATTTTCCTTTTTAGTGCTTACGATGTGCAGGCACTGTACTAAGCGCTTGAGTAGATACAGGCTAATCCGGTTGGACAGTCCATGGTCCCACATGGGGCTCACAGTTTTAAACCTCTCTTTTTAGATGAGGTAACGGAAGCCTAGAAAAGTAAAGTGACTGGCCCAAGGTCACACAACAGGCAAGTGGCAGAGCTGGGATTAGAACCCAGGACTTTCTAACTCCCAAGCACATGCTCTATCCACTAGGCCATGCTGCTTCTCAATTTCTTAATGGGAGATGGATGAAGAGAAAGACTGGATAAAACGGGGACCTCTTTGGCCTTAATACTTTATCTGAGAGTAAATCAGAATGTAAGCCCTCCGTTAGATTGTAAACTCTTTGTGGATAGGGATCATGTCTACGTATTCTATTACATCTACATACAACTATTGTACTCTCCCAAGCACTTAGTACAGTGCCCCACACCCAGTTCGGGCTTAATAACATTGATTGATTGATCGATTGGTCGCTGAGGTTCAGGGGGATCTTTGATAAGTTTTTCATCAGTTCAGGGGGATTTTTAATAAGATTTTCATTCTTCTCCACCCTCATCCCCAGAGGTTCTGAAGAAGCAGAAGCACTGAAGGGCTCTGAGGAACACAGAGAACATTTTGAAGCTCGACTCCAGGTTTCAAATACTGAGAATTTTGGAAGAAGGTCCTTTTATGTGAGATCTTAAACTATTTTTTCTGAAGTGAAATTCTGGAGTCTCGACACCTAGTCCCTCCTCCTCTGCAGCCCCTGGGGATTCCACTAGTATTACAATTTGAGTTACAATCTCTCCCACCTGGACACTGTAGGTGATATTTTACTTTATAAAATTTGCCAACTGTGGCACGTGTTTTTTTTTTTTTTCAACTAAAATAGCTCTCCAAGGAGAACCCTCAAAAGGAAAGTTTTTGAAAAGAAAAAGTGTTGAATGTCTGGGATTTGAATGCAATATAGTCAAGGCTAGACCAGCTCAGTAGCTAGATGTTTCAAACCCCTTCTCATCAGAAATACCCAGAAAAGAGGGGCCTCAACTTTCTGGACAATTTGCTCGTGTAGACTTGTTACTAGAATAAATTCTTTAATACTGGCATTAATTAAGCACTTATTATGGGCCAAGCACTGTACTGAGGGCTGGGGTAGATAGAAGATAATCAGGTCAAACACAGTCCCTGTCCCACATAGGGCTCAGAATCTAAGAATGAGTAGGAGTAAAGGCATGGATTGTATCTACTTTCCCAAGTGCTTAGTACAGCACTCTACCCATAGTAAGCACTCAGTCAAGGGGCAGTGTGGCCTAGTGGAAAGAGCACAGGCCCTGGTGTCAGAGGACCTGGGTTCTATTCCAAGCTCTTCCACTTGCCTACTGGATAAACTTGGGCAACAGTTAACTCCTCTGAGCCTCAGTTCTCTTGTCTGAAAAATGGGGGTTCAGTATCTGTTATCTGTCCTATTTAGCCTTTGAGCCCCATCTGGGACTTGATTACCTTGTATCTGCCCCAGTGCTTAGTACAGCACTTGGCACATAGTAAGAACTTAACAAACAACATTATTATCATTACTGTTAACAATAATAATAGTCATCATAAATACCACTGATTGATTGACACTTCAGAGCTGAGTACCAATCTGATTCCTGGTAGTGGCTACTCAGGACTAATTGGAACTTAATTGAGAAGAAGCGTGGCTCAATGGAAAGAGCCCAGGCTTTGGAGTCAGAGGTCATGGGTTCAAACCCCAGCTCCGCCAGTTGTCAGCTGTGTGACATTGGGCAAGTCACTTAACTTCTCTGGGCCTCAGTTACCTCATCTGTAAAATGGGGACTAAGACTGTGAGCCCCCCGTGGGACAACCTGATCACCTTGTAACCTCCCCAGCGCTTAGAACAGTGCTTTGCACATAGTAAGCACTTAACAAATGCCATTATTATTATTATTATTATTAATTGGAATTAATGATGGACAGAAAGGAGCAACTTGAAAAGTAGCTGAATAGATCAAGGAAATGATCAAGAATTATTCAAAAGAGCTCAGGAACCTCTAGATTTCCTCAGGAATGAGAGACACATTACTGGAAATAATATGCTTTAGTCAATTCTCACCAATCCACATCCACCCTAGCAGGGTCCCCGGAGAGAGTTAGCCCAGAGGAGCCTGGGAGAGGAGTGGAAGTGGATAGGGGTGGGAGAAGACAGAGAGGGTATAGCGGGCCTCCTCATCTCTGGATTGCTTCCTGTCTTCCCTCCTCCATCCATTAACAGGGCTTGGCTCTGTCTGACGACAATCCCCCTCCACAACAAGCCCTCTAATAGGTACCTTCCACCTGCTCCTCCCCAAGTCATTTCAACAAATCATGTGCTACTAATACTATTACTAGTCATTGTGGTATTTGTTGAAGAGCTTACTACGTGCCAAGCACTTTACTTAGAGCTGGGGTAGATACAAAATCATCAGGCCTGACATGGGGCTCCCATTCTAAGTAGGAGGGAGGACAGGTATTGAATCCCCATTTTGCAGATGAGGTAAGTGAGGCCCAGAGAAGCTAAGCGACTTGCCCAAGGTCTCACAAAAAAAGGCAAGTGGAAGAGCTGGGATTAGAACACAGGTCTTCTGATCCCCAGGCCTGTACTCTTTTTACTAGGTCACACTGTTTCGCAAGAATATTCACTGAGTGCTTACTGTGTGCACGACACTGTACTAAGTGCTTGGGAGAGTACAATAGAGTTAATAGACACTATCCCTGCCTTCAAAGAGTTTATAATCTAGTGGGAAGACAGGCATGCAAATAAATTATGGATATGTAGATAAGTGCTGTGGGGAGAGGAGGGGAGGTGAAGGGGAAGTAAGGCTTATATGTATAGGTGATGCAGTAGCAGGTGGGGAGAGGAGAGATTGATGAGAGAGGGGATGTAGTTTTAGTAGGGCTTTGAAGATGGGGAGAGTAATGACCTGAGGGATGAAGAAGGTGGAAGGAGTTCTAAGTAGGAGGGAGGGCATGGATGAGAAGGAGAAGGTGAGTGAGAAAAGAATAAGGCACAGACACAGGTTGGCATTTAATAATAACAATAATAATATAATAATAACAATAATAATATCACAATAACAATAATTATTATATAATTTATCATCATTATTATTATTGTATTTGTTAAGCACTTACTTTATGCCACGCACAGTTCTAAGCACTGGGGTAGATATAAGCTAATCAGATTGTCCCACGTGGGGCTCACATCTTAATCCCCATGTTACAGATAACTGAGGCAGAGAGAAGTGAAGCGACTTGCCCAAGGTCACACAGTAGACAAGTGGCAGAGCCAGGATTAGAACCCACGTCCTCTGACTCATTTGAAGAAAGAAGTGCATGAGGTGGGTAGTGGTAGAAGAAAAGCAAGGACAAGGAAGTGGCGGGGGAGGGTCCTAATTTTTTTTAAAATAATAGCTATTTTTTTAAGGGCTTACTATGTGCCAAGTATTGTTCTAAATAATTACAATAATGGTATTTGTTAAGGGCTTACTATGCGTCAAGTAGTGTTTCAAGTGCAGGGGTAGAGACAAGTTAATCAAGTTTGGACACATTCTAAGTATGAGTAATACAGGTAAGGATCACATCTACCAGCTCTGTTGTATTGTACTTTCCCAAGT
The DNA here is from genome assembly GCF_015852505.1 of Tachyglossus aculeatus. Taxonomy (NCBI): domain Eukaryota; kingdom Metazoa; phylum Chordata; class Mammalia; order Monotremata; family Tachyglossidae; genus Tachyglossus; species Tachyglossus aculeatus. Next base: position 28,670,184 of record NC_052088.1, on the reverse strand, counting down.
GCTTAGTACATACTCTGCACAAAATAAGCACTCAGTAATTACCATTGACTGATTGATTGTTCAGAGTTGAGCATCATTCTGATTCCTGCTAGGGGCCTCTAAGCACTAATTGGAATTAATAATAGGCAGGAGAGAGAACAGCTATTAAATTCCCACTTTTCAGATGAAGAAACCAAGACCCATCAAGTTGCCCTATTGAGAGCTCACCTCCTCCAGGAGGCCTTCCCAGACTGAGCCCCACCTTTTTCCTCCCCTCCTCCTTCTCCCCTCCCTATCGCCCTCCTTCCCCCTTCTCCTTCCCCCCTTCCTCTCCCCAAAGCACTTGTATATATTTCTACATATTTATTACTCCATTTTATTTGTACATACTTACGATATTTATTTTATTAATGATGTGTATATAGCTATCATTCTATTTATTCTGATAGCATTGACACCTGTCTACTTGTTTTGTTTTGTTGTCCGTCTCCCTCTTCTAGACTGTGAGCCCGTTGTTGGGTAGGGACCGTCTCTATATGTTGCTGATTTGTACTTCCCAAGCACTTAGTACAGTGCCCTGCAAACAGTAAGTGCTCAATAAATACAATTGAGTGAATGATTGAATGAAGTTACGTGACTTGACCAAGGTCGCACTGCAGGCAAGTGACAGTTAAGATTAGGACCCAGGCCCTATGATTCCAGGTTCAGACTCATTTCACCAGGCCCTGATCCCCAAAGCCCCATTCCTATATCCCCTCATTCCACTGTTGTGCCTCAATAAGGGCTGCTACTTTAGACTCTGCCACTGCCCAACAATGTGGCTGGAAACAACAAAATGAGTTGGTCCAATGCTCTGCACTTGGTAAGCGCTCAACAAATATTATTGACCAGCAATCTCTTCTATGCTGGACTTGCCTAGTCCACATTCTTGCAGCACTGAAATGGGTAAAACAGCTTTAGCCTGAAGTAAATCAACCTGGACTTCAGGAAGGGGATATTATGGGAGAGCAAAGCCAAGAGGAAAGCAGAACTTAGAGATAGCCCTGTTGGGCCCGGCAGAAGCAGAGGGGAGAGGCAAGATTGCCACAAAACAACTCACATCCTGAAATCCTATTTAGCCAACGTGCTCCTGGGGACTTATTTTTATAATGCCATAATGGCGGGAAGCATTTCTGCGTGGGTCTTTGGCTGTTTGTTTCTAAATGAGCACTATGGCTGTGTTAAGTGGAAGCACATTATGAGATTGCTTCTCCGTAAGTGCTTTAGAGACAGACCACATGGAGGCTGAGTCTCCTCTCCGCCCGCTTGGCCGATGGGTAATCGTATGGGGGAGGAGACGGTTCCCCCCACCAGCAACCGATCATACGCAAACGCTGCTGAGCTTCCCCTGGTCCTGGCGCTTGTGGGAAATCCAGATTGTGCAAATGGGGGCCAGATCGTGGATGGTGAGAGGGAAGGAGGCAGAGGAGGAGGAGGAGGAGAAGGAAGAGAAGGAGGAGGGCATGATTGAATCAGAGAACAGGTGGTTATGGACTGTTATAGTCACAGTTATAGACTGTGAGCCCCAAGTGGGACAACCTGTATCTCCCTCAGTGCTTAGAACAGTGCATGGCACATAGTAAGTGCTTAACAAATACCATTATTATTATTGGAATGGAGGCAGCACTCACTAGCTTCAGTCTACTTATCCAAACCCATCATTCAAAATTCCTCCTCGAATCCCATCTCCTCCTTCAAACTTTCCCTGATTAATTTCCCAGCACCCTGAGCTGTATGACACCTTCAGTCAATTCTAAGCCCTTATTCATATATTCATTGTCTCCCAGCACTGGGAGTTGGGGGGCGGAGGTGGGGGTGGGGTTTGGGGAGGCGCTACCTCGGCTAGGTCCCTGGGCTGGGCTGGCACCCTGTAGTCCCCCGACATGTGGTCACACTGATGGGGGAGAAGAGGGGTAAGGCAGGACTCTGGCCTCTCAGAGGAAATAGAACTTAAGTGACTTGCCCAAAATCACACAGCAGGGAAGCTATGGAAGCTATGCTGTTTCCTCCCCATCTGTAGGTGACAGAATAATAAAAATAATTATGGTATTTGTTAAGTGCTTACTATATGCCATGCACTGTACTAAGCACTGGAGTGGATACAAGCAAATCGGATTGGACATATTCTCTGTCTTATGTGGGGCTCACAATCTCAATCCCCATTTTACAGATGAGGTAACCCAGGCACAGAGAAGTGAAGTGACTTGGCCGAGGTCATGCAGCAGAGAAGTGACGGAACTGGGATTAGAAGCCACGACCTTCTGACTCCCAGGACCGTGCTCTATCCACTATGGCACACAGCTTCTCAGAAGCAGCTTGATGAGCCCCGCTGGGCCAGGGAAAGAATATTGAATTGTCTTTGAGGCTCCTGAGGGTGATTGCTTTTGCATTGAAGCATGAAATCTAGTGGCCTTTTTGGCCGATGTAGAACTGCATGAAGCACTAACTACAAGGGTGTTTATTGACCATAAATGTACTCAGCCGTAACCGCAGCATTGGCTTCTGTGACCTTTGGTGGCAGCAAATTCCACAGACTTGAGACTGGTCAGTGTGTGAAAAAATGTTGTTGGTTTGAAATTGAGCTACGATTTGCTTCTTCAAGTAAATCCATCCCACCCAATCTACCCCCAGGCCACCCTCCATAGCTGGGCCCACTTTCAACCACAGAGACCCCCACACAAATGAATGGCAGAATTGTGGAACTCCCCCGCCTTATTAGATCTGTTACTAGGAGAGACAGCATGACCTAGTGGAAAGAGCACAGGCTTGGGAGTCAGAGGACCTGGGTTCTAATCCTGGCTCCACCACTTACCTATATGACCTTGGGCAAGAGGGAAGGGGAAGTGTCCTCTTCTGGTTCTCCTCCTATTGTTCTGGCTGCTCATTCTCAGTCTCTTTCATGGACTCCTCCTCTGCCTCCCATCCCCTAACTGTGGGTGTCCCTCATGGTTCAGTTCTGGGTCCCCTTCTATTCTCTTGGAGAACTCGTTCACTCCCATGGCTTCAATTATCACCCCTAAGCAGATGCTCCAGCCCTGATTTCCCTCCCTATCTGCAGTCTCACATTTCCCCCTGCGTCACCTGAAACTAAATACATCCAAAACAGAACTCCTTATCTTCCCACTCAAATCCTGTCTTCCCCCTAGCTTTCCCATCTCTGTAGACAGCACCACCACCCTTACTGTCTCACAAGCCTGTAACTCTGTCATAATCCCTGACTCCTCTCTCATTCAACCCACATATTCAATCTATCACTAAATCATGTTCAACCTTCACAACATCGCTAAAATCTGCCCTTTCTTCTACACCTAAACTGCTACCATGTTAATCCATCTTGATAACTATATCAGCCTCCTTGCTGTTCTCTCAGCCTCCTGTCTCTCCCCACTCCAGGCCACACTTCATTCTTCTGCCAGGATTATTTTTCTACAAAAATGTTCAGTCCACGTTTCCCCAGTCCTCAAGAACTTCCAGTGGTTGCCCATTCACCTCCACATCAAACAGAAATTTCTACACTCAATCATCTTGCCCCTCTTACCTCACCTCACTACTCTGCTACTACAATCCAGCCCACACACCTCGCTCCTGTAATGCCAACCTACTCACTGTACCTCGATCTCACCTTTCTCACCACTGACCTCTCACCCAAGTCCTGCCCCTGGCCTGGAACGCCCTTCCTCTTCATAGCTGACAGACAATTGCTTTCCCAACTTTAAAGCCTTATTGAAGGCGCATCTCCTCCAAGAGGTCTTCCCTAAGTCCTCATTTCTTTTTCTCCCACTCCATTCTGCGTTGCCCTGATTTGCTCCCATTATTCCCTCCCTACTCCAATTCCCACAACACTTGTGCACATACCTATAATTTGTTCATTAATGGTAATGTCTGCCTCCCCCTCTAGGCAGTACCTCACTGCGGGCAGTGAGGGAATGTGCTTGTTTCATTGTCATATTTTACTGTCCCAAGCACTTAGTACAATGTTCTGCCCACAGTCAGCACTCAATAAATATGATTGATTGATTTTTAAAGGGAGCTTACAGCCTCTGGCTGGCGGTTGTGGCAGAAACAATCTCAGAAGTCAAAGGACAACAGCATCAAAGGTCAACAAGCTTGTCCCTCAGTTTAAGGGGGCTGGGTGTGTCCCCGGGACAATTTTTCAGTTTTGGGAGAGTCTTATCCTACTTCGGACTATCAGCCATTAAACAGTAAGACCAAAAGTTAGGTCGTATTTGACCTCTGAGATGGAGGAGCCTTCAAAGGAGGGGGCGAGGGGGCTAAAGAGAGTGGGGACAGAGAGGGGAAAGCAGAGGGAAGAGGGGAGGGCAGCAGGAGATAGGCAGTGAACAGCAAAGGGGGGTGAGGACAAGCAGCATGGTGTAGTGGCTAGAGCATGGGCCTGAGAGTAAGAAGGTCTAAGCCCAGCTCTACCCCTTCTCTGCTTTGTGACCTTGGGCAAGCTACTGCACTTCTCTGGGCCTCGGTTTCTTCATCTGGAAAATGGGGATTGACAGTGTGAGCCCTAAGTGGAACAGACTTTGTTCAACTGATCAGGTTGTATCTAGACTTAGAACGGTGTTTGACACACAGTAAGTGCATAACAAATACCATCATTATTATCATTATTAGATAGGAGTGGGCTCAACTTTGGCTCTTTGCACCATCAATTCTTTTTCTCCCATGAGGAGAGAGCACACAATTTTTCTCCACTCTACTCCATCCTTCCTGCTCTTTGCTTCCTGGGATGGTTACTTTATCTTTCTTTTAATTTCCAAAAGGAAAGAGACTATTGAGCAGACTGTGGAGCCAGAGAGTCTGATTGGGAAACAAACAAATTCTCCAAGTGACATCCTCCGACTCTGAATTTGCACACAGAACATTCAGATTCATTAAACCAGGGATTGAACGGGTCAGATCAGCCTCGGGCTTAATGAGGAGGTCAGTGTCTTTTCTTTATGACTTTCCAGTTGAAGATATCATTAGGGTTTCAACTAAAACAAGAGAATGTCACAGAATGTCAGTCTAGTCATAGTTCAACTTTTTTTTTTAGTGACTCAGTCTGTAGCCATGGCAACCTCACACTAGTGTCAGGGAATCTTCTGTCAGATGTTTCTCCTTCCCTGCTTCTCAGAGAGAATAAATGACACTGGAGCTTTACGTGGTATTGCCGTGATATTTATATCTGGGTCACACTAGTTGGGCAAGTTGGAGAAAATGCCTATCTAAATTCAATCATGTTTAAGAACCACTTTTTTCCAAAGAGATTAAAAGCAATTATAGCAATCTTGGGTTCAGTGTGAACACAAGCAGAGTTGGGGGTGGCCTGTTTTATCTATTGAGTAATAAATCTCCAGAGGTAATATGCTTGCATGCATAAACAGGATCTCACTGTCAGTAACATCATCTTTCAATCAATCAATCAATCAATTATATTTATTGAGCACTTACTGTGTACAGAATAAAGTTCTAGGCACTTGGCAGAGTATAATAGAGTTAGTAGACATGCAGTGCGGCCTAGTGGAAAAAGCACACACCTGGGAGTCGGAAAACCTGGATTTTAATCCCAGCACTTTTTCTTGTCTGCAGTGTGTCCTTGGGCAAGTCACTTAACCAAGCCCGCAACCTTGGTATCATCCTCGACTCTACTCTCTCGTTCACCCCTCACATCCAATCCATCACCAAAATCTGCCAGTCTTACCTCCGCAACATTGCCAAGATCCGCCCTTTTCTCTCATCCAAACTGCTACCCTGCTCGTTCAATCTCCCATCCTATCCCGATTGGGTTACTACATCAGCCTCCTCTCTGATCTCCCATCCTCCTGTCTCTCCCCACTTCAATCCATACTTCACGCCGCTGCCTGGATCATCTTTGTGCAGAAACACTCTGGGCATGTTACTCCCCTCCAAGCACTGTTCTAAGCCCTGGGGGAGATACAAAGTAATCAGGTTGTCCCACGTGGGGCTTACAGTCTTAACCCCCATTTTCCAGATGAGGTAACTGAGGCACAGAGAAGTGAAGTGACTGGCCCAAGGTCACACAGCTGACAATTGGCGGAGTTGGAATTAGAACCCATGACCTCTGACTCCCAAGCCCAGGCTCTTTCCATTAAGCCATGCTGCTTCTTCAACTTGATTATCTTGTATCTATCCCAGTGCTTAGTAAAGTGCTTGGTACATAGTAAACACTTAACAAGAAGAACTATATATATATATACATGCTTACCCACATATACACATACACACATATATATGTATGTATACAGATATATGTATATGTGTATATATACATATAATAAAAATAATGATGGCATTTGTTAAGCACTTACTACGTGCAAAGCACTGTTCTAAGCACTGGGGGGATACAGAGTGATCAGGTTGTCCCACGTGGGGCTCACAGTCTTAATTCCCGTTTTACAGATGAGGTAACTGAGGCCCAGAGAAGTTAAGTGACTTGTCCAAAGTCACACAGCTGACACGTGGCAGAGTCAGGATTAGAACCCATGACCTCTGGCTCCCAAGCCTGTGCTCTTTCCACTGAGCCATGCTGCTTCTATATGATAATAGTGCCTGTCTCTACCTCTAGACTGTAAGCTTCTTGTGGACAGGGAATGTGTTTACCAACTCGTATTGTACATTCCCAAGCACTTAGTAGAGTGTTCTGCACACAGTAAGTGCTCAGTAAATACCACTGATTGATTTTATATATATAAAATACATATAGACCCTTGCTACTATGCATGTGTGTGTGTGTGTGTGCGCGCGCGTGTGTGTGTGTATGTATAGCAAGGGTCTTAAAGCCTAGATAGATACATAGGAACATTAAAGATATGTACATAAGTATTATAGTGGGGGTATATATGAATGACTAAGAGTTTAGGTGATGTGTAAGTGCTTAAATTAAAAATTAACCAGTTGAGGGGCTGTAGGAATGGGGAGATAAGTGATTGGACAAAGAAGGCCTCTTGGAGAAGATGGGATTTCAGAAGGGCTTTGAAGATAGTGAAAGTAGTTGTTAGCTGATAATAATAATAATAATAACAATGATAATACTAATTGTGGTATTTGTTAAACACTAATAACATTTCAAGCACTGTTCTATTCGCTGGGGTAGATAAAAGGTAATCAGGTTGGACACAGTCCCTGCCCAACATGAGGCTCCCAATCTAAACAGGAGGGAAAACAGGACTGAATCCCCATTTTACAGATGAGGAGACTGAGGCACAGAGAAGTTACACAGCAGGCAGTGGTGGAGCCAGAATGAAAACCCAGGTCCTCTGAATGTTTCATATCTAGATAGATAGATAGATAGATATGACTTTATTAGATGTTTTATATGTATATATATATATATGACTTTATTAGAGAACAAAATAACGAGCTTGTTCTGAGTTCCCAGAATCCACCCTCTCTTCCAAACTTGGTTGGCTTCTCAGCCAATAGAGTAAAAGCTTCCTATGTCCTCCTAGGGCTGAACTGAGCTCTCCTTGGGGAGGAGCTGAGCCCACTTATACCCCTTTTCACACAACATGACCTGGGACTAAATTTGGGAAAAAAGAAAAACAAGAAATGTCAGCCCTTTTTATTGCCAGCTAGCAATTCTCAATGGTCTCGGGTCTGAGGCTGGGTAGCTCTCTGCAAGGCAGAACCAATGTTAATGGGTGATGATGATCATGATGATCATGAAGATCATAATGAGGAAGGAGCATGGTCTTGTGGCAAGATCACTGGCTTGGAAGTCAGAGGATGTGGGTTCTAATCCTGACGCGGCCACCTGTCAATGGTGTAGCGGATAGAACACCAGCTTGGGAGTCAGAAGGTCATGGTTTCTAATCCCAGTTCTACCACATGTCTGCTGTGTGACCTTGGGCAAGTCACTTCACTTCTCTATGCCTCGGGTACCTCATCTGTAAAATGGGGGTTGAGACTGTGGGCCTCACGTAGGACAGGGACAGTGTCCAACCTGATTTTCTTGTATCCACCCCAGCACTTAGTACAGTGCTTGGCACATAGTAAGCACTTAACAAATTCCACAATTATCATCATCATTATTTTTATTACTTGTCTGCTGTGTGACCTTGGGCAAGTCACTTAACTTCTCTGTGCCTCAGTTACCTCATCTGTGAAAATGGGGAATAAGACTGTGAGCCGAATGTGGGACAGGGACAGTGCCTAACCTGATTACCGTGTCTCTACCCCAGATCTTAGCATAGTCTTGGCACATGGTAAGTGCTTAACAAATACAACAATCAATTAATTACAATGTAAGAGAATAGGCAAATATGTTCCCTGCCCATAATGAGCTTACATTCTTGAATAATTGCCTGTTGAACACTGTGTAGGGAAAGACCTCTAATTCATTCATTCATTCATTCAATTGCATCTACACAACGGACAAGTGGTAGACCGGGATTAGAACCCAGCTCCTTCGGACTCCCAGGACCGCCCTCTATCCACTAGGCCACATTGCTTCTCTGCCTCTCCTTCTGCTCATGCCCCTTTCAGCCTCACCTTGGCATCTCTGAGAATACTGAGGGGATTCTGAATCTCCCTCTTAAAACTCCGAGCCATTATGGGCTTTGTCTGGCCTTTGCCCTTGGCTGCCTGCTGGCAATGTCTCCCCCATTCTGAGGTGCCCCAGTCTCTGGAGAAGCACCAAGGGTGGGACCCGACGGGCTTCCACGGTTCAGTGGAAACCCAGGTTTCCAATTCACAGGATAATAATAATAATTATAATAGAGGTATTTGTTAAGTATTTACTATGTGCTAGGCACCGTGCCAATCACTGGAATGGATAAAAGTAAAATCGGACTGGGCACAGTCCCTGTCCCACATGGGGCTTACGGTCTCAATCCCCATTTTACAGATGAGGTGACTGAGGCCCAAAGCAGTGAAATGACTAGCCCAAGATCACACAGCTGACAAGTGATGGAGCTGAGATTAGAACCCATGACCTTCTGACTCCCAGGGCCAGGCTCTATCCACTAGAACACGCTGCTTCAAACACATCATCCCCCCGGGGACAAATCAGGGTCCTGAGCTCAGCGTGGCTCAGTGGAAAGAGCATGGGCTTGGGAGTCAGAGGTCATGGGTTCTAATCCTGGCTCCACCACATGTCTGCTGTGTGACCTTGGGCAAGTCACTTAACTTCTCTGAGCTTCAGTTACCTCATCTATAAAATGGGGATTAAGACTGTGAGCTCCACATGGGACAACCTGATCACCTTGTATCCCCCCCCCCCCCAGCACTTAGAACAGTGCTTCGCACATAGTAAGTGCTTAACAAATGCCATCATTATTATTATTATTATTATGGATGCCGAGGTTACTCACAACCTTTCTGATGTTTGCGTTTGTGGCAGGAAGCCAACACCTCGGTGCTGGAACATGTCTGGGGGGCAGGCAGGACCCCGGTATGGAGCAGTTCCGCTGTCATCTTCTGCAGGCAACCATCACCTTCTCAATCCTCAGCCTCCCTCCCTGCTACACCTCATATCCTCCTGGGGGTCTGGGATAGGAGGAAGGAGTTGGACGTGCCAGTCCCTGGGAACCCAGCTGGCTCCAACTAATGTGATTAGGGGTTTATAATACCAACGGCCAAAGAAATACTGCCCATTCTGGTCAAATTCAGAGCCCAGAAAACAACTGTCAAAATCCAGCTTCTGCAGTATGCAGATTCCTCAGGTCACCTGCAATATTTATGTATATTTATTTTGTGACATTTCAGTTCTTACTATGTGTCAAACACTGTTCTAAACACTGGAATAGGAAATGGGTTTTAATCAGGTCCGCCACATGTCTGCAGTGTGACCTTGGGCAAGTCACTTAACCTCACTGTGCCTCAATTCCCTCATCTGTAAAATTCATTCATCCATTCATTCATCCAATCATATTTATTGAGTGCTTACTGTGTGCAGAGCACTGTACTAAGCTCTTGGGAGGTACAAGTTGGCAACATATAGAGACGGTCCCTACCCAACAACGGGCTCACTGTCTAGAGGGGGAGACAGACAACAAAACAAAACATGTGGACAGGTTTCAAGTCATCAGAATAAATAGAAGTAAAACTAGATACACATCATTAACAAAATAAATAGAATAGTAACTGTACAAGTAAAATAAATATAATAATAAATCTGTACAAACATATATACAGGTACTGTGGGGAGGGGAAGGAGGTAGGGCAGGTGGATAGGGAGGGGGAGAGGAAGGAGGGGGCTAAGTCTGGGAAGGCCTCCTGGAGGAGGTGAGCTCTCAGTAGGGCTTTGAAGGGAGGAAGAGAGCTAGCTTGGTGGATGTGGGGAGGGAGGGCATTCCAGCCCAGAGGGAGGACGTGGGCCGGGGTCGACTCCGGAACAGGCGAGAACGAGGCACAGCGAGGAGGTTAGTGTCAGAAGAGCGGAAGGTGTGGGCTGGGCTGGAGAAGGAAAGAAGGGAGGTGAGGTAGGAAGGGGCGAGGTGATAGAGAGCCTTGAAGCCGAGAGTGAGGAGTTTTTGCCTGATGCGTAGGTTGACTGGCAGCCACTGGAGATTTTTGAGAAGGGGAGTAACATGCCCAGAGCATTTCTGCACAAAGATGATCCGAGCAGCAGCGTGAAGTATAGATGGGGATTAAGACTGTGAGCCCCAAGTGGGACGGGGATTGTGTCTATACTAACTACCTTATATCTACCCCAGCGCTTAGAACAATATTTGGCACATAGTATGTGCTTAACAAATAATAATAATAATAATGATGGCATTTTATTAAGTGCTTACTATGTGCAAAGCACTGTTCTAAGCACTGAGGAGGTTACAAAGTGATCAGGTTGTCCCACAGGGGGCTCACAGTCTTAATCCCCATTTTACAGATGAGATAACTGAGGCACAGAGAAGTTAAGTGACTTGCCCAAAGTCACACAGCTGACAATTGGCAGAGCCTGGATTTGAACCCCTGACCTCTGACTCCAAAGCCCATGCTCTTTCCACTGTGCTCTTTCCAACCACAATTATTAATTATTATAATTACTACAAGTTAATTTGTCACAACTTCTCTGTGCCTCAGTTACCTCATCTGGAAAATGGGGACTGTGAGCCCCCCTTTGGACAATCTGATCACCTTGTACCCCCCCCCCCCAGTACTTAGAACAGTGCTTGGCACATAGTAAGCACTTAATAAATGCCATTATTATTATTAATATAATCTGATTGGAACCAAGCCCCATCCCAACCAGGGCTCATGTCTACGGAAGAGGGAGAACAGGTATTAAATCCCCCTTTTACACATGAAGAAACTGAGGCCCAGAGAACTTAAATGACTTACCCAAGGTCACAGAACAGGAAAGTAGCAGAGGCAGGATTAGAACCCAGTGCTCCTGACTCCCAGTCCTATGCACTTTCCATTGGAGCACTGTGAGGAAAACCTCTGATGTACTGTTCTGCTACAACTGAGAAGGGTGGAAAGAAAACATTAGCAAAGCAAGAAAGGTGCAGGATGGTTAGTGCAGGATGTGTAGTGATGATAATCAATCAATCAATCAATCAATCAATCGTATTTATTGAGTATTTAATGTGTGCATAGCACTATACTGAGCACTTAAATTCTATTTGTTCTGAAGATTTTCTGTAGACATCTGTCTACATGTTTTGTTTTGTTGTCTGTCTCCCCCTTCTAGACTGTGAGCCCGTTGTTGGGTAGGGACCGTCTCTGTATGTTGCTGACTTGTACTTCCCAAACGCTTAGTACAGTGCTCTGCACAAAGTAAGTGCTCAATAAATGATTGAATGAATGAATGAACCTGGGAAACTACAATATAACAGTTGGCAGACATGTTTCCTGCCAAATACTAATAATTAGGGTATTTGTTAAGCACTTATTATGTAATAACTGTGGTATTTGTTAAGCGTTTACCATGTGGCAAGCACTGTTCTAAGCTCTGGGGTAGATATGAGGTAATCAGTTTGGACACACATGGGGCTCACAGTCTTAATCCCCATTTTACATATGTGGTAAATGAAGCCCAGGGAAATTAAGTGGCTTGCCCAAGGTCACACAACAGACATGGAGGAGCTGTGATTAGAACCCACGTCCTCTGATTTCCAGGTCCGTGCTCTTTCCACTAGGCCACATGTCAGGCATTCTTAAGCACTGTTCATTAGTCTGTGTCCCACATGGGGCTAACGGTCTGAGGGAGTAGAATTTAATCCCCATTTTACAGATGCGGTAACCGAGGGACAGGGCCACGTCCTCCCCCTAGCCTGGAATGCCCTCCCTCCCAACATCCGCCAAGCTAGCTCTCTTCCTCCCTTCAAGGCCCTACTGAGAGCTCACCTCCTCCAGGAGGCCTTCCCAGACTGAGCCCCCTCCTTCCTCTCCCCCTCCTTCCCCTCTCCATCCCCCCTGCCTTACCTCCTTCCCTTCCCCACAGGACCTGTATATATGTTTGTATGTTTGTACATATTTCTTACTCTATTTATTTATTTTACTTGTACATACCTATTCTATTTATTTTATTTTGTTAATATGTTTGGTTTTGTTCTCTGTCTCCCCCTTCTAGACTGTGAGCCCACTGTTGGGTAGGGACCGTCTCTAGATGTTGCCAACTTGTACTTCCCAAGCGCTTAGTACAGTGCTCTGTACACAGTAAGTGCTCAATAAATACGATTGATTGATTGATTGATTGACAGAGAAGTGAAGTGTCTTGCACAAGGTGACACAGCTGACAAGCAGTAGAGCCGGAATTAGAACCCAGGTCTTCTGACTCCCAGGTACATGGTCTTTCCACTAGGCCACGCTGCTTTCCAGAGCAAGCTAAGCTTGGATTCTTCCCCAGTTGGAGCAGCGATCCTTATCCCCCCCTCCAGTGGCCGATTAAGTTTTAAGCCATAGGTAGCAGTAACGGATCAGGGCCCTGGGCTCTGGGCCAACACAGTGCCAGGTCTGCCAACCTCTCCCCAGGTCTGCCAACCTCTCCCCCCTTACCCTTTCCAGGATGCTGCTCCCTGCCCCGAGAAGCTGGAAGGCACCTGACGGAAACAGGCTCTGGGGACTAGAGCCATTGCAGCAGCAGTGGGGCAGAAGCAGCCAGGACTGGAGCCCTTCCCTGGTGATTGCCACTTCAAGAACACCCAATCGCTTTGCCCTCTCCTATCTTCCCTCCCTGATCTAATACAACCCAGCCCACACACCCTGGGCTGTGTTACTCTGTGCCAGGCACCATATTAATCGCTAGAGTAGACATAAGATAATCGGGTTGGATGCAGTCCATGTCCCCAGTGGGATTAATGGAGAAGCAGCGTGGCTTAGTGGAAGGAGCACGGGCTCAGGAGTCAGAAGACGTGGGTTCTAATCCTGGCTCTGCCACTTATCGGCTATGTGACTTTGGGCAAGTCACTTAACTTCTCTGTGACTCAGTTACCTCATCTGGAAAATAGGGACTAAGACTGTAAGCCCCACATGGGACAACCTGAGTACCTTGTATCCCCTCCCAGTGCTTAGAACAGTGCTTTGCACATAGTAAGCGCTTAACAAATACCATTATTATTATTAATCCTCATTTTAAAGATGAGTTAACTGAGGCACAGAGAAGAGACTTGCCCAAGGTCCCACAACAGACAAGTGGCAGAGCCACGATTAGAACCCAGATCCTTCTGATTTATGGGTTTGTGCTCTATCCATCAGGCCATACTGCTCCTATGCCCTGCCCCCACATAGAGATGCCCCAGGAGGCAGTGGGAAGACCCCAGGAGTCATCCCCGGCTACACACAGTGCAGCTGGAGCCCTGCTGGGAGCTCCTTCAGGGAGGGATCATGTCTACCAACTCTTTTGGAATAAATCAGTTAAACAATCAATGACATTCATTGAGTGCTTACTGCATGCAGAGCACCGTACTAAGCACTTGGGAAAATACAGTGCAATAGAGTTAGTAAACATGATCCCTGACCTCAAGGAGTTTGCAGTCTTCTCTCCCAAGCACTTAGTACAGTGCTCTGCATAGAGTAAGGGCTCAGTAAATACCCTTGATTGGTCGACTGCAGCCAGTTGGCTCCTGGGTCCTCATGAAGTCTCTCAGGAGGCCTAGAGAAGCAGCGCGGTCTAGGGGATAGAGCACAAGCCTGAGTCAGAAGGACCTGGCTTCTAATCCTGGTTCCACCCCTTGTCCGCTGCGTGACTTTGGGCAAGTCACTTCACTTCTCTGAATCTCAGTTAACCTCATCTGTAAAATAGGGTTTGAGACTGTGAGACCCATGTGGAACAAAGACTGTGCCCAACCTGATTAGCTTGTATTTCTCCCAGTGCTTAGTACAGTGCCTGGCATAGAGTAAACACTTAACAAATATTTAAAAAAAGGACACAAAGCCTCTGCTGTCACAGGAACTCTGGAGGGGTTCCCTTCAGAGGCAACAGAAGTTTCCAGAAGGCTCAGCTCTCGACTGGAGAACTGGAATCAGTATCTCCTCCCCTTCCCCTTTTCCCCCTGCTTCTGTGATGATGCTAGTAGGCTAGTAGACAGGACACAGATCTGGGAGACAGGAGACCGGGGTTCTAATCCCGGCTCCGCCACTTAGCAGCTCTGTGACCTTGGATAAGTCACTTCATTACCCTGGTGCTCTGTTTCCACATCTGTAAAATGGGGATTACATACCTGTTCTCCCTCCCCATTAGCAGTAAACCCCATGTGGGACAGGGACTGTGTCCAATCAGCTTACGTTGTCTCTACCACAGTGCTTGGTGGATAGTAAGTGTTTAACAGATACCCCAATCATTATGACTATTAGACGGGGGGAAGGTGGCCACCCACAGAGAGGAGCAGAGCAGGACTCCCCCCGACACATATTTCATCTGGCTTTCCACACTCAGATTTACATCCTAGTTCAGCTTTCTCCTGTCCCTCTCACCAAGTCCAACTTGAGCGGCATGGGCCATCTTGCCCAGTCATGCTCCCTTCCCAAAGCCCCATCCATATCTGATTACATGTAGAAATAATTCCTGGCAGAGAGCGCGTGGTCTCCATGGTGATGATCCATGCCCCCGTCTCCACGGAGACACTTGCAGACACTTACAAACTCTGGGATTCATTTTGTTTGTTTACTTGAAATGTCAGATGATTTCATTTCCAGCTGGAGCCCAGCGTCTGAGCTTGCCAGCTGCCTCACCTGCCCACAACCCCCTTTTTATGTCCCTGTTCTCCAGGAATCGAAGGGAATGAGGAAAAGGCATGTAAGCTTCTCTGTACAATCAGACTGCCTCACAAGCAATTCGGACTTTTCTGTGAACACCGGCGATTGGATTTTATCCTTCTGAAATATACGAGCATCACAAGGGAACTCTTGGTTTTGACATATTCCATTGTCCGATCTTTTACTTTACCACTGTTGGTCCAAAATGAAGTCAGATGATGTAATTCAGATGGGTGGAGGGCATGAAGGCCCTCAGCAATCAGTCAATCAGTGGGGGTGTACTGAACGCTTACTTTGTGCACAGCACAGTGCTACGCACTTGGGAGGGTACCATTCAGTTAGTAGACACAATCTCTACATTCATTCTTTCAGTTTTATTTATTGAGAACTTTTATAGGCGCTTACAGGCTAGCATGCAAAGCACTCCATCAGCTCTCTGCCCGCTATGTACCTCAATCCTCTCCCACTACAACGCAGCCCACACACTCCTTTTCTCTAACTCAACCTGCTCACCGAATCTCATTTTCACCTTTCTCACCACCAACCGATGGCTCATGCCCTTTCTCCTTCTTGCAACTCCCTCCGCATTCATATCTGGCAGACCACTGCTGTCCCCATCATCAGAGCCTTACTATAATAATAATAATAATAATAATAATGGCATTTATTAAGCGTTTACTATGTGCAAAGCTCTGTTCTAAGCACTGTGGAGGTTACAAGGTGATCAGGTTGTCCCACTTGGGGATCACAGTCTTCATCCCCATTTTACAGATGAGGTAACTGAGGCACAGAGAAGCTAAGTGACTTGCCCAAAGTCACACAGCTGACAAGTGGCGGAGCCGGGGTTTGAACCCATGACCTCTGACTCCAAAGCCCGGGCTCTTTCCACTGAGCCACGCTGCTTCCCCCAAATCACATCTCCTCCAGGAAGCTTTCCATGACTAATTTCTCATCTGACTTTGAGCTTCTCGTTAGACAGGGCTGAGTCTGATCTAATTGCATCTGCCCCAGTGCTTAGCTCAGTTCTTGACATACCATAAGCGCTTTACAAATACCATAATGACTATCATCTGTGCTGTCTGACTCCCCTACTAGATTGTAAATTCCTCAGGGTCCAAAACTGCTACTTTGACGTCTCTTGCTTTCTCCCAAATGTAAGTCCTGTCCTTAGCAGAAAGGAGATGTTTTTAATATTTAAATGCAGATTTAAATGCAGATTTAAATGCAGAGATGTATTTAATATTTGGAAGAAATGTGGTATTTGTTATGTTAAGAATTGTCGGTGTGTGTCAAATGCTTGGTAGATGTGATACTACCTGATCAAACACAGTCTCTGCTTCATACTGCCAAAGCGGGAGGGAGAACATGAATTTAATCCCCTTTTTATAGATGAGGAAACTGAGAAGAGAAGTGACTTGCCCAAGATCACACAGCAGGGCAAGTGGTGGAGCCAGAATTAGAACCCAGGACTCCTGGCTTCCATTCCTAAGCTCTCCTTACTTTAGACCATGCTGCTTCTCCTGCATATCGTTGGTATGGTGTGTTCACAATAAAGAACTAAAGAACGAACTAGTAAATGTAGATTTCTTGTCTAGGAAATATTTTCGTATGGTGGGGAGAGAGAGACCACACTTTGACTTCCACAGAAACCATTTCTGTGAATCTAAAGTTAAGCATTCAGCCAAATAAAAATCTTACTAGTGTTCCCTAGCATGGTTGCATAACACCAAAGCTCATGCACACTAAAAAAAAATATTCAATTTTCACCTAGTGGGCAATTACATCCAAATGTAAGTACTCGAACAAAGGCCACCTGGATTTGCACAACCATACTATTTTGCTTTTTTAATCTCAAGAGCTGAAATTGACCTCCACGGGTCTGCTGTTTCTTTGATCGAAAAGAGAGAAAGGATCGGTTGCATCTGAGGCCCAGGATATTGCCAGGCAAACGCAGGAAAAAGGTGATTCTGAATCTTTAAAGAGATGCCAAAAACTCACTGAAGATGAAATAGAATATGGAGAGCCTGTGGCAGTAATAAAATCTTTGAACTCAGACAACACACAATGGCTTTGGCTCTCTGACCTGAATTTTTAAACAAGGGTAAAAAAAAAAGGGTTATTAATTAATGCACCTTGCTTTTTGATAAACTCAAATACCAGATACTCACTCTCCAGGCTGAGGGAGCTGTGTGAGCTGTACCCAAAAGAGGCAAGAAGGGAAGGAGCTATTGAGGTTTCAGCCTTGTGGTGTTTTGAACATGTCTACCAACTCAGTTATATTGTACTTGGGAGAAGTGGTGTGGCCTAGTGGATAGAGCCTGGGAGTCTCAAGGACTTGGGATCTAGTTCCTGTTCCACCACTTGTCTGCTGCTGCATGACCTTGGACAAGTTACTTCACTTCTTTGGGCCTCAGTGATCTCATCTGCAGAATGAGCCCACTGTTGGGTAGGGACTGTCTCTATATGTTGCCAACTTGTACTTCCCAAGCGCTTAGTACAGAGCTCTGCACACAGTAAGTGCTCAATAAATATGATTGATTGATTGATTGATTGATTGATTGATTGGGGATTAAGACTGTGAACCCCATGTAGGACAGGGACTGTGTCCAACCTGATATGCCTGTATCTATCCCAGGGCTTAGTACAGTGCCTGACACAGAGTAAGCACTTCACAAATACCATAGTTTCTTTTTCAGTCACCCAAGTGCGTAGTACAGTGCTCTGCACACAGTAAGTGCTCAAAAAATGTGTTTGATTGATGGGCCCCCTTTCTCTCCCAGTCAATCCATCAGTGATATTTTTGGAGCCCCTACTGAGAGCAGAGCACTGTTGTAAGAACTTGGGAGAGGAAATCAGAAGCAAGACACCCTGTCCCTGCCCTCAAGAAGCTTATAACCTAGGGGAGGTTTGGCCAAGTCATTGGCATCTCTGGTGGTCACTCAAAAGTGGTGAATGGGCATAGAGAAGCAGTGTGGCCCAGTGGAAAGAACCTGAGCCTGGGAATCAGAGGACCTGGTTATAATTTCCGCTGCCGCTAACCTCCTCACTGTACCTCGTTCTCACTGTTCCGCCATCGACTTCTGGCCCACATCCTACCTCTGGCCTGGAATGCCCTCCCTCCACACATCCGCCAAACTAGCTCTCTTCCTCCCTTCAAAGCCCTACGGAGAGGTCACCTCCTCCAGGAGGCCTTCCCAGACTGAGCCTCCCTCTTATCCTCTCCTCCTCCTCCCCTCCCCATCACCCCCCCACTCTACCCCTTTCCCCTCCCCATAGCTCTTGTGTATATTTGTACATATTTATTACTCTATTTTATTAATGATTTGTAAATAGCTTTAATTGCGTTTATTTTGATGGCATTGACACCTGTCTACTTGTTCTGTTTTGCTGTCTCCCCCTTCTAGACTGTGAGCCCGTTGTTGGGTGGGCACTGTCTCTATATGTTGCCGAATTGTACTTCCCAAGCACTTAGTACAGTGCTCTGCACTCAGAAAGTGCTCAATAAATATGATTGAATGAATGAATGAATAATTTCGGTTCTGCCACTTGCCTGCTGTATGATCTTGGGCAAGTCACTTCACTTCTCTGAGCCTCAATGTCCTGCTAAGAAGCAGCATGGCTCAGTGGAAAGAGCATGGGCTTTGGAGTCAGAGGTCATGGGTTCAAATCCCAGCTCACCAATTGTCAGCTGTGTGACTTTGGGCAAGTTACTTAACTTCTCTGTGCCTCAGTTCCCTCATCTGTAAAATGGGAATTAAGACTGTGAGCCCCCTGTGGGACAACCTGATCACCTTGTAAACTCCCCAGTGCTTAGCACAGTGCTTTGTACATAGTAAGTGCTTAATAAATGCCATTATTATTATTATTATTATTATTATTATTATTATTATTATTATTATCTATGAAATGGGAATTCAAAATCTTTTCTTTTCTCCTCCTTAAATTGTGAATTCCAGGTGGAATAGGGACTGTATCTGACCCAGTGATCTCGTATCTACCCCAGGGCATAGCACAGATTAAATGCTTAACAAACTACATGAGTGGCCATTTGATAGGTTTTATGCCATACAGTCTGGTTTCTAGCTAGTCTGTCCCTGTCTGGCCTGGATTAGTCTTTATGCCCGATAGTTCTATTTTAAATGTACAGACTCCCTGCTCTGCAGTTCCTGCTCCCAGGTTCAGTGACTCAGAAGAGGTGCGTATGTTCACAAGAGCATAGGAGAGACATAGGGAGAGAGGAGGTCAGGGAGAGAAGAGGAGGGGGCAAGAAGGAAAGGAGGGGAAGAGAGGATGAGGAGGAGGGGGAGAAGGAAAGGGGAAGGGTCTCTCTGGAGAATGGCTGGGGGTTCAGGTGAACTCAGTGAACATCCACAAAATAGTGCGGGTGACATTCATTCATTCATTCATTAATCTATTGAGTGCTTACTGTGTGCAGAGCACTGTACTAAGTGCTTGGAAAATACAATTCAGCAACAGAGACAATCCTTACCCAGCAACGGGCTCACAGTATAGAAGACTAGAAGTCTAGAAGACATCATTATGCTATGTGCCCAGAAAGTGTGTGTTTTGTGTCTGTGAGTCTGAAAAGGCTAATGAGGGATCCACAGCCCCAGGCACACTGGGCACATATCAAAAAATTTCTCCCTTGTTGTGTTATACTTACTGTTTGCAATGCCTGGCACTGGTATCTCTTTTTTATATAGTATTTGTTAAGCACTTATTATGTTCCAGGCACTGTACTAAATGCTGGGGTAGATGTAACATAATTGAGCGGATACAGTCCCTGTCCAACACAGGGCTCACAGTCTTAATCTCCATTTGCATTTCCCCTTCATTTTACAGGTGAGGGAACTGAGACCCCCGAGAAGTGATGTGACTTGCCCTAGGTCATAAGGCAGACAAGTGCCAGAGCCAGGATTAGAACCCAGGTCCTCTGACTCCCAGGTGATTTTTCTTTCCCCTGGGCTACACTGCTTGTCCTTCGCTGCTTTGGCTCCATGCCTCCCCTACTTTCCTGAAAGCAGTGTGCCATGCTAGTCTCTCCCCTCAGTAGCTGAGAGTTTCCAGCACCGGGATGCAGCACTGAGGCTTGATTATACAGTATCCTTAATGCATTTCCTCTGCCCTCTTTGCTCTCAAATACCATCACTCCTCTTACTACACATCAGGCAGCTCCGTTGAGCCAAAATCTGAACGGAAGAATCAGTCTTCAACTGCCCCAAAGGATATTTGGTACGCAGATCCTGTGGGAAAGGGACTGAGTGTCACCACTCCTATTCTTAGTGACACTCATTCATTCAGTTGTATTTATTGAGTGCTTACTGTGTGCAGAGCACTGTACTAAGCGCTTGGGAAGTACAAGTTGGCAACATATAGAGATGGTCCCTACCCAACAGCAGGCTCAGAGTCTAAAAGAGGGAGACAGACAACAAAACATATTAACAACATAAAATAAATAGAATAAATATGTACAAGTAAAATAGAGTAATAAATATGTACAAACATATATACTTATATAGAGGTGCTGTGGGGAGGGGAAGGAGGTAGGGTGGGAGGGATGGGGAGGGGACATCTACCCTCTCCCACCCAAAAGGAATGATTGGGGTTTGGACCATTGCATGCACGTATGAGTGAAGATGAAGGAATGGGATCAAGGCAACAGTTTTCCATCCGTCCCTCCCACCAACAAGCCTCGGTTTTGTCCCTGCTCCAGACCCAGGTCCAAAGAGTCAGAAAGCTTCCTGTCACTCAGTGCTGTGTGGAACTCAAAGCCTTCAAAGCCTTATTAAAGCCATATCTCCTCCAAAAGGCCTTCTCCAAGTAAGCCCTCTTTTCCCCAACTCCCTCTCCCTTCTGCATCAACTACGCATTGAGACCTGTACGCTTTGAGCATTTGATATGCACCCCATTCTCAGCCCCACAGAGTTTTATGTACCTATCTGCAATTTATGTATTTATATTAATGTCTGTCTGTCCCTCTAGACTGTAAACTCGTTGTGAACAGGGAATGTATCTACAGACTCTATGGTATTGTCCTCTCCCAAGTGCTTAAAACAGTGTTGTGCACACAGTAAGTGTTCAATAAATACCACTGATTGATTGGGAAGCCTTGGAAGGGGTCATTTACCCTAAACCACACACAGACTTTGAGAAACTCAGGAGAGTGTCAAGCCTTGGAAAAGTAATAAAATCACCAATCAATCAACTGTATTTATTGAGCATTTACTGTGTGCAGGGCATTGTACTGAGGGCTTGGGAGAGTATAATATTACAATATAGCGGAGTTGGTAGATGCATTCCCTGCACACAGTGAGCATATAGCCTAGAAGGGAAATCATGTTCCCTGAGCAAGTGGACACCACTCAATCTACAAAGGGATGGT
Source organism: Tachyglossus aculeatus (assembly GCF_015852505.1). Lineage (NCBI taxonomy): Eukaryota > Metazoa > Chordata > Mammalia > Monotremata > Tachyglossidae > Tachyglossus > Tachyglossus aculeatus. The sequence continues at coordinate 28,648,634 of NC_052088.1, read as the reverse complement.
CAGTGAGAGGACTGTGTCTCCAGGCTGATGAGGATTTCTGCTTTCCCAGGGAGGATGATTTGGGCCTTAAAGACTTGAGTTCAGTTGGCCATCTATCAAGGATACTTAATGAGCACTTACTGTGAGCAACACACGGCACCACTGTCAATCCTGGCTCCACCACTTGTCTGCTGTGTGACCTTGGTCAAGTCACTTAACTTCTCTGTGCCTCAGTTACCTCATCTGTAAAATGGGAATTGAGACTGTGAGCCCTACTTGTGATGTGTATGGTGTTCAACCTGAATTGCTTGTATCCACCCCAGTGCTTAATACAGTTCCTGGTACATAGTAAGTGCTTACCTAATACCATAAAAATAACAATAACAATAATAATAACAACAACATTATTATTATTATTATTATTATTATTCCTTCCCTGTTGGAAATCTGCTGGATTGTAAACTCCTAGAGGGCAGGGATCATGTCTATCGATTGTTAGTACTTAGTACAGTTTTTTGAACACAGTTAGCACTCAATAAATACCACTGATTGAAATGAGGTCTAGGATATAGCTGGAGAAGCCTGAGCAGAGATCACCACTCTCTGGTTGGTTCAACTCTGAGCAAGTCCAATGCCCACCTCTCCCTGGGCACTTGATGCCATGAAGTCTTCCTGGAGTTCTGCACACATTAAGTGCTAAATAAATCCCACCCATTGATTGACTGATTGATTGCATTTCGCATCCTATTGACGACCAAGACTGTTGCTGAATCAATCGTATTTATTGAGCACTTATGGTGTGTAGAGCACTGTTCTAAGCACTTGGGAGAATACAATATAACAGACTTGGGAGACACATTCCTTGCCCACAGTGAACTTACAGTCTAGAGGGGAAGACAGACATGAATATAAACAAATTACAGATATGTACATAAATGCTGTGGGGCTGAGGTGGAGGAGTGAATAGAGGGAGCAAATCAGGGGGACACAGAAGGAGTGGGAGAAGAAGAAATGAGGGTTCAATCAGAAAGGCCTCTTGGAGATGTGCCTTCAATAAGGCTTTGAAAGCGGGGAGACTAATTGTCAGATATGAAGTGGGGGGGTGGGGGGGTGCTCCATGCCAGAGGCGGGATGCGGGCGAGAGGTCAGGGGAGAGACAATCAGAGAGGTGGTCATTCCACAGAGAACAGTACATAGCTGGCAAAGCCGATCTAGCCTGTGTCCCTGGAGTGCTGTGTTTACTGAAAAGCAGCTGAACCCTCACAGAGAAAGAACACGTAGGCACAAAGTATTTCTGGGCACATGTTGCCAAGTCCCAGGAATGGAAACTTGCCTGCATTTCCCCAATTGCTTTACTATAAATCCTGTAGGGCACAAGAGTAATGAGCACAGCCACTCTGGCTCTGACTCACAGACCATTACGGCATACTGAGAAATAACTCTGACTTCCCAGAAGACTAATTTACGTCAGAAAGCAAGAGGATAATCACGGCCATAAATCTTAGATCATGTCCACAACCACAGCTGGTTAAGAAGACCAATAATGTTTTGCTACCTTTAACTAGAGACAGCTTTCATCCGGCTTGCTTGTAATTGACAGGGAATGGAAAACGAATCATTTTTATGCCTGCCCCTCTTGCAGTTCCTCGGATCGTGTGACGTTAGACCCGACGCTGCTAGAAAATACATGCTTGCCTCTTGCCATCGCTTGGAGACCAGCCTTGGCTCTAGAGGATGAGGATTCCCAGAGAGGTCTGGGGAATTGGGGAATTGAGACAACACACTGGGGAGAGTGAATTCTTCCTACTAGATTGTGAGCCTCTTGAATGCAGGGACCATGTCTACTATCTCTGTTGTACATTCATGTGAGTTTAATACAGTACTGTGCACAGAATGTTCAGGGAATGCCACTGATCACCTGACTTATTGATCGATCAATCCCTACCTATTGAGACGTCCTGGGTGATGCAAGAATGGTCTACGTGTGGTTGTCCAGGGAAATCCATACCTGCGTGAGAATGGCCGATGTATGGTGATCCAGTGAAATTCACACCCACGTGAGAATGATCTCCATATAGAGATCCAGTGAAATCCACACCTATTCCCATTTAAGATTACTTGTCATAGACTGATTGGTAGCAAGAGGTCCGTAGCATCCTTCCATAGACTACTGTTGCTGAAGTTTCTCTAAAAAACCACTGTCACTTTTCTTTGGCCAGAATCTGACCATGGATGACTTTTTTTTTAGCAAGAACTCAAGAACCTGATATAGCAAGTTGACTTTGCATTGTCATGGAAACAACTTTTGTTTCGTTTCCCCCGTGTTCCCACTCCAAAATGTCAGACTTCTGATATGAGCTGTAGGAGAGCCCATGGGGCCTTCTAGCTGGAATGTCTCACTGCCAGGAGCAGAAAAATAAGCCACATTAAGCCAAACCCCAGTGAAAATCGAACCTCGCTCTTCAAGGAGCTTCACAGGTTTGAAGTGTCTCCTTCACTCCTGCACTGCGACAGCCATGACTAACCTCCTCTGGGGCCCCCAGAGAAAGGCACAGCTCCATCCACTCTGCAGTACTGACATTAGGCTCCACAGTGGATCATAGAAATAAGATTCTTAATTCCAAAGATGTGATCTTTCCTAAACAGAATGGGATGTGAGTGAATAAGTGGCAGATGGCCTGGGAGTTCAGATTCAACTGGAATGAAAGATTGCAACCTCAATGGACTTTCTTCCCTGTACCATCCCAAAATGAGTGGGTGCTTGCTCTGTGTCCCCCCAACCCCACCGCCAGGCTTGGCAGGGTGTTGATCTGTTGGGTTTTCTGCCCTCTGCCAGGCTCTTAATAATTATTGCGGAATTTGTTGAGTACTTACTAGGTGCAAACAACATGCTAAGTGCTGGGATAGGCACATTTCAATCAGAGAGCATCCAGTCCCACCTGGGGATCACCGTCAAAGGTTGAGGGAAAACGGGTATCAAATCCCCATTTTAGTGATGAGGAAACAGAGAACACAGGGGCACAGAGAACTTAAGTGGCATGCTCAAAATCACACAGCAGGCAAGTGGCAGAGCTGAAATTAGAACACTTGTCTCCTCAACAGTTCTGCTTCACTACCACCTCCAGAGACAGACCCCTCCCATCCAAAGGTTGAGGCTGGTTCACACCACCAGCTCCTAGGAGAGGTTCCAAGCTCTGTCCAAGTTGGCTGGAGTGTTTGCCCCAATAGAGATTCTGTATGTGAGAGCAGCCCTGAGTCTGGGGTGGCAGTTGGCAGCTACCATCTCTTCATTGCTCTGCCTCGGCCTTTGAAAGATCTATGCCCCCCACAAGATGTGGCAATCTCCCAGCCACATCTGCCTGTTGAACTCTCACTTTTGAAAGTGTCATCTTCATACGTGAAGATGACAATCTTCAATCAACAGCATTCATTAAGCGCCTACCGTGAGCAGAGCACTGTACTAAGGGCTTGAGAGAGTACAATCGAATTAGTGGACACGATTCTCACTCTCAAGGAGCTGCCAACTGGTTGAAAACCTGCCAGAAACAGAGCACTAATTTAGGCCTTTGGTAGAGTGCAGTAAAAGGAAGACACAGTTCATACCCTCAGGGAGCTTACGGTCTAATGGGGAAAACAGGCGGACCTAAATGGGACTCCATCATTCATTCATTCAATCGTATTTATTGAGGGATTACTGTGTGCAGAGCAACGTACTAAGCGCTTGGAAGTACAAGGAGTCAGAGGTCATGGGTACAAATCCCGGCTCCGCCAACTGTCAGCTGTGTGACTTTGGGCAAGTCACTTAACTTCTCTGTGCCTCAGTTACCTCATCTGTAAAATGGGGATTAAAACTGTGAGCTCCCTGTGGGACAACCTGATCACCTTGTAACCTCCCCAGCGCTTAGAACAGTGCTTTGCACATAGTAAGCACTTAACAAATACCATTATTATTATTATTATCATTACAAGTTGGCAACATACAGAGACAGTCCCTACCCAACAACAGGCTCAGTGGGAGGAGAGGGAAAAATAAAGAAACAAGTGGCACGAGCGAACTCGGAAATATTTCCTCATTATTTCTTGCTAATTTTCCTTTCTATTTTTGCAAAATGCTCGACCTTGACGTTGTTAGGATTCAGCACCTCGGGTGTGAACAGCGTCCACTTCGGAAAGGAAGCATATATCCTTTATGCTATATATGATAGCATTTATTAAGCACTTACTATGTGCAAAGCACTGTTCTAAGCGCTGGGGAGGTAACATGGTGATCAGGTTGTCCCACAGGGAGGCTTACAGTCTTAATCCCCATTTTACAGATGAGGTAACTAAGGCACAGAGAAGTTAAGTGACTTGCCCAAAGTTACACAGCTGGCAATTGGTGGAGTCGGGATTTGAACCCATGACCTCTGACTCCAGAGCCCGTGCTCTTTCCACTGAGCCATGCTGCCCTTTGCAGATTGCAATGAAGTGCTGCAAAACCGTTTCAGCCCTCTCTGCCTCCGGGCTATTTAGGCTGGAAGGTCGTGCCAGGGTGGCAAGATGGCAGACACGGTGGCAAGGTGAGGGGGTGAGGGAGCACAGAGGGCACAACCTGGAAAAGTACCATTAACTCTTACAGAAGACATGGAATTGATAGAATCCCCTTCCAGACTGCAGGCTCGCTGTGGGTAGGGAACATATCTACCAACGCTGTTATATTGTACTCTCCCAAACGCTTAGTGCAGTGCTCTGAACACAATAAGTGCTCAATAAATATGACTGATTTTTTTATTGATCTCTCTAGATTGTAAACTTGTGAACTGCAAATGTTTCTACCAACTCTGTTGTATAGTACTCAAGTGCTTAGTACAGTGCTCTGCGCATGAGCTCGATAAATACTATTATTGATTTATTATTGGCTCATTTACAACCAGGAAGAGGTAATAATCTTGCTGGGAGAATACAGATCCTTTTCCTTTTCATTCATTCATTCATTCATTCAATCGTATTTATTGAGTGTTCTCATTCATTCATTCAGTAGCATTTATTGAGCGCTTTCTGTGTGCAGAGCACTGTACTAAGCGCTTGGGAAGTACAAATTAGCAACATATAGAGACGGCCCCTGCCCAACAACGGGCTCACAGTCTAGAAGGGGGGGGGCAGACAACAAAGCAAAACAAGTAGATGGGTGAGTGCGTGCAGAGCACTGTACTAAGTGCTTGGGAGAGTACAATATCACAAGAAATAGACACTTTCCCTGCCCACAACGAGCTTACACTCTAGAGGGGAGGCAGACATTAATATAAATAAATAAATTACAGATAGTTATATAAGTGCTGTGGGGCTGGGAGGGGGGAATGAATAAAGGGAGCAAGTCAGTGTGATGCAGAAGGGAGTGGGACAGAGAAAAGGAAGGCTGAGTCAGGGAAAGCCTCTTGGAAGAGATGTGTCTGCAATAAGGCTTTGAAGGGGCGGGGAAGTTATTAGATATGATATTAGATATGGGTCAGATAATGAGGAGGGAGGGTGTGGGTGAGAGGTTAACAGTAAGATAGATGAGAGTGAGGTAGAATGAGAATATTATCATTAGAGGAGCAAAGTGTGTGGGCTGTGTTTTAGTAGGAGAGAAGTGAGGTAAGGTAGGAGGGTCCAAGGTGATTGAGGGCTTTAAAGCCAATTGTGAGGAGTTTTTTATTTGTGTGGTGGTGAACGGGCAACCACTGGAGTTTCTTGAGGAGTGGGGAAACATGATCTGAACGTTTTATAGAAAAAATGATCCAGGCAGCAGAGTGAAGTATGGACTGGAATGAGGAGAGACAAGGAGCAGGGAAGTCAGCAAGGAGGCTGATACAGTAATCAAGGCAGGATAGGATAAGTGATTGGGTTAATGTGGCAGCAGTTTGGATGGAGAGGAAAGAGTAGATTTTAGCTATATCGTGAAGGTAGAACCGACCAGATTTAGTGATGGATTGAATATGTGGGTTGAATGAGAGAGGGGAGCCAAGGATAATGTCAATGTTACTGGCTTGTGAGACAGGAAGGACGTTGTGAAGGTTGAACCATAAGGATTTAGTGATAGATTGATTATGTGGGTTGAATGAGAGGGAGGAATCAAGGATAATGCCAGGGTCATGGGTTTGTGAGATAGGAAGAATCGTGCTACTGTCTTCGGTGATGGGAAAATCACGGGGAGGAGAGGATTTGGGTGGGAAGAGGAGTTCTGTTTTGGAAATGTTAATTTAAGGTGTTGGCAGGACATCCAAGTAGAGATGACTCAAAGGCAGAAGGAAATGTGAACTGAAGAGGAGAGAGATCAGGGCCGGAGATGTAGATTTGGGAATTATCTGAATAAATGTGGTAGTAGAAGCCATGGGAGTGAATGAGTTCTCCTTGGGACTGGGTGTAGATGGACAATAGAAAGAGACTCAGAACTGAGCCTTGAGGGACTCCCGCAGTTAGGGGGTGGGAGGCAGAGAAGGAATCCATGAAAAAGATCGAGAATGAGTGGTCAGAGTGAACCAGGAGAGAACAGTGTCAATGAAAGCAAGCCAAACCAGGCTTTGCACTGGTTAAAACAGTTGAAAACACAGCTGTGCTTTATCCTGATGCTCGCTTTAAATTAAAAAAATATATATTGCTTGCCACACAGCAGTTCTTTCCTCAGGGTGTCATTTAAATTTCAAATGTGCCCCTAATGAAAGAAACACTAGCTCCAGCACAATTCTCAGCTGACATTTCAGGCTAGTCTCTGTGTGGGTTTAATAGGCAGGCACATCTGTGCACACACACACACACACACACACACATACTCTGGTGGGAATTCCTCTGGGGGCATGACGACCCACCTGAGGAATAAACTGGCAGAGGGACCACGAAGCTTTGGAAGGTGGGGGAGATGGGGGACATTCAGGATGGCCCTGGAAATTTGGAAAACCCCGGCAGGCTAAGGTGAGTTAGCTTCTTCACTCCCGGCTCTATTACTGCCTTACTGGTGGATAGATCACAACAATCAATCACTCAACCAAATGTATTTTTTGAGCACTTCTCATTTTAATGATTCGCTGAGTCCAAGCCATGAATCTGAGGGGCCTGAGCTAGCCCTTAATGTTCTCTGCAGATCTTAACTCCTTATCACCCCATTGCTCCCAACCTACCCCCACCTCTCAGCTCTCCTTTCCAAAATGAGGAAACTACAGCACTCTGAAGATCAGTTTTCCACAAGCCTTTTGCTCCAGAACCACAATCATTTCACAGCCTGTCGCTCATGAGACCCCTGAGTTTGAGGATTGGCCTCTCTTCTGAGGTACCGGCAATCCAGGATGGCTCAGTCTCTTCCTGAGACATTCTGTTTGTTTCCCACTATAACCGAGGTCCATTGCCAGTCACCCATCAAGCCACGGCAGTGTGTTTGTTGTGGGATTTGAACTCAGGATGCCCCTTCTCCTTTTCAGAGAGAACCAGCATCTGTAAGGCATCATTTCCCCCACCCCCCTATCCCTCCAACGGTAGCACTGGGGTCGGGGGAAAGCTGAGAGACTGAAGAACTGCATTTCCTCTCTCCTACAACATGGCGGGGAACTCTGGGCTTCAGAGGTGGGGTCAGATCTCAAAAGAGATTCCCAAGGAAGCATCTACCTCTAGAGGGACTTGAAAAACCCCATAAAAAAAGCTGTTGCAACATAATTCTCTTTGCCATGCCTGATTCCCGCTGCCACAGAATGCTTCTGTGATTTATCCTCCAGCTACTAAAGAGCATAATACAATGCACGCCCTGCTAAGCTCACCCCATCAGAGGCTCCAGCCATTGCTAATGACAGCAGAATACTTTTCAGTTGTACTCAAAAGTACATTTTCCTCTGTGCGTGCAGGAAAACCACACTGCCAAAAGCAACAGAATCCATTGTCCCTGACTCCCACATTTTCTGGAAGCATTTTCTTTCCTCCAAACAATTCAAATAGCTTTCAAACAAACAGGAGACGGCATGGTCTAATGGAAAATGCTTGAGTCTGGGAACCTGGAGACCTGGGTTCTCAGCTCAGCTCTGTGGTACATTTCAGTGGGATGGTGGGCAAACTACTCAACTTCTCTACCTCAATGTCCATTAAATGGGATGAGGACAATTCCTTCTTCCAGTGATTATGGGAAGATCAGTGTGATAATAAGTACTTTAAGCTCATAAGAGAAACGGTGTTGTAGAAAACTGGGCTTCCACATCATGGCATGCAATACTATACTGAGTTTTATCTACCCAGACTTGGTTTAGCCCATCAATCAGAAAAAAATATTTATTGACCCCACAAGGTCCAACTACCCATTTTACTCTAACTTAACAATAATGCTTCTAAAGAGCCACACAAGCCAGGCATTGCACAATGCTTGTTGTGAGCTATTTTCCACTTTTATTAAAATCCTTACAAGTCTACGGTCTGATTCTGTGTGTCCAACTCCCCTTCCTGGATTAGCTGCAAAAGCGATGGTGCTTATCCTCCTCGAATTTGGAGCCAGGAGCTATCGCTTCTCAGTGCCAATTTTCCTTGTCCCCCTCAAAGATGAGAGACAGTTCCCTCCTTGGCTGTATCTGGAGCCTCTGGATTCCCTTCCTTACCTAGAAAAGAGGGACAGAATCACTGACCAGCTTGGGGGCAGGACAGGAAGAAATGTAAATCAGTCCCTTCTTTCTCCAGCTGCCCTGGGTATGTAGCTAAGTGGTCTTTTGACAAAGATAAATTGCTGGTGAAAAACTGGAGAAAACACAAAGGATTCCTTTTTTGTAAAATTTTCTGCAAAAATGCATTTAAATGGTAAAGGAAAGGATTTGATTAAAACGGTAGATGTGAACAATACCATCACTAAAAACAACTTGGGTGTAACCTTGCCTTGAACAGAAGGCTGCAAATGTCAACTTGTATTCTTATTAGATCCATCGGAAAACTACTCCTGATGAGATTATTAAGAGAAATGTCAATTGGCCAGCCCAATTAGAGATCCAAATTCACTATTTACCAACAATTGTAGAATCCCTGCTGCAGAGCTGTCTAACACATCCAATTTCACTTGGCAAGTTTCCTCATGTCTTTGTACCAGCTTGGGCCAATCGAGTCTTTCTTCTGAATGAGAATCAAATTCTTCATTAAATGATTCCTCATAGTACAGAGTAGAATTCACAACTAAACTCCCCCAGACACCCTGACAACTGTTGAGTTATCATTTCTATGTTGGCATGGCTTGGATCCTATTTATCTTAACTAGATCTAAGTTGTTCTTATTAACAGTGGCTGAGAGTCAGCTTGTGGAGGGCAGATACTGTGTCTGCACTGAAATCTATTCTTTGGGGAGGCAGCGGGGCCCAGTGGGTAGAGCATGGACCCGGGGGTCAGGAAGACGTGGGTTTTAATCACAACTCCACCTCTTGTCTTCTGTGTGACTAAGTCATTTCACTTCTCTGTGCCTCAGTTGCCTCATCTGTCAAATGGGGATCAAGACTGGGATCCCAGTGTGGAACATGGACTGGATCCAAACTGATCCATTTGTTGTATCTACCCCAATGCTTAGTATAGTACCTGGCACATTGTAAACACTTAACAAATACCATAAGAAATATTGTACCCAGCTGAACAATCAACCAATCAATGGTTTTGAGTGAGTGCTTACTATATGCAGAACACTGTACTAAATGCTTGGGACAGTACAATGCGAAAGAGGTGGTACAGCTACGATCACATCTCCTCCACTCCTGAAATAAATCAGTTCCCTTCCATTTGTCTCAGCTTACAGTCCACATGGGGAGACAGACATTAAAATAAATTACAGCTACAGGAAATAGTGGAGTAAAAGGATATTCATTCATTCATTCAATCGCATTTATTGAGCACTAACTGTGCGCAAAGCACTGTACTAAGTGCTTGGGATAGAAGATAGTATAGTCTAGAGGATATGTACAAAAGTGCTCTGGGGATGAGGTGGGTATCAAAGTGCTTAAGGGAAACACCACCAAGTGACACAGTGCATGTGCTTTTTGAGTCCCAAGATCCCAGAATGTCAGGGAGTTTGGGGGACTCTGAAAGCTGTCTAATAATAACAATAATAAGAATACTGATTGTGGTATTTATAAGCTCTTACTATGAACCAAGAACTGTGCTAAATGCTGGTGAAAATATAAGATAATCAGTTCAGGCACAGTGCTTATCCCACATGGGGCTGTCTGTCTATAGGTGGGGGTCCTGTGGAGAATCTGGATTTAAGAGAGGCTAGGTACTTTACAAATATGTAGTCGGATGTTTCTTAGGGTGAGAACTCTTCCTGCATGGCCCATAGCTGGCAGAACTGTCAGTCAGTCAGTCAATGGCATTTATTGAGCACTTACTGTCTGCAGAGCATGGTACTAAGCAAGTGGGACAGTACAATATGACAATATAGCAGACACATTCTCTGCCCACAACAATCTCACACTCCAGGGACAGGTGTGAGAGAGGTCTCACTGGGCTGGAATTAACCTGCAATGCACCAGTATACTGACTGGCTTTGCTTCATAGTCCCTCCATGCCTGGAGGCAAGACATGAGCTTGCTGAGTGTTGAAGATGGTAGCCGATTGCCTTACATATCCCGGAAGGATGTTTCCAAGCGATCTCAGCCAAATGACGCACTCTGTCGTTTGAAGGATCTGTGTTTCTCTCCACAGCAGCTGCTTTGCTGAAAATCTAGCTGTGTCCAATTAGTCAGCTGTCTTTATTCATGTTATCGGAGAACACTGGTTCTATGGAGAAGAGTTTCGGCCTTGTGATCAGTCAGCGAGAAAGTACGTGTTGAATATCCACAAGGGCAGAGCTCTGGACTAGGCAAAAACGTCTGGATGACTGTGAAATTCAATTGATGTTGCTTCTTAAGCCTATCATTTCTTTCCCTCCTGGGTCTGTAGATCAAGCTTTTTTGAAGGGAAAAGGCTCAGAAACTCTATTTCTCAAGTGACTGTGTGTAATTCAATCTCTTCCCTCCCACCGTCCCATTTCTCTGGGCTGCCCCGGTTGCTGCATAGCGACATTTTCCTGAGTCCCTTGAACCATTCCAGTTGCTCCAGTAAGTCAATCGATGACATTTACTGAGCACTTACTGTGCACAGAGCACTGTTCTAAGCACCTAGGAAAGTACAATACAAAAGAGGTGGTACAGATATGATCACATATCCTCCACTTCTAAAATGAATAAATCAATCAATCATATTTATTGAGCACTTCCTCTGTGCAGAGCACTGTTCCAAGTGCTTGGCGAGCACAGTGCAACAGAATTAGCAGATGTGTTCCCTGAAAACAATGAGCTTACAGTCTAGAGGGGGAGACAGACAGAATATGAATAATTTAAAATATTGAATTTAAAGATATGTACATAAGTTCTGTAGGGTTGGGGTGGGGCAAATATCTAACGTCCAAAGGTCACAGATTGAAGTGCATAGAATGAATAGCTTCCCTTCCACGTGTTTCAGTTTGGTGGCTGACGTCAACCCCAGCCCCCTTTTCTGCTCCCTCAGTTTGTTCTGAGGGACACTGTGGAGTTAAATCTCTCACTTTTCCGCTACCCAACCCAGGACCCCTGAGATCATTTGGGACAGAGGAAATACACAGTCTGTTGGTCTTTAATGATACTAATGATATTATTTGTTAACTGGGAGTTAACTATCATCAGTTTGTTGAATCTGAAGGAAGAGGTTTTTCCAGGCCTGAGCAATAGACTGGAGGTAGGAAAGCTGCAGTTGAGGGATAGTAGGAGGAATGGCTTGGGAAGAGCAAAGAACCCAATAAGAGAAGCTGGAAAGCTGGATTTGAGGCCTCTGGGGCTGCCTCTTATGCCCTCTCAGTACAGAGAGTTTGAGGCCTTTCCCTCCCCTTTCCGAATTGGGAGAAGGCAGTGGGATTGTCTGCGGTGAAGGAGACCAGCCAGCCTGGTTTATGTGGGAAAGCTCTGAAGTCAGAAGTCTGTCCCCCTTCCTACTTTGCATTTCCAAACGGTTGTTGTACCAGGGCAGGACAGGTCCCACTGGTTTGATCTAGGCTGTGTCTACACCAGGGTGCCTGAAAGGAAGCATTAGAGGAGGCAAGTAGGTGAATTTTAAACTTTAATGATATTAAATAATGATAATAATAGTAATAATTGTGGTATTTACTATATGCATACTCTGTGTCAAGCACTGTACTTAGCACTGGGGTAGATACAAGATAATTGGGTTGGATACAGTCCTTGTCCCTAGTGAGGCTCACAATCTAAGGAGAAGGGAGGATAAGTATCTCCATTTTACAGATGAGGACACTGAGGCACAGAAAAGTTAAGTGTCTTCTTCAAGGTCTTCCAACAAGTAAATGGACTAGAACAGAGGTCTCCTGACCCAAAGCCTGGGGTCTGTCCAGTGGGCTTTTGCTGGAGGGGAAGCTTCTGTCTGGCAACAGACTGAAATAGTAGAAGTCTTCAGAAAGGTGAAACAAAGCCTGAGGGAGAACAGAGAGGCAGATTCCAGGCTCAGGGAGCATTAGAAAACTAGCGAAACAGAAGGTTCTGGAAGGCTTGCCTTGGAGTCAGTGTGTTCCTAGCCTAAGTGTTTCTAACAAACTTAACTGGCAGCCTTTGTCTCTGTGTGGCCTCTGGGCTGAGTCGGAGGCTGCCTGAGAGAGGGAGGGAGACTGGCAGCTGGAAAGACAGTCTCTGAGCTCCACAGACTGCTGCTAAATCCCCATACCCCTGTCTGATTTCCTCAGTCCCTGCAGCTATCTCTCCATGCCCCCGTGTGTTCACCTTGGCCTCAACTGCTCACTCCCAATGCCCCCATCTGATCTCCTCAGCCTCTGCTGCTAACTCCCCATACCTGCATCTGATCTTAGAGAAGCAGCGTGGCTCAGTGGAAAGAGCATGGGCTTCGGAGTCAGAGATCATGGCAGAGATCGTGGGTTCAAATCCCCACTCTGTCAACTGTCAGCTGTGTGACTTTGGGCAAGTCACTTAACTTTTCTGTGCCTCAGTTCCTTCATCTGTAAAATGGGGATTAAGACTGTGAGCCCCCCATGGGACAACCTGATCACCTTGTAACCTCCCCAGCACTTAGGACACTGCTTTGCACATAGTAGGTGCTTAATAAATGTCATTATTATTATTATTATTATAATCTTCTTAGTCTCTGCTTTTAACTCCACATATGCCCTTTTCCAGCCTCTGCTGCTAACTACCAATGCCCCCATCTGATCTCCTCAGCCTCCGCTAACTCCACTTGTCCCCTTCTGATCTCCTTAACCTCTGCTTCTGACTCCCTGTGGCCCCAGCTGAGCAAAAGCACCCCATCCTACACAGCTATTGGATAGCGTGTCTGTGGGATGGATAGACCAGCCTGGAGCCCTGAGTTGGTTTTGACATTTAAGCTCACCCTGCTCTTACTAGACTACTGACTGATGATGGGTGAGACCCAGGAACTGATTGCTTGTGAAAGGTGTCAGACTGACAGCAGAGGTGAGCATTGTCCTCTCTTTATCTCAGTGGGAGAGAAGGGAGAGGAAGATGGAGGAGGTTGAGACTGAGAGAAAGAAAGTGAGGAGAGAGAAAAACAGAAAGAGACAGAGAGGGAGGGGGAAAAGAGACAAAGATGGGGACAGAGACACAGAGACAGAAAATAAGAGAGACACAGAGGGAGAGAGACTAAGGGGGGGAGAGACAGGAAGAGACAGAGGAGACAGAGAGAGACCGAGAGGAAGATGGAAAGGGAGAAAGAGAAACAGTGAGACAGAGCAGAGAGAAATGGAGAGGGAGACAGGGGGACAGAGAGAGAAGAGAGAGACATGCCAACCTACTCACTGTATCTAGATCTCATCTATCTCACCACTGACCTCTTTACGACATGCTACCTCTGGCCTCTATATCTGCCAGACCATCACACTCCCCACCTTGAAAGCCCTTCTAAAATCATATCTTCTCCAAGTGGCCTTCCCCAAGTCCTCTTTTGCCCTCCTCCCACTCCCTTCCGCATCACCAATGTACTTGGAGCTATAGCCCTTTAAGCACTTGATATTCACTCCACCCACAGCCCCTCAGCACTTCTCAATAATTTATTTATTACAGATTTATTATTATCTGTAAATATATTTACAGATGTACATTACTGTACATCTCCATAATTTATTTATGTCAATATCTGTCTACCCCTCTAGACTGTAAGCTCCTGGTGAGCAGTGAATGTACCTACCAGCTCTGTTTGTGCTTTGTACAGTGCACTGAACTGATATTCACTCCACCACGGCCCCTCAGCACTTATGTACATCTCCATAATTTATGTCAATATCTGTCTCCCCCTCTAGACTCTAAGCTCCTGGTGAGCAGCGAATGTACCTACCGACTCTGTTTGTGCTTTGTACAGTGCACTGCACACAGTAAGTGCCCAATTAATACCATTTTTTGGTTGATTGACATGGAGAGGGAGAGGAAGTGCAGAAAACAAAACCAAAGCCGTAATTTCGCCACACCTAATCCTTGGTCTGCTCATGGATTGGCAGTTGAAGGGAGGACAGAGAAAAACAGAATAGCCTAGTGGATAGAGTGTGGCCCTGGAAGTCAGAAGGATTTGGATTCTAGTCCTGGCTCTGCCATTTGTCCGCTGTGTGACCTTGGCATATTGCTTCACTGTGCCTCGTTTACCTCATCAGTAAAATGGGGATTAAGACTGTGCACCCCATGTGAGATATGGACTGTGTCCAACCTGATTAGCTTATATCTACCCCAGTGCTTAGTAGTGCCTGGCACAGAGTAAGCACTTAACAAATGTTTAACAAATACCTTTTCCTTTTTCTAAAAAAAAAAAAAGAAACCCAGGCAATTAGGGGTATGGAAAATCTGTAGTATGAAAGCAGATTGAAAACACTCAAACTCTTCAGTCTGGAAAGACGAAGGCTGAGAAAGGATATGATTGAAGTCTACCTTGAGTCTAGTTCTATTGCTATGGGATTTGGTTCACCCCATTCACACTTGAGAGGTGTGGATAAGGTGAACCAAATCCCAAAGCAATAGGATGACAGGGTGGATTGAAGGACAAAGATCGAAAGAAATGAAAAGAAACACTTTTACACACAGCAAGCAGAAATACGTTCCTGGAAGAGATTTTACAGGCTGAAAATATCAGTTGTTTAAAGAGGGTTTGGGATAAATTCATAAATGAGAGACATGTAATAGATGACAGGAGGGAAATTTGGGACACAGAGAGAAAAGTAAGAGAGGTTGGTACATTTCTTCCCATATAATTTGAGGTTCAGGAAGGTAATTCTCACATGGATCTTTTAAGAAATCCTTGGTGTCACTGTCAGAGAGAGAATACTGGGATGGAAAGAGAACACTCACAAGCTAGTGGAGGATGGGGAAGAAGGAGCACTTAATAAGTGGTATGAAGACATGATAAAGCAGGCCCCAGCCACTCACAATAACAGTGGGCTGTGGAAGACCCCTGCAGTGGTCAGGCCAGTCCAACGGGCAGCAACTGGGAGAGAGGACTGTTATCCTTGGGACACAGGGAGACCACTGCAGTAGACAGACCAGCCTGGTGGGCAGCAATCGTGAAAGGAAGGCTTCTGTCCTCGAGAAGAGGCTTTTCAGAGATTGGGATGCCAAGAGGCTGACTCGAAAACAGAGAAAGAAGCCCCGGGATGGAAAAACTTGCTAGACCAGCGAGGATTGATTGTTAAGTGCAAATAATGCAAGAGGGCTTGTTGCTCTTCTCTGCCTCTCTCATGCCCAAAACAGAATCACATCATCCAGTGTATCAACTTCATAACAGAATGATTGCTAGGTAGTCTACATAACATTCCCTTCATCTCCTCTCCCTTTATGAGGAGGCAGCAGGTAGGAGGCCATGAGAGGATACTGAAGGAACATTTCCACAGCTCCTGGGGTCGCTGGTGGTTCTGTTCATTCCAAAGGTTGGGAGCCAGAACTGAGAAGGCACATCTGTGGTGCTTGAAGACATACAGTCTCCATAACCCAGGAGAAACTCTCCCCATCACAGTGTCTAGAGCACGGGCCTGGGAGACAGAGGACCTGGGTTCTAATCCCAGCTCTGCCACATGTCTGCAGTGTGACCTTGGCCAAATCACTTAACTTCTCTGTACTTCAGTTACCTCATATGTAAAATGAGGATTAAGACTGAGCCCCATGTGGGACAGGGACTGTGTCCAACCTGATTAACTTGTATCTACCCCAGTGTTAAGAACAGTGCTTGGCAAGTAGTAAGCACTTAACAAGTACCATAGTTATAATTATTTTAAAGGGATAATGTCTTCTGAATCCAAACAACTGGTCAGAGATCCTTGCAGGCACTATTCTGGGAGTGTCTAATTCCAGTTGAAAGACTCATTTTCATGTTCAAGAGTCTCCTGATAATCGTCCCTCTGACAGGCAGGAATTTGTCTTTAAGTAAAATATTATAGGGATGGGAGCTAAGGATTTTTAGAGTGTAGGGAAAACATGAAGAATTCCTCTCCGTTCCCCACTGTGAATCCTGTGGCAATACATTTCTGGGTTGTTCCCACAATATTTGATATCAGAATTAAATTCTGCTCCGATCCATTCTTTCCAAGCTCCCATCAGACTGTCCTTCTCTCCTTGGCTCTAGAAATAATGCATCACCATTTTTGAGTAGATGAGAAAAACAGCTTTGAAAAAGGTGTGTGTGTGTGTTGGGTGGGGGGGTACGGTGGCGGCGGGCATGGAGGGGACCAAAAAAACCCTTGATGTATTTTCAATAAGAATCCACTGGAGCCCTGATACTGACTGCTGTGAGATGGACGAGGCTGCAGGCCAGGGGTCCAAATGCCCACCGGTTGATGAATTCACCCACAGTGAGAGGTGGCTTGTGAGGCTTATCATTAATTAATGCTAATTTGCCATCTGGTCTACACTGTAGAGCCCAGCTGGTGTCTGCTTCCTATAAGTATCAACATGTCATCCAGATGGACGTATGATTATTGAAATCCACTTCTGTGGTGTGCCCCAATCCAGTGAGGGCAGAATGAACTTGGATTTGCTCCCTTTTTTCATGAGTCCTTCAGCCCCACAACACTTATGTACATATCTGTAATTTATTTGTTTATTCATTCATTCATTCATTCAATATTTATTGAGTGCTTACTGTGTGCAGAGCACTATACTAAGCGCTTGGAAAGTACAATTCAGCAATAAAGAGAGGCTATCCCCACCCACAATGGGCCTACAGTCTAGAAGGAGGGAGACAGACATCAAAACAAGAGGCATCAATAGCATCAATATAAATAAATGGAATTATAGATATATTATATTCATGTCTGTCTTCCCTACTAGACTGTGAACTCATTGCTGGAAGGGAATGTGTCTACCAACTCTGTTATATTGTACTCACCCAAGTGCTGAGTACAGTGATCTGCACACAGTAAGTGCTCAGTAAATATGATTGATTGACTATTATTATTAATAATAATTATTAATCATACTTAGAGTGTTTACTATGTGCAAAGCACTATACAAAGCACTTGGGAGAATACAATATAACATCAGACACATTCCCTGCCCACAACAAGCTCACAGTCTAGAGTTTGTGATTGTCAATCACGGGCTAGTGATTGATTGATTAACAACTGGCAAAAGACCGAGCCTTCATTTCTCTTCCCAGCCTGGCGCCCAGCCTCAATCACTGGCGGGGCTAGAAGAGTTGAGCAAAATAACTGAGGAGTGTGTGAAGAGCAATGTTTTTTTGAGGGGAGAAGAAGGGACCAGACGGAGAGAGGACAATCATGGAGTCCAGAGACATGGAGGGCAGGAGAGAGGGAGAGAGTTGAGGGAATGAGCTTGGAGTGTGGTACTATGAGAGGAGAGGGGATGTGAGAGAAGAGACATGACTCTGAGGGGAAATGGTGGAAAACTCAGGCAGCTGAAGAGCAAAATGCTTAGTAAGTACAGTGTTCTGGGCAAAGGAAGCTCTCAATAAGTACCATTAATTGATTGACTGATTAGGCTTAATCTAGTTAGGGCATCTGAGTGAGGAATCTTTAATCATCCAAGGGAGCGATGGTTACTCTTAAGAGTTTAGCAAGGAGCTAAATTTAGATTTCAGTTCGAAAAGAATTTTATTTTACCATGTAATTTAGAGGAGCAACACTGTCTAGTGGAAAGGATACAGTTCTGGGAGTCAGAGGACTGGGTTCTAATCTCGGCTTCACCTCTCACCTGCTGTGTGATCTTGGGCAGGTCACTGAACTTCTTTGTACCTCAGCTTTCTCATCTGTAAAATGGAAATTCAGTGCCTGTTCTCCCACCCCATCCGACTGTGAGCCCCAATCAGGAGGACAGGGATTGTACCTGGCCTGGCAATCTTATGTTTACCCCAGTGCTTAATTCATAGGAAAGGCTTAATAAATACCACATTTATTCTTACTAATTAATAGAGACCAGGTCAAGGGGTCTGGAGAAGGAGAAAGCTTGGATGGCTGGGGCTGTCTGCCCATAGAGAGGAGAGCAGGTGCCCTTTTAGCCACCTCTTCCCTCTTAAAAATCAATTAATTAATCACTCATTTAATAGTATCTATTGGGCCTGTTCTCTGTGCAGAGAGCACTGAACTGCATACTTGGGAGAGAACAATAGAAATAGAAATAGAAATGAAATACAATAGAAATAGAATAGAAAACACCCAGTCCCAGCCGCTGGGGTGTATACAAGCGAGCAGCTGATCTAGATATTTGAGGACAAAACATTTTGTTTCCATTTTCCATTTTGGTGTCCATGTCCTTGGTCTGTGTGACCCCGTGAATGAATGGTTCAGAAGAGGGAGGAGGAGAGCCGTGATGGGGAGTTTGGGATTGAATATAAAAATTCAGTCTTTTGGGGAAAGGGTCATTTTGGAAAGTTTCTGGTTGTGGCTTGTTTTAGAAGAATCCCAGGGTGGTTACCCTGGGCTCCACTTGATCAGATTTCATGGATTTCACTGGGCTACAATTACCATACCTGCTTTTGTGATAAACACTTAGGTCAGATGAGCTTGATGCGCTATATTTTCAGGGGTTTGTAACTGTGGCCCTGTGGGTTTGCTGGCAGAGGTTTGCACACCTGAACAATCCTTCTGACCCCCGCCCCCCTGGGGCCTGGCACAAGAGATCTAGGAAGAGGGGAAGTGTGGCTGAAACCCAGAGACCAAGAAGAGGCTGCTGGGAGATACTGTCCTCTAGCCCAAGTCCTGCAGTCCAGTCAGGAGATGATATTGGACAAACTGTCCATTCAGTATAATTTGCTTCCTCTTTCAAAGCCCTACTAAAATTGTATCTTCTCCAGGAATCCTTCCCTGACTGATCTCTCATCTTCTCATACGATTCATCCCCCCTCCCCTACCCCAACTGCATCACCTACGCACTTGACTTCATAAGCACTTAGATACTCCATACCTGCAATGGTACTTACTCAAATACGTTTCAATTCTGTTGCTTCCCTTTACCTGTAACTTATTTCAGTGTTTGTCTCCTCTGCCAGATTGTCAGCTCCTTGAGGGCAGGGATCATGCCTCCTAATTCTTTGTGTTCTCCCAAGTGCCTAGCACGGTGCTCTGAACAGAGTAAGAACTCAGGAAATGCTCTCAGTGGATTGATTGTTTTTATTCTGGTAAAATCCACCAAGGACTGCTGTCAAATCCATGCAGACCATCCCCTTGTCCTAATTCCTGAACTTTTGATTCCCTCCACCCTGCATCTTTAACATGAACCCGTTGTTGGGTAAGGACCGTCTCTATATATTGCCAACTTGTACTTCCCAAGCGCGTAGTACAGTGCTCTGCACACAGTAAGTGCTCAATAAATACGTTTGAATGAAAAAAAAATAGGGGAAAATCAAGCTCAGTGGAAACAAAAGGGAACATCTCTTCAACCAACCCCTAATGTCTATTCTACTTTTTGATTGGGTCTACAGCAGCCAAATGAAAAGTTGGAATAATTATCCAGATAATTCAAGTTTCTGAGGAACAAGACCTCAATGCCCACCTCCTCCAAGAAGCATTCTCTGACTTCATTTCCACCACCTCAATTCACCTCATCCCCAGAGAGATGTAGCCTGGCCTAGCAACTAGAGCATGGGCCTGGAAGGAGCTGTGTTCTATTCCCAGCTCTCCACTTGCCTGTTGTGTGACCTCGGGCAGGTCACTTAACATCTCAGTGCCTCAGTTTCCTCAACTGCAAAATGGAGATTCAATACCTGTTCTTCCCCCCACTTGACTGTGAGCCCCGTGTGGGACTGTCTTGTCTGATTAACTTGTATCTACCCCAGCACTTATAACACTGCTTGCCACATAGGAAGTGCGTAATAAATACCATTTTAAAAAAGACCTCTTAAGCATTGATGTGTCGCCTTGCCTTCCGTACTTAGAGAAGCAGTGTGGCTCAGTGGAAAAAGCATAGGATTGGGAGTCAGATATCATGGGTTCAAATCCCGGCTCTGCCACTTGTCAGCTATGTGACTTTGGGCAAGTCACTTAACTTCTCTATGCCTCAGTTACCTCATCTGTAAAATGGGGATTAAAATTGTGAGCCCCACATGGGACAACCTGATCACCTCATAACCTCCCCAGCACTTAGAACAGTGCTTTGCACATAGTAAGTGCTTAACAAATACCAAAATTATTATTATTATTACTCCATATATTTAATCACATATTTCATTTTTCCATTCTCTTCCCATTCCCATTTCCATTTATTTTGCCATTTTCCCACATTCTCACCTATACTCCTTCCAGTCAGCTGCTTCCACTATTTGTAAACAGCTCTCTGACTGCCTGACTTCCCCATTGTATTGGAAACATGTCACAGGCAGAGAGTGAGTCTTATATCGCTATTGAACTCTCCCACCTGCTTTAGTGAATACTAATAATGACGGTGAAGACGCTTGAGGGATATAAGTTATTTTTGGTTTCCCTCCTCTGGATAATTCTTTCAGTTCTTCACTTCCTTTTTCCGGCATAATCCTGATCAAAGATATTAAACTGCAATTCATTCTCATTAGGAAAATAATCTTGCCCATAGGTCTTTTCAGCAAAATCCACACATGCAGGGTTAATCTCAGTGTCAGTAATCTTCGAAGAGAAAGGGTGAATAAAGATATAATTATGACAGGGGTATTTGTCAAACATTTATATGTGCTAAACTCTGGGGTTAGAATCAGTACAAGTAGGTCAGGCAAGGTCCCCATTCCCAACTGGGCTCACAGTCCGAGGTGGGAGAGAAGACAGGTTTTTAATCCCCATTTTGCAGATGACAAAACTAAGGCACAGAATAGTAAAGTGACTTGCCAGAGGTCACAAGCAGAGGAAAGGTGGAAGCGGGATTAGAAGCCCGGTTTCCTGGCTACCGGGCCAGTGGTCTTTCCACTAGGCCTCATTGCCAATTTGTACTTCCCAAGCGCTTAGTACAGTGCTCTGCACACAGTAAGCACTCAATAAATACGATTGAATGAATGAATGAATGAATTTCCTCTAAGTATAGAATGATTTGCTCCGGGCTTCCGGTGATGGTGTGTTGCACTCTGGAAAGCATTCCAAAGAGCATGTTTTTCACAATAGGGTGGTCTCTTGCCCACATTAACCCTCCCCCACCATCATCCAAAACCAAGAGAAACCACTCAGGGTGGTAAATGGATGAGACGATTTTCAGCGTCCCTCACTCTCCGGGGCCTGCATCCTCTTATGAGCCTCTCACTGACTTCCCACCTAGAGAATGGAGCGTTCCCTTCCTGTACTTGTTTCTGCCATTTCTCATCTCTCCTCCGATAGCAGAGAGGCTCTGCCTGAAAGATCATATTGACAAATTACCTCAGCGGGCTATATTTAGCACCACAGAGAAGAAAATCTCGAGAAAGGTCAGCCTTTTCACTGTTTTAATTAAATTGGTGGGGAAAGTGATTCTATCGTCAGGGTGGCCGGCCAGTTATTCATGGGGACACTTAGATCCGTCTGCCTCGGTCAGCGTTCGTTAGTATGCGTGCGTAAGAATGACGTCTAACATCCAGGAACATTCATTTAAAAGTGAGGCTTGATAATGATTTGGCCTTTTTCGAGGATGCAATTAAATATAATATAGATCCCACTTAATAACGTGTATTAATTATTACTATTTTGGTTGTTATGTATCAGTCGGATGCCATATAAATCCCTGAAATAAGACTTTGGATACCAAACTTTTAACGATGTGAACCATCCATTATCTGTTTTATGCCACCATCCAGTATAATTAGAAATGTCTCCAGAACACTCACTTCAGAAAGGAAATTTTCAGGGGTGTTTTCTGTTTGTTTTAATTTATCCCTGAATCTTTCCCCATTCTCCCCCAGATCTGTTCCTCTTGGCCTCAACTTCCTTTCGAAAAGTAAAATGTGCCTCATATAATGAGACACTGTGCTGAAGCTATCAGTCGATCAATGGCACTGAGTGCCTCCTGACTCCACTGTATTCCTCCAAGCGCTTAGTACAGTGCTCTGTACCAACTAAGCGCTCAATAAATACCGCTGATTACTAGGCAATATACTCTGGGTTTTCCAGACCACTGTACTAAGCACTTGAGAGAGTACAATGCAATGGAGTTGGTAGACAAGGAGCTCCTTCTTCAAGGAGATTTCAGTCTAGTGGGTACTCCATTAGCATTCATTACCCTGCTCCAACTTAAAGGGGTAAACTCTAGTGTCTTAAAATTTAGTTGTCTCTCTCAGTGTCTTCCCACTGCCTTCCCATTAGCTCAATCAATCAGTTGTATTTACTGAGTGCTTACTGCGTGCAGAGCACTGTACTAAGTGCTTGGGTGAGTGCAAAATAACAGAGTTGATAGATGCATACCCTGCTCACAATGAATTTACAGTCTAGAGGTTAAAGTGAGTTAAAGCGCTAATCTCCGCTCTCTGGACCCCACCCATCTTTCGGAGCGCCTCACACCCCACCTCGCCGCCCTCTCCTCTCTACCCAGTCTTGATGATCAGATTACTGCTCTCAACTCTACCCTTTCTACTCAGCTAGACTCGCTCGCTCCCCTTTCCCTTCGCCGCTCTCGCACCACTAACCCACAGCCCTGGATCACTGCCACTGTCCGCCTCCTTCGCTCTTATGCTCGAGCTGCTGAACGCTGCTGGCGAAAGTCTAAACACCATGCCAACCTCGTTCACTTCAAGTTTATCCTTTCCTGCCTTAACTCAGCCCTCTCTTCTGCCAGACAAAACTATTTCTCCTCCCTTATTGACACCCATGCCCATCACCCCCGCCAGCTCTTCCGTACATTCAACTCCCTTCTCAGGCCCCCGGTTCCTCCCCCTCCTCCTACCCTCACCCCCAACGATCTGGCCTCCTACTTCATTAACAAAATTAAATCCATCAGGTCCGACCTCCCCAAAGTCTCTTCCCCCCTTTCTCCAACCCCCCGGCTCTCAAAACTCTCTGCTACTCTCCCATCCTTCCCAGTGGTATCCTCAGAGGAACTCTCCTCCCTCCTCTCAAGTGCTACTCCGGCCACCTGTGCTTCTGACCCCATTCCCTCTCATCTTATGAAATCTCTCGCTCCATCCCTTCTCCCCTCCTTAACTTCCATCTTCAACCGCTCACTCTCCACTGGTTCCTTCCCCTCTGCCTTCAAACATGCCCATGTCTCTCCCATCCTAAAAAAACCCTCTCTTGACCCCACCTCACCTTCTAGTTATCGTCCCATATCCCTCCTACCATTCCTTTCCAAACTCCTTGAACGAGTTGTCTACACGCGCTGCCTAGAATTCCTCAACAACAACTCTCTCCTCGACCCCCTCCAGTCTGGCTTCCGTTCCCTTCATTCCACAGAAACTGCGCTCTCAAAGGTCACCAATGACCTCCTGCTTGCCAAATCCAACGGCTCCTACTCTGTCCTAATCCTCCTCGACCTCTCAGCTGCCTTTGACACTGTGGACCACCCCCTTCTCCTCAACACGCTATCTGACCTTGGCTTCACAGACTCCGTCCTCTCCTGGTTCTCCTCTTATCTCTCCGGTCGTTCTTTCTCAGTCTCTTCTGAAGGCTCCTCCTCCCCCTCCCATCCTCTTACTGTGGGGGTTCCCCAAGGTTCAGTGCTTGGTCCCCTTCTGTTCTCAATATACACTCACTCCCTTGGTGACCTCATTCGCTCCCACGGCTTCAACTATCATCTCTACGCTGATGACACCCAGATCTACATCTCTGCCCCTGCTCTCTCCCCCTCCCTCCAGTCTCGCATCTCCTCCTGCCTTCAGGACATCTCCATCTGGATGTCCGCCCGCCACCTAAAGCTCAACATGTCAAAGACTGAGCTCCTTGTCTTCCCTCCCAAACCTTGTCCTCTCCCTGACTTTCCCATCTCTGTTGATGGCACTACCATCCTTCCCGTCTCACAAGCCCGCAACCTTGGTGTCATCCTCGACTCCGCTCTCTCATTTACCCCTCACATCCAAGCCGTCACCAAAACCTGCCGGTCTCAGCTCCGCAACATTGCCAAGATCCGCCCTTTCCTCTCCATCCAAACCGCTACCCTGCTAATTCAAGCTCTCATCCTATCCCGTCTGGACTACTGCACTAGCCTTCTCTCTGATCTCCCATCCTCGTGTCTCTCTCCACTTCAATCCATACTTCATGCTGCTGCCCGGATTATCTTTGTCCAGAAACGCTCTGGACATATTACTCCCCTCCTCAAAAACCTCCAATGGCTACCGATCAATCTGCGCATCAAGCAGAAACTCCTCACCCTGGGCTTCAAGGCTCTCCATCACCTCGCCCCCTCCTACCTCACCTCCCTTCTCTCCTTCTACTGCCCAGCCCGCACCCTCCGCTCCTCCACCACTAATCTCCTCACTGTACCTCGCTCTCGCCTGTCCCGCCATCGACCCCCGGCCCACGTCATCCCCCGGGCCTGGAATGCCCTCCCTCTGCCCATCCGCCAAGCTAGCTCTCTTCCTCCCTTCAAGGCCCTGCTGAGAGCTCACCTCCTCCAGGAGGCCTTCCCAGACTGAGCCCCTTCTTTCCTCTCCCCCTCGTCCCCCTCTCCATCCCCCCGTCTTACCTCCTTCCCTTCCCCACAGCACCTGTATATATGTATATATGGTTGTACATATTTATTACTCTATTTATTTATTTATTTATTTATTTTACTTGTACATTTCTATCCTATTTATTTTATTTTGTTGGTATGTTTGGTTCTGTTCTCTGTCTCCCCCTTTTAGACTGTGAGCCCACTGTTGGGTAGGGACTGTCTCTATGCGATGCCAATTTGTACTTCCCAAGCGCTTAGTACAGTGCTCTGCACATAGTAAGCGCTCAATAAATACGATTGATTGATTGATTGATAATCTTTTTTATGGTATTTGTTAAGCACTTACTACATGCTAGGAACTGTACTAAGCTCTGGGGGAGATACAAGCTAAACAGGTTGGGCACAGTCCCTGTCCCACATGAGGCTCACAGTCTCAATCCCCAATTTACAGATGAGGTAACTGAAACCCAGAGGAGTGAAGTGACTTGCCCAAGATCACACTGCAGAAAAGTGCCAGAGGCAGAATTAGAACTCAGGTAGATCTTTCTGATACTCAAGGCCCGTGCTCTATCCACTAGGCCACATTGCTTCTGATGAAGCAGCCTGACATGGGCATGGATATAGTCTCGACATGGACACCTGCCCTTTTGGGTTAAGCTGTAGCTCCCATCAGAAGGTCCTGAGCAGTCTTCTGGGAGAAGATTTCCATCATCTTGATTCACTGTCTTTGAACCAGCAATAAAAGACCAAGCCTGCGCACCCACTATTCACCACCAATCACTCCTCTCTTCGTCCACCCCCACATTATAAATGAATTAATTGATTGGAAACCTGGGCATGATTATAGCATTTAGAAGCATTAGCCAGAGGATGGGGCCTATGCTTTGGTCTATGCAGTGCATAAACTTAACCAGAGGCTTCAGTGTTATTCACAAGAAGCAGAAGACTTTTAGCCTTGACTTCAGGATCCCATTTTAAGTCAACCAAAGCCCACACTTTTGTTTCTGAAGGCAACAATGCCCACACAAATCTTTCAACGGGTGTCTTCCACCTACCTACTCAAAAATACATATTTAAAATATCTGTGCCTCTTTTTCTAAACCAAGAAGGACCTTCAAAGCAGAAATGAATCCACATTTCACATGAATACTACTACTACTACTAATAATTTTGGTATTTGTTAAGTGCGGCATGTGGCACGCAAATGTGGCACGCACGGTACTAAGTGCTGGGATAGATACAAGATTATCAGGTCCCACATAGGGCTCACATTCTAAGTAGGAGGGAGAACAGATATTGAACCCCTTTTTGAAGATGGTGGAACTAACGCACAGGAAGGCTAAGTGACTTGTCCAAGGTCTCAGAGCAGGTTAGTGGTGGAGCCGAAATTAGAATCCAGGTCCTCTGACTCCCAGGCATATGCTCTTTCCAATAGGCCACACTGCTAGGCCATTGAATATGTACTGAACTCATTCCGAGTTGTTTTGCCCTCTTCCCAGCAAAAATTCCAGGAGAATGCCAAGTCTTTGTAGTCACAAGCACTGAAAGTGGCAAATTACCACTTCTGACTCCAACCACAGTCCAATCTTCCATGAGCACAGAGAGGAAGAGACGGTGGAATACACATTCAATCAATCTACGGCATTTATTGAATGCTTAAGTGCTCAATAAATACCTTTGATTGATTGACTGATGGACTGTGAAAACTGATACACCACATTCACCTTAAAAATAATCATAACGATAAAATTGTGGAATTTGTTAGGCATTTACTGTATGCTGGGCACTATATTAAGTGCTGGGATAGAGAAGGGGTAATTATATTGGTCACAGGACCCTTCCCACATGGGCCTTACAGGGTAAGAGGAAAGAGTTTTATTCCTATTTTACAGTTGAAGAAACAGGCACAGAGTGACTTGCCCAAGGTCACATCGAACACTCATTCAAGCAGTCAAAGGTATTTATTGAGTGCTTCCTTTGTACAGAGCACTATACTTCCATAATAGTGAAGTGGCAGAGCCAGGACTAGAATTCAAGGTACACCTCTCTTTTCTTCTCTCCTACTATTCCCTTACTTCCCCTTCTACATCCAGTGATCCTCCCTTTCTTCCACCAGCAATCTTGCCCTCTTTCTCACTTATAATAACAATAATAATATTTATGGTATTTGTTAAGCTCTTTCTGTGTGGCAGGCACTGTTCTATGTGCTGGGGCGGTTACAAGCAAATCAGTCAAAGTCCCTGTTCCTCGTGGGGCTCACAGTCTCAATCCCCATTTTACAGATGAGGTAACTGAGGCCTAGAGAAGTGAAGTGACTTGCTCAAGGCCACACATTAGGCAAGTGGTGGAGTCAGGATTAGAACCCATGACCTTCTGACTCTCATCCTCTACTACGCCATCTGAAACCCACTATCCCTGACTGGGTTTTTTTTTCCTTCATCAGTTTCTCTGACACAGGTTTTGTCCCTGTGTTTCTACTTGTGACTCTCCCTCCCATCTTCTCACGCATTCCTCTCACCTGCTTCAGTTTCTCTGTCTTGCTCTTTGTCTCTTCGTCTGCCTCTCTTGGTCTCTGTACCTCTCTCTCTATTGATTTTTCTAATTGTGTCTCTAGGGTGGCCAGTTGCCTGATTTTTGTCCTGGGTAGTGTTGTTTACAATTAGCCTTTCTCCGGGCAAGTGCCAGTATGGTACTGGATGTTTTTATGTCCTGGTTTTTGTTTTGGGTACTGAGTCGCCCTCTGTCACGAGTCTGGTCACTACCTCCTGTGGCTCAAATGTTGTGCCAGACTTCCCACTGAACTGGGAGGGCAACACTAAGGATATAGAGCCACTGCAACATGCAAAGGTACTCCCCCACCCCACCAAAAAAAATGGCTATTTATCAAAAATGGTGCCTGTGTCATTCATGACATCATCATGTTACTCTGCGTGGCCGGCACACAATGGGATATCATGTGCATCACCTTTTCACGGGCTTGGAAGTCAGAGATCATGGGTTCAAATCCCGGCTCCGCCAAGTGTCAGCTGTGTGACTTTGGGCAAGTCACTTAATTTCTCTGTGCCTCAGTTATCTCATCTGTAAAATGGGGATTAAGACTGTGAGCTCTCCATAGGACAACCTGATCACCTTGTACATAGTAAGCTTTGCACATAGTAAGCGCTTAATAAATGTCATTATTATTATTGTTCATATGTGTCCATGTGTGCCACAGTGCCATCAGGAGAGTAACCACTCTGTCTTTAAGATGGCTTCTCTGCCTTTCTCTGTCCTGCAATGACCCTGCCCTGGTCTCCATCTTCATGTCTTCCTCCCTCAGTGTCTTGGGTCACACTGCAGTCCCCCTCCCCCCGGCCCCTCGGCCCCCATAAGAGCAGGACAAACCATCCTAATGGAGCAGGAGATTTAATGATTAATATCACCTACGTATAAAGCGAGCACCAAATCTTCACTGGATTATGGGCCTTCAATTTCTCGAACCCAGAGGGAAGAAGGTACCATGGTAATAAATCCACATTCATTCCTTTTTTCATTAAGATGCTACAGCACTAGGAAGAAGAAATAACCCGGCCCAGAGCCTCCCCCTCCCCACACTTGCAAAGAGGCTGGCCAGTCTCAGATCCTTCAAGGGATCATTCTGCTCTGCACAAAGCAAAGAGGGCCCAGGTGAAGAGGACCTGCCACTTGCCTCCGATGGCCCGGGGCCCAAAGGTCTCTGGGAAATGCCTCTGGATTTCTAGAAGTGCCGTTTGGGTCTGTTTCTCTCCATCTCTCCCTTTGAGTCTCTCTCTGTTTGGATCTATTGGCCTGTGATCTCTTTGTCTGCCTCCCTTTTGGTTTGCCCTTCTAAGACTTTCCTCCCCAAACTTTCCCCTCACCTTATCACCGTAATATCAGCCCCACCACATCTTTCTCTTGTTTCCCTGCTGTTTCTCAAGAGGAGGTTTCCTGTCTACTGTCTAAATCCCCCACCTCTACCTCCCTAAGTCCCTACATGGAAAAAACTTGGATCTGGAAGTCAGGGGTTCTAATCTTAGCTCTGCCACTTTCCTGCTGGGTGACCCCAGACAAGTCACTTAACTCCTTTACACCTCAGTTTCCCCATCTGTAAAATGGAGATTAAATACCTATTCTCCCTCCCCCTTATACTGTGAGTACCATTTGAGATGGGGACTGTGTCCAATCTGATCATCTTGAACCTGTCCCAGGGCTTAGTTCAGCTGGCATATAGTAAATGTTTAACAAATGCCACAGTTATAATCACAACTAGACTGTTGTATCAGCCTCTTCTCTGGTCTTGGCCAACGATGGCACTTCGAACCTCTGTTTCAATGCCTGGAGGCTGACACCTCCCGCCCCCGCCCTGCAAAATTGCCCCTCCTCCCCAATCCCGATTTCTTCATCCAATGAGAGTGAGACTTTTTAATAATAATAATAATAGTAATTGTGGGATTTTTTTTAAGGGCTTACTATGTGCCAGGCACTGTTCTAAGCACCGGGTTATATTCAGGATAATCGGGTTGGACACAATCCTTGTCCCACACGGGGCTCACAGTCTTAATCCCCATTTTACAGATGAGGGAATTGAGGCCCAGAGATGCAAAGTGACTTTCCCATGGTGCTCTGCACATAGTAAGCACTCAATAAATATGATTGAATGAATGAATTGAATGAAGGTCACACAGCAGACAAGTGGCAGAGCCAGAACTAGAATCCAGGTCCTTCTGACTCACAGGCCTGTGCTCTATCCACTAGGCTACCTGTCTTCTCTTTTGGACCCTTGCCTTTGGGCCCGGATCACTGACAGTCACGGTTCCTGTGGGGGAGGCCTGCAGTCACTCAGATACGCTTCTTGGCCTGTTTGGGAACCCACAGACGCTTCCTGGGTGTGCTGCCACTAAAATAACTTTAAAGCATAAAGCCCGTGAATGAATCACTGCTTCTCCGCCCGTCTCCCAGCCGCCCTCTGCCTATTTTGGTCTTGGGCAGTAAGAGATGTCGTGCACGCTGCCATGTTCTTTCGTGACCAACCCCCGACTGTAATAACGTCTTCCAGCAGCCCATCTGTTTCCTGCCAGCAGAGTATGCAGGGAGGGAGAAATTTAGGGGTGAGACCAGAAAGTTCTTGGTCTAGTCCAAGTGTCTGGACTTCAGCAAAGTCTCTCCTTGATGAGTAAAATAAGCCCTACCATCCAGAAGGTCTAAGCCATACACTGCACTTAACGCAGCATTAGGAACCAGGTCATCAGGTCAGTCCCTATCCCACATGGGGCTCGTGGTCTAAGTAGTAGGGAGAACAGAAATTGAATCTCCCTTTTACAGGTGAGGAAGCAGAGGCACAGAAAAGTTAAGTGACTTGGCCAGCGCCACATAGCAGGCAAGTGAATTAATAATGATTGTGGTATTTGTTAAGCACTTACTATGTGCCAAGCACTGTACTAAGCACTAGAGGGATACAAGTAATTTGGGGTGAACAATGTTCCTGTGCCACACGGGGCTTACAGTCTCAATCCCCATTCTACAGATGAGGTAACTGAGGTCCGGAGAAGTTAAGTGACTTGCCCAAGGTCACATGCAGACATGTGGAGGAGCCAGAATTAGAACCCATGATCTTCTGACTCCCGGGCCCATGCTGCATCCACTATGCCATGCTGCTTCTCAAGAACCTAGATCTTCTGATTCCCAGCCCCGGGCTCTTTCCACTAGGCCTGCCACCCAACCACACATCACACACTTACCCCTTCCACCAGTCAGGTGCAAACCTTCCTGTGGAGACAGAAGGGGAATGCATATATGTATATATGTTTGTACATATTTATTACTCTATTTTATTTGTACATATTTATTCTATTTATTTTATTTTGTTAATATGTTTTGCTTTGTTGCCTGACTCCCCCTTCTAGACTGTGAGCCCACTGTTGGGTAGGGACCGTCACTATATGCTCCCAACTTGTATTTCCCAAGCACTTAGTACAGTGCTCTGCACACAGTAAGTGCACAATAAATACGATTGAATGAATGAATGAACCCCTCACCCATGCATAATGGGTGGTAATATACATAAACATATGTATATATGTTTGTACATATTTATTACTCTATTTTACTTGTACATATTTATTCTATTTATTTTATTTTGTTAATATGTTTTGCTTTGTTGTCTGTCTCCCCCTTCTAGACTGTGAGCCCGCTGTTGGGTAGGGACCGTCTCTATATGTTGCCAACTTGTACTTCCCAAGCGGTTAGTACAGTGCTCTGCACACAGTAAGCACTCAATAAATGCGATTGAATGAATGAATGAATCCCGAGGTAGTGTTGGCAGAAAAGGGTGCCAGTGTGTGGCATGTTAAGCCATTTTACCGGGGGTGTCCACCTCTGCCTTCAGCTCTGGCACCAATCAATCAATCAATCCATCAGTCTCCATCCCACACTACTTGAGACATGCTGTCCATTTGGAACGATGGACAACAGCAGCCAAAAAAATTTAAAAAGTCCAGGGAGCATTGGGCAATCTCAGCAAGGGAAAGGAAAGCAAGTGAGAAATACGGCTTCGCCACTTTGTTCATTCATTCTCATTCTATCGTATTTATTTAGTGCTTACTGTGTGCAGAGCACTGTACTAAGCACCTGGGAAGGACAATTCAGCAACAAAGAGAGACAATCCCTGTCCACAGCGGGCTCACAGTCTTGAAGGGGGGAGACAGACAGCAAAACATGTAACAGGCATCATTTATTCATTCTATCATATTTATTGAGTGCTTACTGGGTGCAAACCACTGTACTAAGCACTTGGGAAGGACAATTCAGCAGCAGAGACCATCCCTGCCCACAACGGGCTCACAGTCTAGAAGGGGGGAGACGGACAGCAAAACACGTAACAGGCATCATTCACTCATTCTATCGTATTTATTGAGTGCTTACTGTGTGCAGAGCACTGTACTAAGCGCTTGGGAAGGACAATTCAGCAGAAAAGGGAGACCATCCCTGCCCACAACGGGCTCACAGTCTAGAAGGGGGGAGACAGACAGCAAAACAGGCATTAGAGAAGCAGCATGGCTCAGTGGAAGGAGCTCGGGCTTTGGAGTCAGAGGTCATGGGTTCTAATCCTGACTCCACCAATTGTCAGCTGTGTGACTTTGGACAAGTCACAACTTCTCTGTGCCTCAGTGACCTCATCTGTAAAATGGGGACTTTGTGAAGTTGGCTCATGAACACGCATGGAGTTCTGGGTGCAGTTCTGGTAGTTGTGCTTTAGGAAAAAAAGATAGAGTCCAGTGCTCTGCACACAATAAGCGCTCAATAAATACGATAGAATGAATGGAGTTGGAGAAAGTGGTCAGTTGAAATGATCATGGGAAAAGAGGAACTTCCTGATGGAGAGACACTGAAAAGTTTTGAATTTTTCAGCCTTGGATGAGGCTCAGGTTGAGTGAGGATAAATGGCCAATGGTTTAAAAATCACAGACTTGTTCTTCAGCAAATCCCACAAGAACAGATCTAAGAGTCACCCACTGAAGCCTGAAGAGTCCTCTAGATTGTAACCTTGTTGTAGGCTGGAAACTTGTTTACCAACTCTGTTATACTGTGCTCATCCAAGCGCTTAATACAATGCTCTGCACCCAGTAAGCACTCTGAAATTAGGACTGATTGATAGGTTCACAGCAAATAAAAGGAAACCCATCATACAGCAGGTGGAGTGAAAGTCTCCCAAAGAGAGTAAACCTGAGCCTGAATCAGCAGTAAAGGGTTTTTTGTTTATTTGTTAGTTTGTTTTAGGGTATTTGTTAACAGCTTACTAAGTGCCAGGAACTGTACTAAGCACTGGGATAGATACAAGGTAATCAGGTTGTGCCACGTGGGGCTCACAGTCTTAATCCCCATTTTACAGTGAAGTAACTGAGGCCCAGAGAAATGAAGTGACTTGCTCAAAGTCACACAACAGATAAGTGGCAGAGCCTGGATTAGAACTCAGGTCCTTCTGACTCCAGGACTCATGCTCTATGTACTAGGCCATGCTGCTTCTCTCATTGATTCTAGTTTTAGTGGTTTACCCAGCACCATTTAAATTCCCATCCCTACCAGTGGTATTCCTCCTAGGGCACGTAGGACGACAAGCAGACAGGGATACAGTACACTGCGAAGAGCATGCAAAGGTTTCTTGAGATACCATATCTTTTAATTTTCACATTCATTCATTCATTCAATTGTATTTATTGAGTGCTTACTGTGTGCAGAGCACTGTACTAAGCGCTTGGGAAGTACAAGTTGGCAACATGTAGAGATGGTCCCTACCCAACGGTGGGCTCACAGTCTAGAAGGGGGAGACAGAGAACAAAACAAATCATATTAACAAAATAAAATAAATAGAATATGTACAAGTAAAATAAATAAATCAATAGAGTAATAAATACGTACAAATATATATATATATATACAAGTGCTGTGGGGAAGGGAAGGAGGTAAGGCCGGGGGGATGGAGAGAGGGAGGAGGGGGAGAGGAGGGGGAGAGGAAGTAGGGGGCTCAGTCTGGGAAGGCCTTCTGGAGGAGGTGAGTGCTCAGTAGGGCCTTGAATGGAGGAAGAGAGCTGGCTTGGCGTATGTGCAGAGGGAGGGCATTCCAGGCCAGGGGGATGACGTGGGCTGGGGGTCGACGGCGGGACAGGCGAGACCGAGGCATGGTGAGGAGATTAGCGACAGAGGAGTGGAGGGTGCGGGCTGGGCTGTAGAAGGAGAGAAGGGAGGTGAGGTAGGAGGGGGCAAGGTAATGGACAGCCTTGAAGCCCAGGGTGAGGAGTTTCTGCCTGATGCGTAGGTTGATTGGTAGCCACTGGAGATTTTTGAGGAGAGGAGTAACATGCCCAGAGCATTTCTGGACAAAGACAATCCGGGCAATAGCGTGATGTGTGGATTGAAGTGGGGAGAGACAGGAGGATGGGAGATCGGAGAGGAGGCTGATACAGTAGTCCGCAGGGTAGCAGTTTGGATGGAGAGGAAAGGGCAGATCTTGGCAATGTTGCAGAGATGAGACCGGCAGGTTTTGGTGACGGCTTGGATGTGAGGGGTGAATGAGAGAGGGGAGTCGAGAATGACACCAAGGTTGCAGGCTTGTGAGACAGGAAGGATGGTAGTGCCGTCAACAGTGATGGGAAAGTCAGGGAGAGGGCAGGGTTTGGGAAGGAAGACAAGGAGTTCAGCCTTGGACATGTTGAGTTTTAGGTGGCGGGCAGACATCCAGACAGAGATGTCCTGAAGGAAGGAGGAGATGCGAGCCTGGAGGGAGGGAGAGAGAGCAGGGGCAGAGATGTAGATGTGGATGTCATCAGCGTAGAGATGATAGTTGAAGCCGTGGGAGCGAATGAGGTCACCAAGGGAGTGAGTGTAGATCGAGAACAAAAGGGGACCGAGAACTGAACCTTGAGGAACCCCTACAGTAAGGGGATGGGAGGGGGAGGAGGAGCCTGCAAAAGAGACTGAGAATGAACGACCGGAGAGATAAGAGGAGAAACAGGAGAGGACAGAGTCTGTGAAGCCAAGGTTGGATAGTGTGTTGAGGAGAAGGGGGTGGTCCACAGTGTCGAAGGCAGCTGAGAGGTCGAGGAGGATTAGGATAGAGTATGAGCCGTTGGATTTGGCAAGCAGGAGGTCATCAGTGACCTTTGAGAGGGCAGTTTCCATGGAATGTAAGGGACGGAAGCCAGATTGGAGGGGGTCAAGGAAAGAGTTGGCATTGAGGAATTCGAGGTAGCGCATGTAGATGACTCATTCAAGGAGCTTGGAAAGGAATGGTAGGAGGGAGATAGGACGATAACTTAAAGGTGAGGTGGGGTCAAGAGAGGGTTTTTTTTTGGATGGGAGAGACGTGGGCATGTTTGAAGGCAGAGGGGAAGGAACCAGTGGAGAGTGAGTGGTTGAAGATGGAAGTTCAGGAGGGGAGAAGGGATGGAACAAGAGATTTCATGAGATGAGAGGGAATGGGGTCAGAAGCACAGGTGGCACGAGTAGCACTTGAGAGGAGGGAGGAGAGCTCCTCTGAGAATACTGCTGGGAAGGATGGGAGAAGAGCGGAGAGCGTTGAGAGCCTGGGGTTTGGAGAAGGGTGGGGGAGTGACTTTGGGGAGCTCAGACCTGATGGATTTAATTTTGTTAATGAAGTAGGAGGCCAGATCATTGGGGGTGAGGGAAGGAGGAGGGGGAGGAACTGGGGGCCTGGGAAGGGAATTGAATGTATGGAAGAGCTGACGGGGATGATGGGCATGGGTGTCAATAAGGGAGGAGAAATAGTTTTGTCTGGCAGAGGAGAGGGCTGAGTTAAGGCAGGAAAGGATAACCTTGAAGTGAACGAAGTTGGCATGGTGTTTAGACTTTTGCCAGTAGCGTTCAGCAGCTCGAGCATAAGAGCAAAGGAGGCGGACAGTGGCAGTGATCCAGGGCTGTGGTATAGTGGTACGAGAGCGGCAAAGGGAAAGGCAAGTCTAGCTGAGTAGAAAGGTAGAGTTGAGAGCAGTAATCTGATCTTCAAGAGTTCAATCTACTGCCAAATCCTGTGTGTTCTTTCTACACAACTCCCAAATCTTTTTCATCATATACTGTATCAGCCTCCTCTTTGGAGTGAAGTGACTTGCCCAGGGTCACACAGCAGGTAAGCGGTGGAGTCAGAATTAGAACCCAGGTTCTCCGACTCCCAGGCCCGTGCTCTTTCCATTAGGCCACACTGCTTCCCCAGTGGTCCAGCATCAGCAGGCATCTCCCGACTTGCAGAAGTGGGACTAGAACTCAGGTCTTCTGATTCCTAGAATCCCCGCTCTTTCCATTGGACCAAAAGTGTGGCAAACAGCAGGGACTTATTGCCGCAGGAAACTGTGTAGGTTAAAAATAACGATAGGTTCAAGGAGAGTTTGAATCAATTAATCGACTGGTGGATTATGGATTATCAAAGGGAAATTTAGGAATGAAGAGGGTAAACATCAGGCTAATATCCAGGAAGGCAACATCTCTCCCTGTTGTCCCTGACCGTGGATGTGTGATCCTTAAGCCAAATTTTCACTGACCTGAACAGAACAGGTGGCATTCAGCCAAAGTTGAACCCGAAATTTAAATTTGATCAGAGAATTTAAATAAAAGAGCTGTCTTGTATCTGAATTAGGTCTGGTCCTTGAATTCAGCTAAATAAATGTTCTTTGAATGGAGTCCTGTTTAAACAAGTGACCCACAGAAAACACTCTTATTTTTGCCAAACGAAAAAAGGCTCCCAAATCATAGTGGGTAGGAAACAGCCTAGAAAAACCCATTGTCCATAATTGCCCATTTCAGGGAGGAGATTAGTTTACTGAATAGCTAGGTGGATTTGCGCTGTTTAAGGGAACTTTTTCATTTGTACATTTGCTGAAGGTCTGAGGCACAGTGCCTAGAGAGAGTGCCTAGAGAGATGAAATAGAGACTCGCTTAGATTTTAGCTGAAATCTTTTTAACCCTTCCAGTGATTTTAGCAAGGTTCTTCTAGGCAGGAAATATTGGCCTGTGGCAAATATTCCATTTCATACTAGGGCAATCCCAAATGTAGGAGTTCTGAAATCTGTAATTCTGCTGCTGATTTGTCTCCTGGGCCAAGTAAATTAATCAAATTTATGCAGCATCTAATCCTTCTTTTTTGAAGATGACCCTAAGGATGGCATGATTCTACTCATGCTTTTGAGTGAGGATAAGGGTCAGGAATTCCCAGGACAAAAACCCCACAACAATGCCTAAATGTCCTTCCAATCAAGAATCATTTACTGTATGCAGAACGCTGCACTAAGCACTTTGGAAAGCACATTGCAGTAAAGATGGTAAACACAATCTCTGCCCATAAAGAACTTACAGTCTATAGGGGGAGACAGATATTAAAATAAATTACCAATAGGGGAAATGGTAGAGTATAAAGCTGTCCTTAGTATTTTGTTGTGCACTTATTATAATGGTAATAATAATAATGATGGCATTTGTTAAGTGCTTACTATGTGCAAATCACTGTTCTAAGCACTGGGGAGGATACAAGGTGATCAGATTGTCCCACGTGGTGCTCACAGTCTTTATCCCCATTTTACAGACGAGGGAACTGAGGCACAGAGAAGTTAAATGACTTGCCCAAAGTCACACAGCTGATGATTGGTGGAATAGGATTTGAACCCATGACCTCTGACTCCCACGCCTGTGCTCTCACTGTTCTAAGTGATTGGGAGAGTACACTACAACAAAGTTAGTAGACATGGTGATGGCCCACCATGAGAAGCAGTGTGGCTTAGTGGAAAGAGCACGGGCTTGGGAGTCAGAGGTCGTGGGTTCTAATCTCGGCTCCTCCACTTATCAGCTGTGTGCCTTTGGGCAAGTCACTTAACTTCTCTGTGCCTCAGTTACCTCATCTGTAAAGTGGGGATCAAAACTGTAAGTCCCACGTGGGACAACGTGATTACCTTGCATCAAACCCAGCGCTTCAAACAATGTGTTGCACATAGTAAGCGCTTAACAAATACCATAATTATCATTACAATTATTATGAACTTGTAGGAGAAGCAACATGGCCTAGTGGCTACAGCATGGGCCTGGGAGTCAGAAGGACCTGGGTTCTAATCCTGCCTCTGCCACTTGTCTGCTGTGCAACCTTGGACAAGTCACTTAACTTCTCTATGCCTCTATTACCTCATCTGTAAAATGGGGATTAAGAATGTGAGCCCCTTGTGGGACATGGACCGTGTCCAACTTGGTATCTACCCCAGTGCTTAGTACAGTGACTGGCACAAAGTAAGTGCTTAACAAATGCCATTAAAAAAAAAAACGAGCTTACAGTCTAGCGTGTAGGAATGGGTACATAAGTGCTATGGGGTTGGGATGAATATCAAGGTGCTTCATGGATACACAGTCAGTGTGGCTCAGTGGAAAGAGCACAGGTTTGGGAATCAAAGGTAATGGGTTCTAATCCCAGCTCCACCACTTGTCAGCTGTGTGACTTTGGGCAAGTCACTTCACTTCTCTGTGCCTCAGTTACATCATCTGGAAAATGGGGATTAAGACTGTGAGCCCCACATGGAACAACCTAATTACCTTGTATCTCCTCCAGTGTTTAGAACAGCGTTCCCCCTTCTAGACTGTGAGCCCGTTGTTGGGTAGGGCCTGTCTCTATATGTTGCCAACTTGTACTTCCCAAGCGCTTAGTACAGTGATCTGCACACAGTAAGTGCTCAATAAATATGACTGAATGAATGAATGCTTGGCACATAGTAAGCACTTAAATACCATCATCAACTGCATAAGTGACACAGAGGGGTGGGAAGATAGGAGAAGGCACATAGTAAGCACTTAAATACCATCATCAACTGCATAAGTGACACAGAGGGGTGGGAAGATAGGAGAAATGAGGGCTTATTCAGGGAAGTCCTCTTGGAGGAGATGTGATCTCTAGAGGGTTTTGAAGTTGGGGAGACTGTATTGTCAGATCATCATCATCAATCGTATTTATTGAGAGCTTACTATGTGCAGAGCACTGTACTAAGTGCTTGGGAAGTACAAATTGGCAACATATAGAGACAGTCCCTACCCAACAGTGGGCTCACAGTCTAAAAGGGGATATGAAGGGGAAGAGAGTTCTAGGCCCAAGGGAAGATGTGGTAAATAATAATAATAATAATGATGGTATTTGTTAAGTGCTTATTATGTGTGAAGCACTGTTCTAAGTGCTGGGATACATACAAGGTTATCAAGTTGTCCCACATGGGGCTCACAGTCTTCATCCCCATTTTTCAGATGAGGGAACTGAGGCACAGAGAAGATACGTGACTTGCCCGAAGTCACACAGCTGACAAGGGGCAGAGTCAGGATTAGAACCCAGGACCTCTGACTCCCAAGCCCGGGTTCTTTCCACTGCTTCTCTAAAGGAGTCGGTGGCAGAATAGATGACACTGAGGTATAGTGAATAGGTTGTCAGTAGAGGAGCGAAACAGGCAGACTGTAGTAGATCAGCGAGATGAGGTACGGTGGGGAGAGAGCTGACTGAGTGCCTGCTTGTCCCTGTATCACTTCAGCATTCTCCATGAAAAATCACAAAGGAGCTCTGGTCAGAGGGGGTTGACTGAAGAAGGAGCCAGTCGTGACAGTTTAGGGCCCTGCGCCTGGGCCTATAGATTGCTTTGTCTCAGTGACACCCTGGCTACAAAACCCCCTCTTAAAAATCAGTCTCACCAAAGGATTCAGAAACCCCACACCCACTGGGCATGAGAAGCGGCGTGGCCACCAAACACGCCTCAGAG
The DNA here is from genome assembly GCF_015852505.1 of Tachyglossus aculeatus. Classification (NCBI taxonomy): domain Eukaryota; kingdom Metazoa; phylum Chordata; class Mammalia; order Monotremata; family Tachyglossidae; genus Tachyglossus; species Tachyglossus aculeatus. The sequence continues at coordinate 28,609,369 of NC_052088.1, read as the reverse complement.
TCAGAAAACCTGAGTTCTGATCCCACCTCCGTCACCGTCCCCCTCGATGCCTCAATTTTCTCCTACTGCAAAATGGGGATTCAATACCCGTAGCCTTCCCCCTTTGCCCCTGAGATCCACTTAGAACGGGGACTGTGTCCGATCTGATAGCACTTAGCCTAGAGGAAGCTATTCACAAATACCCCAATTATGATCCTGAAAGCATTTTCCTGGGGCCGAGTGGAGCCACCAAGTGGGCTGGATCTCAGGTCTGATGGCCTAATTACCTCCTTGTGCTCCATCAAAGGTTCCTTCGGGCTCCCCAGTCTCCGGCCGGAAGTTTCACTCGCTCTTGGTCAGCTCTCACGTGCCATTTCCTGGATGCCTCCGTGGCATTTCCATCCCTTCCAGTTGACCGAGCCTGAGATTTTAACTAAACAAAAGCAGCCCGGTTGCTAAGATGAGAGAGCGATTGCAGTTGTCTGCCTGGTGCTCCCTGTTTGCACAGTGAAGGCGAAGGGGGAGGCACGGGGTCCCTGGAACCAGAGCCCAAGCCAGGCAGGCTGAGAGGGGCAGGGTGCATTTATTTGCTCCCGGTGTTCATCTGGGGTCGTCCATCACAGCACGCTCTGCCCTATTACCCAAACAAATCCAATGTTCCAAGGCAAACATGCTCCAGTGGTTTGACTGGGGTAATTGATGTAAAAACAGGTGTTTCCTATATTCAGTCTGATGGCTTACATGCACAGCTTCTTTCAAATTATCTGTTAATTACTTTGAAGTGTTAGCTCCAAGGGAAAAAGAAAGCCAAGGGGTTGTCTGGAAGGGCCCTTTGGTCTCGGGCCAAATTAAAATCTTAAGCAGCTGAATCCTGTAATTATTTAAATAATCAAATGAAAGGGTCACTGAAGACCATCGATTTGCGTTCAGTCACTAAATTATATGTTTCAACAACTCTATTTTCCTGAAACCTGGTATCATTTTTTTTCTCTGCCTTCTGCTGTGAGCTTCAAGAGAGCCACAGCTTTGGTTGAGTTTGTGTGCTTGGGCCCCTCGGTATTTTGGGTGCTGAGGAAATGGAGATCCAGTGAGGTTAGGTGACTCACCCAAGGTCACACAGCAGGCCTTTCAACCTCCCCTCACTCCTGCTATTCTCCAGCCTAAGTTACCTCCCTGCAAACTGTAGAGATTTTAGTCGTGTGTGATTATGAAGATATTCTTATCATTAAGGTAGATGAATCTGACCAGGGAAAAACTGGTATCATCAGCCCAGAGCTCTCAGACACAGCGCCACTACCATACTGTCAGAGTTTCTAGCCAATGTTTAAACTGCCACACTGGGTGAATAGAAAACAATTCATTTCTTTTTGAAGTTTCCTCTGAAATTGGCTTTGGGGGGGTTGGGGGTGCAAGCTGACAAACCAAATAGCGAACGTCCAACGGTTTATCCGTGGTTATTTCCCAGGTCCCCACGTTCATGGAATGTGTCTACCAACTCTGCTATATTGTACTCTCTCAAGTGCTTAGTCCACCATTCTGCACACAGTAAGCGCTCAATAAATTCCATTGATTAATCGGTTGATTGGCTCTTAACATCTCACCCTGAATCCTTCTTCATCGGAGTTTCCATCCACAGCCATGATGGCGATCGGAGGGGGCTCTTGTTCGGATATTGCCACTGGTTTTCTGGCCTCCTCTTCCGGTTTTCTCTTCTCAAGTGAAAGTTCTTTAATAAACGGAATTGGCATTTCCTCATTTGTTTTCAGGATCTCTTTTACAATAAACCTCTTTTCGGTGCTGGTGGTTATTTATAGTTTGCTTGGGGTGGGGGACCTATATTATTGTCACTGTGGCTCTCTGGGAGGATCTAATTAACGATAACGAGGCTTGCATGAGTAAATAAAACACCATGACTTGCTTCTTCATAAAAGAATGGTACCCTGTGCATTCATCACAGACAAATCTGAGATGGTCTCCTTCTCTCACTAAAGGTGTACCAACAAATCAACGGTATCGGTATTTATTGAGTCCTTACTGTATGCAGAGCACTATACTAGGCTTGGAAAAGTACTATACAAGAGAATAGGTAGACATGTTACCTGCCCACAGCAAGCTTACAGTCTAGAGACTGTATGCTAGGATAATGGCTAAGGCTTACATGGTTAATTAGAGCCAACTACAATATTAATCTTAACACATTCTGATAAGCCTCAACTGACTGGTGGAGGTTAATTTTTATTGCATCTAGTATTATACAGTGTATTTTCTTGCACTGTAGCTATTCCCTCACCTCCATAGACTCTGAGTCCCATGTGAGAGAGGGATTGGCTCCATCTGATTACCTCATTTCTATGCCACGGTTTGGCACACAGTAATAACTGTAGTATTTGGTAAACACTTACCATGTGCAGAGCACTGCATTACGTGCTGAGGTAGATGTGTGATAATCTGGTTGGACACAGTCCCTTTCCCCCATGGGGCATACAGTCCAAGTAGGAGGGAGATCAGATATTAAATCCACTTTTTACTGATGGAGGAAAATAAGACCCAGAGATGTTAAGTGAGTTGTCCAAGGTCACACAGCAGGTAAGTGGTGGAGCTGGGATAACAATCCAGGTTCTCAGACTCCCAAGCCCGTGTTCTTCCCACTAAGCCATGTCATTTCCCAAAACTTAACAAAAATCACCACTATAGTTAATAACGACTGAATTCTGTGTTTACCAATATCCCCCACTGTTTACAACATGTTCCTTTTCTTATTTGTTTCTCCTTGCCAATGAGCCCATTGAGAGTCAGAGACTGCAACTAAATCAGATAATGAATCATATTTATTGAGTGCTTTCTGTGTGCTGATCTCTGCACTAAGTGCTTGGGAGAGTAAATATAACAGAGTTAGTACACACAAACTCTCTGTCCACAGTGAGCTTACAGTTGAGAGGTTTCAGTTTGCTTGTATTTTCCCCAGCACTTAGCCCAGAGATCAGCACTTAGGGAGAACTTAATAAATCTCCAAATCAATCAATTGATCAAGCAGATAAAACACAAGAAGCAGCATGGCTTAGTGGATAGAGCACGGGGCTGGGAGTCAGAAGGTCATGGGTTCTAATTCTGGCCCTGCCACTTTTCTGTTGTGTGAACAGAACAAGAACGATAAGAACCGAAAGTCACTGAACAAACATACGCAAATGGCACAGGGCACCCATTCCTGCAAGGAAAATGAGGAAGTTCAATTACCTTTAAGTGGTTGGGGATCTGGCACTTCAATTGCCGAATCACAGAAGAGTGAAGCCAGATAGGAATGGACAGCCTGGTCCTAAAATAAAATGTCAAGAACTCTCCAATCAGGCTCCCCTGACCCCTTAAATCTAGATGACCAAATGACCTGGACTGGCTTTGCTGTGGCCTTAACAGGGAGTCACGCTCTGTACATATCTGTAATTTATTTATTTATATTAATGTCTGTCTCCCTTTGTAGACTTTAAACTCATGTGGGAAGGGCATGTGTCTTTATATTGTTATATTGTACTCTCCCAAGTGCTAAGTACAGTGCTCTGCACACAGTAAGGGCTCAATAAATATCAGTGAATGAAAGAACCTTAAGGGAGACCCTCAGAGGGGGCATGTATGACACTAAAATTGATGACCCCAACATCCAAGGCGGTCTGAGAATCCTCTTCCACTGTTACCTGGTAAAAGAGACCCATCTATTGATAAAATATCATTGATTGACTGATTAATTCATATTGAAGAGCCACAAAGACCATCCAATATGAGCCCCTCAGGGACAGGGTCCTTATCTAACCCCTACTTGTGAACTCTTTCCCAGCACTTAGTACAATCTTCTGTATCCAGGAAGAGCTTCAATCAAATTGCTACTACTGCTCACTGTTGTCGCTGACACAGAGCAAAACCTTCTCAACTCCCCAGACGATGCTGACCTCTAATGCTTTGTGCCCCCGGAATCTTGTCCTAATGCAACCCAAATGGAATGCTGGAATTGTTGTCAAATTTCAAGATGAAAGAGGAACTATTCTGTTTGTCCTCTGTAGGGTTGGGTTGTTGACGATGCAAGTCTCCTGACTGGTCCAAGAAGCTACCCGATTGACAAGTCAATTCCCCCATCTTTTCACTAGAATATGTCTTTGTCCTGCAAACTATTTTTTTTCTCTCAGCGAGGTATGCTTAAAAAGTCAGAGGACTCACTGTTAGGTTGAGCTGAGAGTCTGGTAGAGTTGTTTCTTGCCTGGACTTATGCTGTCGAGTCATCTCCGACCCATACCGACGCCATGGATGCATCTCTCCCAGAACGCCCCACCTCCATCTGCAATCATTCTGGTAGTGGATCCATAGAGTTTTCTTGGTAAAAATGCATAAGTGGTTTGCCATTGCCTCCTTCCGCCCAATAAACTTCAATCTCAACCCTTGACTCTCTCCCACACTACTACTGCCCAGTACAGTTGAGTTTTGATTTATCTCTCCTTAATCTCTCATCTCCCCACTGTATCTATTCCTCTACTTCCACTTCAGCACTTTTGTGCCACCTAAATGCTTGCCCCTTGCCCCTTTCCCCTTCTTCTACCCCATCCCCTCCTGACTGAGCTCTTATCAACATAACTTCACCCTCTGTGGCTCCCTCGTACCTGCCATTTATTTCAGTGTCTGCCTCTGTTCCCAGACTGTAAGCTCTTTAAGGGTAGGCACTATGTCTACTAACTAGATTGCAATTTCCCAAATGTTCCTCCCTGCTATCAGACTGGCTGGGATCCAGGACTTTGGCCGGCAAACTTTTTTTTTCTCTCAGTGAGGGAGAGAATCAACCAATCAGTTGTATTTCTTGAGCAGATGGAGACCCCTAAATTTTCAAGGTAAAATCCAGTGTTCCAATGGAAAAACTCCTCTAGACTCCTTGTGGACAGAGAATATGTCTGTTACATTGTTCTAATGTACTCCCCCAAGTGCTTAGTACAGTGCTCTGTACACGGTAAGTGCTCAATAAATATGAACTGACTGACAAACTCCAGTAAATTACTGTTTTAATTTGTCATTCTAGCAGCCTAGTTATCTTCCAGATAATGGTCCAAGCTACCCCCCAACTTAATTTGGATTTTCACCTCACTCAGATGACTATGGAAATTAATCTTCTCAAAATGGTAAAACAGCCTCCAGGAGAGGTTATTTGGGTAAGAAAATTGTTGAGTGATCAAAACCATTTTCATTAGAGGGGTCAGTCTGTGGAATTACAGGTTTGCAGAATTCAAAGTCCTCCTTATCATTAGCACAATCATTATAATTACATAAATTATCCTTATAAACATTTGCACTGGCATAATTATCTTCATTTATAGATCTCAAAGCCCTTAAAAAGTATGAATGAATTATACAATTAAGCTTCCCCATTTACTTTCACTGGCAATGGTTAATTGAACATATTCAGCCATCAGGCTTATGAGAATTCATAATTCCATCTCATTCTCTATTAAATATGCAGTTGCAATGACAGTGATCACCCAAAACAGAATCTGGATGGCCCTTGCTTCATCCTTCTGTTTCCACTGAGTCTAAAGATGGCTTTGCCCTGGGTATTTTCAACTCAGTTTTTCTTTTCCTAAAATTCCACAGTAGGTTGACACCCTAGAAGGAAGTCTTCCATTCATTCATTCATTCAATCGTATTTATTGAGAGCTTACTGTGTGCAGAGCACTGTACTAAGCACCTGGGAAGTACAAGTTGGCAACATATAGAGACAGTCCCTACCCAACAACGGGCTTCCAGTGGACTTTACAACTTTACCGCCCACAAAAAGAGAGGACTTCTCATTTTTATGGAGAATTCTAAGCCAGACCCAAATTCTGGATGCTTTTTAATCAGAAAAAAGGTGGTTTGTGAGTCAAAGATAAAGGTCGTGTTTGCTCTGCTCTTAGAGCTTAGATGGTCCCAGAACTGCAACCAGAAACCCAGATGAGATGAGACATTGTGAAATTACTTTTTCAGTGATTTTTGTTAAGGGGAGGCAGCCTTGCCTGGAGGACAGAACACGGGATTGGCAGTCACGAGGCCCGGGTTCAAGTCCTAGCTCTGCCACTGGCCTACTCTACAACCTTGGGCGAGTCACTTGACCTTGTTAGGCTTCAATTTCCCCCTTGTAGGACAGGAACTGTGTCTGATCCTATAATTATATAATAATCAGAGTATTTTTAGAGAACTTACTTTGAGCTAAGCAGTGGGCTAAGTCCTGGGGTACGTACAAGAGAATCAGAGCAGCCACTGTCCCTCTCACCCACCTGGAACCGGCAGTCTAAGATGGGAGGAAACAGGTACTGAATCCCTATTTTGCAGATGAGGACACTGAGACTCAGTGAAGTTAAGTCATTTGCCCAAGGTCACACAGTGGGCATCTCATAAAACAAACTTTTTTTAAAAGATAAATTTACACTAATAAACAAACTTTCTACTTTTTCTTTTGTTTGGAAATTTTCCTAAGAGGTCTACTCCTCTCTACTCTTTTCCCATTGACCTCCTAAAAACACTGTTAAGTGTCCAACCGATATATAGATAGATACACACATATATAGTCTATTTATATATAGCCTATATAAATGTTATATATATGTGTGTGTGTATCTATATATATATACTATATATGGTGTGTGTGTGTGTAAATATATGTATATATATGTATACATGTATATCAGTGTACCCTACATTAAAGTTTGGGCCTAGCATTTTCTCCAAGAATTCGCTCTTACTGCATATAATGATAACACACTTAGCAAGGATTTTTGTCTTTCACATGTTCTGCCTAGTCCTTAACATAATGTGGAAACTTAATAAATGTTTTATGAATAATGCATCCTAACAAAAAACAAAAGAACTAAATCCAGAGGCACCCTTCTACATAATACAATTCTGAAATACTTTTGTGCATAGAAATTTTATTCTGGAGATTGCAGCTGATCAGCTATAGCCCAGAGCAATGGGAAGGAGAGAGCTAGAGAAAAAAAGTGTCCTTAGAAAAGCTGCATGGACTAATTATAACAATAGCCGTGTTAAGCTCTTCCTATGTGTCAGGCCCTCTCAGGATCGTATCCTGAGAGTTTCCAGTACTCTATCAGTCTCAACTACTGGAGGAAGAGTCAAGCCTATCCATTCCATTCCTAGACTTGGAAGTGGCTAGTGAGTTGAAGGCAACCTGCTACAAGTCAAAACTCACCTCTGCTGGGCAGCAGGGATATGGGAGAGAGTCAAGGGTGGAGACTCAAGTTAGGAGGAAATGGTAAACCGCTTCTGTATTTTTAACAAGAAAACTCTATGGATCCACTACCAGAACGATTGGAGATGGAGGTGGGGCACTCTGGAAGAGTCGCGTCCATGGCATCGTTCCGGGTTGGAGATGACTCAACAGCATAAGACAAGATGTGTCAAGCACTGTTCTAAGCACTGGGATACATACAAAGTAATTACATCAGATACAATCCTTGCCCCACGTGGGGCTCACAGTCTAAATAGGAGGGAGAACAGGGAATGAATCCTCATTTTACAGAGGAGAAAACTGAGGCAAAGTTTAGTGACTTGGCCAAGGTCACACAGCAGGCAAATGGCAGTGCTGGGATTAGAACCCAGGTCCTCTGACTCCAAGGCCTGTACTCTTTCCCCTAGACCATGCCGCTCCTCTAGAGGAAAGAGCACAGGGACTGGAGTCAGGAGACCTGAGTGACTTTGGGCAAATCACTTAACTTCTCTGTGCCTGAGTTTCCTCCTCTGTAAACTGGGGATGAAATATGTGTTCTCCCACCCCCTTAGATTGCACAATCCATGTGGGCCAGGGACAAAGACTGGGTCCTATCTTATTCTCTTGTCTGGTCTCCAGCATTTAGCACATAGTAAACACTGGACAGACACCCCCATTATGACTCTAAGGGCTGCAACCTCAGAGTGCTGGGTCACTGGGAAAGGCATCTTTCTGGGCTAAACTGGTCCCTTTCTCTCCTGGAGCCCCGACCCTCAAACCCAGTGATCACCTCGTCCTGGTTTAAATTGGGTGGTGAGGTCACCCAAGTTCAGAGGCGGCCCTGGCGGCTTCTAGGCCTGGAGCAAGGCAGGGCCAGAGGAGCAGGCTGGACGTCCTGTTAGACCTACACTCTCTCTTTCTCTTTAGCTCTCTCTCCCCCCTTTCTTTCTCCCTCTATCTTTCCCACTGTCCATCTACCTGTCTCTCTTTCTCTCTCTCCATCTCTGTCTCTCTCTCCCTCTCTCTCAATCTTTCCTGCTTTCCCTGTCTCTCTCTCCCCATTCCCGCTCGCACAAGGCACCGCTCATAAGGTGACCAAAGCCAAAGCCCCGTGTTCCCAATCCCCCACGTGCCTCATCCCAGAGCAGTGTTTAGCACAAGCTGAGTCCCTGGCGGCTCCGGGTGTGGAGGGCGGGGGTGGGGTGAGGGGGGAGTGATGGTGAGCCGGCCGGACCCCACCCACCTGTCCGTCCTCCTCCCCCGCCCTGTTTTGCTTTAAAGAGGAGAGAAAAAGGGAATGCTATTCGAATGGGCCCGCGCAGGGAAGCGGGACGAGGGGCGGGAGCCTCGCCCGGGCAGCGTAGGGAGCTGGGAACCGGGAGCTGGGAGAGAGGAGAGATGGGAGATGGGAGAGGGAAGATAGGAAGGCTGGGAGCTGGGTGGGCTGGGAGCTGGGAGGGCTGGGAGCCGGGATCTGGGAACTGGGAGCTGGGAGGGCTGGGAACCGGGAGCTGGGAGCTGGGAGAACTGGGATCAGGGAGCTGGGAGATGGAAGATAGGAGGGCTGGGAGCTGGGTGGGCTGGGATCTGGAAGGGCTGGCAGCCGGGAGCTGGGAACTGGGATCTGGGAGGATTGGGAGCTGGTTGGCGGGAGCTGAGAGAACTGGGAGCAGGGAGCCGGGAGTTGGGAGGACTGGGAGCCGGGAGGAGGGAGCCGGGAGCTGGGAGCCGGAATCTGGGAGCTGGGAGCTGGGAGGACTGGGAGCTGGGAAAACTGGGAGCCTGGAGCTGGGAGGCGGGCGGGCGCTGTCCGCCCTGGAGGTGCTGGACCAGTGGGAGAGAGCAGGGCTGCCCGCGCCGGGCAGGGCATTCATTCATTCATTCATTCAATCAATCGTATTTATTGAGCGCTTACTGTGCGCAGAGCACTGTACTAAGCGCTTGGGAAGTACAAGTTGGCAACATATAGAGACGGCCCCTACCCAACAGCGGGCTCACAGTCTAGAAGGGGGAGACAGAGAACAAAACAAACTACTGCCCCGGGGACCCCAGCCAGCTCGACGGGCACGGGGGGGCACGGGGGGCACGGGATTAGAACCTAGCAACAGTGCGCGGCTCATAATAAGCGCTCAATAAAGACCCAGGGCAAGTCACTTCACTTCTCTGTCCCTCAGCTAGCTCATCTGTAAAATGGGGATTAGGACAGTGAGCCCCATATGGGACCAACCTGATTAGCTTGTATTCCCGCCCCCCAGCCCCCCAGAGCTTAGAACACTGTTAAGTAAGCGCTTAACAAACACCATTGAAAAAATAATAAAAAATAAAGATATTGATTGAGGGATTGAAATCAATGTGAAAGAGCAGACTGTCGGTCACACACCCGGGAAAAATTCAGGGAAGCCTGATGGGGGGGCTCAAGGTGGGCAAGATGGGGATGGCTGTGGAGATTGGGTAGCTATTTAGGGTTTGGACGTTCATTCGGTCATACATTCATTCCGTCGTATTTATTGAGTGGTTATTGGGTGCAGAGCACTGTACTAAGCGCTTGGAAAGTACAATTCAGCAATAAAGAGAAAGAATCCCTGCCCAAACCGGGCTTACAGTCTAGAAGGGGGAAGACAGACATCAAAACAAGTAAACAGGTATCAATATAAATAGAATTATAGATCTATACACACCAAAACAAGTAAACAGGAATCAGTATAAATAGAATTATTGATATATACACATCAAAACAAGTAAACAGGCATCACTATAAATAGAATTATAGAGCTATACATATAATAATAACAATAACAATAATAATAATAATAATGGTATTTGTTAAGCACTTACTATGCTCCAAGCACCGATCTAAGCGCTTGAGGGAGAATAAAAGGTAATTAGGTTGTCCCACGTGGGGCTCACAGTCTTAATCCCCATTTTACAGATGAAGTAACTGAGGCACAGAAAAGTGAAGTGCTCTGCCCAAAGTCACAGAGCTGACAAGTAGCGGAGCTGGGATTAGAACCCACGACCTCTGACTCCCAAGCCCGGGCTCTATCCACTGAGCCACGTTGCTTCTCTACATATATACATATATATATACCCATATATATATATATGCATATATACATGTCTGCTTGTCTTGCCACTTGTCTGATTGTTTTGTTTTGTTGTCTCTGTCTCCCTTCTAGACTGTGAGCCCGTTGTTGGGTAGGGACCGTCTCTATACATTGCCGATTTGTGCTTCCCAAGGGCTTAGTACAGTGCTCTGCACACAGTAAGCGCTGAATAAATGCGATTGAATGAATGAATACCACTGACTCAAATATATATATGTACACAGTAAGCGCTGAATAAATGCGATTGAATGAATGAATGAACACCACTGACTCAAATACATATATATATATATGTACATATAGCTGTTTCTCGCTGCTTCTCTACCTATATACACACATATATACATATAGCTGTTTCTCGCAGCTTCTCTACATATATACACATATACATATAGCTGTTTCTCACTGCTTCTCTACATATATATGCTTATATACGTATATACAGTTATATAGCTTTTTCTCGCTTCTTCTCTAGGCTGCTTCTTGACTGTGAGCCCACTGTTGGGTGGGGACCGTCTCTATATGTTGTCAACTTGTACTTCCCAAGCGCTTAGTACAGTGCTCTGCACACAGTAAGCGCTCAATAAATACGATTGATTGATTGATTCTCTACATACATATGCATACATACATACATACATACATATCCATATAGCTGTTTCTCGCTGCTTCTCTACATATATACATATATATGCATACATACATGTATATCCATATAGCTGTTTCTCACTGCTTCTCTACATATATACATATATATAACCCATATATGCAGATATAGACATATACATCCATCTAGCTGTTTCTCGCTGCTTCTCTACATATATACACACGCACATATACATATATATGCATATATATGCATATATATATACATATGGCTGTTTCTCACTGCTTCTCTCTATATATACACATATATGCTTATATACATCTATAAATATATATAGTTGTTTCTCACGGCTTCTCTACATATGTATATGCATATGTACACATATATCCCTATATCCATATAGCTGTTTCTCTCTGCTTCTCTACATATATATATATATGCATATGTACACGTATACACATATATCCATATAGCTGTTTCTCGCTGCTTCTCTACACACATATGCATATGTACACATATATACATATATCCATATAGCTGCTTCTCTACATGTATATATGCATATGTACACACATATACATATATCCATATAGCTGTTTCTCTCTGCTTCTCTACATATATCTATGCATACGTACACATATATCCATATATCCATATAGCTGTTTCTCTCTGCTTCTCTACATATATACATATATATATCCATATATGCAGATATGTGCATATACATCCATCTAACTGCTTCTCGCTGCTTCTCTACATGTCTACATAAGTGCTGTAAAGGGGGGTAAAGGCCCAGAGAGCGCTCAGCGGAGGCTCAGAGTGGGCGGTTGGCACGCAGGGTGAGTCGGGCACCCAGGGGGTGCGGGGCGATTCATCCGGCGGGGGCCGGGGGTGGGTGGGGGGCACGGAGGTGGGTGGGTGGGTGGGTGGGGCAGGGGCCGGGCCGCCGGCACGTGGTTCCCGCCGTCCTCCTCCGCCGGGCTGGACGCCAGGATCGCGCCCGCGGGCCCCGCCTCTCCCCCCGTGCCCCCCACCCCCGTGCCCCCCGCCCCCCGCCCCCCGTGCCCCGCGCCGGGGACACCGTCGGGACCTCGGCCCAGGTAGATCTGACGTCAAGATGGCTTTCGTCGACTTGACGTGGAGAGAAACTCATTTCCATTCCGGCTGTCGGGGCTGGGGCTCCAGAGCCGCGGGAGGCGGGCACACGCGGCCAGGGCAGCTGGGCACAGCGGAGCCGGGCACACAGCTGGGCACAGAGCCGGGCACAGCAGAGCCGGGCACAGCAGAAGAGCCGGGCAGGACCGGGCTGGGGGCAGAGCCTCTCCAGCCCCTCCGCTAGGTCCGGCCCAGCCCCTCCCGGTGCCCCCCATGGCCCGTGGCGCGTGGGCACTGCCCTGCTTGGCCTGGGCGCTGCTCTGGGGCTGCGGGGCGCCCGGGCCCGGCCCAAAGAGGCAGTTCGTCAACCAGTGGGCCGCCGAGGTGCCCGGGGGGCCGGGGGCCGCTCGAGCCATCGCCCACGAGCTGGGCTACCACCTCCTCGGACAGGTAAGCGGGCAGGGGGCGATGGGCAGGGGGCCACGGGCCGGGGGCCACGGGCAGGGGGCCACGGGCAGGGGGCCACGGGCCGGGGGCCACGGGCCGGGGGCGGGAGCTGTGTCTGTCCGCCTCCTCCTGGCGCCTGGGAGGGGATGGGGGGAGAGGGGCCGGTGGAGGGAGGAGGACCAGGGGTGGAGGGGGAGTAGCGGACAGCTGGGTGAGCCCCCCCCCTCCACCCGTCCTCCCCATCCTAAATCCTCTGGGACCTCCCCTCCGCCCGCCGAGCGCTTAGGACAGTGCTTCTTCGCACATAGTAAGCGCTTAACGAATATCATAATTATTATCCGAAGTCTGCTGGGAGCTCCCCAGCTGGGGGCTGGGGTGCTGGGAGCTCTCGCTCGGGACCGCCTCTTAAAACCTCTGGGGGATCCCTTATCGTCTTCCCATCGTTGGGGTGCTGGGAACCCCACCTAAGCCCGCTGAGAGCTCTCTTCCCATCGTTGGGATGCTGGGAACCCCACCTGAGCCCGCTGGGAGCTGTCTTCCCTTACCTGCGGAGATCCCACACTAAGCGTGCAAGGAGTTCCCTTCCCGTTTTCCCAGGAGGTGGGGAAACTGGGACTCCATCCTAAAACCGTTAGGAACTCTCTTCTCACACCTCGGGGAGTGCTGGGACCCCTCCCCTAAACTCGCTGGGAGCTCTCTTCCCTCCTGGCCCCTCCCCCAGTAACCAACCTGGCTGTCCACCCGGGGAGACAGGGGCAAGGGCTGCCCTCCTCGGGAGTTGGGGGGGAGGGGGCGCGTAGATGCCCGGGTGGGCAAGGGTGGGATGCTCTTGCCTTCTTCCCCACATCCTCCCCAACTCCCTGGTCCAGGGCGGGGCAGTCCTTGGGGGTCGGTCCCCCAGTGAGGGGTCCGGACAGGAGCTTTCAGGGGACCGTCCTGGAGCTTCCAGATGCTGAGGCCCTGCGGGGGAGGGGGGGCTTCCAGACACACAGTTTGAAACTTTACAAGCCAACCACCGTCTACGGAGCCTCACGGACCCCGCAGTGTCCAAAGGGGCCTGTCTGCTCTGGCTCCCTGGCTACTTGAAGATTACGAAGATCGGATCGGAGATGCTGATCAGAGTTCAACAGTAACCCCCGACCCCCCCCGTCTTGCTTGTCCAAGTCCCCTCCCCACATTTAAAGTATGTCCCCAAGGGTCTGTACAGCCTCATAGTCAGGCATCCCTGTGCCTGGGACTTGTCTCATCTGATGAGCGGCATATCTGGCCTTGAGGAATTGCCTATACATGGGACTACTGTATGCTGGCTCTTCCCTGGCCATTTCCACAGCCCATCACCACCTCCCTAGACCAGGCCCAGAGACAGAAATCTGGGTGGGTGTGGTGTGTGGATTTGTGTGGGAGAGTAGTCCCTGGGGATCAGAGCCATGGACAGGATTGGTGAGAGAGCTAGTAAAGGCCACAGAAGCCAGTTTACTATTTCCTCTAGCCCTAATCTATTTTAACGTCTGTATCCCGCTGTACATTATGTTGCATTGTAATTTCCCAAGTGCTAAGTATGGTGCTCTGCACGCACTTCCTGCACACACCATACCAACCATTTCGGAGAGTACAAAGTACGCAGAAAGAGTTCAATAAACACCACTGATTGATTGATTGTCCAGCTGGGAGTGGCCATCCAGCTGCAATTTAGTGGACCTATGTTACTTGGGTCCTTGTAGAATCTTTCCAGGGAAAGACACTCTTTAAAGGAGCACAACCCTAAAGGATCACAATCTTAAGGCAGCATCTTCCCCCAAAAGCCAAGATTGATGTGTTCACATCTTCTCTGGTCCAGATGAATGTGGAGCTGGGTCAGGGATCATTCTGTCTTTCCTGAGCAAAGCATCTCCAACCGGAAATCAATCGATTGATCGATAATGAATCATATCTATTGAACACTTACTGTGTGCAGGGCACTGTACTGTTTGGGAGAGTATATTACAACCAAGTTGCTCAAAGATTCACCATTTTTCTCTTCGTGGGACCCAGAAATCGACTATCTCTAAGTCACATAAACCTGAAGACTAGGCCAAGAGTCTGGCAGTCATGACATTTACCCTGAAACACACGATGACTCAGAGGAGCAGTTACAGCATCCCAACTCTTGCCTCTCATCCCACAAAACCTCTTCCATTCATTCATTCAATCGTATTTATTGAGCATTTACTGTACTAAGCACTTGGGAGAGTACAGTACAACAATTAACAGACAGATTCCCTGCCCACAACGAGTTCACGGTCTAGAGGAAGAGCTTATATTCCTGCCACTACAACCTATGGGATTGGAGAGGTAGGAGTGAAATGTTATCAACCATAGAGCATGGGCATGGGAATCAGAAGGTCATGGGTTCAAACTCTGGCTCTGCTACTTTGCTGTGTGACCCTGAGGAAGTCACTTCAACTTCTCAGTGCCTCAGTTACCTCACCTGTAAAATGGGGATTGTGACTGTGAGCCCCACATGGGACAGGGACCGATTTCACTCATTCATTCAATCGTATTTATTGAGCGCTTCCTGTGTGCAGAGCACTGTACTAAGCACTTGGGAAGTACAAGTTGGCAGCATATAGAGACGGTCCCTACCCAACAGCGGGCTCACAGTCTAGATTTGCTTGTATCCATCCCAGCATAGTAAGTGCTTAACAAATACCACAATTTATTAGTAGTAGTAGTATAATTGTTCTGAATAAAAGGACAGGTCTTAATACAACTCGGAACTCAAAGCATGGATCTACATCTGCCAGTCTACTAGATAATCAAAGCCTTCATTTTACATGGGTCAAACCTCCTAGCAGGTTGGAAAAAAGAACAACAAATTGTTCCTCTCTCCCCATTAGGTCTTAAGCCCTTTGAAGAAGTGATGTGGCTCGGTGGAAAAGAGCCTGGGCTTTGGAGTCAGAGGTCATGGGTTCAAATCCCAGCTCTGCCACTTGTCAGCTGGGTGACTTTGGGCACGTCACTTCACTTCTCTGGGCCTCAGTGACCTCATCTGTAAAATGGGGATGAAGGCTGTGAGCCCCCCGTGGGGCAACCTGATCACCTTGTAGCCTCCCCAGCGCTTAGAACAGTGCTTTGCACATAGTAAGCACTTAATAAATGCCATTATTATTATTATTATTAATAATATTATTTGAGGGCAGGGATCTTGTTTACTAACTCTATTATACTCTCCCAAGTGCTCAGTGCAGTGCTCTGCACAGCATAGATGGTCAATAAATCTCCAAGATCTCCGCTCTCTTGACTCCATCCATTTATCTGAGCACCTCACACCCCACCTCACCTCTCTCTCCTCTCTACCCAATCTTGATGATCAGATTACTGCTCTCAACTCCACCCTTTCTACTCAGCTAGACTCACTCGCTCCCCTTTCCCTTCGCCGCTCTCGTATCACTAATCCACAGCCCTGGATCACTGCCACTGTCCGCCTCCTTCGCTCTTATGCTCGAGCAGCCGAACGCTTCTGGTGAAAGTCTAAACACCATGCCAACCTCGTTCACTTCAAGTTGATCCTTTCCTGCCTTAACTCAGCCCTCTCCTCTGCCAGACAAAACTATTTCTCCTCCCTTATTGACGCCCATGCCCATCATCACCGTCAGCTCTTCCATACATTCAACTCCCTTCTCAGGCCCCCAGTTCCTCCCCCTCCTCCTTCCCTCACCCCCAACGATCTGGTCTCCTATTTCATTAACAAAATTAAATCCATCAGGTCTGAGCTCCCCAAAGTCACTCCCCACCTTCTCCAATCCCCCGGCTTTCAACACTCTCCACTACTCTCCCATCATTCCCAGCAGTATCCTCAGAGGAGCTCTCCTCCCTCCTCTCAAGTGCTACTCCGGCCACCTGTGCTTCTGACCCCATTCCCTCTCATCTCATGAAATCTCTCGTTCCGTCCCTTCTCCTCTCCTTAACTTCCATCTTCAACCACTCACTCTCCACTGGTTCCTTCCCCTCTGCCTTCAAACATGCCCATGTCTCTCCCATCCTAAAAAAACCCTCTCTTGACCCCACCTCACCTTCTAGTTATCGCTCCATCTCCCTCCTACCATTCCTTTCCAAACTCCTTGAACGAGTCATCTACATGCGCTGCCTTGAATTCCTCAACGCCAACTCTCTCCTCGACCCAATCCAGTCTGGCTTCCGTCCCCTAAATTCCATGGAAACTGCCCTCTCAAAGGTCACCAATGACCTCCTGCTTGCCAAATCCAACGGCTCCTACTCTATCCTAATCCTCCTCGACCTCTCAGCTGCCTTTGACACGGTGGACCACCCCCTTCTCCTCAACACGCTATCCAACTTTGGCTTGACTGACTCCGTCCTCTCCTGGTTCTCCACTTATCTCTCCGGTCGTTCATTCTAAGTCTCTTTTGCAGGCTCCTCCTCCCCCTCCCATCCCCTTACTGTGGGGGTTCCTCAAGGTTCAGTTCTTGGTCCCCTTCTGTTCTCAATCTACACTCACTCCCTTGGTGACCTCATTCGCTCCCACGGCTTCAACTATCATCTCTATGCTGATGACAGCCAAATCTACATCTCTGCCCCTGCTCTCTCCCCCTCCCTCCAGGCTCGCATCTCCTCCTGACTTCAGGACATCTCCATCTGGATGTCTGCCCGCCACCTAAAACTCAACATGTCCAAGACTGAACTCCTTGCCTTCCCTCCCAAATCCTGCCCTCTCCCTGACTTTCCCATCACTGTTGACACCCCTACCATCCTTCCCGTCTCACAAGCCCGCAACCTTGGTGTCATCCTCGACTCCACTCTCTCGTTCACCCCTCACATCCAAGCCGTCACCAAAACCTGCCGGTCTCAGCTCCGCAACATTGCCAAGCTCCGCCCTTTCTTCTCCATCCAAACTGCTACTCTCCTCATTCAAGCTTTCATCCTATCCTGTCTGGACTACTGTATCAGCCTCCTCTCCGATCTCCCATCCTCTTGTCTCTACCCACTTCAATCCATACTTCACGCCGCTGCCCGGATTGTCTTTGTCCAGAAACACTCTGGGCATGTTACTCCCCTCCTCAAAAATCTCCAGTGGCTACCAATCAACCTAAGCATCAGTCAGAAACTCCTCACCCTAGGCTTCAAGGCTCTCCATCACCTCGCCCCCTCCTACCTCACCTCCCTTCTCTCCTTCTACAGCCCAGCCCGCACCCTCCACTCCTCTGTTGCTGATCTCCTCACCGTGCCTCATTCTCGCCTGTCCCGCCGTCGACCCCTGGCTCATGTCATCCTCCCGGCCTGGAATGCCCTCCCTCCCCACATCCGCCAAGCTAGCTCTCTTCCTCCCTTCAAGGCCCTACTGAGAGCTCACCTCCTCCAGGAGGCCTTCCCAGACTGAGCCCCCTCCTTCCTCTCCCCCTCTTCCCCCCTCCGTCCCCCCGCCTTACCTCCTTCCCTTCCCCACAGCACCTGTATATATGTATATATGTTTGTACGTATTTATTACTCTATTAATTTATTTTACTTGTACATATCTATTCTATTTATTTTATTTTGTTAATATGTTTGGTTTTGTTCTCTGTCTCCCCCTTCTAGACTGCGAGCCCACTGTTGGGTAGGGACTGTTTCTATGTGTTGCCAACTTGTACTTCCCAAGTGCTTAGTACAGTGCTCTGCACACAGTAAGCACTCAATAAATACGATTGATTGATTGACTGAATAAATACCACTGGTTGATTCCTTAATAGTGGCTCACATGGTAGCCAGATGGCAGTAATGGGACTTGTGAGGTAATTCAGCCTAGTAGGACTCCAAGTGATAGATTAAGGTTGCTTTCTGTGAGTTTGGATCAGGGATCTGCCTCGTTACCAGAGGCTGCCTCGGGGTTCTAGCTGTTCTGTTGCTCTGGGGATGACCACAAGGTACCCTCTAGGATGGCAGCAGGGTGACAATCAAGGCCAGGGTCAATCAATCAATCATCATATTTACTAAACACTTACTGTGTGAAGGGCTCTGTGCTATGCCCTCGGGAGGGTACAATAAAGCAGAGTTGGTAGACATGGTTCCTGCCCACAACGAGTTTACAATCTAGAGGGTCTGAAAAAGTCCAAAATAATGCCTGTCAATTAGATCAGAATACTGCTAAGTTACAAGTGGGGCCTAGGAGCATGGCATAGTGAATAGAGCACAGGCCCAGAGTCAGAAGGTCATGTGTTCTAATGCTGGCTCCACCGCTTGTCTGCTGTGGGACCTTGGGCAAGTCATTTCATCTCTCTGGGCCTCAGTTCCCTTATATGTAAATGGGGATTAAGACCGTGAGACCATGTGGAATAGGGACTGTCCAACCCAATTTGCTTCTATCCACCACAGCATTTAGTACGGTGCCTGGCGCATAATAAGCCCTTAACAAATACCGTAATAATAATTATTATTACTATTAACGGTATGGGAGTCCTGTCTGCTTGGCCCAAACACCAAGATATTAAATTGGTGCCTAAAATTAGTTCTGACCTGACAAATTGAATCCAGAAATGGAATTTTTTCCAGGAAAACACCCATTCCTTACAGACCCACCCTCATCTCCCGATTTACCCGGTTATATCAAATAAAGAAAGTGATGCATGCATTCATCTCCAGGAAGCCTGGGCCAAAGCATGGTTTGGAAACAGGATTGTCCAGATAATTGGAATGTGGACACCCAGTGGACATTTTGACCTGTCAAAACTGATTTATTTTGGGAGTAATTTTGATTAGAAGCAAAATGATTGAATCATTAGGAGTCCCACTTCTCCATCACGTCACTGGTTGGCATTCACTTAGGGATAGTTATATTTGTCAGAAAGCACTGCTTCTTTGGGAAAAGAATTTTTATTTTAAATTCTACTTCTACAGATTGGATCACTCGAAAATCACTACTTGTTCCAGCATAAAAATCACCCAAGAAGGTCTCGGAGAAGTGCCGTTCATATCACAAAGAGATTATCAGATGATGATCGCGTAAGTGCTCCAACTTTGCCTCTAGCCACCACCCTGAGTGTCATCTTGTGACTTGATTTTGATGGAGTTCCATCCACCAGGCTGATTTGTTCCTGGTCACTTGCCATTTATGTTGAGGTTTTAACTTTCCACAGAAATTTCAGTGTTTTTTGGTTGAGGAAAATGATTAAACGGTGGTTGTATACCTCTCTGCGTCTGAGTGTCAATTCCAACCACGGAAATGAATTTCAACCTACAATCTTCAGGCCTAATGTAATCTGGTTATTCCCTAAAGATTAAATCAGAGAGTTTAGGGAAACATCATTTTGTTTCCTCTGCCTTTCTATTATTATTATTACTATTACTCCTAAATATTTCCTAAGCACTTACTATGTGCCAAACACTGTACTAAACAGTGGGAGAGATACTGTACAATCACATGGGACACAGACCCTGTCTCATGGTGGGGTCCATAAGTCTAAATTGGCAGGAAGATGGGTATTTAACCCCATTTTCAGATGAGAAAACAGGTATAGATAAATTGTGACTTGCCAAAAGTCACACAGCATGCGAGGGGCAGAACAGGGATTAGAACCCAGGTCCTCTGGCTCCTAGGTCCATGCTCTAGCCCTAGGAGACAACGTTTGGTGTTTGTGTGGAGTTTGAGGGGAGGTTTGAGCCTTGTTGTTGCCGACAGATGCTTGCAGTCCTTGGCTCAATGGTTTGGATAGAGATGATTGGTCAAAGTAGGAAGAACAATGGCAGTTCTGCAGACTGAATGGAATCTTTCCTGAATGGCTTTGGGAAGCTCTTTGTGAAAGTAAATCCTGATGTGGGCATGGCCTCACCTTTTAAAGCATTTGGGGATGCTATGGTTGGTGCCATTTTCTCTGAGTGTGGTGTCGCCAGAAAGCCCAAAATGCAAGTCTGCCACTTGTGTCATCCAAGATCTGCTGAGCTCTGGGCTCATGAGTCAGGGGTCATGGCTCTGCTTCCCCCTCATCCCCCGCTGGTGGTCTACTGGCAAACCTATGCTGTGTGTCTTCAGGCTGTTCCTTTAACAGATCCTCTGAGAATTTCTTCTCCTCAGACAGAAAAAGAAATGAGCTCAAGCCCCTGGCATGAAATACAAATGTCTCCAGGGAAGAACAGATTCATATGGCATTTCTGTGCCCCTATCTTGGAGAAATGCAAAGTATTTAGACACACAGGACACAGATGCACCTTGAAATGCAACCTTGAGTTACTGCTCCCATGCCAGCCCCAAATCCAGGCCTCTGAGGCAGGGGAGAAAGGTGAGAAAGCAGTCAGAATCCACTTGACTTCCTCACCACATGGGTGAGACTCCCCTCTCCTCCAGGCAGACATGCCTGATTCTGTCCCACAGATAAAACTCTGGTGAATGCAAATGGAGAGAGGTTGAGGGCTGGAGAGAAAGAAGTGGTCATCGATTTTTATCATCAAGGCAAGGAGTCAGATATCTCAAGGAAATATAATACAGTGGGGTCCACATTTAATGAGCTCGCTAAAAGCAAAACTTTCATAATGCTCACCACACATTCATCCCTGCCTGGCAACTGCCACAGACTCACAGGAAGCATGGCCACAGACTTCTGTGCTCAAGCCTCAGCCTTGGCTTTTGGCAGATGGGAGAGAGCCGGCAGGTGTGTGGCAGAATTTTGCAGGTCCCAGTGGCAGTTATAAATAAATACCAAATCCTTTCCCATAGCTCCCTGGTAACTCAGAGATCTGTTCTCTGTTCTACAAGTGATGCTAGCAAGACCCACAGGCAAGGATACTATTTTTTATGAACTAATTTCAGAAATCAGAATCCACACCAGAAAGAAGTAAATATCTTTTTTAAGAAATTCAATTATTGATAAAATAATGTATTACCTAAGGAGGTAAAAAAACCCATGAAAGAAGATTCATGAGCCCCATGTATGAAGTCACAATTTTACCCCGCAGTTACCTCTTCTGGTTTGAGATGTTTAATAATGATTTTTGCAATTCCCAGCACTTAGAACAGTGTCTTGGTACACAGTAAGTACTGAAAAATACCATTATTATTATTATGAACTTCTGATTATAGGCAAGAGAGAAAACATCGCCAAATGCTGGAAACATCAAGTGTGATAACACAACAAGGGACAGCCTTGTTGTGTGCACAGTATAGCCAGGACTTTTTGTCCTCCCTTAGCTGTTTAAACCACATACACACTCATAGGTGAACTTCACCTGTAGCCTGTGAGTTCCTCTGTAGACTGTAAGCTCCTTGTGGGCAGGAATCATGTCTACCAGGCCTATAGCACTGTACTCTCCCAGGGGTATTTTACAGTGCTCTGCATGCAGTAAGTGCTCATAAATACCATCGATTGATTGATTCATCATCAATGGTGTCTTCTTTGAATATGAGGGACAGCATTCTCTCTCCATTTATATCTGCTATGCATAGATTAAATTCTAACAGGAAAGTGCCACCAATTCGTTTATTACATTCATTCAGCAGTTCCTCAGAACACAATACCACACTAGGACATGTTGGAGTAATTCATTCATTCATTCAATCGTATTTATTGAGAGCTTACTGTGCACAGAGCACTGTAAAAAGCCCTTGGAAGTACAATTCAGCAGCAGAGGCAATCCCTGCCCACAATGGGCTCACAGTCTAGAATGACATTAAGCAGGATGATTTACCTACAGTTTGCTTATTTTTGTATTCACATCGGATCAACTGCACTTCCATGTCCTCTGGGACATATGTGTCTTGTCACTGCTGGTTTTCAATTTGGGGCATCTTCTGGGATTCGCTTACTTTTATTTGATGTTCTGAGAAGTTTGTCACCCAAAGGTGAGAACCAGTTTCTGCACAGCACAGACTCTGCAGAAGGAAACAGTGTGGTGTAGTGGCTAGAACAGGGGCCTGGGAGCCAGAGGACCTGGATTCTAAATCCAGCTCCTCCAGTTGCCTGTTGAGTGATCTTGGACGAGTCGCATAACTTCTCTGTGCCTTAGTTTTCTCACCTGCAAAATGGGGATTCAATGCCTGTTTCCCCCCTCCTACTTTTAGACTCCCTATCCCAAAAGGGGCTCACACTGTATCCAGCCTGATTAACTTGTAGCTACCCCAGAGTTTAGAACAGTGCTTGATACATAGTAAGCACTTAACAAATACCATTATAACAAATATAACAAATACAACAAATTATAACAAATTATAACAAATACCCATCTTACCTCCTTCCCTTCCCCACAGCACCTGTATATATGTATATATGGTTGTACATATTTATTACTCTATTTATTTATTTATTTATTTTACTTGTACAGTTCTATCCTACTTATTTTATTTTGTTGGTATGTTTGGTTCTGTTCTCTGTCTCCCCCTTTTAGACTGTGAGCCCACTGTTGGGTAGGGACTGTCTCTATGTGATGCCAATTTGTACTTCCCAAGCGCTTAGTACAGTGCTCTGCACATAGTAAGCGCTCAATAAATACGATTGATTGATTGATTGATTGATTATAAAAACAAACAAAAACCCCCCTCACAATTGCGGAGTCAGAATGGATAGAAATTAACAGGTTGCTCAGTGGACTTTCAAGGGCTCTCACTATTTGCCTTCTTTGGAACCTTGGGCAAATCACTTAATTTCTCCATTCCTCAGTTGTCCATCTATAAAATAGAGATTAAATACCGGTTCTCCCTTAGTCTCTGAGCCCTGGGTGAGATAGAGATTGTGTCTGATCTGATTATATTTTATCTTCTCTAACTAGAGGAGCAGCATGGCTCAGTGGAAAAAGCACAGGCTTTGGAGTCAGAGATCATGGGTTCAAATCCCGGCTCTGCCAATTGTCAGCTGTGTGACTTTGGGCAAGTCACTTAACTTCTCTGTGCCTCAGTTACCTCATCTGTAAAATGGGGATTAAGACTGTGAGCCCCTCGTGGGACAATCTGATCACCTTGTAACTTCCACAGTGCTTAGAACAGTGCTTTGCACATAGTAAGCACTTAATAAATGCCATTATTATTATTATTATTACCCCAGTCCTTGGCACAGAGTAGGCACTTAAAAAAAATCACAGCTATCATTGGAGTTGGTAATGTCATCCTTGTTTGTTAGAGGCAAAATAATTGTGGTAATAATTGTGGTGTTTGTTATTTGCCAAGCAAGTAGTCAGGTCCCACATTAGGATCACAGTCTAAATAGGAGGGAGAGCAGGAGTTGAATCCCCATTCTGAAGATGAAGGAACTGAGGCCCAGAGAAGTTAAGTGACTTGCCCGAGGTCACACAGCAGGTACATGGCAACATTGAGATAAGAATCCAGATTCTCTAACTCCTAGGTCATTGCTCTTTCCACTAAACCACACAGTGAGGTTCTGCAAATGAAGAGCTCAGTTTTATAAGACATGCCTGGCCCAAGGGTACTGTAGGTGTTCTGAGGTGGAAATGCAGGTGTCTAGACTCGGGTTTCCCAAAGCCAAGCTAGGTGGAATCCATCAAGTGCCACGGATGCGAATGTGTGTGGGGTGAGGAATTTTCCCACTTCTTTATCGCTCCATCTGATTCTGCACCTCTGAGCCCTCCAAATGTTCAATAGGTATGCTCCCCATGCTCATAACCTTGCCTGAAAAAGATTCATAAGGTAGAGGCCAAAGTTCGTATTTGTTTTGCTTCACTTGGCCTCATCTTCCCACCCGCTTTTCCGAATCCCAATTTTCACCTCGAGGATGCAGAAGGCTAGGAGAAATCACACCGCAGGTGGCTGAATGCTGCTGAAGGTAAAACCCTTTAGCTTGGTGAATCACAAAGGCAGATTGGACAATTTTCTAACTGCAGACAATGGTAAGTTCAACAGGAAAATGGGCATTACCGAGCATTTGCAGATGAAAGACAGCGACACTTCTACTCCTACGGTAACCTCAGTGTAAATAATTTCATGGAATCATCACAGCCCTGAATGCTTCTGCTCCTTAGGGTATACTTTACTGTAATTGAGAAAAACACTCATCTCCCCGTGGGCACTTCCTCTCTTCTCCAGCAGCGAGTTCAGTTTGTCGGCAAATAGCCCGAGGGAGGGGCTGCGTTGGCAAGAGTGGTGGGTGATGGGTGGCTTTCGGGTGTTTTTCTGATCAAAAATCTTCACAGGTGTCTTGGGTGGAGCAACAGTATGAGAAACAGCGAAGCAAACGTTCTGTCCTGAGGGATTCAGCCAACAACCTCTTCAATGACCCCATGTGGACCCAACAGTGGTATCTGGTAAGAGCTTAGTGAACACTCATCGATCCTTTCTAACTGTTATTATTATTATTATTATCATCATCATTACTATCATCTCCTCTAGAGGGTAAACTCATTGTCCGCATGAAATGTGTCTATCAACTCTTTTGTATTGTACACGCCCAAGTGCTTAGTGCAATGCTTTGCACACAGTAAGCACTCAGTAAATACCATTGATTGATTGATTACCTTTACAGTGAAGTGAGGGGGGAGGCAGGATTACTATTCTAGCCTCTTGCTTCAGAGGAACTCTCAGAGGGGGAGAATCTGGGGTCAAGAACAGACTAGAATGTAAACTCCCCAGAGCACAGATCTTGCCTATCCACTCTTATTGGATTGTACTTCCCCAAGACCTTAGTACAGTGCTCTCCGCTCTGCACCCAGTAAGGGCTCAATAAATACCACTGATGGATTGATAAAGCTATATAGGAGAGCTTGTTTTAAAGGAGAGCTTTATCCTTCAAAAACCTCCCTCAGCCCAGAGTCCCTGTGGCAAGGGATTTGACTCCCAGAAAACTAGGGAAAAGAGTTCCACTGAAGGAGATCCAGCCTGGCCCTGGAAAACCCAGAGAGGCTTGGATGATTTTAGCCAAATCCCCTGTCCTAATTACCCGTCTTCCCGCCCGAAGGTTAAACTACCTCCTGCCACCAACCTTAGCCCAGCTCGGCATTTTGCGTGTGCAAGCACCGTGTGTCATGGCTTTTTTGTGCTTCTTGGCTAGCAAGACACCCGGATGACTCCGACCCTGCCGAAACTGGATCTCCACGTCCTGCCCGTCTGGCAGAAAGGAATCACAGGGAAGGGGGTGGTCATCACCGTGCTCGACGACGGTCTGGAGTGGAACCACACGGACATCTATGCCAATTATGTGAGCCGGGCTCCTTGCAAGCTGTGGTCCTGTGCAGGCCAAGGCCCAGGCAAAGACTGTGCCTTCCCTTCTGTGAAACAGGCTGCTTTGTCCTACATCTGTCATGGGACACAGACTGGCTTCCCCACCCTTCAGCCCAGTTTTAAATCTTCCTCGAGACACTGAGAATTGAATAGCACTAGCCTCATGGGAGTGGAGGATTTTGCAGTGTGTGTGTGTGTGTGTGTGTGTGTGTGTGTGTGCGCGCACGCGCACGCGCATGCGCGTGCACAAGCCAGACGCAGGATTATGGAACAATGCTGAATTATTAAAACCCCTTCAAGGCCTTTCTGAGCTTGATGTACACTAAAGGCAATCAGATGAAGCTAGATGCCGAAGGCCTCTTTGTGGCCAATGTCTCTGTGCTTTTCCCTGCAGATACTGAGCATGGATATGGCAACAGTGCACATTTCCAAGTGTGTGACCCTGACCAAACAATGCATTATACACACACGCACACAGGCATGTGACCCTGCCCAATCACACACACACACACACACACACACACACACACACACACACACACACACACACACACACACACACACGTGCAGCAACAACCACTCCAGGCAGCAGCCAGAATCATAGCAAGAGAAGGAGAGGAGGACCATTTATTCCATTTTGTTAATATGTTTTGTTTTCTTGTCTGTCTCCCCCTTCTAGACTGTGAGCCCGCTGTTGGGTAGGGACCGTCTTTATATGTTGCCAATGTGAACTTCCCAAGCGCTTAGTACAGTGCTCTGCACATGGTAAGCGCTCAATAAATACAATTGAATGAATGAATGAAATACCAGGGAATACTGGCTAGGCATTTGCAGAGCTCTGCATCACAATTCTGGACATTGGTCTGTGTTTCACTGGAGAAAGTTGATTTTGTGATCTTTTACCCATATTTTTCTTCTATATCTTTTTCCACCCATCCCTCCTGCCCCTCCACCACTCTCTACAAAAAATCCTCCACCTCTTCTGTGGAGGGAATAAAAGGAAAAGATGAGAGTGTGTCAAACAAGAACGAAGGGTGGGAGGGCTGAGAGTGAGAGAGACAAAGAGTGTGGAAGGTAGAGAGAGAATGAAAGGAAAGAAGAATAAAGGGAGGGAGAAACTGAAAGGAGAGGAGGGGGAGAGTGAAAGGAGAGAGAGAGGAGAGAGAGAAAGAGTGAGCAATAGACTCTCAGCAGTATGCGAGTAGAAGCAGCAAGGCTTAGTGGAAAGAGCCCGGGCTTGGGAATCAGAGGTCATGGGTTCTAATCCCGGCTCTGCCACTTGTCTGCTGTGTGACCTTGGGCAAGTCATCTAACTTGCCTGTGCCTTAGTTCCCTCATCTGTAAAATGGGGATTAAGACTGTGAGCCCCATATGGGACAGCCTGATTACCTTGTATCTCCCCCAGCACTTAGAACAGTGTTTGGTACATAGTAAGTGCTTAACAAATACCATCATCATTAATATTATTATTATTATGAGAGACAGAAGTCATTAGAAGAGGGAAGGGATTCTGGGTGATGAGAGGGTTGTCTGAGGTAGAGTAGGGTACAAAAGGGAGATGATACTCTAGATGCAGAGATAATAATTCCAAAGCATTCTGTCTCCCTCCCATTCTCTCACCTTCCACCCCTCCATCCCTAAGAACCTCTCACAAAGCAGCCATGAATCCTGGGGGAAGGAGTTGGACATTAACTTCCTTGCCCTCATTTCCCTACTGTTGAGGAGCTATTTCCACCATAACATTAGCAGCATACGAGGGAGAGTGGCAGACAGATATTAGTCCCATTGAACAGCTCAGCTCCTCCCTTGAGTTCTCCCCTGTATCTCCTCTGCCTGTACCATACTGGATCCATCTTGGAACCATAAGCACCCTGGCAAGGACCTGCCCTCAACTCTTCACTTCTGAAAACCTGTCCCTTCCATCTGCAGACCTTTGAGGTTTAAGCACAGTCAGCTGAACTGTGGCGGGAGGCTTGGGGATGATTCTTCAGTCACACTGTCATATGTCTCTGTTCTTTCTTTAGGATCCAGACGCCAGCTATGATTTTAATGATAACGACCACGATCCATTTCCAAGATACGATCTGACGAATGAAAACAAGTGAGTAAATGACCACGTTTGGAAAAGATAGGGTCCGGTGTTTATGGTTCCCTTGGCCCGATGGACTCCTGGGGCTATGTGTGTGTGCGTGCTTGTGTGTGTTTTGGCATGTGCATTACCTACACTTCATTGCGCTTCCCAGAAAAATTTGTTTTTAAGCAGATTGAGTATGGAAGTTGTTTGAATCCCCAAGTCAGTGCACTCGCTTCAATTTCATTTTTCTCCGACTTTGGGACATTGTTATCTGCAGCACGCAAGTGGTTAATATAGTCACCTGGCTGACTCCAGAAAGCAACTTTCTAGAGACAAAGAGATATCCATCCATCAATTGGTCAGTTCATCAATGGTATTTAGAGTGCTTACTATGTGCAGAGCACTATGCTAAGCCCTCAGAAGAGTACACTACAACAGAATTAGCAGACATGTTCCCTGCCCATGTGTCTACCAACACTGTTAGATTGTACTCTCCCAAGCACTTAGTACAGTGCTCTGCACACAGTAAGCACTCCATAAATGATTAATTGATTGAATCCCCTCTAGACCTTAAACTCGTTGTGGGCAGGGAAAGTATCTACCAACTCTTTTATATTGTACTCCCCCAAGTGCTTAGCACAGTGCTTTGCACACAGTAAACACTAAATATGACTGATTCACTGATTGAATGTGCGTCCTTATACCGTTCAAAGCTGGTGTCATTCAATCACTAGGTCTCTGATTTTCTGTCCATAAGCCCAGGATACACCAATCAATAACCAGCATGTTTGGAGAACTAGGAATGTCTTCCCAACCCATCTCCAGGTCACACCAGTGACCATGACCCACACCCCAATGGAAGAAATCCCAGCTCCAAATGCAGGAGCTTCAAGAAGTCAGTTTCTGAAAGTTGATTAGGCTGCCTCTATTCAACAACCACACCATGAACAACAGTCACTCTGCTTCCCTATTATCTGTCCTCCAAATCAAGCACCTCCGACATTAATCTTGCAGCCAGACAGGCACTAAAGTTGTCAGAAGAGGCTGTTGTCCCAGGATAAATGTCCCTCATTTTGAAAATGAATGTCTCTGTTTTGCCTCGGCATTTAGAGCAGTGGGAGACCATCACCTGCTGATTCCACTGACATTTTCTCTTCCCACCCTACCTGCCATCACCACCGATCTTACTTAATATGCAAATGGCATTAATCTGAGCAGTATTGGAATATTTCGTCGCAAACATCGCTGCACAGTTAAATAGCCATATCACCAAAGTGCAGGGAACTCTGCATTTGACATTTATGTGTACTAAGGATTACTTGTCTTCTTGCCGAACTGTGGTGACTATTCATACACAACAGCATTGGGTGGTGAGATATTTTAATCAATCAATCAGTGGTGTTTATTGAGCACTCTCGATGTGCAGAGCACTGTACTAAGCTCTTGGGAGAGTACAAGACAACAGAATTAGCAGAAACGCTCCCTGCCCATAATGAGCTTTCAGTCTAGAGGACCATGGTGAGCTCCATGTTTAATTATTCATTCATTCAATCAATTGTATTTATTGAGCGCTAACTGTGTGCAGAGCACTGTACTAAGCGTTTGGAAAGTACAAGTGAGAAACATATAGAGATGGTCCCTACCCAATAACGGTAGAAGCAGCATGGCTCAGTGGAAAGAGCATGGGCTTGAGAGTCAGAGGTCATGGGTTCTAATCCCGGTTCTGCCACTAATCAGCTGTGTGACTTTGGGCAAGTCACTTCACTTCTCTGTGCCTCAGTTACCTCATCTGTAAAATGGGGATGAAGACTGTGAGCCCCATGTGGGACCTGATCACCCTGTATCCCCCCAGTGCTTAGAACAGTGCTTTGCACATAGTAAGTGCTTAACAAATACCATCATGATGATGAACAGGATCCCTAGTGGGAATGCCAGCAAGGCTGTTATTTTCCCATAATAGTCAGTCATATTTGACTGAGTGCTTACTGTGTACAGAGTACTGTACTAAGTGCTTGGGAGAGGACAATAGAACAAAATAACAGATACATTCCCTGCCCACAACGAACTTACAGTCTAATAATACTTGTTTCCTAGCTTGTATATTAAAGGACAAAGAGGCTTTGTGTCTAGCAAGGGGTATGGATCCTCTCATTAACTTCAATGTCATTATTGTAGTTATTTACAGCTAACACACTGCTTATTATTCTCCCTCCTGATTATTATTAGACTTGGGTGTTTGGAAAGATGCATGGCCTAGTGGAAATTGCATAGGCTTGGGAATAAGAGGACCTGGGTTATAGCCCCAGTTCCACCCTTTGCCTGCTGTGGGATCTTGGTCAAGTCACTTAACTTCTCTGTGCCTCAGTTTCCCATCTTTGAAATGGGGATTAAATACCTGTTTTCCATTCCCCTTAGACAGGTATTTATAGAGGGCTTACTGCATGCAGTGCACTGCCTCAGCTCACGGGAGCTTTAACTTTTTATCCTTTCATTCATTCAATCATATTTATTGAGTGCTTACTGTGTGCAGAGCACTGTACTAAGCACTTGGGAAGTACAAGTCGGCAACATATAGAGACGGTCCCTACCCAACAATGGGCTCACCATCTAGAAGGGGGAGACAAACAACAAAACATGCAGACAGGTGTCAAAACCATCAGAATAAATGGAATTATAGCTATATGCACATCATTTCAATCAACCCCTCTAGATTGTAAGCTCTTTGTGGCAGGAAATATGCCTGTTATATTGTTGTTCTCTTCCAAGCACCCAGTAATAAATAATAATGCCATTTGTTAAGTGCTTACTATGTGCCAAGCACTGTTCTACGTGCTGGGGGGGATGCAAGGTAATCAGGTTGTCCCACATGGGGATCACAGTCTTAATCCCCATTTTACAGATGAGGGAACTGAGGCCCAGAGAAGTGAAGTGACTTGCCCAAAGTCACACAGCTGCCAAGTGGCGGAGCCAGGATTAGAACCCACGACCTCTGACTCTCTAGCCCGGGCTCTTTCCACCGAGTCACGCTGTCCTGCACCCAGTAAGCGCTCAGTAAATCCCAATCAATTGATTGGCTGGGAGAGTACAAAATAACTGACTTAAGTCCAGCACTTAGTACAGTGCCTGGCACAGAGTAAGCACTTAAGAAATGCCATGATTTTTAATTATTATTATTATGGACAGATCCCCTGCCCACAGTGAGCTTATGGTCTCAACTGAATGATTTAAAGGAGAAGAGGGTAAAGGGTTCCCTCCCCTGGAACTGCTTCAAGCAGTCTCTGTAGTCTCCATTCCGGCTCCCTCAAAACACTGCTCAAAGGGTCCATCGCCTGGTTTTAGACTGTGAGCCCACTGTTGAGTAGGGACTGTCTCTATATGTTGCCAATT
The DNA here is from genome assembly GCF_015852505.1 of Tachyglossus aculeatus. Classification (NCBI taxonomy): domain Eukaryota; kingdom Metazoa; phylum Chordata; class Mammalia; order Monotremata; family Tachyglossidae; genus Tachyglossus; species Tachyglossus aculeatus. Next base: position 28,578,325 of record NC_052088.1, on the reverse strand, counting down.
TGTACTTCCCAAGCCCTTAGTACAGTGCTCTGCACATAGTAAGTGCTCAATAAATACGATTGATGATGATGGTTGTTGGACCTAGCCAAAAACATGACCCCAACAGGCAACCAGAGATAGTATCTCTTCATCTTCACAAAAGCCTAGGGGAAGATGAGCAGGCTGGAGAAGATAGAGAAGGCTCGCCTCTCCCTGGCCCTGGGGAACATGCCTTCCCAGCCCCAGGGGGATAATTAAAATGAAATATGGAACTGCTGCCATTATAATAATACTAGTCCAAAGCATATAGTGGTGGAAGAAATGAAATCAGAGTTGCCTTCCACTTTCTAGGCAAATCAAAAATGATTTGAGCTGTATTCCGTGTCTTTGGGGAATTCCTATCCTTTATGCAGAAGGATAATCATTTGACTGGTCAATGGTACTAGCCCAGCAGGAGAGGTTATACAGTTCAGTGAATTCCCGGTTGGACTTGGGGGTTCTGATCTGGTCTAGATTGACTTCGGTCATTCTGTTTCCCCACGTGACCCAGGACACCCTGCTCATCCCAGGCATGGCCCTCTGCACACACACATGTGGAGGAAATGTGATTCATTTGCCGCATCAGGGCTTGGAAAACATTCTACCTTTCATTAGAATATAATGACACGGTGATGATTCCAATGAGAGACAGCTGGCCTAATGTTCTCTTTGCATTTGAGAAAAATCAATGCATCCCTATTTTTCATATGTTCACATTTTTGTTTTATCCAGACATGGCACAAGATGTGCTGGTGAGATCGCCATGCAAGCTAACAACAAGAAATGTGGAGTTGGCATTGCTTTCAATTCCAAAGTTGGAGGTAAGCCCAAACCTGGGTAATGTAGGACTTGCTTGAACCGATGCAGCAGGAATGGAAAGTGTTAAAGACTCAGAAAAAGCAGACTGTGAGTCCATTGTTGGGTAGGGACCACCCCTATATGTTGATGACTTGTACTTCCCAATCACTTAGTACAGTGCTCTGCATACAGTAAGCACTAAATAAATAAAATTGAATGAAATGAATGAATGAATGTAGAGTTGGCAAAATAGAGGGTTATTTCTTTGGTAAAATATCGGCTGGATACACATTTCCATTTATTTTCTTATATTATTTTGAAAAAAAATAAAGGGAAATGTGAACCAGATTTCAAGTCAAATTCAATTTCTTAAGTTCTCTGGTTTGTTAGTGAGAGCTGCAATGAAAGAGCTAGATTTTCTTTGCCTCTTGAGTCAGTTTAAATTATTCCAGTGGCAGGGGAGAGTTCTCGGAAATAGACTATTCAGGCTTTTGAACTAGGACACCAGGATCCCAATTTTACTCAATCAATCCATAGTATTTATTGTTCTAGGGAGAGAGAGAGAATTAAAAGTTTAATCTCTAGCACGTGGAAGTTCTGGACACTTGGACTTCCAGTGCTTAGAATCAATCAATCAATCAATCAATCGTATTTATTGAGCACTTACTGTGTGCAGAGCACTGTACTAAGAACTGTGCTTTGCACATAGTAAGCAGTTAATACCATCATTATTATTATTTTATTGACATATAACCCCATCTTCAGCACTCACTAAGCTTCGCTGAAGACTTTTGGTAATTAAAAAGGCCTCTAAATGGAGGAAAGGCCAATATGCCGTTTGAAGTCTACAAATGGAAACTCAAGTCTCCATTTCCCTGTGAGGGTCACAGTTGTGGCCTTACACTAGCCCATTTGAGATTGCTGACCCAAATGTAGTTTCATAAGTTCTGATGATTTTGACACCTGTCTACATGTTTTGTTTTGTTGTCTGTCTCCCCCTTCTAGACTGTGAGCCCGTTATTGGGTAGGGACCATCTCTATATGTAGCTGACTTGTATTTCCCAAGCACTTAGAACAGTGCTCTGCACACAGTAAGTGCTCAGTAAATACGATTGAATGAATGAATGAATAAGTGATTTTCTCAGGCAGAATGTTTCAGGAATCTCATAAACCTAGCGTGTTAAGGTTTGCGTTGTCAAGGCTTCGGTCAAAGCTTCATCCCTCCAGACTGTGAGCTTGCTGTGGGCAGGGAATGTTTCTGCTGATTCTATTGTTTTGTACTCTCACAAGTTGTTAGTACAATGCTCTGCACCCAGTAAGTGTTCAATGAATACCACGGATTGATAGATCGAGCATTCCTAAATCTTATACCTGGTGTTCTGAATGTTAAAAAAGGGTAGTCCATGAAAAAAGGTCTTCCTTGCCTTGGATGGCATCTTTTCCAAGAGAAAGTAGTCTAGTTTCTTGGGCACTAAAGGTAGGCGGTTGGGTGACAAAAACTGCTTCCATCTTGAGGGTCAGTGAGAAGACCGGAGTTTTACTCTCTCTGGTCACTTGTCCTATTTGGTTTAGGCCAAATGAAAACATTCCTCTAGGGAGGGAAGTGTAGGGAGGGTGTTGACATTTGGGAAGCTTTGGAGAGCCTTTCTAGGTCAGCCGCCTTCAGGATGGCCCTCCTGGCCTTGGGAATTTGCAGTCGCCCTGTCAGTCTCTGGAAGGCCGGGGATGCAATGCCATCACAGTGACATAAGAGTGTTTGGATATGTTATATAAGCCAATCAATCAATGGTATTTATAGAACGCTTACTGTATGCAGAGCACTGTACTAAGTGCTTGGGAAAGTACAATGCCATAATTATTACAATGTGAAGCAACTATCAATCAAATGCTTACTGTGTACAGAGCACTGTATTAAGCACTTAAGAGATTACAGTATAACAGAGTTGTTAGATACATTGCCTCACAGGGAACTTGCCTCTAGAGGGGGAGACAGATATTAATATAAATAAATAAATTATGGATATGGAAATAAGTGCTTTGGGGCTGAGGGTGGGGTAAATGGAGGTGTGAATCCAAGTGCAAGGGTGATGCAGAAGGGAGTGGGAAAAGAGGAAATGAGGACTTAATCTGGGAATGCCTCTTGGAGGAGATGCAATTTCAGTGGCCGTCCGGGAAGAAACAGAGGCCCAGGGACCACGGAGCAGAGAATTTCCAGATGGAGTGGAAATAGTGTGATCTAGTGGAAAGAGCACAGGTGAGGGAGTCAGAGGACCTGGGTTTTAATCCTGGCCTACCACTTGTTTGCTATGTGACATTTGGCAAGTCTCTGCACCTCAGTTACCTCATCTATAAAATGGGGATTAAGTCCTACTCCCTCCTTCTTAGACTTGAGCTCTATATAGGACAGGGGCTGTGCCCAACCTGATTATCTTATATCTACCCATGCTTTTAGTATAGTGCTTGGCACATAGTAAGTGCTTAACAAGTACCATAAAAAAATCCCCAGACCAATGGGTTCTGTCCTCCAAGAGCTCACCTTTGATTTCTCTGCCATGGCCCACCTCGCACATAAGCAATTATATCGCCAAATGTTCCATTTACTAAGAATAATAATGATGGTTTTTATTAAGCACTTACAACTTACAACTTGAGCCCTGGGGTAGAGAAAAGATCATCAGACTGGTCACAACAGTCCCTGTTCCACACAGTCTAAGAAGAAAGGAGAACATGGAATTTATCCTCATTTCACAGGTGAGATACACAGAAGTTCAGTGACTTGCCCAAGGTCTCACAACAGGCCAGTGGTGGCGACGGGTCTAGAACTCACCTCCCCTAATTCCCAGTCTTGGCCTCTTTCCACTAGACTATGACACCTCTCAGTTCCCTAGTGGGAAAAGCCCAGGCCTAGGAGTCAGAGGAGCTGGGTTCTAATCTCTGCTCTGCCACTTGCCTGCTGTGTGACCCTGGACAAATCACTGAACTTCTTTGTGCCTCAGTTTCCTCATCTATAAAATGGGAACAAAATGCCTGTTCTCCCACCCCCTTAGACTGTGAGCACCATGGGGAGACAGAGACTGCATCTGACCTCATTACACTGCATATAGTCTCAGCACTTAGCACAGAAATTGGCATATAGTAAGCACCTAACAAATACCACTATTATTTTTCACATCATTATCATTACTATTAGTTCCACTGCCTGGTAGTCAGTCAGTCAATCATATTTATTGAGCACTTACTGTATGCAGACATTGTACTAAGCACTTAGAAGAGCACAGTATAACAATAAACAGACACATTCCCTGGCCACAGCAAGCTTTCAGTCTAGAGGAGGAGACAGACATTAATATAACTAATTATTACTGAACAATGAAACACTAGGCCATCAGTTCTAAAGTGCATTTCCTCTCGACTTGAGACTTGAGTACACTCTAGCAACATCAACCAGGAATAATCAAGGAGGTGCGTGTATCTGTCCAAATTACTTTGTGCTCTTCTGACTCTTGAATTCACGAAGCTGATGATGGGTACCAATAAGCACATAAACGCTTCCTGCTCTGGCATACATCTGATGAAAGGTCACTCAACCCCCAGGAACAAAAATCAAATCCAAGGCGGTGATTTCATTTCTGGAATTTCATGGAAGGAGAGGAAGTGTGCTCTTTGGAGTGTGCCTTCAGCAGAGACGTAAGAACAGGGATTCTTACTCAGACCTCAGAGGCCCAGGCTATTTTCTCTTTAGGCATAGCCTCTGCAGAGCAGCTGGGTTTTTGGAGTTCTCGTTCCGAGTCCTTCGTTGGGAGAATCTTTAATATAAATCTGGCACCTGGCTGTTCTCGGTATGAGAAGTGCCGTCACCCTGCTGTGCCTCAGGCATAATTAACGGGGAACTGACTCTTCACTGCTCAGGAATACGAATGTTGGATGGCATCGTGACAGATGCCATTGAAGCCAGCTCAATCGGCTTCAATCCAGACCATGTGGACATCTACAGTGCCAGCTGGGGACCCAATGATGACGGGAAGACCGTGGAAGGTCCTGGGCGGCTGGCCCAGAAGGCCTTTGAATATGGGATCAAGCAGGTAGGAATCCTCATGAAGAAAAGACCGCTCCTCCAAGAGGTCTTCCCTGACTAAGCCCTCCTTTCCTCTTCTTCCATTCCTTTCTGCCTCCCCCTGACTTGCTCCCTTTATTCATCCCCCCTTCCCAGCCCCACAATACTTATGTACATATCTGTAATTTATTTCTTTATATTAATGTCTTTCTCCCCCTCTAGACTGTGAACTCGTTGTGGACAAGCAGTATTGTACTCTCCCAAGCTCTTAGTACAGTGCTCTGCGCACAGTAAGCGCTCAACAAATGCTACTGAATGACCATATTGGATGCCCGGGGCTCTGACCCTTGAGTTGGCACAGAGAAAAAAATGGTGGTCTCTTGTCAAAGAGGGCTGGCCTTTCAAATGCATGAAAAAAGCAGAATTACTCTGCCTACCGGGAAAAGGGGAAGTTTAAATCAGTCCCATCATCCAGGAACCAAGTAGAAATCAATCAATCAATCAATGGTATTTATGGAGTGCTTACTATGTGCAGAACACTGGACTAAGCACAGCACTTGGTAGAGTGCCATACTGTTGGTAGACACGATCTCTTCCCACAAGCCAGCCAATTAATCTAAGCGTGTTTGTGGGAGAAAATTCTCTTCTCCCTTTGCCCTTCCTTTGACTCTCTGTCAATCAACTTTCTCCTCTCCTGCATACTCTCAGTTAATGGTACTCAGAGCGCTTTAGTGCTGTGTTAAAAACACAATCCAGGGTGAAGGAACTCTGTTTCACTGACCTCAAGGCTGTGCATTATCTCATGGGCACAGGCCCCAAGTTACAAAGTCAAAATGGAGACAAGTAGTACAAGACAGGGGACTGGATAATAGGTTCTATGATGCTGTCCCCTTCATTTGTAGCTGAAAGAATGCCCAGCTTGGTACTTATCAATCAGCCCACCAAGAGATAAAACGGGAAGTGAAGAGAGCCACAGTAGAGTTCTGCAAGTATGGAGGAAGTACCCTTTGGGCAGGAATAAACAGAGAAAAGGAAGCTATGGAAGATGGCAGCTCTCACCTCCTGGGGAAAGAGAGTTATGTGGTTTTAAGAGGCAGGTTCCAGGGGTTCTCTGTATTCTGCATCATCCTGGGAGGTTTTGAAGAGGTTGTGGATGTGCCTAGCATGGCCCTGCATACCCTGTTCCTGGGTACTGGAGCAAGGACAGCAGCAATGAGGAGGCCCCTTTCGGCCAACGTGCAAAAGATGATGATTCCTGTATGTGTTAAGCACTTACTATGTGTCAAGCGCTGTTCTAACTGCTGAGGCAGATACAAGTTAATCAGTCCCTGTCCCACATGGGGCTCACAGTATAGGTAGGAGGGAGAACAGGGATTAAATCTCCATTTTGTAGTTGAGGAAACTGAGGGAGAGAGAAGTTAAGTGACTTGTCCAAGGTCACATAGCAGGAGGAGCTGAGATTAGCACCCAGATCCTCTGACTCCCAGGCCTGTGCTCTTTCCATTAGGCCACACTGTTTTTGTGTCTACTTGTAAGGTCCTTGAGGGGAGGGATCATGTCTACCAACTCTAATGTAACTCTGCTAAGCCCTTAATTCAGGGTTCTGCATAGGGTAAGTGCTTAACAAAACTCACAGTAATAGCAGTAGTACTAGCAGTATTAGTAATAGTAGCAGCAGAAATAACAATAGCAATATCAGTCAGTCAACTAACCATATTGAGTGCTTACTATGTGCAGAGCACTGTACTAAGCACTTGGGAGAGTACAATGCAACAGAATTAGCAGACATATTCCCTGGCCATAACAAGCTTACAGTCCAGAGGGGGAGATAGACATTAATATGAAAGTAATAGTAGTGGAAGTAGTAGTAATGTAGTAGCAATAGTGAAGTAACAGCAGTGATAGTAGTAGTAATAATAATAATAATTGTGGTATTTCATTCATTCATTCATTCAGTCATATTTATTGAGCGCTTACTGTGTGCAGAACACTGTACTAAGTGCTTGGGAAGTACAAGTTGGCAACGTATAGAGATGGTCCCTACCCAAAAGTGGGCTCACAGTCTAGAAGGGGGAGACAGAGAACAAAACAAAGCATATTAACAAAATAAAATAGAATAAATATGTACAAATAAAATAGAGTAATAAATACATACAAACATATATACATTTATACAGGTGCTGTGGGGAGGGGAAGGAGGTAAGGTGGGGGGATGGGGAGGGGGAGGAAGGGGAGAGGAAGGAAGGGGCTCAGTGTGGGAAGGCCTCCTGGAGGAGGTGAGCTCTCAGTAGGGCTTTGAAGGGAGGAAGAGAGCTAGCTTGGCAGGTATGTGGAGGGAGGGCACTAAGCGCTGGGGTGGATACAAGAAAATCAGGTTGAAGACAGTCCCTGCCCCATGTAGCGCTCGCCATCTCAATCCTCATTTTACAGATGAGGAAACCCAGGCCCAGAGAAGTGAAGTGGCTTGCCCAAGGTCCCACAGCAGACAAATGGCAGAGCCAGGATTAGAACCCATGATCTTCTGACTCCTAGCCCTGTGCTCTGTCCACTACAACATGCTACTTCTCTAGTAGTAGTAATAGCAGTTGTGTACTACCAGTACTGGTAATAGTAGTAGAAGCACTAATGGTAGTAGTAGTAGCAGTAATGATAGTAATAGTAGTAGTAATAGTGGTAGGAGGAGGAGGAGGAGAACAAGGAGAAGTAGAAAGAGGAGCTGTAGGTTTTCTCCCTACTGGATCATCTAGGAAGTTGAATCCATGTCTTCTAATCATTTAAGTCCTCACTCCATTCCCTCCCCTTCACAGCACTCAATATGTGCATATTCCATCGCTTCCCTCTGCCTCTAATTTATTTCAGTGTCTGTCTCCTGCACAAGATTGTAGACTCCTTGAGGGCAGGAATCATGTCTCCTTGAAAGCTCTTTGAAGGAAGGGACTGTGTCTACCAACTCTATTGTACTCTTCCAAGGGCTTAATACAGTGCTCTGCACCAAATAAGTATTGGCTGATCGATAGAAGCAATGTTTATAAGCACCCATTGGATGCAACACACCACGCTAAGCAGTTGAGAAGTACAAAACAAGCAAGGAGGTGACACTCCAGTGGGGGACCACTGCCATCAGTTTTGGCTTCCCCTTAATCACCAGATATGACTCCATCATGATCGCTCACTGAAAACTTGTTGGTTGCCTGACGACAACAGTGGGGTTGAGGAGGGAGGCTAGTGACCTAGTTTGGGGGATGGTTCTTTGTTCTCATTTTTCCACCCGAGGCGCCCTACCCCCAGCTAACGCAATCCCACTTCTGTTGTTTCCTCTAGGGAAGAAAGGGAAAAGGCTCCATCTTCGTCTGGGCCTCTGGGAACGGCGGCCGTCAGGGTGATAACTGCGACTGCGATGGTTACACAGATAGTATCTACACTATCTCCATCAGCAGTGCCTCCCAACAAGGCGTGTCGCCCTGGTATGCAGAGAAGTGTTCTTCCACGTTGGCCACAGCGTACAGCAGTGGGGATTATACTGACCAGAGAATCGTAGGTTGTTTTTATCAGACTTTCTCTGCCCCAACGGGGAGAATTTCATAACATGGTTTGCCTAGGAAAGATTGGGTTCCCTCTCTTTGATGCCCTGGGAGATCAGGAATCCTGTTCAGTCGCCGGAAAAGTTAGTAGCTGAGTGGTGACTCTACCCGTCTAGGGCCACCACACTTCTGAGGAAGCAGCATGGCCTAATGGGAAAAGCATGGTCCTGGGAGTCAGTGGACCTGGGTTCTAATTCTGGCTCTGCCAATTGCTTGCTGTGTGACCTTGGGCAAGTCAGTTAAATTCTCTGAACCTCAGTTTCCTCAACTGTAAATTCTCTGAACCTCAGTTTCCTCAACTGTAAAATGGGCTTTATATACCTGTTCATTCATTCATTTATTCAATCATATTTATTAAGCGCCTACTGTGTGCAGAGCACTGTATTAAGCGCTTGGGAAAGAACAATACAACAACTGTTCTTCCTCCTATTTAGAGTGTGAGCCCCATGGTGGGACAGGGACTGTGTCCGAACAAGTGAACATATACCTACCTCGGTGCTTGGAACAGTGTTTGACACATAGACTTTGGGCAAGTCACTTAACTTCTCTGTGCCTCAGTTACCTCGTCTGTAAAATGGGGATTGAAACTGTGAGCCCCCCCACGGGACAACCTGATCACCTTGTAACCTCCCCAGCGCTTAGAACAGTGCTTTGCACATAGTAAGCGCTTAATAAATACCATTACTATTATTGTTATTATAGTCAGCACTTAACAAATGCCATAAAAAAAAGATTAAGTCTTCCAGTCTTCCTCACTCTTGTGTCCCCTCTTGGGGGCTCCAAGCTCTGACCTTCTCCCTGTCCACTCTGATACCACATTCTCCCTGAGCAGCAAAATTGAGGTCATTCCGGGAAACGCTTCAGTTACACCAGTTGCCAATTCAACCAAGGGGACTGAGCAGGAATGGTACATGATGGCCCCAGAATACAATGCCAAGGACAACAAGGGCATCTGTGAGTCTGTGTCCCCTAGCCTGAAGGAATCTGCGTTCCTCAGCTGCCTAATAAGAGCTAGTTGAGCTGGTAGAAGTCATGTCCAATCAATCAATCAATCAATCGTATTGAGCACTTACTATGTGCAGAGCACTGTACTAAGCGCTTGGGAAGTACAAATTGGCAACATATAGAGACAGTCCCTACCCAACAGTGGGCTCACAGTCTAAAAGGGGGAGACAGAGAACAAAACCAAACATACCAACAAAATAAAATAAATAGAATAGATATGTACAAATAAAATAGAGTAATAAATATGTACAACCATATATACATATATACAGGTGCTGTGGGGAAGGGAAGGAGGTAAGATGGGGGGGATGGAGAGGGGGACGAGGGGGAGAGGAAGGAAGGGGCTCAGTCTGGGAAGGCCTCCTGGAGGGGGTGAGCTCTCAGCAGAGCCTTGAAGGGAGGAAGAGAGCTAGCTTGGCAGTTGGGCAGAGGGAGGGCATTCCAGGCCCGGGGGATGACGTGGGCCGGGGGTCGATGGCGGGACAGGCGAGAGCGAGGTACGGTGAGGAGATTAGCGGCGGAGGAGCGGAGGGTGCGGGCTGGGCAGTAGAAGGAGAGAAGGGAGGTGAGGTAGGAGGGGGAAGGTGATGGAGAGCCTTGAAGCCCAGGGTGAGGAGTTTCTGCCTGATGCGCAGATTGATTGGTAGCCACTGGAGATTTTTGAGGAACTGTGGGAAAGGGACCATGTCTAACCCAATTAGCTTGGATCTAATAATAATAATGGCATTTATTATGGCCTTTCTCCAGACAATTTCCACCCTTTCTGCCCTTGGGGGCATCCATGAATAATAGTAATAATCAATAATTATGGTACTTGCTAAGCACTTACTATGTGCCAAACTCCGTTCTAAATGCTGGGGTAAATTCAAGTTAATCAGGTTGGTTATGGTCCCTGTCCTACATGGGGCTCCCAGTCTTAATCCCCATTTTTCAGATGAGGTAACTGAGGCCCAGAAAAGTGAGTTGACTTGACCAAAGTCACATGGCAGACATATGGTGGAGCCGGGATTAGAGCCCAGGTCCTTTTGGCTTCCAGGCCCATGCTGCGTACTGCATTCTCAACCTGTAGAAATCTCAAGGATCTAGAATTCCTGCCCCGATGTTTCACCCCTTCATGAAGATGTGCAGGTTCTATCTAACCCCAGTCACCAGTCTGCCTTAGGACTCAGAGCGATTTCACACCAAGAGTGCCACCATTTCTTAGCTCATAAAGTCTGAATTCTTACCTGGGGCCAGAATGAGAAAACTCAATAAGGGGTGGTCTCAACTGAGTCACCTTAAGTACACTGTTCAGCTGGTGACAAAGTCGATCTGTTCTCAGCTCCAGCCTGACTGTGGTCACTGGGCTCTGGGTCACTGAGCTTTAGATGTTTTATTTTCCACCATGTGTCGAGAAGAAGGCTAAATCCCAGAGAGTTTGCTGCTCTAAAAATAACAACTCAAGTATTTGTTAAGTGTTTACTATGTGCCAAGTACTCTGCTAACCACTGTGGTAGACAGAGGATACTTAGATCAGATAGAGTTCCCGTCCCACATGGAGCACACATTCTAATGGGAAATTTCATCTTCATTTTATAGATGAGGAAGCTGAGGTCCAGAGAGGGAAACTAATGCTCAGAGAGGCCGTATGTGGAGATATGAAGCTGGAATGGCAGGTCTGGTAGCAATCAGACCTGGGTTTTTTATTTTGGGGCCCATCAACTTTTGGAATTTATCAACAATAGACTTGGGCAGGTTATTTTTGGTAATTTGACTGCTGCTCTTAAAAGCATCACAATCTCACCTGCAGCACTAGTGTCCTTTCCAATGTGGAAATACTGTCCATCTCTGAAACCGAGTCACACCTGGCATGAAAATGTAGATGCCAAAGGATCAGCTCAGCCTGTATTTTTCCTTCACTTGTTATGGTTTTTATTAAGAATTTAGCAGGGGCCAAGCACTGTGTTATGTGCTGAGTACTTACAAGGTAATCAGAGCATGCACAACCCACAAGAGGCTCACAGTCCAAGAGGGCATTTTGTCCCCATTTTGCAGGTGAGAAAACTGAGGCCCAAAGGCTAAGTGACACCCAAGGTCACACTACAGTCCAGGGGCAGAGTTAGTCTGCTGATTCTCAATCCCATTTTCTTTCCCTTAGGTAATATTAGCTCTCCTCTCTGGGGTACTTCTTTGGAAAGCACCCCAAGAAAAACAAGCTCTTTGATAGTGGCCTTAATCATTTTGGACAGATTTTGTGTGGTCACTAGATGAACATCTACATGCCCCCCCCCCCACCCCGCCACCTCTCTCTCAAGAGACTGAAAGGTTTACAAATTCAGTTCACCGGGTGATTTGAGAGAACAGAAGCACTCAGCCTGTATTTGTTTAATGGCACCTACAAGCAGCTGGGCTTGTTAAGTAATTCACTCATCATTTTCCAATCATCCAGTCTGTTTTTCATTCTCTCCAGTGAAGATTTGAGGAACTGACTTGGCTTTTGAAAAGATAAATCATCCAGAGAACAAATAAATGGGCTGAGCGCTCCTTCAAGGAGTTGAAAAGAAACAGTCTTAAGCCACTAGACACCTGTCATTTGGGCCACCATGCTCACTGCCTTTCCAGTGCCTCCAGATGAACAGTTATAAATGGCAGTGCTCTTCATTCATTCATTCAGTTGTATTCATGGAGAGCTTACTGTGTACTCAATGGTTGGGAGAATATAACAATAAACAGTCACATTCCCTGCCTATTTCTCATCTCAACTACCAGACCTCAGGAAATCCAGTGTTTCCAAGTAGGATTTCAGGGAGGGGATAATTGAGCAAATGCTACATCCAAGACTCCCTCCTCTGGGATGAATTTCCCAGCCTAAAAACTTTGCCCTGGGGCCCTTCTAAATCTCCACCAGTCCAATGACCTGTCCACTGCGCATTGTGGGCAGGGAATGTGTCTGTTTATTGTTTATTGTTTATTGTTATATTGTACTCTCCCAAGTGCTGAGTACAGTGCTTTGTGCACAGTAAGCACTCAGTAAATACGATTTAATGAACAAACACTGCCACCTGCCATGTGCTTTTGGGGATGTAGAAGGTGGGCTGAATTTCTCAAGAGCCCTGCATTTCCATCAGAGATGTGTGACAGTGTATGTTAGTGAGTGAGGTTTTAACAGAGTAGGATTACATCTTCCTAGCTGATTGGATGTTCAATTCCCCTGGTGCCAGGCTCCAGTGGAGAGCCTTGGAGTTCAAGAGTCTTGATAGAGTGATTTTCTGAGGGGAGGGGCTTGTGGAGGCGGGGAAAGATCCCTTAAGGCATCATTAGGGTGGAACAGAAGCCCAGCTTGGTGGTCAGCACTACCAGCCAATGGACCAGTCCCCCAAAGTCCTAGGAGATGGTCTCATCTGAATTTTATTTGCAGACTCAAGTCCAGGAGGCTGGGGAATCTTCAAATTCAAATCAGAAAGTGTCAAATTCTGGCAAGTAATCTAGCCCAAACAAAGGGCTTTTACTGATCCAGTATGATTTTCAAACATTCCCTCTTTGCCCACAGGGTATGTTTAGATAATATCAAGAGAAGAGAAACTATTCCCATTGGAAGTTCCCAGAAAAGATACTTTAAGCCAGAAGCTAGAGCCAGGTTGAACAGAGAGGAGAGGGAAGGGAAATACCAAGAGCCTATGTGCACCAGCACTTAGAACTGTGCTCAGCACTTACAACAGTGCTTGGCACATAGTAAGCACTTAACAAATACCATCATTATTACTGATCCACTGATTTGGGAAGGAGAGGGAATATAGCCCCAACTGAGTTTTCTGCTTGGGGCAGATGCCCCCGTCGTCTGCTAACCTTGATTGGGCGAGCTTCTCACGTGTCAATTTTCCTCTCTGTCTTCCTTTCCATCCCCTTGTTTCTCAGACCAGTGCCGACCTACACAACGAGTGCACAGTGACCCACACGGGGACATCAGCCTCTGCCCCGCTGGCCGCTGGGATCTTCGCTCTCGCTCTAGAGGCCAAGTAAGACTCCAGAGTGTTCCTCACCACTTTGATTCAAACCCCCTTTCAACCCAAATTCAGGGCCCAAGGATCCCATAGAAAGAGAGAGACTTTGGGTTGGCTTCCCCAGGTTTAAAGCTTTGCTGGCCCAATTTCCCACTGTGTAGAGTGATGACAGATCTATTGAGGCCAATCAAGGGGGTGGCTTGGTGCGTAGAAGTGCAGTCCATTTCTGGGGACAGAGGTGCCTCTTTCATGCCTGTGGGAGCTGCCATTGTAAGAGCAGTCAGATCCCCTATGGAGTTGGTGACAGATTTTCCCGAAACCTTACAACAAACTCCTTGGTAATGACAACCTCCAACATGAGGAAGTCTTTCATTCACCCCGTCAGTCCACTGTCTGATTCATTACCCTTTTAAATTGATAATAATAATACTAATTATGGTACTTGTTAAGCACTTACTATGTGCCGAGCACGTTCTGGGTAGATAGAAGGTAATCAGGTTGTCCCATGTGGGGCTCACAGTCTTAATCTCAATTTTATAGATGAGGTAACTGAGGCACAGAGAAGTTAAGCGGCTTGCTGAAGGTCACATAGCAGACAAGCGGTGTGGCTCAGTGGAAAGAGCATGGGCTTTGGAGTCAGAGGTCAGGGTTCAAATCCCGGCTCCGCCAATTGTCAGCTGTGTGACTTTGGGCAAGTCACTTGACTTATCTGTGCCTCAGTTACCTCATCTAGAAAATGGGGATTAAACCTTTGAGCCCCCCGTGGGACAACCTGATCATCTTGTAACCTCTCCAGAGCTTAGAACAGTGCCTTGTACATAGTAAGCACTTAATAAATGCCATTATTATTATTATTATTGTCATTAGACAAGTGGCAGAGCCAGAATTAGAACCCAAGGCCTCTGACTCCCAAACCTGTGTTCTTTCCACTAAGCCATGCTGCTTAAAAGACCTCCATACAAAGTTTTGCCTCAGAACAAAGCCCTTCCTTCCTGCCCACCATAAGCTCCTGTCTCATTGTAAATGGATTTTCCTGTATGCTGTGACTGGATGCTTGACTTCTATGTGCTTGGTATGGGCAGGGAATATGTCCCGCATGTTGCTCGCAATCTTAATCCTCATTCTACAGATAAGGTAACTGAGGCCCAGAGAAGGAAAGCGACTTACTCGAGGTCACACAGCAGACAAGTGGCGGAGCCAGGATTAGAACCCATGACCTTTTGACTTCCAAGCCCGTGCTCTATCCACTATGCAAAATAGATTAGGGATAGAGGAAGTTGCAGAGTATGAGAATATTTGCATAAATGTTGTAGGGCTGGGGTGGGTATCAAAGTGCTTAAGGGGTCCACAGCCAAGTTCATAGGTCTCACAGTCAGTGAGCATGCCAAATGCCCCACCCCTGAGTGAGGCACCTGTCTGATAATAATAATGATAATAATAATATTTGTTAAGTGCTTGCTATGTGTTAAGGACTGTTCTAAGCACGGGGATAGTCATAGTTTCATCATGTCCAACACATTTCCTGAACCAGATGGGGCTCACAGTCTAAGTAGGAGGGAGAACGGGTATTAAATCCCCATTTTTACAGTTGAGGAAACTGAGGCACAGAGAAATTAAGTGACTTTCACAAGGTCACACAGGAGATAGGTGGCAGAGCAGGAATCAGAGCCCAGTTCCTCTGATTCCCAGGCCCATGCTTTTCCCACTGAGCCACGCTGCGTCTCTTTGCTCCTGTTTCTCCAAGATTCTGCTTTTCCAAGATCCTCTGGCTGGGATCTTCGATCCCCAAATCCAGCAGTCACCACCAAGCCAGGCCTCCCAGTCCCAACACCCTCACCCACCTCCTCTCTAAATCAGCAGAACAGTTTTTACCAGTCCCACACAACTCCCGGGTTGATAGCATCAACAGAAGTTAGCTTAATCATCACTACTCCTACTCTTCCTATTCATTCATTCAAACGTATTCATTGAACGCATACTGTGTACAGAGCACTGTACTAAGCACTCAAAGTGCTTCTTCAGTGCTAAGTTCAATTCAATTCAATCGTATTTACTGAGCACTTTCTGTGTGCAGAACACTGTGCTAAGCACTTGATTTTCTCTTGGGAAATAATAACTTGAAGTGGTGTGAGGTATTCTTCACAGCAAGCCCCTCAGTCTCTCTAGCCCTCTGACCAACCCACTCCCTCAGAGTAATAGTAATAATAATAATTTTTGTATTTGTTAAGCGCTTACTATGTGCAAAGCACTGTTCTAAGCGCTGGGGAGGATACAAGGTGATCAGGTTGTCCCACGTGGGCTCACAGTCTTAATCCCCATTTTACAGATGAGGGAACTGAGGCACAGAAAAGTTAAGTGACTTGCCCAAAGTCACACAGCTAAGTGGCGGAGGTGGGATTTGAACCCACGACCTCTGACTCCCAAGTCCAGGCTCTTTCCCCTGAGCCACACTGCTACATTATATTCACATCAGAAACAATGTCATAAATGTCGGCATCAGATCCCGACCCGAACTTCCCCGTAGATCGGTAATATCAGTACCTAAATCATTTCTGCATCATCAGAATAACAACGACCCTCACTCCCTCCTTATCCTGTCACCCCCCTCCAGCCTTTGCAGTCCCCAGTATCATCATCATCATTAGCATCATCCTTGTATCATCATCATCATCATTAGCATCATCCTTATATCATCATCATTATCACCATCATTATCCTCATCAGTTCAATAGACAGCAACTGTCTCCACCCCAGAGAAGACGAGGAATGGTTGGGCCAACATGAGCAGCCTCAAACACAGACTCACCAGGTTGTAGAAGGCCATTTTCTATCTCCTTCCCACCTGCAGGCTGAGTCAAACACTGCTCAGAAGCCTTACATAGAGCTGGGGACCATTAAAGGGCCAGGAGATCTGGAGGGGAGAGAAAGGGAGAGAGAGAGAGAGAGGGAGAGAGGGAGAGGGGGAGAAGGAGGGAGAGAGAGAGAGAGAGAGAGAGAGAGAGAGAGAGAGAGAGTCAGTCACTCAGACAGCAACACAACTCCATCAAAGTCCTGCACACATCAACACACCACCAAAGCCCACAGTTGGGTAGGGACTGTCTCTATATGTTGCCAACTTGTACTTCCCAAGAGCTTAGTACAGTGCTCTGCACACAGTAAGTGCTCAATACAATTGATTGATTTACTGATTGACCAAACACTGCAATCATCAAGACACCACCATTCATTCATTCATGCAATCAATCGTATTTATTGAGCGCTTACTGTGTGCACAGCACTGCACTAAGCGCTTGGGAAGTACAAACCGACAACATATAGGGATGGTCTCTCCCCAACAACAGGCTCACAGTCTAGAAGGGGGAGACAGACAACAAAACAAAACACCATCAAACCCTTCAGGCTTCAACACTCTGCAATCAAATGCCGTAGTCATCAACACACCACTATCACACCCCACAGACACCAATACACCACCAACAAACACTGTAGTCATCAACACATAGCCATCAAATCCTGCAGACATCAACACACCACCATCGAACACTGCAGTCAATCCTGGTGTGGGAAGGGAACGAATCTACTACCTCCGTTGTAGTGTACTCTCCCAAGTGCCTAATACAGTGCTCTGCACACAGTAAGTGCTCAATAAATGCCACGATCTTGCCGAGGGGAAAATGCTGCCTGGAAATAGGAGATAAGGTCGGCTGGGGTCCTTTCCCCCTCTGGGTATGGTGCTCCCATCTAATTCCTGACAGGTTCTCCAAATAGCACTTTACATTCGGCTGTGTTGTTTATTTCCCTCCAGCATATCTGTGTGAAGGGGTCCATCTCACACTGTTTTAACCAGCAGCATTCATTCAAGTGACTTGTGAATCCTGTTGAGTCTAGCAAACCCAGAACGACTGTCAGAAGGGGAATGATTCATTGCCAGTCAACAAACTGTCTGTCACTTGTGTTGTGCGATCACTCCCACGAAGAAGACTTTTAGCAAGCAAATGCCTGGAATGTTCTAAATTGAATTCCAGGGAAATCCCCTGATTATTTTTCCAAAAACCAGATCCAAGGAAAGACAGAAAGCAGGAGAAAATGCACCTAGAGAATGTGTTTCCAAGAGAAAGATTAGGGTGGGATGCTTGAAAAGGGCTTTGCTATATTTGCAAGAGGGTCATCTTATGGATTTCTGTCTGTCTTGTAGCTGGGCCTTGGGAATGCTGTAAATTGAACATAGAAAACTGAGTGTTAGGAGGCAAATGCCCAGATTCCCTGGAGAGAGTTGGGGTGGGGTGGGGCAGGAAGTGCAGAATCAATCAATCAATCAATCGTATTTATTGAGCGCTTACTGTGTGCAGAGCACTGTACTAAGCGCTTGGGAAGTACAAGTTGGCAACATGTAGAGACAGTCCCTACCCAACAGTGGGCTCACAGTCTAAAAGGGGGAGACAGAGAACAAAACCAAACATACTAACAAAATAAAAGAAATAGAATAGATATGTACAAATAAAATAGAGTAATAAATATGTACAAACATATAAACATATATACAGGTGCTGTGGGGAAGGGAAGGAGGTAAGATGGGGGGGATGGAGAGGGGGACGACGGGGAGAGAGGGGGAGAATAGGGGAGGAATGCAGATAGAATGATACCGCCTCAGGGGAAGGCTGTCATCCATCAATCAATAGCATTTAACACTTACTCTTTTTTTAATGATATTTGTTAAGCACTTACTGTGTGTCAGGCACTGTACTAAACACTGGGGTAGATACAAACTAATCAATTTGGACACAGTCCATGTCCCACATGGGGCTCAGAGTCTTAGTCTCCATTTTTACCCATGACATAACTGAGGAACAAAGAAGTTAAGTGACTTCTTGCCCAAGGTCGCACAACAGACTAGTGGCAGAGCCTGAATTAGAATTCAGGTCCTTCTATCATGCCCGTGCTCAGTCGGCTAGACCATGCTACTTCTCTGTGCAGAGCACTGTACTAAGCTCTTGGGAGAGTACAATAAGCTCATTATGGGCAGGGAACCTGACTACTAACTCCGTCGATTGTATCCTCCCATGCGCTTAACACAGTGCTCTGCATATTACATGCTCAAAAAAAGCATTGATTGATTACAATAGAATTGTCAGGCATTACCCCTGCCCTCTGGAATTCATTCATTCAATCGCATTTACTGAGCACTTACTGTTTGCAGAGCACCGTACTAAGCACTTGGGAAGTACAAATCAGCAACGTATAGAGACGGTCCCTACCCAACAACAGGCTCACAGTCTAGAAACATTCCAGTCTAACAGTGGAGACAGATAGTAATATAATAATAATGATGGCATTCATTAAGCGCTTACTATGTGCAAAGCACTGTTCTAAGCGCTGGGGGGGTTACAAGGTGATCAGTTTGCCCCACAGGGGGCTCACAGTCTTAATCCCCATTTTACAGATGAGGTAACTGAGGCACAGAAATGTTAAGTGACTTGCTCAAAGTCACACAGCTGGCAATTGGTGGAGCCGGGGTTTGAACCCATGACCTCCGACTCCAAAGCCCATGCTCTTTCCACTGAGCCATGCTGCTTCTCAATCAGCTCCGCCCTCCTGATGGAAAATGCTGATGCTCAACTTCCACGCCCCACATCCTGATCCCAATCCCAGGGGCCCCGCGGCCACTAACCAGAACTTTCCCCCTAGCCCGAACCTCACTTGGAGGGACATGCAGCACCTGGTGGTTTGGACTTCCGAATACGACCCGCTGGCCCTGAACCCTGGCTGGAAAAAGAACGGAGCGGGTCTCATGGTCAACAGCCGCTTTGGCTTTGGGCTCCTGAATGCCAAGGCCCTGGTGGATCTGGCCGACCGCAGCACGTGGCGTGCCATCCTGGAGAAGAAAGTGTGCATCGTGCGAGATGAGGCCTTTGAACCCAGGTGAGCGTGGACTTGGAGGGGGATATCTGGGCCTCCACCCAGGCTTGTCCGTGGAGGCTCAGGAGGGGAACCCAGATATCCATGGGTTCCGGGGAACAGGAGTCTAGTTGTGGGCAGCGAATGTGTCTCTTTATTGTTCTACTGTACTCTCCCAAGCACTTAGTACAGTGCTCTGCACACAGTAAGTGCTCAGTAAATATGACTGACTGACTGACTGACTGATAGGAGTAGAATCAAGCTGGCATTGGGGAGGGGAAGTTGTATTCTTCCTGTAACACTAGGCCATAGAGGCAGGTTTCTATTATCACCTTCTTTTCAGCAAGCTCTCGCCAGAGCCAACTCAAAAAAGAAACAGCATTGTCCAGTGGAAAGAGTCCAGGCCTAGGAGTCAGAGGACCTGGGTGCTAATCCCAGCTCTGCCACTTGTCTGCTGTGTGTGACCTTGGGCTAGTCACTTCACTTCTCTGTGCCTCAGCTACCTCATCTGTAAAATGGAGATTAAGACTGTTTGCCCCACGTGGACATGGATTGTGTCTCTAGACTGTAAGATCGGGTTTTTTGGTTTGTTTTTTGGTATTTGCTAAGCAGTTACTATGTGTCATTGCACTGTTTTATGTTCTGGGGTAGGTTCACGGTAATTAGGTCGGGTACAGTCCCTGTCCCACATGGGACTCACAGTCTAGACAGGAGGGCGAACAGGCATTTAATCCCCGTTTTTCAGTGGAGGAAACAGGCACAGAGAAGTGAAGTGACTTGCCTAAGGTCACAAAAAAAGCAGTTGACTTACCTAAGTCCACAAGGCAAGCAATTGGCAGAGCTGGGATTAGAATTCAGGTCCTCTAACTCTCAGGCACATGCTCTTTCCATTGGGCCAGATTGTTAATCATTGTGGGAAGGGAACTTGTCTATCAACTCTGTTCTACTATATTTTCCCAAGTGTTTAGTACAGTGCTCTGCCCACAGTAAACACTCAATGAATACCATTGATGATAATAATAACAATAATAATAATAATGACATTTTATTAAGCACTTACTATGTGCAAAGCACTGTTCTAAGTGCTGGGGAGGTTACAAGGTGATCAGGTTGTCCCATGGGGGGCTCAAAGTCTTAATCCCCATTTTACAGATGAGGGAACTGAGGCACAGAGAAGTGAAGTGACTTGCCCAAAGTCACACAGCTGACAATTGGCAGAGCTGGAATTTGAACCCATGACCTCTGACTCCAAAGCCCGGGCTCTTTCCACTGAGCCACACTGCTTCTCTGATGATGATGATGCCAACTTGTTGCCGACTATGTTGCCAACTTGTACTTCCCAAGCGCTTAGTACAGTGCTCTGCACACAGTAAGCGCTCAATAAATACGATTGAATGAATGAATGAATGAATAACTTCTAATGTTGGCTCTGCCACTTGTCTGCTGTGTTACCTTGGGCAAGTCACTTCACTTCTCTGGGCCTCAGTTTCCTCATCTGTAAAACAGGGATTGAGACTGTGAATGGGACAGGGACTGTGTCCAACCTAAGTTGCCTGTATCCACCCCAGAGCTTAGTACGATGCCTGGCACACAGTAAATGCTTAACAAATGCTACAATTATTATTATTAATAATATTATTATTCACTGATTTTACTGTCTAGAGAGAGTAGCCATTGGCTGCCCTGGTGCCCAGAGGGAGCATTCTAGGAAAGCAGCAGCACTGCCTCCATCTCTTTGATCACTGAGGGCACCCCTCTCCCCAGGGCCTGGGGAGTTGCCTTAGTGCCCCTTTACCCCACTCTCTAATTCCCTTCCAGTTTCTCCAGTGTGGAGCATTACACTAACAGGACTGACTATTTACTGTCTGCTGCAGTCGGCGGGGCCTAGCCCAGAAGACGGGCAAAGGCATTTTTCCTGTCCTCAGTGAGCTTCCTTTCCAAAGTGGAACTCCCCTCTCCCCTGTTCTATGTCACCCTTCTCCCCATGACCTCTTACCACTGTGAACTATGGGTCAGCAGGAAGAGTGGGAACAATCCATCCCATTGATTCATTCATTCATTCAATCATATTTATTGAGCACTTACTGTGTGCAGAGCACTGTACTAAGCACTTGAGAAGTACAAGTTGGCAACATATAGAGATGGTCCCTACCCAACAGCGGGCTCACAGTCTAGAAGGGGGAGACAGACAACAAAACAAAACATATTAACAAAATAAAATAAATAGAATAAATATGTACAAGTAAAATAGAGTAATAAATATGTACAAACATATATACATATATACAGGTATACATATATGTATGTCCCACCTGGAACTCACCATCCCAATTCACCGATGAGGCAACTGAGGCCCAGAGAAGTGAAATGACTTGTCTAAGATTACACGAAAGGCAAGCAATGGAGCTGGGATTAGAACTCAGGTCCTTCTGATTCCCACGCCTGGGCTCTATCCACTAGGCTGCAGCACATGTAGAGAAGCTCAAGGAACAGAGATTGCAATTTTCCCAACGGAATCTCAAGATAATCCCTATTTACTGACAATGCAGATCTCCTAGCTGATAGGCTCGTCTCCACCCCGGCGCTTAGTACAATGTCCGGCACATAGTAAGCGCTCAACCAATACCATAATCATTATAATTATTACTAGCGCCATCTTACTTTATTGTATCTGGATTGATCCCTTCCTGTTCCCAGAGCCCTGAGAGCTGATGGAGAAGTTACCATTGAAATTCCTACTACAGCATGTGAAGGTCAGGAAAATGTCATCACCTCCCTGGAGCACGTGCAGTTCGAAGCCACAATTGAATATTCCCGCAGGGGAGACCTGCATGTCACCCTCACCTCAGCATTAGGTATGTTCCAGCAGGTGTTGTCTTCCTCAGAGAGAGTAAGCACTCAGATTGATATTTAATGCAGGGGAGGAGGAAATCCAATGACCTGATTGGGCTCCAATGAGGGACAAGTTCTGGTTCATAGAGAATCAAGTGTTTAAGAAATGCAGTTAGTCCTTTTGGCTTCAGTTTTGCAGAAGCTCAGACTCCCATGGGTTGGTATCCTTGGATCTTGGCTAAGCAGTGAATTTAACTTACTGAAAAGAGACCTACTGGGTCTGATTCTTCAAGGGACAATGCTTCCCCTTGAGAAGAGGGTAGTTTGACGCACCATTTGCTCTCTCAAGCAATTAGACAACCATTTACTGTCCAAGGGCAGGAAGTAATTACATACAATCCATGGACTAAGGGTCCCAATGAGCGAATTCCATTTCCAGAAGAGCCTGGGGTAAGTCTACAGGTTCTTGACTTTCCACTTCATCAGTTAATTTGGGTTTATTTCATTTACACAGGAACCAGTACTGTGCTGTTGGCTGAAAGAGAGAGGGACACATCCCCCAACGGCTTTAAGAACTGGGATTTCATGTCAGTCCACACGTGGGGAGAGAACCCAGTGGGCACTTGGGCATTACGAATTACTGATATGGTGAGTCTCCAAGATAATGGTGGTTTTCATTAAACGCTTATTATGTGCCAAGTACTGTGCTAAGTGCTGGAATAGATACAAGATAATCAGGTCAGACTCTGTCTCTGTCCCACACAGGGCTCACTGTCTAAAGGGGAGGGAGATTAAATTTTGAATCCCCATTTTACAGATTAGAAAACTGGCGCTCGAGAAATTAAGTGACTTGTCCAAAGTCACCCAGAAGGTAAGTGGCAGAGCCAGGATTAGAATCTGGGTTTCCTAGTCTATGTGTGCCAGCATAGCATGTGGGCAGCTGGGTGCAGGGAAGTCCAGTCAAAAGATTTTAGGATTGGAGATATTGATGCATTTGCCAAATCACAGATACACCAGCCCCAAGCCACCTACGGAAAAATTGAGTTTGAGATATCTTTTGCTGAAGTCTACCCTCAGGTCCCTCGGTGGCAGCCAGAGACATACTAATAATAATACCAATAATAATAGTAATAATAATAATTGTAATGGCATTTTTAAGCACTTGCTATATGCTAGGTACTGTTCTAATCGCTGGTGTAGCTACAGATTAATCAGGTTGGATACAATGCCTGTCCCACATTGGGCTCACAGTCTTAATCCCCATTTTACAGATGAGATAACTGAGGCACAGAGAAGTTAAGTGACTTGCCTGAGGTCACACACTAGACAAGTGTAGGTTAAAACCCAGGTCTTTCTGAATCCCAGGCCCAGACTCTATCCACTAGGCTATGCTGCTTCTCCAGCAGAGAAGCACGTGTTAAGCACTTATGTACCAAACGGTGAGGCAAATGAAGATAATCAGCTCTCTGTCCCAGCCCTGTTCTAGGTCACCTAGTTCCCTCCTAACTAAAACCTGATCATTTAGGCCAGTTCCCAGATTGGATCTTCCTTTTCAGACTGTACAAACCATTGGCTAACATGAACTCTTTTCTCTGCCACTGGAGACAGGATGGGAATTCAGCTCAGACAGGGTTAGGAACCATAATCAAATCCCCCAGCCAGGGCAGCAGTGCAGGACTACATTGCTCCCATCACTCCAGGTGATCTCGAAGGAACCGTTCCAAACATAGAAAGCATGACAAGGCCTAGTGGAAAGAACATTAGCCTGGGTGTCCACAGACCTGGGTTTTTAACTCGGCTCTTCCACTTGCCTGCTCTGTGACCTTACGCAAGTCACTTCCGTTCTCTGAGTTTCAGTTTCCTCACCTGAAAAATGAGGATTCAGTACCTGTTCTCCCTCTTACTTAGACTGTGAACCCCATATAGAACAGGGACTGTCCATCTTGATTATCTTGATCTGTCCCACTGCTTGGTACATAGTAGGCACTTAAATACCCCAATTATGATTATTGGGATTAGTATTATTATTGAATGAAGATAATCTAGATTTGCCTGAAAATCCAGAACCCAAGAGACTCAGTTCCACCTGTACTCCTTCCCTCTGCATCACTCTCACCTGTGCTCCCAACCCTGAGGTCGGAGTCAAAGGGGAAAGGTGAGGGACCAAAGCACATGCAGTTCCTTCTACATTATCCCTGAGATGAATTTCAGCCAGATCCTCCGCCTGGTTTATGACTGAGAAACTGACAGAGAAGGGAACGGATGAGTTTGTTGGAAGCATTTAAGATGGGAGGTGGGAGTTTTTGTAATGCATTATTAAAATAGAAAGGATCACAAGCTCTTCCGAGTCAGGCCATCGGGGAAGTGGTTGCGTGAGGGTCTCAGAGGGAGGGCGGCAGCATGCTTTCCCTCCAAACTTGTTGGCAAGAGGCTATGGTCTGGGAGCTGGAACTCTGAAATATCAGTCAGGAGAGTGTGGCTCGATGCCTGCTAATGCCACTGACTTTTTGAATGACATCAGCCATTGCTTAACGCTGTCCTGCATTCACCCTCCTTCCCCTTGTGAGACAAGGAAAACAACCTCTGCTGCCTCGCTTTCCGGAAAGGCTGTGAGCACATCATTCCCAGGGGATGGGGCAGTCAGAGTTCTGGTAGAGAGATGTTCGATAAATAGCAGCCACAGAGAATCAGGTTCATCGGGAATGCTGACTTGGGCCTGGTAGCAGCTCTGACAATTCCTCTAGCTAATCTGGAGGGCAGGCCAGCTTTATTTAAGAACTGGCTTTGCAGGTGGATGTTAATGTTTTTGTCAGCCTACCAAATTTCACTGGTATCAGAATCTTCAGTGAGAAGCAGCATGGCCTAGTGGAAGCATCATAGGCCTGGAAGCCAAAGGACCTCGGTTCTAATACTGGCTATGCCACTTGCCTGCTATTTGACCTTGGGCAAGTCTCTTAACTTCTCTATGCCTCAGTTTCTTCACCTGTGAAATGGGGTTCAAATATCTGTTCTCCCTCTCCCTTTGACTGTGACCCATGTGGGATGGGGACAGTGTCCAATCTGCTTATATTGTATCTACCCCAGTGCTTAGCACATAGTAAGTACCTAACAAATACCACAGCTATTATCATTACTATTATTATGAGGGTCAGAACCACAAGGCATCCGTTGGTAGCAAACCTGAAACAGGTCAGTTCTAGGCTTTGAGGCCACTTTCAGTTTTGATTCAAATGTTGAATTGCCCATGACTGGATTTTAAAGCAAAAAAAAAAAAAATCCTTTCTTGTTTTCTTTCAGCTCTGGGCCACCGGGTACACCCGAATTTTCAGAGATCAACTGAGTTCAGCGGGCTCTTCCTTTGCCTTGCTGCCCTTTCTCCAAAGGGCAATGAGAGCAGGTTTATTAAGAGTAATAATAATGATTGTGGCATTTGTTAAGCAGTTACTATGTGCCAAGCACTGTTCTAAGCATTGGGGTAGATATAAGACAATGAGGTCTCATATGGGGCTCACCATCTAAGTAGGGAGAACAGTTATTGAATCCTCATTTGGTAGATGAGGGAACTGAGATGCAGAGAAGTTAAGGGACTTGCCCAAGGTCACATAGCAGACAAGTGGCAGAGACGGGATTAGAACTCAGGTCCCCTGACTCCCAAGCCTGTGCCCTTTCCACTAGGCAATGCTGCTTCTCAATAAGGAGCTCCAGGAATATCAATGCCATCTGGGGGACATTCTTGACACCTTCTTATGTAATAATAATAATAATGATGATGATGGTATTTGTTAAGGGCTTACTACGTGCCAAGCACCGTACTAAGCACTGGATGGATACACGATAATCAGATTGGACACAGTCCCTGTCCCACGAGGGGCTCACAGTCTCAATCCCCATTTTACAGATAAGGGAACTGAAGCCCAGAGAAGTCGAGTGACTTGCCCAAGATCACACAGCAGACAAACGGCAGAGCGGAATTAGAACTCATGACCTTCTGACTCATGACACCAGGCCCATGCTCTAGCCACTACACCATGCTGCTAGCTATAACCACACCTTCATTTGCTCCTGTACTAAAACTTGTATTTTCCCCACAGTCTGGAAGAATGCAGAACCAAGGCCGAATTGTAAACTGGAAGCTGATTTTGCATGGGACGTCATCCCAGCCCGAGCACATGAAGAATCCTCGCGTGTACACTTCCTACAATACGGTGCAGAATGACCGCAGAGGGGTGGAGAGGATGACTGATTTGGCTGAGGTACCTTTTTCTCACAGTTCTGAATCCGTTTAGGGACAAAACCAAGGGCTGTTTTCAGAAACATTCCTGCCGATAAAGGAAGGATTTCAGCAGAAGGGATTTCAGCCTCGTTTTCAAAGAGCAGAGGATCTACCCGGGTGGTTTCTGTCGTAGATTATAGCAGTTGGCTAGTTCTGGTTATTTGGGATCTGGTCCTCTCCTGACTGACCAATAGTCCATCCAAGCAGCAACAGTAGCTCTGGGCTGCTTCTTTCACATGGCTTCCAGTCTTCCTGGGCCCTGGAGACGACTGTCTGACCTCCTGAGTTGGCGGGTGTTGGCGGGACAGAATGGAGGGTTGGAAACTCCCAGAATGCCATCTATCAACCAGGCCAACACGTTGATAACATCAGAGTATTAGGGAATGATTTACGTTATCCCAAAAACAGGCCCACCAGGTACTCCCCACAGTGGGCAATGGAGTGAGTTTTGCACCATGCAACATGGAGTCAAAAAGAAAGATTTCCAGAAAAAAATTTGTGCACATAGACAGATTCACCTTCAGGGTGTCATTTAGCAAACTAAAGCAAGGTTGGCGAGCCAAAAGCTGTAATGCTATTTCTCTTTGTAGTCTGCAACACTCTTGAGAGCCAGTTGAGTGTTAATCCCTTTCCCTAATACAGGCCCAGAAGGGCTAAGTGATAAAACTGAAACCTCCCAACAAGATGGAGCAGGGATTCAAACTCAGAGCTCTGGGCTCCGGTTCCCACTGTTAGGTCCCTGAGTCAGGTCTGGTTGCAGTGGATTTTTTATTGTCATTATTATTATCATTATTAACATCATTATTATTATTACTCTTGTTTAGCTCTTACTACATGCCAAGCACTGTACTAAGCACCGAGATAGACACAAGATGATAGGGATGGCTGTCCCACATGGGGCTCTCAGCGTAACTGGGAGGGAGTAGGATTTAATCCCTAGGATGTCATCAGGTCCCCGACCATGGTGGAGGACTGTTTGCTGTGAGTAAGAGGCATTTTGAGTATCTTGGCTCGTATGATACCGGAATGGAAGTCTGGGGAGGAGAAAATCTTGAATTCTCTTTTGGGGTAAGTGACCCAATTTACAACTAACAATTACAGATGCATCTCTTAAACTGTAAGCCCCACGTGGGACAGGGGAATCTGCTCGTTCTGCTTATATTGTATCTATCCCAGCATTTAGAAGAATGGTTGGCACATAGTATATGCTTAACAGATACCACGATTAGTATTATTATCATTACTACTGAACTTTCACCTGAGCCGCCCTCTAGCTTTCTCCAGGGTAGGAAGAAGGGTTTGCCATAAAAGGAGAGGAATGTAATTTCCACAGTGGTTTTAGAAGTCGAGTCGTGGGGAGATAGAACTTGGAAGCCACCAGGCTGCTGGCTTGCCAGTTCTCTCACTGATTATGGAGTGTCGCCTAGGGAAAAGTGCCTGGGCCTGAGAGCCAGAGGACCTGGATTCTAATACCGGCTCTGCCAATTCCTTGCTGTGTGACCTTGGGCGAGTCACTTCACTTCTCTGTTCCTCAGTTTTCTCAACTGTAAAATGGGGATGAAATACTTGTTCTCCCTCCAACTTCAGATTGCGAACCCCATGAGAGACAGGGATTGGGTCCAACCTGAGAGCGCTTGCTCTGTGCAGAGCACTGGACTGAGTGCTTGAATCTCTTCCAGATCCTAACCTAGGAATAGCTAGGCCCCACTGAGAGCTCACCTCCTCCAGGAGGCCTTCCCAGACTGAGCCCCCTCCTTCCTCTCCCCCTCATCCCCCTCTCCATCCCTCCCGCCTTACCTCCTTCCCCTCCCCACAGCACCTATATATATGTATATATGTTTGTACATATTTATTACTCTATTTATTTATTTATTTTACTTGTACATATCTATTCTATTTATTTTATTTTGTTAATATGTTTTGTTTTGTTCTCTGTCTCCCCCTTCTAGACTGTGAGCCCACTGTTGGGTAGGGACTGTCTCTATATGTTGCCAAGTTGTACTTCCCAAGCGCTTAGTACAGTGCTCTGCACACAGTAGGCGCTCAATAAATATGATTGATTGATTGATTGATTTTACATATGAGGAAACTGAAATGCAGAAAAGTTAAGTGACTTGTCCAAGGTCATCCAACAGACAGGTGGCAGAAACAGAATTAGAACCCAAATCCTCTGATTTCCAGGCTCCTGCTCTTTCCACTCGGTGATGCTACTTTCCCACTTTCCCTATTATATTATCCAAAGTGCTTAGAACAGTGCTCGGTACCCAGTAAGCGCTCGATAAATATCACTGATCGATTGATTTCCAGCTTCTCCCTGGGGACACCCGGGATGGTCCAGCAGCACCAACCCCCTTAATTTGTCACTGCTAATTAGGCCCACCTCTCCGGTGGTGTTCTGTGTTTTAGGAGCAGACCACGCCAGATACCCTGAGCGAGACTCCTCCGGTTTCAGAAGGTCCCAGAGTGGGTAATAGCAGCAGAGCAGATAAACCAACTGAGCAAATGTCTTTAGATGCCATGCTTCAGCTTCTGCAGAATGCATTCAACAGACAGATGGTTCCCAACCGAGCACCAAAGAAGACTCCGAAGGAAGAGCTACGCATTCCAAATGAACTCTTCTATCAAGCTCTGGAGAGATTAAACAAACTTTCCCCCATCAAAGACTCCGAGGACAGTCTCTACAGTGACTACGTTGATCTGTTTTACAAGACCAAACCATATAAACATAGAGATGATCTACTGCTGCAGGCCCTCCTCAACATCCTCAATGGACGAAACTGAAATTAGGAATGCGGTCCTGAGTTGGAAATATTCATGCTTCCTATGTAGCCCTCCCCCGTCCCCTGCCCTCAGCCCTCAAAGGAGGGCTTTCATATTTGGTTCCTAGGATCATTCACTCACTCATCTGTGTCGCCTCTTGGAGACACAACCAGTCAGCAGAGAGAGGGTGAGAGCAGGCAGGAATCTAGCAGATGTGGGGAAACTGTTAGCTGGTGAGAGTCAAAAGCGGGTCTGTTCAAACCATTCCCTCCCTGTCACAACAGTGGATCACTCCTATTGGGATTTCCAGGCCTCCAGTGCCTCTCAGACCCCATCAAAACTCCAGGCCCAGCCTTCTCCCTTAAACAATTCTAATCCATCTCAAGGGAAACCTAATTATCAACTGTGGCTGTAAAACCAGGAGATCTGTGTCAAGACCTACCCTGACCCCTGGCCTCAGTAATTGGGGCTTTCCACCTCTATAGGTTTCTTTGTATTTCGGATGCCTGCCTTCTCCCTGGTTCTTTACCTTTAAGCATCATAAAACGAATCCTGAATATCTTTTAACAGCATTTGTTAAGCACTAACAATGTCAAGTAATACTCTAAGTGCTGGGGTAGATGCAAGTTAGTCAGGCCAAATACAGTCCCTGTCCCACATGGGGTTTACAGTCTAAGTAGGAGGGAGAACAGGTATTGAATCCCCATTTAGCCAATGAGAAAACTGAGGAACAGAGAAGTGACTTGTCCAAGGTCAAACAGCGGGCAAATAGTGGAGGTGGGGTTGAAACCAGGCCCTCTGGCTCCCAGTCCTGTGCTTTATCCACTAGCCCACCAGGCTTCCCTGAAATCACTGTTCTCAGACAAAGGGATTTCTGATGTCTGAGTGTCTAATGGAGAAATTCTGCTAGAGATAGAGGCTCTGCAGTTAGAAATAATCCCTAGTCTTCCCTTTCCCAGCATCCCATTTTTTCCTACACGTTCGGTCCCAATATATCCCCTGGCCCAAGACACAGTCTGGGATTTTTGCCTCTGCTCTACATATTCAATCTGGAGGCTTGAAATTTAAATGACCCACTGAGATTTATTGAAATTTGTCTGGAGCAAATAAACTTTGAAATCCAACTCAGATCTGAAGCCAAGCAAAACAACCAATATTTTACAAAGGAGGCTGTTTACTTGTGCTTAGAATATTGAAGCTTCTAACCTCATCTGAAGAATGAATGTATATCTTATTAAATGAACCCTGTGTCTGGGGTAGTACAAAGCAGTGAGCATTTTCTGCTAGTTTTGAGACAGTAGTAAAATTGGGACCATAATAATAATAATAATAATGATGATGATTTTTATTAAGCACTTTCTATGTGCCAAGCACTATACTACGTGCTGGAGTAGATAACCAGATATATATCAGACCAGGCCCAGTCTCTGTTTCATATGGGCTCACAGTCTAAGAGGGAGGGAGGACAGGTATTTAGTGCCCATTTCAAAGATTAGGAAACTGAGGCAGAGCAGGGAGATGGCAGACCCAGGACTAGAATCTGGGTTTCCTGTTGCCCAATCCTGTGCTCTTCCACTAGGCTATGCTCCTTCAGGTTTATCCTGAATTCTATTTGGTTTTGGAAGAGGTAAGGAAGAAGTGTGGAAAAAGGAACTCATGCCAAATAAGGAAAAGAAGAAGAAATTTGAATGACAAGAAACCCAAGTGGAAAGGTTGGATTCTTCTTTTTCTTGAAATTTTCCAGAGTGAATGTTCTTTGGTTCTAAGAGATCCTCACATTTCCTCTGGCCGCCAGGATCCTTGACTTCACCAAATCTTGCTTTCTTATAAAAATAATTCTGAGCTCTAAGTGAGCCTGTGCAAAGCATAAGTATCACAAAGGGAAAAATAAAATCCATTCACGTCTTCCTTGACTGGATAAAGGAGCAGCATGTTCTAGTGGATAGAGCACGGGCCTGTAAGTCAGAAGGTCATGGGTTCTAATCCCGACTCCACCCCGTGTTTGCTGTGTGGCCTTGAGCAAAACACTTCACTTCTCTGTGTCTCAGTTACTTCTTCTGTAAAATGGGAGTGAAGACTATGAGCCCTTAGTGGGAAAGGACTGTGTCTAACCTGATTTGCTTGTAACCACCCCAGCATTCAGTACAGTGCCTGGCATATAGAAAGCACTTAAAAAATACCATAATTATTATTAATATTCCTCTAAGAAAACTGTCAACAGGGTAATTCAAACACCCAAACTGGCTTTAAACTCTGGTTTAATTATCCAGGTAATTCAGGAAGATTTTTTTTCGTTTGAAATATGGAAATAATCCAATTTATTGAGGGTGGGGGAGGACTGCATTATCCAGATAATCTGTATGCATAGACCTAACTTTGAAGTTCCAACTAATTACAACATATTTCCCTCCCCACTGCTCTTCACAGTTGCCCCTGTAGTCTAGTGGGCAATAATACAAATCTAAGCCAGCCCTGCCCTGGTGCCATTTTGGTGATAGATATGCCCCTTCCTCTCCTGAGCCTATTTTTAGCAGAGCAGTCTGTGACTCCTGGGTGACCAAGAGCCTTTGAAGCTGCTCTCCTCCAAGAACCCCAGTTACAACATGTTCTAGGTCACCCCTGGATGATCCCTTCCTTTTTCACGTGAAGTAACGTGTTTCTGTTTTGACAGTTGCATCAAGTGCGACCCGGAAGATGAAGCATTTTGCTTCCCCTCCAGGAACTAGCATTGGGTTAAATCCTGACTCCCATGCTAACTCCCAAAAGCTTGTCGATGAGAAGCTTTGATACCCTAGTCCATTTCACTTCTGAATGTTTCCAACCCAGTGTGCAGTGTACAGCTGTAGAGCATTTGTATTGTTCGTCTCTCTTGGTGCCCATGTGGATTTTGTGAAAATGTTACAGAGGAAAAAAAAAATATAGAGCGTGTTTTGTCTCAGAATTTTAAACTATATTTTCTTTACAGGTATTTATAATGTAACGACTTTTATCAAAGAGACAGAATTTTAAAAGACGTAATAAATTCTATTAAAGAATCAACTTTTTTCTTGAGAAAGAGAAAGTTTCATCCAATAAAATATTTTTAAAAGCATGTTCCTCCTGCAAATATGACAAAAAACATGTACGTGATGTGTTGTGAAAATTACGTTTGTCTAATAGCATAATACAGTGTGTTAGCAGAGTCCAGAGTGTGTGGTGTTAACATTTTTACAGACGACAAAAAGAACAAAGTAAGGCAGCGAACAAACGACCCAGGAAATGTACGGTACAATTGTCCCGCAGAAGAATAAATGACTCATAAGAAGAAAACAAACAATCCAAGTCAGTCCTTAGGTTCAGTCCTGGACAGCAGCACCAAAGGATAATCGGAGCTACTCCGGGACAGTTACTCACCTTGGGATTAGGGATCCTGGGAAAGTCTACATGAAGGACCCGAATAAGAAGGCCTGGAGTCGAAATCCGGGATATTGGGACACAGTTCCAAGTATGAATGTGCTTCCCTTCCTTCCCAGTTGTCATGAAAGCAGGGAGTGGAGGTGGGGAAAAGCAAAAGAATTAAGTCCTCTAGCCTGCTGGGACTCCCCTAGCCTTTTGGTACCCGGGTCATAGGTTCTAATCCCTGTTCTGCTTCTTGTCTGCTGGGTGACCTTGGGGAAGTCGCTTAACTTCTCTGGGCTTCAGTTACTTCATCTGGAAAATGGGATTAGGATTGTGAACCCCATGTGGGACGGGGACTGTGTCCAACCCAATTTGCTTTTATCTACCCCAGTGCTTAGTACAGTGCCTGACACACAGTAAATGCTTAACAAATACTATCATTATTATTATTATCTGTTTTACCAGTCTCAGAATGGAGTGGGAGCCTAAATCATGCCTGGACTGAGCATGCTTCAGCCTGGATGGGAAGTTCAGCAGTTAAAGGGAACGTGGGTAGTTGAGGGTTTGATGCCAGAAAGGTTGACCAGTTTAACCAGGATGGTCCTAATTCTAATACGCATACACACACACTCACACACACACACACACACACACACACACACACACACACACACACACTTGTGTGCATATAAGTACTAGAATTTGGACCATTCTGGGTAAACGAATATATGTATTAGACAGTCTGCCTATGCATATACACATATATGTTTGTGTGTGTAAATATATATATATATATATATATATATACATACATTAAGATATTGTATCCTTAATTTTTTAAATGGTATCTGTTGAGCACTTACTGTGTGCAGAACTAAGTTCTTGGGAGGGTACAATATAACCGAGTTGTTAGACACGTTCCCTGCCCACAGCAAGCTTACAGTCCAGATGGGGAGACACACAATGATATAAATGTTTCCCAGGATAGTTTTCAATATCTGAGACTGTCCCTTCTAAAACAGGATGTGTGGTCAGCATTTGAATACGATACTATTTTAGGGA
This sequence comes from Tachyglossus aculeatus, assembly GCF_015852505.1. Taxonomy (NCBI): domain Eukaryota; kingdom Metazoa; phylum Chordata; class Mammalia; order Monotremata; family Tachyglossidae; genus Tachyglossus; species Tachyglossus aculeatus. Next base: position 28,544,689 of record NC_052088.1, on the reverse strand, counting down.
CTCCTCAAGTCCTTGAGACACTCACAGTCACCCAGCAAATGAATGGCAGAATCAGCGATTAAATTCAGAGCCACTGTCTTCCTGTCCAGAACCCAGACTCTCTGAGCTCCACTTGCTTCCAGCATCCAACAGCTCAGGAAGCAGTTTCCATCAGAGACAACACCCCTAAATGCTTCCTCTTCTCTCAGCTCTTTGAAACTGACAGCAGACCCCTCTACGTAAGGGCTCCAGGACAACCTCACTAGAGTTGGTGCAACTGTCAGCTGTATCACGAGAGCCGGGACACCTGTGAAATGAGTTATTTTCTTCAGTTCCCACATAATAATGATTGCATTATTTGAAAAGTGCTTATTATGTGCCAGGCACTGTACTGACCATTAAGGTGGATACAAGATAATCAAGTCAGTCACAGTCCCTGGTCCATATGGAGCACTTGATTAGTTTGCCCCATCTTACCCCATCTTAATGATCTCCTACTACAGCCCTGCCCACACACTTGACTCCTCTAGCATCAGTTTACTAATTGAACCCCGATCCCATCTATCTCGCTGTTGACCCCTTCCCCACAACCTCCCTCTGTACACTTATGTACAGATCTTTAAATTATATATTATAAATTACTTATTTATCCATATTAATATCTGTCTTTCATTTCAGTCTATGAGCCCATCATGGCCAGGCAGCGTGTCCGCTAATTCTGCTGGATGGTGCTCTCCCAAGCGCTTAGTACAGTGCTCTGAGCATAGTAAGTGCTAAATAAATACCACTGATCGATTAATCGATTGGGGCTCAGAGTCTAGTGGTGAAGAGGAGCAAGTTTCTAATCCCTATTTTACAGATGGAAAAGTGAGGTTAAAATCACATCTCCTCTAAGCTTGCTTTGGGCACGTGCCTACCGACTCTGTTACATTGTACTCTCCCAAGTGCTTAGTACAGTGCTCTGCACACAATAAATGCTTAATAAAAATGATTGATTGAAGCCTTCCCGAATTAAATTATCTCCCTCTCACCCTATATACACCTCAACAGCCAACTTCAGGACTTCAGCATCACTGAAGTATTTAGGTAGTCATTCCTCTCTCTCTGCCCAGCCAATGCTTCCCCCTAGCTGTAATTTGTCTTAGGGTCCATCTGCCCTGCTGAATTGTAAGATCCTCAAGGGCAGAGATTATGTCTATCATTTCTACTGAACTCTCTATACCTCAGTTTCCTCATCTGCAAGATGGGGGTTCAATTGTTGCTTTCCAACCCCTAAGGCTGCAAGCTCCATGTGGGACATGAACTGTGTCCAACCTGATTATCTTGCATCTATCCCAGTGCTTAGCCTATGGTAGCCTATGGTAAGTGCTTAACAAATACCACAATTATTATTACTGAGTCCAGATCAAAAGCTGATTAAGATTCCTAAGAGAGCAAGAGCAACGTAGTACAGCAGTTATGGGAATATGAAGTCACCAGGAAAGTTACAGGGAAACACTGGGAAGCAGCATGGCCTAGTGGACAGATCATGGGGCTGGGAGTCGGAAGGACTTAGGTTCTAATCCCAGCTCCTCCACTTGTCTGCTTTTGGACTTTGGGAAAATCACTTCAGTTCTCTGTGTCTCAGTTATCTAATCTGTAAAATGGGGATTAAGAGTCCAAGCCCCATGAGGGATAGGGACTGTGTCCAATCTGATTAATCTGTGTCTAGCCCAGAAGAAGAAAAAGAAAGAAGAAAGAAGAATCTTTGGAGGTTTTGACTAAACTCTTGTTGTGTGCCATTCCACTGTGCAAGGCAATACAATGACATTAGACAAAATTTCTGTCCCTTGTGGAGATTACAGTCTAAAAGCGAAAGAGAAGAGGAGTATAATCTCATTTTATAGATGAGGAAACTGAGGCCAGAGAAACCAAGTGACTTATCCAAGTTCACACTGCAAGCAAGTGGCAGAGCTGAGAGTTGAACCCAGGTCTCCTGATTCTCAGTCCTGTGGTCTTCCCAGTAAAGCATGCTGCTTCTTAATTATGACACCTATTAAATATTTACTCCTGTGCTAAAGTCTAGGGTAGATACAAACAAGATGGTCAGATTGGACAAAGGTCCTGTTCCATGTATTATTATTATTAATAATAGTAATAATAATAACTGTGGTATTTGCTAAGCATTTACTATGTGCCAGGCACTGTACTAAGTACTGGGGTGAATATAAGCAAATTGTATTCACTTGCAATGCAAGGGATTCTGACTAAAGTCCCTGTCCCGCATGGGGCTCACAGTCTTAATCCCCATTTTACAGATGAGGGAACTGAGGCCCAGATAAGTTAAATGACTTGCCCAAGGCCACACAGTCAACAAGTGGCAGAGCAGGATTAGAACCCATGACCTTTTGACTCCTGGGCCCATGTTCTATCCACTACACCAGAATTCACCTGGAATTATTTACAGGGGTCGTGGGGGCTCCCTGCTTCACCTGCTCCCATGCTCCATGTGGGAGGGGCCAGAGTCTAAATTCAAAGAAGGGAGGGAGCACTTCTGGAAATGCGACCTAATGCCAGAAGTCCCGGAATAACCCAGGCCTTAGGGCAGGGACTTGAGACAAAATTCCAAACATGGTCCTTCATTCATTCATTCAATTGTATTTTTTGAGCGCTTACTGTGTGCAGAGCACTGTACTAAGCACTTGGGAAGTACAAGTTGGCAACATATAGAGATGGTCCCTACCCAACAGTGGGCTCACAGTCTAGAAGGGGGAGACGGACAACAAAACAAAACATATTAACAAAATAAAATAGAATAAATATGGACAAGTAAAATACATAAATAAATAAATAGAGTAATTAATATGTACAAACATATATACATATATACAGGTGCTGTGGGTAGGGGAAGGAGGTAAGGCGGGGGGATGGGGAGGGGGAAAAGGGGGAGAAGAAGGAGGGGGCTCAGTCTGGGAAGGCCTCCTGGAGGAGGTGAGCTCTCAGTAGGGCCTTGAAAGGAGGAAGAGAGCTAGCTTGGCGGATGTGCAAAGGGAACTTCCTTCAGTTTGTTCTTTTTCTCACTCCTTGGCAAACTTCTGATACTGTTGTCCTAACTGTGTTTCTTCCAACAGTCTTTAAAAGTCCCATTTTCCTCCAACTTAAGCACTCACAAACAAAACATTTGCTCACTTTCTATTACAATGCAGAGTCAATCACCAATCAAGTGAGTTTACTCCCCAGTATCAACTGCCTGTTTAAAGATGATTTTCTTTTGTTTTGTTTTGTTGACACCCACACAACCTTTCTTCTTATTTCATGCTCCATTCCTATGAAAAATAAGAGAACTTGCATGATGTGCAGTTCAGTATTATGCTTTATAGGGATTATCTGATTTCTCTCTGGCTGGCTGGCTGTCTGCCTCTCTTATGTCCTTGACCATGCCATGTGTAGAATAGTTTCTCTTAACTGTGGCCTAGTGGATAGACCGCAAGGAGCACGGGCCTGTAGTCAGAAGATCATGGGTTCTAATCCCATCTCCACCACTTGTCTGCTGTGTGACCTTGGGCAAGTCACTTAACTTCTCTCTGTGTCTCAGTCCCCTCTTCTGTAAAATGGGGATTGAAACTGTGAGCCCTAAGACAGAGACTGTGTCCAACTCAAATATCTTGTATCTACCCCAGTGCTTAGAACAGTGCCTGGCATATAGTTAGCGCTTAACAAATACCATAATGATTATTAATTAAATGACTTTCTATTCCTTCAAACTACTAGATAGAAGAGGAACCTCAACACTAGAGTTCCCAAACCCCATTGTCTGCTCATTAGAATGCATCTGTGTGTTTAGAAGGTTAAAGTAAACACAGTATTGGAGAAATGGTAATGGTCCAACCAACAGATGTTTGCCTCCAACTAATAGGAGTGAGAAAGAGAGAGCCAGAGAGATGCATGATTTAATTTCGGACAAATTGAGATAAATTAACTGGGAGAATCAACAGTTAAATACAGACTTGGCCAATACATATTTTATTATTATCATTATTATTAATAGTAGTAGTAATAATGGTAATAATAATAATGGTAAGTGCTTACTATGTGCTAAGTACTATATTCAGCACTGGAATAGTACATGCATGGAAGTGGGAGAATCTAGAAGCAGGAAGACCAGAGAGGAAGCTGATATAATAGCCTAACCATGATAAGATGAGTGCTTAAACTATGGAGGGTGCTGTTTGAGTAGAGGAAGGGGTGAACCAACAGAACTTCTGGGTGAAGAATAAAAAGGATATAGCAAGTGAGAAGCAGTATGGCCTAGTGGAAAGAGCACAGGCCTGGGTTCAGAAGTCCTGGATTCTTATCCCAGATCTGCCAGTTGCCTTCTGTGTGACCTCGGGCAAGTCACTTAACTTCTCTATGCCTCGGTTACCTCATTTTCAAAATGGGGATTATGACTGTGAGCCTTACGAGGCACAGGCATATAGCACAGGGCCTGGCATATAGTAAATGCTTAACAAATACCACACACACCCCAAAAAAAATGATTGTGCCTGAAAGCTGGAAGACTGAGAAGAGTTGAGGATATTTTAAGGCATTCAATCAGCTCTCCCCTCCTACTACAACCTAGACTGCACATTTTGCTCCTCTATCATCAACCTACCTAACGATACCTCAATCTCATCTACTGCCTTTCCAATTCTTTACCCACGCTTTCCCTCTGGCCTGGAGCTCCCTCAACCTTCATATACATCAGATTATTACTCTCTCCACCTTCAAAGCCTTACCAAAATCACATCTCCTCCAAAAACCTTTCCCTATATCCTCATTTTTCTTCAAACCAAACAAAATACCTACAGTTAGGGGTGAGAGAGGAAAGCGGGACTAAGGAATAATGCAGAGGAACTAGAGAGTTCCTGATGGTATTGATGATGGTATTGACATCTGATGATATTGACACCTATCTACTTGTTTTGTTTTGTTGTCTGTCTCCCCCTTCTAGACTGTGAGCCCCTTGTTGGGTACGGACCATCTCTATATGTTTCCGATTTGTACTTCCCAAGTGCTCTGCACACAGTAAGTGCTCAATAAATACGATTGAATGAATGAATGGAGATGCAATTAAATACGTAAAATACTAGCTGGGGAGAACTGAGCTATGATATGACATTTGAAACTCTTCCATAACTGATTTCAAAGATTCTGCAATTTGCGGTGGAAAGATCTTGCCTTGAAAGATCAAAGTATGACCTTCAATAATAATATTAATAATAATAATAATAATGATGGCATTTGTTCATTCATTCATTCAATGGCATTTATTGAGCACTTACTGTGTGCAGAGCACTGTACTAAGCACTTGGGAAGTAAAAGTCAGCAACATATAGAGACAGTCCCTACCAAACAATGGGCTCACAGTCTAGAAGGGGGAGACAGATAAAACATGCAGATGGGTGTCAAACTCGTCAGAAGAAATAGAATTAAAGCTAGATTGATATTCTACAAGGGTCTTACTTGGGTGTGTGGTGCAATGCAGCCCACCAGCTGTAGTTTGTGTAGTTGACGAGGAGCAGGATCTGACACCAGAGCAACACCAGCGAGGGATGCGAGGGGATGAGGGACCGCACCAGCCGGTGCAGGCCGCCCTGGCTGTAAAAACACCCATCCGCCCCGACGCTGATGAATAGTCTGGTGGCAGCCACCGTGATCCTCCTGAACATGCCTGATTTGAAGATGTGAAGCGCTTACCATGTGTAAAGCACTGTTCTAAGCACTGGGGGTGGATACAAGGTGATCAGCTTGTCCCATGGGGGGCTCACAGTCTTCATCCCCATTTTACAGATGAGGGAACTGAGGCTCAGAGAAGTTAAGTGACTTGCCTAAGGTCACACAGCAGACGTGTGTCGGAGTCGGTATTTGAACTCATGACCTCTGACTCCAAAGCCCGGGCTCTTTCCACTGAGCCAAGCTGCTTCTCTGATCTTCAATATGATCTCATGGCTGTTTTTGCTTACTCTTAGACTGTTTATGAGTCTAAAACAGAATAACATATTTGTGGCCAAATCCTGATGAAGTAGGAATAAGAAGGTGAAAGGGCTGATACGTGACCTGCATTAATAGATGGGAATTAGGCCATTTACAAAACTCAAGCAAGGGTCTCAATCATGTGCTGAATGGGGTCAAGGATGGAACGTGGAATATTAAAGCTGGATGGGTTCCTGTCACCTTTCAAGTGCCCTACCTTTAATCACAATATCTAGAATCAATTGATTAATTAGCCTCCTAAGAAGCAGCATGGCCTAGTGGTTAAAGCCCAGGCCTGGGAATCAGACGGACCTGGGTTCTGATTCTGATTCTGCCACTTGTCTGCTGTGTGACCTTGGGCAAGTCACTTAGCTTTTCTGTGCCTCAGTTCCCTCATTTGTAAAATGGGGATTAAGAACTTGAACCCCATGTGGACTAGGGACTGGGCCCAACCTGATTAGCTTGTATCTACCCTGGTGCTTAGTACAGTGCCTGGCACATAGCAAACATTTAACAAATACCATAAAAAAAATTCAGCCATTGACACTCTTGTCTGGGGTAACAATTAATGCCGACCAATTAGAGCTGGTGGATTCTGCTACCTAGAGAGTTGACTAGGAAGATATTTGGTGGACTGTTGGGGTTTTTTGTCATGAAAAATCCTGCAATATCTACAAAAACGTCTGGAGGTAAATCATCCACAGGAAAGTGGAAAATATGGAAAGCCTGAGAAATGTATAAAATATTATTCAGAGACCTAAACTAAATAACTGAAACTGTGATGTACACTATGTATTGGCAAATTTTTTTTTTTTAGTGGTATTTGTTAAATGCTTACTATGTGCCTGGCACTGTACTAAACTCTGAAGTAGATACAAGGTAATCAGGTTGGATACAGTCCCAGTCCCAAATGGGGCTCACAATCTTAATTCCCACTTTACAGATGCAGTAACTGAGACACAGAAAAGTTAAATGACTTGCCCAAAGTCACACAGCAGACAAGTGATGGAGGCACGAGTAGAACACAGGTCCCTCTGACTCCCAAGGCCTGGGCTCTACCATTAGGCCTTGCTGCTTTTCAACAATAATGATGGTATTTGTTAAGCACTTACTATGTGTAAAGCACTGTTCTAAGCGCTGGGGAGGTTACAAGGTGATCAGGTTGTCCCACGGGGGGGGGGGGGGGAGCTCACAGTTTTCATCCCCATTTTACAGATGAGGGAACTAAGGCCCAGTGAAGTGACTTGCCCAAAGTCACACAGCTGACAAGTGGCGGAGTTGGGATTCGAACAGATGACCTCTGACTCCAAAGCCCAGGCTCTTTCCACTGAGCCACACTGCTGCTTTGCCATGTTGCTCAAATCACTCTTTCCTCACCGCTTTAAAGAGAACCATTGGTCCCCTGGTTTGATGCAGAAGTGACATGGCTCACGTTCTATCATCCCCATCAAATACTGGCTAAATTATACATGAATGAATGTAGGTGACAGAAGGGCAGGGAACATATCTACCAACTCTGCTATATTGTAGTCTCTTAAGTCCTCAGTACAGTACTCTGCATACAGTAAGTGCTCAATAAATACTACTGATTGATTGACAACAGATTGAAAGTGCAACAAAGACAGATCTTTGCAACCAGCCTACTCATTCCTCCTAACTTGGAATAATAATGATAATAATAATTATGACATTTATTAAGCACTTACTATGTGCAAAGCACTGTTCTAACCGCTGGAGAGGTTACAAGGTGATCAGGTTGTCCCACGGGGGGCTAGCAGTTTTAATCCCCATTTTACAGATGAGGTAACTGAGGCACAGAGAAGTTAAGTGACTTGCCCAAAGTCACACAGCTGACAGTTGGTGGAGCCGGGATTTGAATCCATGACCTCTGACTCCAAAGCCCAGGCTCTTTCCACTGAGCCACGTTGCTTCTCAATGGTGTTGGGTATGTTCGGGGTGAACGAATTGGGGAGAAACAGAGGTCTCTGGGTTGGCAGTGGAGGACGGAGTGTGTTAAAAGTTCAGCTGTGTTGCCCACACTGAGAGGAATTTCAGTAAGTAAAGCTAAAGCAAATGAGAAGGGAACGCGACCATCTGGAGCCCTGCCCAAGGGAAACCAGAAACAAGGTTTCTGTTTCAGACGGGCAGATCCCAGCTGTCTCAGCAGTTCCAGTTATATTAGAATTTAAGTAGTTTCCAGGACTGTGGGGGGCTGCTTATAATTTGAATGGAAAGTGGAAAAACAAGCATTCTCCTTACCGCATGAGAAACCGCACACTCTGAGGGTTGGAAGAGCTGGAAATGTCAGTCAGTGACCAAGAGGAGCCTTTCTGGATGAGAAGCTGAGTTAGGGCGGGGGTGTGGTGCGGTGCGGTGTGGTGTGTTGTGTGGTGTGGCGTGTGTACGTGTGTATGTTCAAATGCTGCCCCCCTGTGTCAGCGAAGGGTTGTGCTAATGTCCGCAAGAGGTTTTTCAAAGTGCTGACGTCAGGGATGGAAAGAAGGAACCTATGGGTTAATTCTACTTTGCAGGTCATTTCTAAAAAAATCATTTGATCTTCAAAATTGTGGCCCAGTGTGGATGCCCAGTGTGGGTCTGGCATTGGCCTTGTCAGTCACACACACACTCATAGGCGAACTTCACTATCAGTGACATTTTCCTTAAATACAAAACTCAATATGTGATACACAGGCATGCACATACATACATGTATATGTGTATATATATATGCATGCGTATATATTTGTGTGTATAGCTATAGACATGCATTTATCTATCTATCAATCTATATCCCCCTTCTAGACTGTGATCCCACTGTTGGGTAGGGACCATCTCTATATGTTGCCAACTTGTACTTCCCAAGCGCTTAGTACAGTGCTCTACACACAGTAAGCACTCAATAAATATGATTGAATGAAAGAATCTATACAAACATATGATACATGCATATGTATATATATAGAGAGAGAGAGGTAGCATGCCTAGAGGAAAGAGCTTGGTCCTGGGAGTCAGAAGACCCAGCTCTGCCACATGTCTGCTGTGTGACCTTGGGCAAGTTACTTAACTTCTCTGAGCCTAAATTCCCAAATGGAGATTAAATCCTACTCCCTCCTACATACTGTGAGCCCCATGTGAGAGAGTGGCTGTGTCCAGCCTGATTAATTTATGTCTACCCCGGTGTTTAGAATATTGCTTGGCACACAGTAAGCCAATTCCCTTCCTCACCTTGCAGCTGGGCTATAATAATAATAATTGAATTCGTTAAGCAATTGCTATGTGTAAAGAAAGCAGTGTTCTATTCTAAGCACTGAGGCCAACACAGGGTTATGAGTTTGGACACAGTCCTCTTCCACATTGAGCTCACATTCAAGATAGGAGGGAGTTAGGATTTAATCCCCAGTTTTACAGATGAGGAAATTGAGGCTCGGAGAAGTTAAGTGACTTGCCCCGAGGTCACACAGCAGACAAATAGCGGAGGCAGAATAAAACCCAGGTCCTCTGACTCCTAGGCCTGGGTTGCTGTTTTTTCACTAGTCCATGCTGCAGGGTTCCTGATTCCCAGCAGCTGCTTCTCTTTGACGGTGACACAGCATGGCTCAGTGGAAAGAGCCGGGGCTTGGGAGTCAGAGGTCATGGGGTCTAATCCCCCATCTGCCACTTGTCAGCTGCGTGACTTTGGGCAAGTCACGTAACTTCTCTGGGCCTCAGTTACCTCATCTGTAAAATGGGGATTAAGACTGTGAGCCCCACGTGGGACAACCTTATTAATTTGTATCTCACCCAGTGCTTAGAACAGTGCTTGGCACATAGTAAGCACTTAAAAAAAGCCATCATTATTATTATTATTTGACATTATAACCCCCAGGGGAGAGTCTTATCAGGGCCTATGTGTTCCAGCTTGAGGAGGAGGTGGGCTTTGTTGGAGGAGGGGGTGGGATTTGTTGAAGGAGCAGGGGTGGAGTTTGCTAAAGCAGTAGGGGGAAAGGAAAAGTGAAGCACAGAAAGGTTAATTAGCCTGTCCAGGATTACACAGCAAGTCAGTGGCAGAGCCAGGACAGGCTACTTAACTTTTCTGTGCCTCACTTTTCCCTTCTTCAAATGGGAATAATATTCCAAGTCCCACGAGGCCACTCCAGAATATTAGGAGAATAAAATCAATTAACAAATGTGAAAAACAATGGCACTGGGGTATTCTGGAGGTGTGAATTTCTAAAGATGGAATGGGAGCTCAGCTGGGGAGAGGACTGGGTGGGCCCTGGAGATCCTTGGGGCTTGCCAGAATCAGAGTCTCAGAGCTTCAAACAGCCGTTGGCCAGGCGCTGCCGCCACCTTTCCCTTCCTATCCTCCCGCCTCGCTTTGTGGCAGCTTCTCCATGGTCCAGAAAGAGAGAAAACTGCCTGGCATAGATACAAGTGCTGGCAGATGTTTTTCAATTGTATTTACTAAGCATTTACTGTGTGCCAGGCACTGTTCTAAGCGGTGGGGTAAATACAAATTACTCAGGTTGGACACACTCCCTGTTCCACATCGGGCTCACAGTCTTAATCCTCATTTTACGGATGAGATAACTGAGGCCCAGAGACGTGAATTGACTTGCCTAAGGTCACACAGCCAACAAGTGGTGGAGCTGTGATTAGAACCCAGGTCCTTCTGACTTTGAGGCCCGTGTTCTATCTACTAGGCAATGCTGCTCTCATTGTGACATCAATTGTAGTGTGGTATCATGAAAAGCACACAGGCCTACGAGTCAGAAGACCTGAGTTCTATTCCCACCACTCCCACTTGTTTGCTGTGTGACCTTAGGCAAGTCACATCTGTGGGCCTCACTTTCCTCGTCTGGAAAAAGTAGAATAAATCCTACTTAGGCTGAGAGCCCCATGTGGGACAGAGACTGTATTTAATCTGATTATTTTGTATCTACCCAGCCCTTAACACATAGTAAGCACCACTACTACTACTTATAATAATAATAATAATAATTGTGGTCTTTTAGATGGGTGGGATGTGGGCCTGAGAGATTGAAAATTATCTTGGAGGGAGGGTCAGATAAATCCTTTTGGGAACCCCGTCACTCTAGGCTGAACCGAGAGATGCTTCGTCAGGTCTGAGTTGTTGGATGTCATCAATGAGTCAATCAATCAATCAATGCTATTTATTGAGAGCCTATTATGAGCAGAGCACTGTACTAAGTGCCGGGGAAAGTAATGATGGCATTTATTAAGTGCTTACTAGGTGCAAAGCACTGTTCTAAGCACTGGGGAGGTTACAAGGTGATCAGGTTGTCCCACGGGGGGCTCACAGTCAATCCCCATTTTACAGATGAGGTAACTGAGGCCCAAAGAAGTTAAGTGACTTACCCAAAGTCACACAGCTGACAAGCAGCAGAGCCGGGATTAGAACCCATGGCCTCTGACTCCCAAGCCCACACTCTTTCCACTGAGCCACACTGCTTCACTGTACCACACAACAGAGTTGGCAGACACGTTCCCTGCCCACAGTGAGGATCGTTTGGTGGTTAAAATCATTCTTCCACATGTAAAACTGCTAATAAGTGGGGTACTCTCTTAGAGTTCTTTAATTCTCCAAAGGAGGCATCCTGAGGAAATTGGGAGGGACAATTTTTAGCTCCACTTTACCGGTCAAGAAAATGAGGTGTAGTGGTAAAGCCTGGTGCTTGGCATTCTTTTAATCGTATTTATTGAGCACTTAATGTGTGCAGAGCACTGTACCAAGAGCTTGTAGAGTACAACATGACAATAAAGACACATTCCCTGCCCACGACGAGCTTACACTCTCACTGCCCTGACTGCCTCTAGCCAGGCTTATTTTCTGGAGGGAAAAAAATATTCAGTCTGAAGCCGCAAGTGATAACTTTAAACAGCAACTTCAGTCAACTGATGGCCTTTATTGAGTGCCTACTCTGTGCAGAGCATTGTAATAAGCGTTTGAGAGAGTACAATGAAATAGAGTGGGCAGACATGATTCCTGCCTCCAAGGAGCTTACAATCTTGGGGACAAACAGGCATTAAAATAAATTACAAATGGAAATGCATTCATCTTACAGCCACAGCCTCTGTCTGGTGGATTCAAGGTCTTTCATCAGACTCCAGTCCCCTCTAGTCTGCAAGTTCCCTTTAGACCATAAGCTCCTTGTGGGCAGGGAACATGTCTACCAATTCTGTTATACTGTACTCTCCCAAAAGCTTGGCACAGTGCTCTCCACGCCGTAAGTGCTCAATAAATACCATTGGTTGTTTGAATCCATCCACCAGGCCCAGCTGAGAATTGACCCTGAGACAGTGGCAGTATGATATTATGACAGCAGCAGTATGATTAGCAGATCTGGAGATTTGTCACCCTTAATTCTAACCCTGCTAGCCACCACTTTCCTGAGAGCCATCAGAGAGCCACTTTCCTGAGAGCAATCCCCAGAATGCAGAGCAATCGATATTCCGCCTTCTCCAATATTTCCAGGAAGTAGTAGTCAAATGGACAGACCTGAAGCCCAGCCAAGGGACGTTTTGTCACAACTAAAACCCCTAACTGTAAAATGGGGATTGAGACTGTGAGCCCCATGTGGGACATGGGCTGTGTCCAACCTGATTAGCTTGTATCTCCCCCAGGGCTTAGAACAGTGTCTGGCACATAGTCTGGCACATTTTAAAAAAGCACCTGCTTAAGCTTGTTTAGACTGTAAGTTTCTTGTGGGTGGGGAATGTGTCTGTTTATTACTATATTGTACTCTTCCAAGCACTTAGTACAATGCTCTGCGCACAGTAAGTATTCAATAAACACCTTTAACTAACTTGCAATCCCTCTGGAATGAACTCTGAGAAAAAGTGGTTCTCAATACAAATTTCATTACTTATTCATTTATTCATTCAGTCAGTCATATTTTTTGAGTGCTTACTGTGTGCAGAACACTGTACTAAGCTCTTGGGAAAGTACAATACAACAATTAACAGACACATTCCCTACCCACAACAAGCTCACAGTCATTACAGCCATTAAGAAACACACAAATTCCCTAGGCTCTTTTCTAACTGCTAATCAACTTGTCCTGTTCACTCGGAACCGGAGACAGATTTGGAAGCCAATTTCTTTGCTTAACTACATTGGCTCTGAAAATCCTGAGTTGGCCTTTGGTATCATTTGGTAGGGAAGCAGTGTGGCCTAGTGGAAAGAGCTCAGACTGGGAAGTCAGAGGACCTAGGTTCTAATCCCGGCTCTGCCATTTGTCTGCTGTGTGACCTTGAGCAAGTCACTTAACTTCTCTGGGCCTCAGTTACCTCATCTGTGAAATGGGGATTAAGACGGTAAGCCCCGTGACGGATAGGGACTGTGTCTGACCTGATTAACTTGTATCTACCCCAGTGCTTAGAAAAACGCTTGGCATATAGTAAGCTTTTAACAAGTACCATAATTATGTATTATTGTTGTTACCTTCACAGAGCAGCAAGAGAACTGGGAGAATGCATTTGATCTGAGTTGACCAGAGCAGGCACAGTAAAGCTAGTATTCTGCCCAGCAGGAAACAGCAAACAGGGTAGGTAATGCATGCGGCCAACTGGAATACAAGAAGCCTTTGTTATGGTTCCCCAAGGAAGGAGGCAGAATGGGTAGATGTCAATAATGATGATGATGATTATGGCATTTGTTAAGCGCTCACTATGTGTGAAGCACTGTTCTAAGCGCTCGGGGGGGATACAAGGTGATCAGGTTGTCCCACGTGGGGCTCACAGTCTTCATCCCCATTTTACAGATGAGGTAACTGAGGCCCAGAGAAGTTAAGTGACTTGCCCAAAGTCACACAGCTGACAAGTGGCAGAGTTAGGATTAGAACCCATGACTCTGGCTCCCAACCCCAGGCTCTTTCTACTGAGCCATGCTGCTGTAGCCCCACAACTCAGTCTCTGCCCTACCCTTAGCCTGGGAACCAAAAAACATTATCGTACAGTGCTCTGCACACAATAAGTGTTCAGTAAATATGATTGAATAAATTTCCTAATGCTATAATTTGATCCCAAGGCCTTGGCATCCTGAGTCAGCCGATCATTCGCTGCACTCCGTGAATATGACGAAGTGACCCCAGGCACCGAGTCAGAGATCCGGCAGGTCCGAGCCAGGGTGAGAATGCTGACCCAACTGGGCCTGACCTCACTTCCAGGGCATTATGAGAAGTGTGAGGCTGCTCCTGTGATGCCTCACTTCTATCACTTCCATATCCCGTCTCACACCAGGAAATCAGGTAACTCGGGGTCTCTAGACTGTAAACCCATTGTGGGCAGGAATTGTCTCTCTTTATTGCTGTATTGTGCTTTCCAAGTGCTTAATATAGTGCTCTGCACACAGTAAGTGCTCAATAAATGCGATTGAATGAATGAATGAATGAGGACCGAAAAATGTTGTCCAGGTGTCACCATGCCCGTTCCAATCGCTGCAGTGTTTGAGGTCACAGATCTTGTTCTGACCTGCCGGTCCGAAGCGGGAGGTCCCTGACAATGTCAATGCAATTTTAGGCTATTCTTTCAAATAATGATAATAACAACTGTAGTCCTTGTTAAACACTAACTATAGCAGTGGTATTTATTGAGTGCTTACTGTATAACAGAGTTGGTAGACATATTCCCTGCCCAGAAAGAGCCATGTGCCAAGCAGTTTACTAAGCGCTAGGGTAGATACAAGACAATCAGGTTGGGCACAGTCTTTGTCCCTCATAGGACACACAGTGTAGGAGGGAAAACTGGCATTTTATCCCCATTATACAAATGAGGTAACTGAGGCACAGAGAAGTTAAGTGACTCACCCAAGATCACACAGCAGGCAAGGGGCAGAGCCAGGATTAGATCCCTGGTCCTCTGACTCCTAGACCCAAGCATTCTCCACTAGGCCTCTCTACTTCTCATGAATTCCTCTGGATTCTTTAAATCAGATAAATTCACCTCACTTGCTTTTCCTGATCGGTTTCACCTTCTCATTCCCCATGGGGACAGGCTCGCAGGATCCTTCAGAAGCCACTGAAATCCCCAGAAATGCCTTACAGGAGACAACCCAACTTCCCCCTTTCCCTCTTTCCAGCAAATCAAGTTTCTCAGCATTCCTGCAGACTCTCTGCTACTCTGCTCTGAGTTAGACCAGAAAATTATTCACCATTCTGACCCATTACAGTTCCTTAGGAAGCAGGAGTGTCTTTTCTGAAAAAGGCTCGATTTAGGAAGTAACATGTCCTAGTGGAAAGATCCCTGTCCTGGGAGTCAGAAGGACCTGAGTTCTAATTATGGATCCACCGCTTGTCTTCTATGTGACTTTGGATAAGCCCCTTAACTTCTCTATGCCTCAGTTACCTCATCTGTAAAATGGAGATTAAGACTGAGCCCCCTGTGGGACATAGACTGTGTCTAACCTGATTAGCTTGTCAGTCAGCCAATTATATTTATTGAGTGCTTACTATGTGCAGAGCACTGTGCTAAGATCTTGGGAGAGTACATTCTCCGCCAAGAACTATACTGAGCACTGGGGTGGATACAAGCAAATCGGGTTGGACACAGTCCCTGTTCCACGAGGGGCTCACAGTCTCAATCTCCAGTTTTACAGATGAGATCAATGAGACACAGAAAAGTGAAGTGACTTACCCAAGATGGTCACAAAGCAGACAAGTGGCGGAGCCATACAGTGCCTGGCACTTAGTAAGCGCTTAATAAATACCATTAAAAAAAACCCAATAGGAATATGATACTGATTTGATAATTAAATTTGTATCATTCCCTTCTGATCTAGTAGGTGCCTAGTCTAGCTAAATTTATTCATTCATTCATTCATTCAATCCTATTTATTGAGCACTTACTGTGTGCAGAACACTGTACTAAGCGCTTGGGAAGTACAAGTCGGCAACACTTAGAGACGGTCCCTACCCAACAACGGACTCACAGTCTAGAAGGGGGAGACAGACAACACAACAAAACAATGTAGACAGGTGTCAAAATCGTCAGAACAAATAGAATTAGAGCTAGAGGCACATCATTAACAAAATAAATTGTCAATTTAGTCGACACCAGAGGGCACTGTGGTCTTACAAAATAACTGTTTTTAAACCTTGGCAACACCTACGACTGGATTTATTTAGCACTCTCACGGGCTGGTCTTAAATCAGGGGTGAGGGCAGCAGACTGACAAAATGGCATACTACCGCAGTTCTTCGGGATGGTATGGGGAAATGCGATATATTTATCTGACTGGGTGAAAGAGCAATTCGGGATAGAACTTGGAGTGGTTGCCCATCCACCTCTGCATTAAACAGAAACTCCTTACCACTGGCTTTAAACCACTCAGTCACCTTGCCCCCTCCTACCTTATAATAATAATAATAATAATAATGATGGCATTTATTAAGCGCTTACTATGTGCACAGCTCTGTTCTAAGCACTGGGGAGGTTACAAGGTGATCAGGTTGTCCCACGCGGGGCTCATGTCTTAATCCCCATTTTACAGATGAGGTAACTGAGGCTCAGAGAAGTTAAGTGACTTGCCCAAAGTCACACAGCTGACAATTGGCAAGCCGGGATTTGAACCCATGAACTCTGACTCCAAAGCCCGTGCTCTTTCCACTGAGACACGCTGCTTCTAGGTGGCTGCCTTCTTACTACAACCCAGCCCGTACACTTTGCTCCTCTAACGCCAACCACTTACTGTACCTCAATCTCATCTATCTCACCGCTGACTTCTCGCGCACATTTGGCCTCTGTCCTGGAACTCCTTCCCTCTTAATATCCAACAGATAGTCACTCTCTCCACCCTCAAAGCCTTATTAAAAGTACATCTCCTCCAAGAGGCCTTCCCCGACTAACCCCTCATTTCTTCTCCTCCCACTCGACTCTTGGTCGCCCTTGGATTTGCCCTCCTGATTCATCCTTTCCCTCAGCCCCACAACAATTAAGTCCATATCCATAATTTATTTACTTTTAGTATTGTCTGTCTCCCCCATAGACTGTAAGTTCATTTTGGTCAGGAAACATCTACCAACTCTGTTACACTGTTCTTTCACAAGCACTAAGTACACTGCCCTGATTGATTGACTGGAATCCCCTTAAAGGACCATGAGTTACTCTAAGACACAATCGGCCAGTCCTAAAGTAGAGAAGCAGCCTAATGAGCCTGCTTCTAATGGAAAGAGCTCTGGCTTGGGATACCAAGGATATTGGTTTTTTATCCTAGCTCTGCCATTTGTCTGCTGTGTGACCCTGGGCATGTCACTTCACTTCTCCGTGCCTGAGTTACCTCATCTGTAAAATGGGGATTAAGACTGTGCACCTCATGTGGGACAGGGACTATATCCAACATGATTACCTTATATCTATCCCAGTGCTTAGAACCGTGCTTGGCACATAGTAAGCACTTAACAAATACCACAATTTTATTATTATTTTATTAATTTTATCATTTTATTTAAATGATTGAACAATAATTGAATGATTAAAATTAAACATTATTTAATTTACATTATAAATTATAACAATTTTATTTTTTATCACTGTTGTTGTATTACTATTATAATTATTGATTATTATTAAAATATCTGTTTCACTCCCAGGGGAGAAAACTGGACAGGTTTTGCAGAGCGATGAAGGCATTAGGTCTCTCTAGGAAATCTTTTCAGGCACGGGGGCTGTTTTGGTCCCTAACACCAAATGGAGGGAAAGCTTTTTACTTCCCATTAGGACCCCAGGGATTCACTGAACAGCCTGGAAGAACCCGAATTAACAATCTAACCTCCTCCCAACTGCATCCTGTTATTTCCCTTCACAGAGTTGGCAGAGATCTGTGGGCCTAGAAGGATGCCTGGATTATGATGATTTTGACACCTGTCTACATGTTCTGTTTTGTTGTCTGTCTCCCCCTTCTAGACTGTGAGCCCATTGTTGGGTAGGGACCGTCTCTATATGTTGCCGACTTGTATTTCCCAAGCGCTTAGCACAGTGCTCTGCACACAGTAAGCACTCAATAAATGCAATTGAATGAATGAATGAAAATGGATGTGGTGAGCCATCATTCCACTAGAGAAACTCAGGGCTGGAGGGGACCTCAGGAGGTTATTCTGTCCATCCCCCTGCCTTCAGATAGAGCCGTTCCTAGATCATCCTTGTTGGAGGCGAGAGTCTTCCGGAATGGAAGACTTTCAGAGAGGGAGGTGCCAGTTTGAACAATGAATGCTCTGTCAGGGAAACCTAAGTCATTCATACCACAGTTGCTCCTTATTTTGGCTTCAAGGGTGAGAGAAAACAGCTGGCTTAGCCTTCTCGGAACAACCACCAAGAAGAGGAAGTGAACCGTCCATGATGCCAAACTTGGCCTCCTGCTGCTCCCCACCCCCCGACCCCCCCTGCAACCACTGAGTTAAAATGAAGCTAACTGGGATTCCCCATTGATACCCCAATGACCAAGACCATACAGCAGTGTTTTCTGTTTGTTTGGATTTTTTTGTTTTTCTTTTTAATATGATAGATGGGTTAAGTGCTTACTATGTGCCAGGCACTGTACTAAGTGGTGGAATAGACGCAACCTAATCTGGTGGGACACAGTCCATGTCCCCCATGGGGCTCACAGTCTTAATTCCCATTTTACAGATGAGGTAACTGAAGCCCAGAAAAGTGAAGTGACTTGCCCAAGGTCACGAAGCAGACAAGTGGAGGAGCCAGGATTAGAACCCTGGTCCTTCTGACTTCCAGGCCCAGGCTCTAGCCATTAATAATAATAATAATAATGATGGTATTTGTTAAGTGCTTACTATATGCAAAGCACTGTTCTAAGCACTGGGGAGGTTACAAGGTGATCAGGTTGTCCTGGGGGGGCTCACAGTTTTAATCCCCATTTTACAGATGAGGTAATTGAGGCACAGAGAAGTGACTTGCCCAAAGTCACACAGAGCTGGAATTTGAACCCATGACCTCTGACTCCAAAGCCCGTGCTCTTTCCACTGAGCCACACTGCTTCTCATTAGACCACAGTGCTCCTCTCACTCGTTCAAGCGATGACTTCAGACAACCCGGCCTCCATCCCACCTCCGTTGCTGTGATCTGCAGCTGGATGGACAGGGGATCCTGGCTCTCACCCCCAGTCCCTGAAACTGCCACCAGCTTCGTGGGGGGTGCGCGTGGAGAGGACAGGGGGGCACAGATAGCAAACCGAGATGGTGCAGCTGGCAGGAGGGCAGGAGGGACACCATCTTCTACACATGGTTACCTGGGACGTCCATCTTCGGCTTGGTAAAATCCATTTGCCCTTGATCGAATGGGAGCTTAAGGAAAGGATAGGAGAACAGGGAAAGAGGCCGGAAAGATTGGGGCTTCCCCTATAAAACTGGCACCTGGTACCAGAAGACTTTCAAAGGGTTGAACCTGAGAAGGAATCAAAATGCTCTGTCACAAAAGTGGATGGGGAATCTCCCATTTAAGATGTGCCTGTGGGCCTGAGGCCTAAAACCAAAGCAGAGAGGAAGATGGAAAAAAACAGAGGAAAGAAGAGGGAGGAGGAGGATGGAAAAAAAGAGGAAGAGAAGGAAGGGGAAGCAGAGGAGGAGGAGGAGGTGGGGAGGAGGAAGAGGAGGAAGAGACAAACAGATGAGGCCATTGAGGAGGAGGAAAAGACTACCCATTTAACTGTGAGGTTTTCAAATTTCACAGAACCAATCTGTCTACTGTGTGACCTTGGACAAGTCACTTCACTTCTCTGTGCCTCAGTTCCCTCATCTGTAAAATGGGGATTAATACTGTGAGCCCCATGTGGAACAGGGACTGTGTCCAACCTGATTATCTTGTATCTACCCCAGCACTGAGTATAGTGCCTGGCACAAAGTCAGTGCTTAACAAATACCAAAAAAAATAAAGAAAGAAGAAATGGTTCACCTCACCCTTCTGGTTCTCTGTCTTCTTCTGGATACTTCTATTTGGGTTTACAGTGCTCTGCACATAGTAAGCACTCAATAAATACCACTGATGGACTGAATCAATACAATGCCTTTTCTACCAGTTTTGATTACTGGATTTGGATGGTACCTTTTAACACATCTATGGCTCTTGCCTTCTGGAAGGAGAAACTAAGCCAGAATGAAAAATTTTAACCTCAGAGGTCTTCTAACGGAAAAGAATGGGAAAGAGCCAGGAAAGATGAAATGGTGTGATGATCAATGATATGCCCCAGGGGCAAATTCCCAAATTGGATGTCCCAATAATAATAATAATGATGATGGTGTGTGTTAAGCGCTTACTATGTGCCAAGAACTGAGCGCTGACTGTGAGCAGAGCAATGGGCTAAGTGCTCGGAAAGTACAATTCAGCCACAGATAGAGACAGAGATAGATAGAGAAGCAGCATGGCTCAGTGGAAAGAGCCCGGGCTTTGGAGTCAGAGGTCATGGGTTCGAATCCCGGCTCCACCACATGTCTGTTGTGTGACCTTGGGCAAGTTACTTAACTTCTCTGAGCCTCAGTTACCTCATTCTCAAATTCCACAGAACCAATTTGTCTACTGTGTGACCTTGGGCAAGTCACTTCACTGATACCTCATCTGTAAAATGGGGATTAAGACTGCGAGCCCCACATGGGACAACTTAATCACCTTGTAACCCACCCAGCGCTTAGAACAGTGCTTTGCACATAGTAAGCGCTTAACAAATGCCATTATCATCATCATCATCATTCTAAGCACTGGGGTAGAAACAAGTTAATAAGGTTGGACCACGTGGAGCTCACAGTCTTAATCCCCGTTTTACAGATGAGATAACTGAGGTCCAGAGAAGTTGTGACTTGCCCAAAGTCACACAGCTGATAAGTGGTGGAGCAGGTATTAGAACTTACAACCTCTGACTCCCAAGTCTGTGTGCTTCCCACTAAGCCACGGTGCTTCTCAATCTCCCTGTCTCCCAAGATCACCCAAGAGACACTGCCCAGAACAGTAATAATAATCGTGTTATTAGTTAAGCACTTACTATATACTAAGCACTTCACTAAGTGCTGGGATAGAGACAAGATATTCAGGCCAGACACAGTCCCCACACACATGGGGTTCACAGTCTAGGTAGGAGAGACAACACATAGTTAACCCTTATTTAACAAATGAGAAAACTGTGGCCAGAGTAGTTAGTGACTTGTCTAAGGTTAAGGTCAAGTCAAGTTGTACTTCCCAAGCACTTAGTACGTGCTCTGCACACAGTAAGCACTCAATAAATATGACTGACTGAATGAATGAAAGTAGCAGGCAGGTGGAGGAGCCGGAATTAGAACTCAGGTCCTCAAACTCCTAGGCCCAGGGCATTTGGAGTAAAGATGGAGGTCCACCATTGCCCTTTTGTACCCATCAATTAATGAACTCTGTTAATTAAACACTTATTTATTCCCTTATCCATCCTTCCACTCTCTTTTCCTCCTATCAGTAATTGCCTGTGTCCCTCATTAGACTGTAAACTACTTGAGAGCCGGGATTAGGTCTTCTATCTCTATTATCCTTGGTACAGTGTTCTGCACTGAGTAGACCACCAGAAAATCCTATTGACTGATTGCTTGACATAAAAAGCAGCAATCTGTTGTACTCTCCCAAGCACTTAGTAATAATAATAATACCATAATAATAGAGGTATTTGTTAAGAGCTTACTATATGCCAGGTACTGCACTAAGCGCAGGGTTGGGAACAAGCAAATCAGCTTGGACACAGTCCCTGTCCTGTGTAGGGCTCACAGTCTTCATCCCAGTTTTACAGATGAGGAAGCTGAGGCCCAGAAAAGTGAAGTGACTTGCCCCCAA
This sequence comes from Tachyglossus aculeatus, assembly GCF_015852505.1. NCBI lineage: Eukaryota > Metazoa > Chordata > Mammalia > Monotremata > Tachyglossidae > Tachyglossus > Tachyglossus aculeatus. The sequence goes on along the minus strand of NC_052088.1, from coordinate 28,522,924 downwards.
GGCCATGCAGCAGACAAGTGGCAGTGCCGGGATTAGAACCCATGACCTTCCGACTCCCAGGCCCGTGCTCTATTGGCTATGTCATGCTGTAGTGAGAGCTCAGTAAATACCACTGATTGATTGTAATTGGTTAGAAGTTGCAGGGGGAGGGCGGGGAGGGAGGTGCTTTTCATACAGATGCCCTCAGATCATCACCCCAAGCTGCGTACCGAGTTTCTAGTTTCTAGGAGGCAAGAAGCCTAAGACTGTGGTCCCCATGCCGGGTAGACAAATAACCAACCACTACAAGCTGAGATCCCCTCTCAGGGTAGCACCTGGAGAGTTTCCAGTCCTCTACCAGTCTCGGCTACAGGAGGAAGAGTGAAACAGAAGCCTACCCATTCCATTCCTAGCCTGGGCAGTGGCTAGGGAGTAGAAGACAATCTGCTATAAGTCACAACTCGCCCATGCTGGGCAGCAATCGAGGAAGGAGACTAGAGTTTACTGCACGGAAGGCAGCAATGGTAAACCACTTCTGGATTTTTACCAAGAAAATTCTATGGATACACTACAAGAACAACGGCAGATGGTGAACGGGGCATTCTGGGAGAGATTGGTTCATGGTATCACTATGGGTCGGAAATGACTCGACAGCATAAGATAAGACCAGCTAAGATGGGCCCTCATCTCACTCATTCATTCAATCATATTTATTGAGCGCTTATTGTATGCAGAGCAGAGGTCATGGGTTCAAATCCCAGCTCCGCCACTTGTCTCCTTTATGACTTTGGGCAAGTCATTTAACATCTCTGTGCCTCAGTTACCTCATCTGTGAAATGGGGATTAAGACTGTGAACCCCACTAGGGACAACTTGATCACCTTGTTACCTCCCCAGTGCTTAGAACAGTGCTGTGCACATAGTAAGAGCTTAATAAATGCCATCATCATCATCATCACAAGCCAGCAACATCTCTGCTAGAAGTCTGTCCCAGTTAGGTTGTTGGCTCCCATAGAGGCCGGCTACCTGTTCCACATTGAAAACTGCCTCAGGCATGATTGAGAGTGTCTCCGCTCACGGGTGAGGGGGGCGGAACTCTCTCTGCTAAAATGTACTGCCCCCATTGGCCACAGCCAGGCCCTTGTTTGTTGACCTTGAGCGCAAAGTCCATCTGTTTGTTCAGGCTTTTCCTGAGGGGCCCCCAAAGGGCGGGATTCCGGGCAAGAGGGAGCCAGAGCCCTTAGTTGTGTTGCTGAGGGGCATATTTCAGTCCATATTTCACTCTGCTACCCGGACCATTTTTCTCAAAACATGTTACGTTCACTTCTCCCCACACCTCACAAACCTCAGGTGGTTGCCCATCCACCTATGCATCAGACAGAAACTCCTTACCATCAGCTTTAAAGCACTCCATCACCTTGCCCCCTCCTACCTTACCTCGCTGTTCTCTTACTACAACCAACCTAGCACGCTCACTTGGCTCCTCTAACTTCTACCTACTCACTGTACCTTGAACTCATCTATCTCTCCGCCAACCCCTCACCCAAATCCACCCTCTGACCTGGAACTCTCTTCTCCAACAGACAATCACTCTCCCTACCTTAAAGCCTTATTAAAATCACATCTCCAAGAGGTTTTCCCCCACTAAGCCCTCACATCCCTACTCCCTCTCCCTTCTGCATCGCCGATTCACTTGGATTTGTATGCTTTATTCATCCTACCCTCACCCCTACAGCACTTATATACATATCAACAATATCATCCACCCCTCCAATCAATCAATCATATTTATTGAGTGCTGACTGTGTGCAGAGCACTGTACTAAGCACTTGGGAAGTACAAGTTGGCAACATATAGAGACAGTCCCTACCCAACAGCGGGCTCACAGTCTAGAAAGGGGAGACAGAGAACAAAACAAAACATATTAACAAAATAAAATAAATAGAATAGATATGTACAAGTAAAATAAATAGAATAATATTTATATAACTCTGTTTATTTATATAATATACCCTCTAGATGGTAAACTCCTTGTGGGCAGAGAACACGTCTACCAAGTCGGTTATATTGTACTCTCCCACACTCCTAGTACAGTGTTCTGCTCATAGTAAGCACTCAGTAAATGATTGATTGATGGATTGATTGACAATTTAGTGGCTGTGGTTTTCCTAGCCCACAAGCGAACACTCAGGGTTGCTTTTTATTGTCGTCATGTACTTTCCCAAGTGCTTAGTACAGTGCTCTGCACACAGTAAGTGCTCAATAAATACAATCGAATGAATGAATGGGAGGTTCCACAAAGGATAAATGTCATTTTGAGCCATGACCCATTGATCAGGGGAAGTCAGTCCTTCAAGAAAACCAGATAATAAGTCTCACCACCTCCTCCAACTATGTAATAATAATAATGGTATTTTTTTTAGCACTTACTATGTGCCAGGCACTGTACTAAGTGCTGGGGTAGATACAAGCAAATCTAGCTGGACACAGTCCCTGTCTCATGTGGGGCTCACGTTCTCAATCCCTATTTTACAGATGAGGTCACTGAGGCACAGAGAAGTAAAGGGACTTATTCAAGGCCACACAACAGACAAGTGGCAAAGCAGGGATTAGAACCCATGACTTTCTGACTCCCAGCCCCATGCTCTTTCCACTAGGTCATGCTGCTTCTCACAGGTAGTCTACGCTAAGTAGTTGCCAGCCTAGTGATAAGGGGGCAGAGCTGGAAAAGATGGTAGGTGGAATACTCCATGATCCCCTCTCCTCAGTTTAATATCCCCCTCCCACCTCGTCTCTGTCCCCCGGAGGGATTGAGGGCTGTAGAGGTCAGGGGTTATGGTGGCAGTCACGACAATCCCAAAGGGAGTTGGGACACAATGTTGTGAAGCTCATGAGGAAATTGCGCGGATCTTCATCAAGATGCAGTTATTCCAAGCAAATCAGATCCCATCTGCAGGAACCAATCAGAGGACCCAGTTCATAATAATAATGGTACTTGTTAAGTGCTTACTAGGTACCAAGCACTGTTTTAAGTGCTGGGGTAGATACAAATCAATCAGGTTGGACACAGTCCCTGCCCCACACGGAGCTCACAGTCTTAATCCTCATTTTACAGATGAGGTAACTGAGGAACAGAGAAGTGAAGCCAGTTGCCTAAGGTCACACAGCAGACACATGCTGGAGCTGGGATTAGAATCCGGGTCCTTCTGACTCCCAGGCCTGTGCTGTATCCACTAAGCCACGCTGCTTCTCTGATTCATTAGCAGTTAGTACATCAACCCCTTTAGCTAGGTGGAAGATCATAATAATAATAATAATGATAATGATGACATTTATTAAGCACTTACTATGTGCAAAGCACTGTTCTAAGCACTGGGGATGTTGCAAGGCAATCAGGTTGTCCCACAGGGGGCTCACAGTCTCCATTTTACAGATGAGGGAACTGAGGCACAGAGAAGTTAAGTGACTTGCCCAAAGTCACACAGCTGACAATTGGCAGAGTTGGCATTTGAACCCATGACCTCTGACTACAAAGCCCGGGCTCTTTTCCAGTGAGCCATGCTGCTTCTCTGATCATGTGACAGAAGCACCTTGGAATCCAATCAAACACACCATAGGTAATTTACGCCCCTGTCATGTACCTGCTGGGAGCTTTGCTGAAACAAATGCATAGTCATCTCCCCCAACCATCATCAATCATATTTATTGAGTGCTTACTATGTGCAGAGCACTGTACTAAGCGCTTGGGAAGTAGAAATTGGCAACACCCTCTGGCTTCCCACACTGGTGGTCTGAGGGGCATTCGTGTGCATCTTCTAGACTGTGAGCCCTTTGTTGGGTAGGGACCGTCACTATATGTTGCCAACTTGGACTTCCCAAGCGCTTAGTACAGTGCTTTGCACACAGTAAGTGTTCAATAAATACAATTGTATGAATGAATGAATGTATTCCCCCCCCAACCCCACCATCACCAAGGGTCACTACCTCTCACCCTAGACTAAGCCCCTCTGTCAAACTGTTGCTTCAGGCCAAAGCTTTGGAGAGGCAGGATGAGGGGTGAACATAAGCTCTAAGACACAGGGAGTAAGTTCTGGAAGATTTGTAGATTGGCTTGGCTGAGAAGTCCTTGATGCTGTTGGTAGGGAGCAAATTTTCCCTGCTCAGGAAAGGGAAAACATGCTCTGTTAATAAAAATAGCAATAACAATAATAATAATAACAGCTTTTGTTAAGTGTTTACTATGTGTCAAGTACTGTGTTAAATGCTTGAGTCAGTAAAAACATATATGGGATTATTCATCGTGATGAACTCTCCCAAGCACTGAGTACAGTGCCCTACATACAAATAAGCACTCAATAAATATGATTGTTTGACTGATTGCTATCTGAACTCTTAGTTCATTTTGGGCAGGGAATGAGTCTGCTAATTATGTTGTCTTGTACTCTCTTAAACAGAACAATGGTCTGCCCATAATATGTGTTCAATAAATACCACAGATGATGAGGATGATAAGGTGCAGTCCCTATGGCACATAGGGCTCACAGTCTAAGGGGTTGAACAGCTACATAGTCCCTAACTGATAGATGAGGAAACTGAGGCACAGAAAAGTTACGTGACTTGCCCAAGGTTACATAGCAGGCAGGTGGTGGTGCAGGGGTTCGTTCATTCATTCAATCGTATTTATTGAGCGCTTACTGTGTGCAGAGCACTATACCAAGCACTTGACAATTTATAACACAGGTCACTGGATTCCCAGGCCTGTGCTCTTCCCACTAATAATAGTAATAATAATAATGTTGGTATCTGTTAAACGCTTACTATGTGCCAAGCACTGTTCTAAGCACTGGGGGGGATACGAGGTAATCAAGGTTGACCCACATGGGGCTCACAGTCTTCATCCCCATTTTACAGATGAGGGAACAGAGGCCCAGAGAAGTGAAGTGACTTGCCCAAAGTCACACAGCTGACAAGTGGGGGAGTCGGGATTAGAACCCATGACCTCTGACTGCCAAGCCCAGGCTCTTGCCACTGAGCCACGCTGCTTCTCTAGGCCACGTGGCTTCTATTCCAAGGAGCAGCTGCAGCACACAGAGTTAAAACACAGCCCCAAAAAATAGTGCAGTGGTAAAACCCCCACCCATCCTCCTCCCCAGAGAGCGAAGTCCCTCCAAGAAGCACCAAATCCAATGGTTTGAGAAGCGTGTGTAATCCCGGTAAGCGGAGTCCATGCTCTCTGGGAGGTCATGGAGAGACCAGGCCTGCTGAAGCCAGCAGGAGGAATGGCAGTGGAATCCGAGAGGAGTTACCCTCCGCAGCAGACTCAAAGTCAGCGTGGTGGTGGCGGTGGGTGCCACTTGTCTGCTGTGAGACCTTGCTGGGACATTGCGTGGCTTCCAAAATGGCCATCAGCTTCCCAGCCCTGAGGGCATGGGCTCAGGTAAGAGGGTAGAGAAGCAGCATGGCTCAGTGGAAAGAGCCGGGCTTTGGAGTCAGTGGTCATGGGTTCAAATTCTGGCTCCGCCAACTGTCAGCTGTGTGACTTTGGGCAAGTCACTTCACTTCTCTGGGCCTCAGTTCCCTCATCTGTAAAATGGGGATGAAGACTGTGAGCCTCCCGTGGGACAACCCGATCACCTTGTATCCCCCAGCGCTTAGAACAGTGCTTTGCACATAGTAAGCGCTTAATAAATGCCATCATTATTATTATTATTAGGGCTTCACCCGCTTCTGTTCCTGCCAGGAGCACGGGGCAAGGGTGCCCTCAAGGCCTACAGCACTGTACTGACTGTTCAGTTCTCTGTCGGGTGCAACGTGACATAGCAGATAGGGCTTGGGCCTGGGAATCAGAAGGTCATGGGCTCTAGTCCTGGCTCCGCCACTTGTCCACTGCATGGTCTTGGGCAAGTCGCTTCACTTCTCTGTGCCTCAGTTACCTCATCTGTAAAATGAGGATGGAGACTGTGAGCCCCACGTGGGACAGGGACTGTGTCCAACCTGATTTGCTTGTATCCACCCTGGTGCTTAGTACAGCATCTGGCATATAGTAAGAGCTTAACCAATACCATTACTATTATTGTTATTTTTCCATTCCCCACAGAAATTCCCAGGCCTCAAAGGGTGAATTCCTCAAGAGACTTTGTGCCTGGCCAGAGGGACCATCACCAAGTACACAGATCCCTGTCTCCCCGCCACCTCCTCCCCCACCAACCCCTCCTCCCTGTAGGTACCCTGAGGGCAGGGGCCCCCACATTCAGCCAAAGAATCAAGACTCCATGCCATTTGGGGTGGCTTTCTCCCTGCTGCAAAAACACAGGCATGAATAGAGTCACTTCACAGCTCCTCTGTGGTAGCCAAAGCAGGAAACCCACCGCAACGATGACCAGGCGGCTATATTTTTCCAAACCCTGTAATGATCACATATCAACAATAACCCCTTCAGTTTATGTGGCACCATTCTTCTGAAGCACTCTGCCCATCTTATTTTACTTGTCCTCGCCCTCCATGTGCCCAGACAGAGAAGACAAGTAATGGTGATGATTCTAGTCTTCCTGTATAATTTTCCAGCAATCGATGATTTTGGACACAAACACACAATGACCCAAGACTTCTTACACAAGCACACAAATTCACGAGCACCAAATTTATGCTGGGTCTAAAGGAGACTAATTTACCCTTCCCCCCAGCCTGAAACAAGGACGGAGCCAGCTAGGAACACCCAGCCAGGAGCCAAAAAGTTAAAACCCAAAAACAACACACCCTAAAAGGCTTGCTTTGTCCACAGAAGGCCTGACTAAAAAAGGTCTAATTGGCCTCAGGTCCCTGGGGGCAAAGTTTTACAGTGAAAAATCTTGTGAACTGAAAGTCGTCTGTGTTGCTTTCCACTTACAATTCACCTGAGGTGCAAACAAAGATTTGCTACTATATACTATAGAAGAGGAGCAGCATGGCCTAGTGGAAAGAGCACGGCCCTGGAAATCAGAGCAGCTGGGTCCTCATTCTGGCTCTGCAAGTTATGTGATGTTTGGCCTTGGGCAAGTCACTTAATTTCTCTGTTTCCTCATCCGTAAAATGGGGATAAGACTGGCCCCATGTACTAAGCATGGAAAACAGCATGGCCTAGTAGAACGAACCCAGGCCTAGGACTCAAAGGACCCGAGTTCTCATCCTGGCTGCATCACTTGTCTGCTACATGACTTTGGGCAAGTCACTTCGCTTCTCTATGCCTCAGTTCCCTCATCTGCAAAGTGAGAATTCATTCGATCATATTTATCAAGCACTTACTGTGTACAGAGCATTGTACTAAGAGCTTGGGAAAGAACAATACAAGAATAAACAGTGACGGTCTCTGACTGGAACCAGCTCATAGTCTTGGGGGGACAGACATCAATACAAATAAATAAAATTACAGATATACACATAAGCGCTGTGGGGCTGGGGCAGAAGGGGAAGAGCAGAGGGAGCTTTTAGAGTGAAAAAGAAGGGAGTGGGAGATGAGGAAATGTGAGGCTTAGTCTGGGAAGGCCTCTTGGAGGAGATGTTCCTTCAAAAAGGCTTTGAAGGTCAGGTTTGAGGAGGGAGGACGTTCCAGGCCAGAGGTAGGATGTGGGCCAGGGTTTGGCGGCGAGGCTGGCAGCAGGGCAGGAAAAATCAAGACACATTGAGAAGGTTAGCATCAGAGGAATGAAGTACAAGGGCTGGGTTGTAAAAGGAGAGAAGCAAGGTGAGGCAGGAGGGGGCAAGGTGGTGGAGTGCTTTAAAGCCAATAGTGAGGAGTTTTTGTTTGATGCAGAGGTGGATAGGCAACCACTGGAGATTTTTGAGGAGGGTGATGACATGTCCTGAACATTTTTGTTGAAAGATGATCCATGCAGCTGCATGAATTATGGACTGGAGTGAGGAGAGACAGGAGGTTGGGAGGTCAGAAAGGAGGCTGATGCAATAACCTAAGCGGGATAGGCTGAGTGATTGTATTAACATGGTAGCAGTTTGGATGGAGAGGAAAGGGCAGATTTTAGCGATGTTGTGAAGGCGGCGGGATCAACAGGATTTGGTGACAGATTGAATATGTGGGTTGAATAAAAGAGAGGAGTCAAGGATAACGCCAAGGTTATGGGCTTGTAAAATGAGAAGGATGCCACCTACAGTGACGGGAAAGTCAGGGAGAGGACAGGCTTGGGTGGGAAGTCCGTTGTTGGATAGGGACTGTCCCTATATACGTTGCTCACTTGTACTTCCCAAGCGCTAAGTACAGTGCTCTGCACACGATAAGCACTCAATAAATACGATTAAATGAATGAATGGGAAGTAAGGAGCTCTGTTTTGGACATGTTAAGTTTGAGGTGATGGGAGGACTTCCAAGTAGAGATGTCTTGAAGGCAGGAGGAGATGCGACCCTGGAGAGAGGGAGAGAGATCAGGGGAGGAGATGTAGATTTGGGAAGTGGTAGTTGAAGCCTTGGGAGTGAAAGAGTTCTCCAAGGGAGTAAGTGTAGATGGACAACAGAAGGGGACCAGAACTGAACCTTGAGGAACCTCCACAGTTAGGCCAGAGAGATAAGAGGAAAACCAGGAGAGTGAAGCCAAGATTGGATAGCATTTCCAGGAGAAGGGGGTGGTCCGCAGTGTCGAAGGCAGCTGAGGGGTCAAGGGGGATTAGGATAGAGTAGAAGCCTTTGGATTTGGCCAGAAGGAGATCATTGGTGACCCTTGAGAGGGTTGTTTCTGTGGAGTGAAGGGGATGGAAGGCAGATTAGATTGGAGGGGGTCCAGGAGAGAATTGGAGGCGAGGAATTTGAGACAGCAGGTGTCGACAACTCTCTCAAGAAGTTCAGAGAGGAATGGTAGGAGGGAGATGGGGCGATAACTGGAGGTACCCTTAGGATGGGGGAGAAATGGGCATGTTTGAAGGCAGTTGGGAAGTCGTCATTGGAAAGTGAATGGTTGGAGATGGCTTTTAGAGAGGGAAGGAAGGAGAGGGCGAGAACTTTTATAAGGTACGAAGGAATGGGGTCTGATGCACAGGTGAAGAGAGTGGCATTTGAGAAGAGACAGGAGATCTCCTCTGGAGGTACTCCTGGGAAGGATGCAAAAGTAATACTTGTTTGCCCTCCTACTTTGAATGTGAGCCCCAAGTGGGACCTGATTATCTTGTATCTACCCCAGCACTTAGTACAGTGATTGGCAATATAGGAAGTGCTTAACAAATTCTGCAATTATTTTTTGTTTTATCATTATTATTATGTGGGACAGGGACTGTGTCCAACCTGATTGTCTTGTACCTGGCCTGACACATAGTAAGCTCTCAACAAATATCATGGGGAAAAAAAAGGAGGTGTGCTGGGACCATGTGGGGAGGAATATTGCATCTTAAAGAACAAAAAGCAAGGCAAGCATATGTGAGTGAACCAGAATCATGTGTGTGTGTAGGTGTTGGGGGTTTTGGAGGGTTTGAGACGGAGAGTGTGGTGTGATCACCAATAATGTGGTGATGATGATAATAAAGGCCAATTCAGCAAACATTCATCTGGCTTCCAGGCTGAAGCAGCCTGTATAATGGTGGGAAGCAGGGAGAAAGCTAAATTTGAGGTATTACTATAGACTCCTGGGAATTTCAGACACATTTTTTCATTGAGTCAGAATCCTAAAATGCTAGCAGAACCAGTTATTCTTCATTGCAATTAATAAAGCAATTATGATATAGAGAATAAGAAGAGGGGGCTTCCAGATAATTACTAACCAGATGGGACAGGGTTGCGGGGAGGGGTGGGGTGACTCAGAAAGATTAAGTGGAATGGGGGAAGAAAAACTTAAAATGGAAAAGCCTTTTCCGCAAGATAGAAGGAAGTGTGTTTAAGCAATCAAGAGTATTTATTGCACACTTATTGAGACAGTGGGTGTAGATGACTCACTCAAAGAGTTTGGAGAGGAATGGTAGGAGGGAGATGGGATGATAACTGGAGAAGCCTTGGGATCAAGGGAGGGATTTTTTAGGATGGGGTAGACATGGGCATGCATGAAGACAGTGGGGAAGAAGTCATTGGAATGGTTGGAGATGGCTTTTAGAGAGGGAAGGAAGGAGAGGGCGAGAGTTTTTATAAGATGTGAGGGAATGGTTTCTGATGCACATGTGGAAGGGGTGGCATCTGAGATGAGGCAGGAAATCTCCTCTGGAGATACCCCTGGGAAGGATGTAAAAGTAATACCTATTCTTCCTCACTTAGAAAGTGAGTCCCAAGTGGGACCTGATTATCTTATATCTACAAAAGTTACAAAAGATTGTTCTAAGCACTTGTGAGAGTCAAAAGAGTTAGTAGACATGATCTTTGCTCTTAAAACCCTTACAATTTTCACCTTAAAATAATATCAGCCACATTACATACTACAGCAATTCATCAAAGTTCAGGCAAAAGATGAACAGGATTTTAGATCTACCTCTTCAGCCGATTTGAGGGAAACATGTTGGAAAGGTTTTCTAGAGATTTCAGAAGGAACCTCTAGACTATAAACTCCTTGAGGTTAGGGAACTCGTCTACCAAATCTGTTATATTGGCCTTAGTCCAGCGCTGTGCACATAGTAAGAGCTCAGTAAATATGACTGATTTTTGGGGGGGAGGGTTAGGGCCATATATGCCTCTTCCTCTCCTTTTTTCTGGGACAAGAAAACCTGGTTGGAACTTGAAGTAGTGATGCCTGGGCTGAAGAATGGGGTTCCACTTGGTTTAGGGTTGAGAATTCACACATTCGGGAGCACTCTTTTTCTGGTACTTGTTAAGTGCTTACTATGTGATAAGCACTGTACTAAGCACTGGGGTAAATACAAGATAATCAGGTTGGACACAGTCTTTGCCCGATATGGGGCTTCACAGTCTAAGTAGGAGGGAGTAGGATTTAATCCCCATTTTACAGGTGAGGAAACAAAGGCATAAAGGAGTTAAGTGTATTGCCCAAGGTCACACAGCAGACAAGTGGCAGAGCTGGGATTAGAACCCAGGTCCTCTGGCTCCCAGGCCAGGGCTCTTTCCTGTTTCTTTCCACACTGTTTCTTCAGGCACTTACTGAATGTCTACTGTGAATGAAGAGCTCAAGAGAGTTCACTTGAAGCAGCATGGCTCTGTGGAAAAAGCACGGGCTTGTGAGTCAGAGGTCATGGGTTCTAATCCCAGGTCTGCCACTTGTCAGCTGTGTGCCTTTGGGCAAACTGTCCCTTCATCACATTCCAGTCACTAAGGAATGTGTCTCCCAAGAGCTTAGTACAGTGCTCTGCATGCAGTAAGTGCTCAATAAATATGAATGACTGACTAACCTAAGGACTCATGGCCTCCCCACCCTTGCCCTATACAGCTTCTAGACTGTGAACCCACTGTTGGGTAGGGACCGTCTCTATATGTTGCCAACTTGTACTTCCCAAGCACTTAGTACAGTGCTCTGCACACAGTAAGCGCTCAATAAATACGATTGAATGAATGAATGAATGAAGTCGCTTCACTTCTCTGTGCCTCAGTTCCCTCATCTGTAAAATGGGGATGAAAACTGTGAGCCCCACGTGGGACAATCTGATCACCTTGTATCGTCCCCAGTGCTTAGAACAGTGCTTTGCACATAGTAAGCGCTTAACAAAGGCCATTATTATCATTATTATTAGAATTAATCAATCAGTCATATTTATTGAGCACTGCACTAGAGAAGCAGCATGGCTTAGTAGAAAGAGCATGGGCTTGGGAGCCAGAGGTCATGGGTTCAAATCCCAGCTCCGCCACTTGTCTGCTGTGTGACCTTGGGCAAGCCACTTAACTTCTCTGGGCCTGAGTTACCTCATCTGTAAAATGGGGATTAACAATAATAATCATAATTATGGTTTTTGTTAAGTGCTTATGATGTGCAAAGCACTGTTCTAAGCGCTGGGGAGGTTACAAGGTGATTAGGTTGTCCCATGGGGGGCTCACAGTTTTAATCCCCATTTTACAGATGAGGTAAATGAGGCCCAGAGAAGTGAAGTGATTTGCCCAAAATCACATAGCTGACAGTTGGCGGAGCGAGGATTTGAACCCATGACCTCTGACTCCAAAGCCTGGGCTCTTTCCACTGAGCCACGCTGCTTCTCCGAGCCATGCTGACTGTGAGCCCCACGTGGATCAACCTGACTACCTTGAACCTACCCCAGAGCTTAGAACAATGCTTGGCACATAGTAAGTGCTTAACAAATATCTTCATTATTATTATTACTACTAAGAACTTGGGACAGTGCAACAGAATTAGCAGACATGTTCCAGCCCATAATGATCTTACAGTCTAGAGGGGAGAGACAGACATTAATATGAATAAATAATTTAAAACATATAATCTTAAGATAAATACATAAGTGCTGTGGGGTTGGGGTGGGGAAAATATCAAGGGTCTAAAAGTCACAGCTTGAGGTGCATAGATGACACAGGAGGGAGAACAAGCAGGAGAAAAGAGGGCTTTAATCGGGGAAGCCCTCTTGGAGGAGATGTGACTTTAGTAATGCTTTGAAGGTGGAGAGAGTGGTGGTCTGGCATATATGGAGCGGGGGAGGGAGTTCCAAGGTAGGGGGAAAGGGAAAGGGGTCGGCAGTGAGATAGATGAGATCGGGGCACAGTGAGTAAGCTGGCTCCAGAGTAGAGCTTGTTGGCCGGGCTGTAGAAGGAGATTAATGAGGAGAGGTAGGGTGGGGCAAGCTGATTTGAGTGCTTAGAAGACATGGTTCCTGCCCTTGAGGAGTTTTAGATGTAAAAGGGCTGTGTGTGTGTGTGCATGTGTGACATTTCCTTGCAGCCAGGCTCAGAGTCCCCATGAGGAAATATTTTTTTGACGCCCAGGCTGTCTTCAGGTTTTTGCCTGATTAGTCCATGTCCAGTTTTTTGGGTATCTTTGAACCTCTGGCTATCAGTTTTCCCAGCTGTCAGTCTCAGGATGAGAAAGGGAATGAAAATGACTGTGGGTACTCAGATGTCAGCTCTCAGGCTGCTCACGTAGGGTGTTTTACATCTCCAAACTAACCCGTGGGGGATTTGTAAGCCGGGTCATCACAGCAAACAGCATCTGTTGACTGGGCCCTGAAAAACAGTCATTGGTAGAAGAATGAAGATGAGAAGTGTCATGGTCTAGTGGTTAGAACAAAGGCCCTGGGAGTCATAAGGACCTGGGTTCCAATTCCGATTCCACCGCTTCTCTGCTATGGGACCATGGACAAGTTGCTCAACTTCTCCGTTCCTCAGTTACCTCATCTGTAAAATGGGGATTACTACTGTGAGCCCCATGTGGGACATGGACTGTGTCCAACCTGATTAGCTTGTATCTATTCTAGTGCTTAGTGAAGTTCCTGGTACATAGTAAGCCCCTAATAAGTACCATAAAAAAAAAGATGAGGAAATGGTCATAAAGTTCAGCCTCAGCAGCCATACTGAGCTCCGTAAACTAAAACCCTTAAGCCATGGAACCTGTTAAACTGGAAAATCCCCTAGCTAATAAGATGGCTTTTTGGTGATGTGTACAATCCTTTTGGAGATCTATAAATCAATCAGTGGTATCTATCGAGCACTTACTATGTGCTTACTAAGATTTTGGAAGAGTAGCTATAACAGAGTTAGCAGACACTTTCCCTGCCCATAATGATCCTACAGTCTGGATACTTAAATGCAGTCTAGATGCAGCCTAGGTATCAAGATACCCCTGTGGATACAGTGAAAGTGAAAAAGACCACACGCTCCGCCATAATTGTGTTTGAGGAGCTCCTGTTGGGTGTGGTACACTGCACTACACATGTCAGAAAGAGCAATAGAAGAATGAGGTAGATTTCCTACCCATAAGATGCTTCCCCTCCAAAAGCAGCACTTTGTCAGCTCTCCTATTGCTCTCCAGAAAGGTGCAAGACTGATTGTGTCATGTAGGTAGGTTCAACTTCAGTCACACAGTTTACTGTGGAGGGAGGGATGACGTCCACCAACTCAGTTATAACTGTACTTTCCCAAGCGTTTAGTACAGTGCTCTGCCCACGGTGGGCACTCAGTAAAAATGATTGATCAATTGATTAGTTGGTCTCCTAAGGGTCCATTCGCTTTTCTCCAGAAACCCCAGGGATCCTGGATTTTCAGGTAAGCCCCCTCCCTGCCTGGGCCAGATATTTTCCTACCAAATGAGGGATAATTTCCAAATTCATTTTTCTGAGTCTGAAGGCCAGGAAGCCTGGTGGTTAGAGGATAAGAAAGATCCAGAAGCCAGAGCAATTTGGGATGACGGATAAACCAATAAGAAAAAGGATAAATTCTGGGAGATAACAACGATCACATTCTCCAACCAACTGATGGAACTGAGGAGACCAGGTAAAGCTGGGGAAAGGAGCAGACTTCCATGTCTGCTGTGTGACCTTGGGCAAGTCACTTAACTTCTCTGTGCCTCAGTTACCTCATCTATACAATAGGGATTAAGAGTGTGAGCTCAATGTGGGACAGGGACTGTGTCCAACCGCATTAACTTTTAGACTGTGAGCCCACTTTTAGACTGTGAGCCCACTGTTGGGTAGGGACTGTCTCTATGTGATGCCAATTTGTACTTCCCAAGCGCTTAGTACAGTGCTCTGCACATAGTAAGCGCTCAATAAATACGATTGATTGATTGATTGATTGATTAACTTATATCTACCCCAGAGCTTAGAACAGTGCTTGGCAAATATAAACAGCTTAACAAGTACCATAATTATTATTTTTTTTTATTTTGTTTTCTGAAGTTGGTGCTTCCTGCTCTGGTGCCTAGTTGTTCTGGGACCTTTAATAATAATACTTATGGTATTTGTTAAGCCCTTACTATGTGCCAAGCACTGTTCTGAGCACTGAACACTGTTCTCAGTGCTGACATTAGGTTTTAGGATTTGGGCCAGCCTAAGGAATCAAAATCTGTGGTGGGGTCTTAAATTGACTGCATCATTTCAGGGGGGAAAATGAAGATTTTGCAGTAAACAAGGAGAAGCAGTGTTGCCTAGTGGAAAGAGCCCAGGTTTGGGAGACATGGGCTCTGATCCCAGCTCTACCACCTTCCTTCCTTTGCCATCTTGGGCAATTCACATCTTCTCTGGGCCTCAGTTTCCTCACCTATCAAATGAGATTAAATACCTAATAATAATATTAATGGTACTTGTTCAGTGCTTACTATGTGCCACGTACTGTACTGGGGTTGATACAAGGTGATTGGGTTGGACACAGTCCCTTTCCCACATGGGGCTCACAGTTTTAATCCCCTTTTTGCAGATGAAGTAATAGAGGCCCAGAGAAGTGAGGTGACTTGCCCAAGGTCACACAGCAGAGAAGTGGTGGAGGTAGGATTAGAACCCAGGTCTTTCTGACTCCCAGCCCTGTGTTCTATCCACCAAGCCATGCTGCTTCCCTATATGTATGCTCTCTCCTACTTAGACCTGGCAAAGTGAATAGAGCACGGGCCTGGGCGTCTGAAGATCATGGGTTCTAAACCCTGCTCTGCCACTTGTCTGCTGTGACCCTGGGCAAGTCACTTCACTTCTCTGGACCTGAGTTACCTCATCTGTAAAATGGGGATTGAGACTGTGAGCCCCACATATGACAGGGACTGTGTCCAACCTGATTTGCTTGTACCCCACCCAGCAGTTAGTACAGTGTCTGGCACACAGTAAGCGCTTAACAAAGGCCACAATTATTATTATTAATTATTATTAGACCATGAACCCCATGTGGGACAGGGACTATATGTGAACTGATTACCTTGTATCAGTGCCAATGTTTAGTGACATAGTAAGCATTTAGCAAAATACCACCATTATAATCATCACTACCTAATGTAGATAGTCGCTGGGGCCTCTACCCAAAGACCTCTGTTTGCAACTGCATTTAGAGAACGCATTTTCTCCTATGACTAGATATTTGGTCCAAGCAGGAGATAGCCCAGGAACAACTCTCTCCCTTGAAGGCCAAGGAGCTGTGTCCTTGAGTCTGGAATCTCAATACCTATAAAACCCCCAGTAACATTCCAACACATGAAGAGATAATGTCCATATTCTAAATGGCAAGGCTGGAATTTGAGCATCACGATCACCTAAGAAGCATTTGCTTAGGAGTTACGAGGATGGGTAACAGGCTCTCTGGTAGTCCTAGCCCACAGGGGGCTCACGGTCTAAGAGGGATGGAGAAGAGGAATTCTATCCCCAGTTTAAAGTTGAGGAAATGGAATCACAGTGAGGTTAAGTGACTTGTCCAGGGTCACACAATGAGCAAATGGCAGATCCAGGATTAGAATTTATGTCTGCGCCCAGTCCCGGGGTTCTACGCCTGCCTCAAAGTTGTGCTTGAATTCAGATCTTCCCATCAGCCTGAGCTAGGAAGCTCAGTCTAAAAACAGCCAAACCTGTTTTCCAGTTCCTCAAAGCCAAACTGGAGTGTCCGCCCAGCTCAGAGGTGATAAACCTGCCAGGATTTCAAATTAGGCAGTTCCGCTCTCATCAACGCCACTCCACCTTGGTTTAGTTAATTCTAATTTACTCAGCGGGAGTGGCAGGGACTTAACTTGCATCATCTGTGAATGTGGAGAGGCTGGGCAGCTCAGAGAGCACCAGGTCCATGGAGACTGAGCATCTTATAGAGCACTGGGGACACTGAGGCTGTTCAGTTAGGAGAACACTGAGGATGCTATGTAATAATAATAATGATGGTATTTGTTAAGTGCTTACAATGTGCCAAGCACTGTTCTAAGCACTGGGATAGATACAAGGTTATCAGGTTGTCCCATGTGAGTCTCACAGTCTTAATTCCCATTTTACAGATGAGGTAACTGAGGCACAGAGAAGTTAAGTGACTTGCCCAAAGTCACACAGCTGACAAGAGGTGGAGCAGGGATCAGATCACACAACCTCTAACTCCCAAGCCCGTGCTCATTCCACTCAGCTATGATATGCTATGCATAGTGCAGAGAGCAAGGAGGATCTGAGGCTGTACATTGCTGAGGTCAATGATGTTTGGCCATTTATTTTAGGGAAAACTGGAACCTGGCGAATGACCTTCTGACACGTGTCCTTAAAATGCCATTCCAGTGACCCGATGTAGCAAGGCCACTGAACATGGGTCTTTGCCCATGTTAGGGGAAACAGCATGGCTCAGTGGAAAGAGCCCGGGCTTTGGAGTCAGAGGTCAGGGGTTCAAATCCCGGCTCTGCCTATTGTCAGCTGTGTGACTTTAGGCAAATCACTTAACTTCTCTGTGCCTCAGTTCCCTCATCTGTAAAATGGGGATTAAGACTGTGAGCCCCACGTGGGACAACCTGATCACCTTGTAAACTCCCCAGCGCTTAGAACAGTGCTTTGCACATAGTAAGCGCTTAATAAATGCCATTATTATTATTATTATTATTATTATTTGCTAATCCCCAGTGACCAAGACCCTCTCCGCTGGGGGCTGTCAGAAGAGGAGGAGCTGGTTGGAATCTTGCAACACATTCTGATATCTCCTTTAAGACATCTGACTGACACTCTTCCTCTGGATCACATGGCGTTGAATTTCCAGCAGCAGGGAGGAGGAGGAGAGAGGATTGCACAGGAACCAAACAGCTCTGGTGTCCATCTCTTGACAATTAAGTCTAGAAGCTGTGGCCACAAATCCAGGTCCCAGTCATTCGGAAGGAATGAGTTGGGAAAAGTTGAATTGGCAGGCTGACTCGCCCTGCGGGGTGAAGGCAAGAAGCAGCATGGCCTACTGGAAAGAGCATGAGCCCAAGAGTCAGAGGACACGGTTTCTAATCCAGACTGTGCCATATGCCTGCTATGTGACCTTGGGTAAGTAACATAACTTCTTTGGGTCTCAATTACCTTATCTGGAAAATGGGGATTAAGAATGTGAGCCCCATGTGGGACAGAACTGTGTCCGACCTGATTATCTTGTATCTACCATAGCGCTTAGAACAGTGCTTGGCACATAGTAAGCGCTTAACAAAAATACCACAATTATCATTATTATTATTACAGATTCATTGGGCTTGTGAAGCAGGTGGGTTAGAAGCTGAGGGTGAGGTCACAGGCCAGATAATTATAATAGCAATACTAATAAGAAGAATGTGTTTTTTAATGGTATTTAAGCTCTCACTATGTGTCAGGCACTGTTGTAAGTACTAGGGTAGATAGAAGAAAATCAATTTGGATACAGTCCCTGTCTCACATGGGGCTCACAGTCAAAGTCAGAGGGAGAAAGATTTAATCCCCATTTTATAAATGAGGATGCTGAGGAACAGAGAAATTAAGTGACTTGCCCAAGGTCACACAGCAGACAAGTGGCAGAACCCAGGTCCTATGACTCCCACACTCCATCTCTTACCACTAGGCCATGCTGCTTTTCACATTGGTTAAATACTACCTATGTGTCATGTACTGTACTAAACACTGAGGTAGGTACAATATTTTTTAATGGCATTTGTTAAGTGCTTACTATGTGCCAGGCACTCTACTAAGTGTTGGGGTTGGTAATAATAATAATAATAATAATGGCATTTGTTAAGCACTTACTATGTGCTTTGCACTATTCTAAGCATTGGGGGGATACAAGCTGATCAGGTTGTCCCACGTGGGGCTCACAGTCTTAATCTCCATTTTACAGATGAGGTAACTGAGGCTCAGAGAAGTTAAGTGACTTGCCCAAGGTCACACAGCAGACATGTGGCGGAGCTGGGATTTGAACCCATTACCTCTGGCTCCCAAGCCCATGTTCTTTCCACTGCGCCACGCTGCTTCTTGCTTGGTACAAGCTAATCAGGTCAGACACAATCCATTATCCCACATGGGGCTCACAGTCTTAACCCCTCGTGTGAGGCAAGGAGAAGTGAAGTGACTTGCCCAAGGTCATATCACAGACAAGTGATGGAGCTGAGATTAGAACCCAGGTCCTTCTGACTCTGTCCCTGCTAGGCCATGCTGCTTTTTCTCTCTGAAAGTGGGTCACACTCCTATACAGTTCGCTGGGGGGGAAACCAGAGAGATACGGTGAGCTGTTGTTTTTCAATCACTTTCTGTGTGTTGGGTGGAGGGGAGATAGAGATAAGGGGATGTAGATAGGGAGATATCACAGGAAATACTTGGCAAGCCAAAATGGCAGCCCTCTCCCATCCAAGAGAGCCTATCAGGAATATCGATTTTATTTTATTTTGTTAGTATGGTTTTGTTCTCTGTCTCCCCCTTTTAGACTGTGAGCCCACTGTTGGGTAGGGACCGTCTCTATATGTTGCCAATTTGTACTTCCCAAGCGCTTAGTACAGTGCTCTGCACATAGTAAGCTCTCAATAAATACGATTGATGATGATGATGATCGAGGAGCGCATTCCCTATCCGAGAACCAATCCCACGTGTTCGGCCAGTGAGCTCAGCCAGCCAATCAACCAGGCAGCTCATTCCACAGAGAAGAGAACAGGAGGGAGAACGAATCCATGCCTCATGACTCCAGATGGCACCAGTCCTCCCCAGGCCCTCCGCGTTTTTTTGAAGTTCAGCTACCTAGATATTTACTGCCGAAAATGTCAAACTGTTGAGCTGTTGCCTAATAACTGCCTGCATCCTGATGGCTCTGCGGGTGATTCTTTGCTCTAGAATCAGCATTATGGATCCAGGCTACAGTCGGCACCTCTGGTACTCTGCTGTCACAGCACATCGCGTTATTGGCTCTGAAGGAGGCATTTAGATGGCGGGGCTGTGGCCAGAGTGGAAGGCTAACACCAGGGGAGAAACATCACTAAATCTATATGCTCTGGGCTTCTGAATGGACACTTGAAATGTGCTCCTACTCCTCCTCCTGCTCAGCTCACTCCATCTGTGAACTCACTTGGCCCTTTAAAAATAATGGACTGTGGAGTCAATTGTCCTCTCCAAGTTGCTGCCCCGAGCAAAGAAGAAAATGCTGGTTTTTAGAAGTGACACTGATCACGGGTTTCTTTTAAAGCTTTGCCCTCTGAGGAAGAAGGGGGCAATTTCATGCTAAGTATTATTATTATCCGATATCCGTAGTTAAGGGCTTTGGTTGGGTAGGAACGCCCTGAAGCAGCATGCTGGCATGCTGGCCCCTTTTAAAGTGCCAAAGATGAGAGTGATCTAAAAATCTCTCCCGGAGCAGGAGTACACTACATACTTAGCCCCCAGGCTGGCCCAGCCCCCGACTTCCTTTCCATCTCCTTTCTCCCCTGTCCTCAAGCCCCCCTCTTCCCCCATCACTCCTCCTCATCCCGATCGGAGCCCAGCCGAGAGCCGGCACCTGAGAGCAGAAGAAGCAATGGAATCTGGAATAAGCAGAGACTCCAGGCCTGCTTTGTTCCCCATTTTGAGGAAGAGAGTGAGAGAGGGGAGTGTAGGGGAGGGGGGCCGTAAGCATCTGGGTGGGGTTGAATGGAGTGCTGAGGCTACCAGGATGTGTGGAGGGGCTGGTCGTGGGGAGGCAGCGTGGTCTAATGGTTAAAGCGCAACCACAGAAGTCAGAAGGACCTGAGTTCTAGCCCTGGTTCTGCCACTTGTCTGCTGTGTGAAATTTGGCCGGTCATTTAACTACTTTGGGCCTCAGTTATCTCAACTGAAAAATGGGGATTAAGACTGTGAGCTCTACTGGAACATGGACTGTGTCCAACCTGATAACCTTGTATCTACTCCAGCCCACAGAACAGCGCCTGGCACATAGTAAGCGCTTAACAAACCATGAAAAACCCAAAGAAAGTAACTCTGGATCCAGCAGGGGTACGTGATAAAAGAGAGGGGCCAGAAGCATGGTGGCCTAGTGGAAAGAGCACAGTCCTGGGAGCCAGAGGATCTAGGTACTAATCCCGGCTTTACCATTTTTTCTGCTGTGTGACCTTGGGCAAGTCATTTTACTTCTCTATGCCTGTTTCCTTATCAGAAAAATGGGAATTAAATACTTTTCCTCCCTCCCTCTTTGACTGGAGCCCCATGTGGGACAGGTACTGTGGCCTATCCGATTGCATGTAACCTGAGCCCCCACCTTCCTCTCCCCCTCCCCATCCCCCCCACCTTACCTCCTTCCCCTCCCCACAGCACCTGTATATATGTATATATGTTTGTACATATTTATTACTCTATTTTACTTGTACATATTTATTCTATTTATTTTATTTTGTTAATATGCTTTGTTGTCTGTCTCCCCCTTCTAGACTGTGAACCAGCTGTTGGGTAGGGACCGTCTCTATATGTTGCCAACTTGTACTTCCCAAGTGCTTAGTACAGTGCTCTGCACTCAGTAAGTGCTCAATAAATATGATTGAATGAATTGAATGAATATACCCCAGTGCTTGGCACAAAGTAAGTGCTTAACAAATACCACAGTTGTTATCATTAGACTCAATGGTCAGGAAAAGAGAAGGACACTGGAACTCTGCTTTGGGGCGGTGCTGTTGCAAATAAACCAAGGTTTGGCCATATCTACCAATCAATCAATCAATGGTATTGATTGAGCACTTGGTTCAGAACACTGTACTAAGGGCTAGGAAGAGAACAGTAGAGCTAATAGAATATACCCTTGTCTTCAGATAGTTTACAGTCTTGTAGGGAAGACAGACACTCAGATGATTTATAGTTGGGGGAAGCAACAGAGTATTCATTCATTCAGTTGTATTTATTGAGCGCTTACTGTGTGCAGAGCACTGTACTAAGCGCTTGGGAAGTACTAGTTGGCAACATATAAAGACGGTCCCTACCCAACAAGGATACCATCTCACTACCCTGAAAAACAGCATAGTGAGTGGCTAGAGCAAGAGCCTGGGAGTCAGAAGGTCATGGGTTCTAATCCCAGCTCTGCCACTTGTCTGCTGTGTGACTTTGGGCAAGTCACTTCACTTCTCTGCACCTCAGTTCCCCCATCTGGAAAATGGGGATTGAGATTGTGAGCCTTACATGGGACAGGGACTGTGTTCAACCCGATTTGCTGTCATCCACCTCGCCCCAGCACTTAGTGTCTGGCGCATGGTAAGTGCTTAACAAATACAACAATTATTATTATTATCAGTATTAATATTAAGGATATGTACATAAGTGTCTGGGAGACAGGATGTGGAGTGAGTACCTAAATGATTAGAGGGTGAAGACTCAAGATGGAGTAGTCTGGGCAGTACAGTGGGGAGATAAAAGATTGCAGGTCACCAGGGAAGCAGTGGACCTACTGGATACAATACAGGACTGGGAGCCAGGAGACCTGAGTTTGAATTCTGGCTCTATTCCTTGCCTGCTGTGTGACCTTGGCAAATCACTTAACTTCTCTGGGCCTCACTTTCCTCATCTGTGAAATGGGGATGAAATACTTCTTCTGTCTTCCACTTCAACCTCAAGGCCCATGTGAGACTAACTGGGACAGACCTGATAATCTGGCATTTACCTCAGGACTTAGTAGAGTGCTTGGTTCTGAATGAATGCTTAATGGATACCACAATTATTCCCCCTTCTAGACTGTGAGCCTATTGTTGGGTAGGGGCCATCTCTATATGTTGCCAACTTGTACTTCCCAAGTGCTTAGTACAGTGCTCCGCACACAGTAAACGCTCAATAAATACGATTGATTGAGTGAATGAATGAATGAATCATTAATTATTATTATTGTTGTTACTTTTTCTCAGGAAAACACCCCAGTTGCATCCTATCTCCAAAGCCCATGTCTATGGCTCTGTAAAAGTTGCAACATTTTGAGTCTGAGAGAGGCCATTTTGGAGACCCTAGCATTGTCAGAGATGAACTACCAGGTAGGAAAGCTCTGGTGAGCAGCCTCGGATCTCTCTTCCATCCCGTTCCCAACAGGGTGGCTCTTCTGTCTCAGCTTGGAGTTCCTGATGTAGAGGGAGCTGAGCCCCTAAGGGGTCTCTGGGACAGAGAAAGCAGTGTTCCTTTCCCAAAGAACTAGCCTAGGTCAGTAAAATACTCTTCCAAGGGAGAGAAGGAAAAAAAAAAATCAATGAGCCTTGAGAAACCAAACAAAGAAGTGACCCTGAAACGAATTTTCTGCAGTGACATCTAAGGCCTTTCAAGAGACATCTGACCCTTGCTTCACACCAAAGTGTGGGGCCCAGATTCAGGGGGGTGGGGGGAGAAATGACCTATCCAGTCCTTCCAGCATTCTAGTCATGAAACAAATCCCTGGTTGCAGCTTTTCTTGGTTGCAGATGTTTTCTGGGGACAGGAAACCCGTTTAAAATGGGGTTCCCTCCATCATTTGGGAGCTGCTGTTTCCAAATTCCCAACTGAACAGACGTTAGCCTTTCCCTGCTTCCTTGCTCCTGGTTGAAGGACTTTTATGCACCATCCCATCCCCCATGGCAGGACAGGAACTGGGGAGATTGGAGAGAGAGGGTGGGGAGGGGGATTAAGTCCATTTTTAACAAAAGGAAGAGTGCTGGGGTCAGCATGAAGTGAGGCTGATGGCCCATTTCCAGAGGGGGAGAATGGTCAGCTGCCTTTCAGAAAAAGCAGAGGAATGTTGCATCAGCCTTCCCATGTTTGGGGTAGGTGGTGGCTGGGTAATTCAACCAGTCCAATTAGCTCTTGCAGTCATTCATTCATTCATTCAATCATTTATTGAGTGCTTACTGTGTGCAGAGCACTGTACTAAGGACTTGGGAAGTACAAGATGGCAACATATAGAGACAGTTCCTACCCAACAACAGGCTCACAGTGTAGAAGGGAGAGACAGACAACAAAACAAAACATGTGGACAGGTGTCAAGTCATCAAAACAAATAGAATGAAAGCTAGATGCACATCATTAACAAAATAAATAGAATAGTAAATATGTACAAGTAAAATAAATAGAGTAATAAATCTGTACAAACATATATACAGGTGCAGTGGAGGGGGAAAGGGGTATGGTGGGGGGGATGGGGAATAGGAGAGGAAAAAGGGGGCTCAGTCTGGGAAGGCCTCTTGGAGGAGGTGAGCTCTCAGTAGGGTTTTGAATGAAGGAAGAGAGGTAGCTTGGCGGATACGTGGAGGAAGGGCATTCCAGGCCAGGAGGAGGATGTGGGCCTGGGGTCGACGGAGGGACAGGCGAGAACAAGGTACAGTGAGGAGGTTAGCGGCACTGCAAATCACTTTTAAATTGTCCATGCACAACAACCCTTAACGTCCCTGCTCCCTCTAGTCCTTATAGAATACGGATAATGATAGTAATGGTATTTGTTAAGCACTTACTTTGTTTTGTGTCAAGCACTTTTCTAAGCCCCGGGCTAGATACAAGATAGTCAAGTCAGACACAGTCCCTGCCCCACAAGGGGCTCACAGTCTAAGTAGAAAGGAGAAAAGGTATTGAATCCCTTTCCACAGATGAAGAAACCGAGACCGAGGGAAATGGCTTGCCCAAGTTCACGCAGCAGCAAGATGAGGAGCCAGGATTAGGACCCAGGTCCTCTGATTCTAGGCCTATGCTCTTTCCCCTCTAGACTGTAAGCTCTTTGTGGGCAGGGAACATGTCTACCAACTCTGTTCTACTGTAATCTCCCAAGAGCATGCACCGTGCTCTGTAAAATGGGGATGAAATACCTCTTCTGTCTTCCACTTCAACCTCAAGGCGCATGGGAGATGAACTGGGGCAGACCTGATAAGCGGGTATTTTCCTCAGGATTTAGTAGAGTGTTTGGTACCGAGTGACTCAATACATACGACTGATCAATTAAGCATTCAATACATAAGATTGATCAATTAACTTCCACTAGGCCATGCTGCTTCTCTTCCATCCTTACTCATATTTCTCTATGGCAGTTCTTCACTGGTATGTACATTAAGTAATTTATGAGGAACACTGTGTAGATACTACTGTGCCCTCTTCTCCGTTATGGGCAGGCTTTCTCTGAACTGGCTTGTTTGGAACTTCCAAAATGCTTAGTAAACTGCTCTGCGCCCAGGCTCAATAATCAATCAATCAACGGTATTTATTGAACGCGTACTGTGTGCAGAGTATTGTCCTAAGCACTTGGAAGAGTACAGTAGCTGCTACTCCTGCCCTCAAGGAACTTACAATCAAATGCTATTACTACTATTATGACTACAACAGCATGGTCTAGTGGATAGAGCACAGGCCTGAGAGTCAGAAGGTCATGGGTTCTAATCCTAGATGAAGGTCATGGGTTCTACTTCTGGCTCTGCCACTTATCTGCTGTGTGACCTTGGGAAAGTCAATTCACTTCTCTGCGGCTCAGTAACCTCATCTTTAACATGGGGATTGAGAATGTGAGCCCCAAGTGGAACAGAGACTGTGATCAACCCGAATTGCTCATATCCACCCCAGTGGTTAGTACAGTGCCTGGCACATAGTAAGCGCTTAACAAATACCTCTATTATTACTTCTGTGGTAGAATTCTCACCTCCCATGTGGGTGACCTGGGTTCGATTCCAGCCAATTCAATGTTTCAGTGTTTAGAACAGTGCTTGGCACATAGTGCTTAACAAATACCATTATTATGATTTCTACTGCCTGTAGACTCAGCACAACACCAGTGCTCTGCCCACACTTGACAACAAGACAGAGGGCAAAGTATATGCTACCTAGGATGGCTGAGATCCTCTAATGAAATATGATGATGATGGCATTTATTAAGTGCTTACTATGTGCAAAGCACTGTTCTAAGCGCTGGCGAGGTTACAAGGTGATCAGGTTATCCCACGGGGGGCTCACAGTCTTCATCCCCATTTTACAGATGAGATAACTGAGGCACAGAGAAGTGAAGTGACTTGCCCAAAGTCACACAGCTGACATTTGGCAGAGCTGGGATTTGAACCCATGACCTCTGACTCCAAAGCCCGTGCTCTTTCCACTGAGCCACGCTGCTTCTCTAATGTTTTGGAGTGGCCAGCAAATCTTTGGATTTGAGAGTTACAGTCCTCTAGACTGTAAGCTCATTGAGGGCAGGGAGTACATCTACCAACTCTGTTGTATCATATTCTCCCAAGCACTTAGTACAGTGCTCTGTACACAGTAAGCTCTCAAATAAATACCATAAATACAGTCGTCACACCCCAAAACAGCCACAGTTCATTTGGGGATTTAGGGGTTAGATAGAACAGAAGACTCAGGACTTCCCTGATCCTCAAGACCCAAGGACTACATGCTCTTTATGGTATCCCAAATTCTAGGCACCCAACATCTTCTTCTCCTAGTGACAGAGCAACGGATAAATTCCCCAGATGTATCTTGGTTTATAGATTGGGGGACAGTGAATCTGTCTTAATATCTGTTCATCGAAATCCGATGCCACCCCAAACCCCTGTCCCCTCTCCTCTCCCGCAAGACAGTATTTCCACTATGTGGCGGGTCTTCTAGTAATAATAACAACTGTAGTACTTGTTAAGCACTTACTATGTGCCAGACACTGTACTAAGAGCTTGGGTGGACACAAGCAAATCAGGTGGGACACGGTCCCTGTCCCACGTGAGGCTCACAGTCTCAATCCCCATTTTATAGAGGAAACTGAAGTCCAGAGAAGTGAAGTGACTTGCTCAAGGTCACACAGCAGACAAGTGGCGGAGCTGGGATTAGAACCCATGTCCTTAAGCAGACACCTAATCAGGACCAAGGGGACACAACAGAAATATCAGCACCTTGTGATCTGTCTCAAGCTAAAGCTGGAATGTCTCTTGAACTCTGTGCCCATCAACCAAACCTGGCACCCCTTTGCCCCGGATGGTGGGGCTTTTTATTACAGAGAGGACTCCAAAGGTCAGAGAGTACCAAACACTTTTTGGGAAATAATAATCATTATTCTTAGTGTTTTCATGGAACATAAGAAACACTCACTGTGCACCAAAGTCCCATGGGGGTTATAGGTTAATCAAGTTGGATACAGTCCCTGTCTGAAAAAGGGTCTTGTCTTATGCTGTTGAATTGTCTCTGACCCATAGTGATGTCATGGACACATCTCTCCCAGACCGCCCCACCTCCATCTGCAATCATTCTGGTAGTGTATCCATAGAGTTTTCTTGGGGAAAATATGGAAGTGGTTTACCATCACCTCTTTCTGCGCAGTAAACTTGAATCTTCACCTTTGATTCTCTTCCATAATGCTGCTGCTGCCCAGCACAGGTCAGTTTTGACTTGTAACAGATTGCCTTCTACTCGCTAGCCACTGCCCAACCTAGGAATGGAATGGATAGGCCTCTGCCTCACTCTCCCTTCTGTAGTTGGGACTGGTAGAATACGGGGAACCCTCCAGGTGCGACCCTGAGAGGGGCTGAGAAGGGGATCACGGTCTAAATCTCTCTATCTCATCTATCTCACTGTCGACCCCTTTCCAATACCTTCCTTCCAGCCTGTAACTCCCTCCCACTCCATATACACCAGACCACCACTCTCTGTACCTTCAGAGCTTTAATCAGTCAGTCAATTGGATTTTTTGAGCACTTCCTGTGTGCAGAGCACCATACTAACCACTTGGGAGAATACAATATAACAGACACGTTCCCTGCCCATAATGAGCTTAGAGTTTAGAGCATTATTAAGGTCACATCTCCTCCAAGAGGCCTTCCCTGATGAAGCCCTCTTTTTCCCAGCTCCTTTTCCCTCCTACATCATCTACGCACTCGGACGTGTGCCCTTTGAGTGTTTGGTATTTGTCGTCCCACCCTCATCCCCATAGCACTTATAGTGCACATTATAAATGATTTATTTATATTAACATCTATCTCCCCCTTTAGACTGTAAGCTCCTTGTGGTTGGGGAACACGTCTACCAACTCTGTTGTACTCTCTCAAGCACTGCACATGGTAGGTGCTCAATACATACCATTGATTGATTGACTGATTGAAAGTCAATCATATCCCTGTGTGACAAATTGAAGAAGCAGCATGGGAAGCATTATGGCATAGTGGATAGAGCATGGGCCTGGGAGTCGGAAGGTCATGGGTTCTAATCCTGCTCCGCCACTAAATTGCTGTGTGGCCTTGAGCGAGTCACTTCACTGCTCTCTACCTCAGTTACCTCATCTGTAAAATGGGGATTGACACTGTGAGCCCCATGTGTGACAACTACTGTATCCAAAGCAGCGTGCTTGTACTTACCCCAGTGCCTGGCACATAGCAAGCACTTAACAAATACCTTAATTATTATTATTATTATTATTTTTATTAAGAAACTGAGGCTCAGAGAGGTGAGGTGACTTGTCCGAGGTCACACAACAGGCCGGTGGCAGAGCTGGGGCCAGACCTGGCTCTCCTGACTCCCTTTGCGGGGTTCCTTCCAGTAGGCCCTGCTCCCTCCCTTGAAGCCACCTGAACAGTTGCCCAGATGTCTCCCAGATGTCCAGCGACTCTCCGAGTGCCTTGCCTTGGCCCGTGGGGTGCCTAATAAAAGTTGTTGACTGACTGACACCTGCTGTTGACGGACACACAAAACGCTGGGAAAGTGAAGTGTCGAGGCCTTTCAGGGCTCCGCAAGCTAGAAAGTGAGGAAGTGCGAGCTAGGGAGCGGGGCCACAAGCTGAGAGGAGGAGCAGCAGGTTTGGTGGCCCTGGGCAGCTGCTTCTCCTCCCCACATCTGGTGGGGAGAAATCCCCCCACATGATAAAGAAAAGAGCTCGCAGGGTCATCTCCAGATCCTAGGGACAACACAGAAACAGCATTAACTCATCTCCCTCTAGACCGTGAGTTTTTTTGGGCAGGGTATGTGTCTGTCTGTTGTTGTATTATACTCTCCCAAGCTCTTAGCTCAGTGTTTTGCACACAGTAAGCACTCAATAAATTCGACTGAACTGAATTGAATTCCTCCTCCCCAAACCCCACCACCTAGCCATGCAGCTCTGCAGGCCCTGGATAGTAATAACTGTGGTATTTAAGTGCTTACTATGTGGCAGGAACTGTACAAAGCACTGTTGAACACAGTCTCTGTCTCACGTGGGGCTCACAGTCTCAATCCCCATTTTACAGATGAGGGAACTGAGGCCTAAAGAAGTTAAATGACTTTTCCAAGGTCAACAGCAGACAAGTGGCAGAGCTGGGATTAGAACCCATAACCTTCTGATAATTATAATAACAATAATAGCAGTATTAGGCAAAGCACTGTACCAAGAGTTGGTGTAGATAGTATTTATTATTATATATAATATATATATATTATAATAGTATTTATTGAGCACATATGTGCAGCACTGTACTAAGCACTTGGGCAAGTTCAATAGAGTTATTCATTCATTCATCATATTTATTAGTTGCTATGTGCAAAGTATGAAAACATAACCCCTGTCCCTGAAAAAGGGTGCAGTCTACTGGGAGTGATACAGAAGAAAATAGTTACAGGCAGCAGAGGAAAGAAAAAATGCATCTCCTTGCCATCTTACCCACAGTACTCTGTCAACCCCAGAGCCTGTAATCATACTACTACTAATAATAATTGTGGTATTTGTGAAGCGCTTACTCTGTGCCAAGCACTGTACTAAGTACTGGGTTGGAAAAAAGCATATCAACCCCATAGCATGTATGTGAACTGCACAGCATGCATGTCAATCCCACAGCATATCTATAAATAATATATTATAAATTATTGATTTATATTAATGTCTGTCTTCTCCTCTAGAACACAAGCTCGTTATGAGCAGGGAACATGTCTACCAACTCTGTTGTACTCTCCCAAGCGCTTAGTATGGTGCCCTGCACAAGGTAAGCACTCAAAAAATAATATTGACGATGATCTTTGCAAGCAGCGAGACAGGAAAGTCACCACAGACGAGAATGAATTCCACTCACACAATTCCCAGTGTCAGGGGCCTGTGGGAAACACGATCTCTTTCTGGGAAAGTAGGGAGGTAAACCCTTTCTTACAAAACCTGAAGTGAACGCAGTCCTCAGTCATCAAAGTATGATATGATCTCTGTAAATATTAGCTCCTGAATGCTTGTCACAAAGTCTACCTAATGCCAACTATCTCCCTCCCCGTCCTGGCAAACATAATAAGAGGGCCCCCTTTCAGGGCCAGACGAAAATATTTCCTAATGGCAGAGGATTGCAAAAGCCCAGAGAGACCAACCACCGCTCAGCAAACTTCAGTAAAATGATAGACACAGTTCAGACAGACATCTAGAGGTCAGAAGTTTACCCAAATGATTTAGCTCAGGAACTGAGACTGGAAACCAGGAGATCAGCTTTAGCGAAGATTTCTAGTGTGCCCTGATCTGTTAAAGAGGCAACAGAGGGGTTCATCTCAGATCAGTTTCACCTCCATTTCTAGCCTTTAGAAATCCTGTAAACTGACAGTTTTGAAAGACAAAAATACTCAAGAGAATTTATTGTGTGATCATTTTATAGCACCACTAACCCGGGGAGAGGAAGGAGGGAAGGGACATTCCTCAAGAAAGGTCCTATCGGCTACAGAAGGAGTGTTATGTTTCATACCATCCTTATTAACTTGCCTTGGTTTTTTGGTCTAAACTTTGTGAAATGGACTAAAGTCAACCTTGCCTCCATTCAAAACCAACTTACCCCCACCCCGCCACCAACCCATCCACCTCCTGCACAAAAGCAGTAGCTCATTTTTACTGTGGCTCTATGGGGGGGCATACAGTTCAAAAGAGGGATTAAAACAGCCTTTGCCTGCAGGCCTAACATGTAAAATGTGGCCATTCAAGATGATGACAATACTTTTTCTTCTTACAGAAAGTGTCCGGTCCATTATGCATATAAGTCACTTATTGGAAATTTCCATCTCCTTGCCTCAGCAATAACTGACCATTGTGACAGGCTTCCAAACATCTTTTCCCTTTCGGATGGATTCGGGAGTTTCGGGGTGCTTCCAACGAATGGAATGATGCTGAACTTTTGGTGATGTTAGATCTTCTATCACTCTTTGGGTTGGAGACTTGTCAGAGGACAAGCAGATGACCCAAGCCATCATTTAAGAGCAGATAGGATAAAATGATCTTTGGTTACCTGGTGATTTCACCCAGATGTTTGGCTTTAGGGTAAATGGGTTTGGAGATTCACCTCTTCACAATGCCCCACGAGGAATTTTTTTCAGTTTTTTTATGGTATTTATTAAGCTCTTACTATGTACCAGGCACTGTACTAAGCATAGGGGTAGACACAAGTTAATCAGGTTGGACGCAATCCCTGTCCCACATGGGCTCACAGTCTAATCTCCATTTTTCAGATGAGGTAACAGGCACAGAGAAGTTAAGTGACTGACCCAACATCACACAGCGTGGCTCAGTGGAAAGAGCACGGGCTTGGGAGTCAGAGGTCATGGGTTTGAATCCCTGCTCCGCCAACTGTCGGCTGTGTGACTTTGGGCAAGTCACTTAACTTCTCTGTGCCTCAGTTACCTCTTCTGTAAAATGGGGATAAAGACTGTGAGCCCCATGTGGGACAACCTGATCACCTTATATCCTCCCCAGCACTTTGCACATAGTAAGCACTTAAATGCCATCATTATTCAGCACTTAGTGCTTTGCACATAGTAAGTGCTTAATAAATGCCATTTTTTAAAAAAGTGGCAGAGTCAGGATTAGAACCCAGACCTTTCTGTCACCCAGAACTGTGCACTATCCTCTAGGTCACACTGCTTCTCAGGAATTGAATGGAATCAACCCCGGGAGAGTTTTTTTTAATGCTATTTGTTAAGCACTTACTATGTGCCAGGAACTGTTCTAAGCTCTGGAGTAGATACAAGGTAATCAAGTTGGACAGAGTCCATGTTCCACATGGGGCTCACAGTCTTAACGCCCATTATATAGACTAGGTAACTGAGGCACAGAGAAGCTGAGTGACTTGCCCAAGGTCACCCAGCAGGCAGGTGGCAGAACTGGGATTACAACCCAGGTCCTTCTGACTCCCATGTCACGGTGCTTCCCCGGGTGATTGTGTTGGAAAAGTTTAGACGAGAAAGTGATGGAGATAAATGATCCCATTGGTCCTAGAAATGTGAGCACGCTTTTGGCTCAGGCTGTGGGGAAGGGGGAAGGTGGTAAGAATGATAATGGTGTTCTTTGTTAAGTGCTTACTATATGCCAAGCATTGTACTAAGTACTGAAATAGATACAAAACAATCAGGTCCCAAGTGGGGCTCACAGTCTAAGTAGCAAGGAGAAGAGGTATTGAATCCCCATTTTGTAGATGAAGGAACTGAGACACAGAGAAGTTAAGTGACTGGTCCAAGGTCACACAGCAGATAAGTGGCACAGCCAAAATTAGAACACAGGTCCTCTGACACTCAGGCCCCGGCTACTTCCACTAGGTACACTGCTTCTCATAATGATCCTCCATAACACTTTTCTGGGACAGCGGGTGTGAGTTTGTTCAAATAGAACTGCTGTAGCAGTGCAACTAAATTCAGGGAGCTCTCTTCCAAACACACAACCACCAAACTCTGGAAGTTACTGGAAACTTCCCAGGGTAAGTGGCTCTCAGGGCCTTTCCCACTAGAAGCCTATAGAAAAGCTGAACCAGCAGTAGAGAGAGGAAGTAGAAACTGTTTGGCCTCAGTGCTAAGAGAAGCAGCATGGCCTAAATCAACTAGTGGTATTTACTGAGTGCATACTACGTGCGTGCGGAGAACTTTGCTAAGCATTTAGAAGAGTACAACAGAGTTGGCAGACACATTCCACACAGTAAGCACTCAACAAATACTATTGAATGAATGAGCTTACAGTCTAGTGGAAAGAAAATGGGCCTGGGAGACAGTCCTGAGGTCAAATCCCAGCTCTACCACTTGTCTGTTGTGTGACGTTGGCAAGTCACTTAACTCCTCTGTGCTTCAGTTTCCTCATCATAATATGGAGATAAAATACCTATTCTCACTCCCCCTTATTTTGAGCCCCATATGGGACTGGGGCTGTGTTCAACCCAATTGTCTCAACTCTATCCTAGTGCTTGACACACTGTAAGCACTTTTTTATGGTATTTGTTAAGCACTTACTATGTTCCAGGTACAATACTAAGCACTGGGGTAAATTCAAGGTTGGACACAGTCCCTGTCCCACGTGGGGCTCACTTTCTTCATCCCTATTTTACAGATGAGGTAACAGGCACAGAGGAGTGAAGTGACTTGCCCAGGTTTGCATAGCAAACAAGTGGTGGAGCTGGGATTAGAACCCAGGTCCTTATGACTCGCAGGCCCATGTTCTATCCACTAGGCCATGCTACTTCTCTAGGCCATGCTGCTTCTCTTAACAAATACCATAATTGTTATTATTACTGATAATAATAAGAAGTAGAAGACGACGACTCTGGGGGTCATTGGGTTTTTTACATAAATTGGTTATTCACTCATTCATTCAATCATATTATTGAGTGCTTACCTTGTGCGGAGAGCACTGTACTAAGTGCTTGAGAAAGTACAACACAACAATAAACAGTGACACTCCTGCCCACAGTGAGCTGCCCTGGAGTCATTACTCATAAAGGAACAAATGGATGAATTCTTTTAAAAACAGAAGGAATTGAAGCAGCGTGGCTCAGTGGAAAGAGCACGGGTTTTGGAGTCAGAGGTCATGGGTTCAAATCCCAGCTCCGCCAATTGGCAGCTGTGTGACTTTGGGCAAGTGATTTAACTTCTCTGTGCCTCTGTTACCTCATCTGTAAAATGGGGATTAAGACTGTGAGCCCCCTGTGGGACAACCTGATCACTTTGTAACCTCTCCAGCACTTAGAACAGTGCTTTGCACATAGTAAGTGCTTAATAAATGCCATTATTATTATTAATTGAAGAGTATTCCCGTTTTCAAATACTTTTTCAATTCATTCATTCATTCAATCGTATTTATTGAGCGCTTGCTGTGTGCAGAGCACTGTACCAAGTGCTTGGGAAGTACAAGTTGGCAACATCTAGAGGTGGTCCCTACCCAACAACAGGCTCACAGTCTAGAAGGGGGAGACAGACAACAAAACATGTAGACAGGTGTCAAAATCTCTGAAAAGGCTTAGAATGAGACATGGCTTAATAAATAGAGCATGGGCCTGGGAATCAGAAGGATGTAGGTTCTAATCCCAGCTCTACCACTTGTCTGCTCTGAGACCTTGGGCAAGTCACTCAATTTCTCTGTTCCTCAGTTACCTCATCTGTAAAATGGGGATTACTACTGTGAGCTCCATATGGGACAGGGACTGTGTCCAGCCTGATTAACTTGTGTCCACCCCAGTGCTTAGCACATAGAGCTTGGCACATAGCAAGCCCTTAACATGTTCCATTAGTATTATTATATCCCCAACTCACATTCCTTTGGGAATGTAAACCTTAGCAACAACACTGGCCTGAGGAGCAAGTCAGGCATCACAGCCCGGCTGCCTACCCAAGCTGATACCTGCTAGGCTGTAAGCTCCTTTGGGGCAAAGAACAAGTCTACTAACTATGTTAGTCACTCAATAAATACGATTGAATGAATGAATGAACTTTATTGTACTCTCTCAAGTGTTTAGTACAGCTGTGCACAGAGTAAGAACTCAATAAATAGCACTGATTGATTTCTGCTCCTTTTACATTTTAATAGAGCTCAAAGTGTCATGGACTCGGACACCTTGCCCTTCTCCCCACCCTCAATTCTGGGGTGTCTTTAGTACCCCAAACTCTGTTTTGTCTTTCCCCTCACACCGACAGAGCTGGGTTTTCAGTTTCAGAAATATTTAGGCCATGCTCACTGCTTTCTAGAGTTTCTCCGAATGTCCTTTTCCTTTACTTTCCATTGGCTTTTGTTGGTTTCTTGTCTCATCCTATGACAGACCTTGATCAGACTCTCCATGACCCTAAGCTGAAATGAAGCTGAAACCGTGAACCACCCAAAAGCATGTTTTTATTAGTTCCCTGATGATTTTCTTTCATTAGAAGAGGTTTCATTTCTTGACTGGAACTCTAAGTCCATTTAAAATATAAACCTAGGCCGTGGTGAGTGGGGAGAGGGGAACGCTGAGGCCTTGTCTAACCTAAACAACAGAAGGGAGAAAAGAATCACTCTGTGTCAACTCTCAAGTACTGACCATTAAACTGACAAAACTCTAAGTCTTTTATTAAATACCGTATAACCCCGAAAGGGGGAGATTCCTCTAAACTTCTATCACATCCTGCTGACTTTGTGGCTCCACAGTAGTAAGGAGAATTAAGCCATGAAATGAAAAATTCCTCACCTCCCACTGGGCTTCCCAATTCTCAATGTCCAAGCTATTTACGATGCTCTTTAGGCTGGGCTAGTCACAGCAAGAAAGGCCTAAATTTAACAGCCTCAATCCAGAATAGGGGGATTCCAATTTATAGCTCCTAGCAGGTTTTGCTTTTCTATAATGTTTCTTTTTTAAGTTTTGTTCACAAGGCAAGCCTATGGCTACTCACCCCTCCACAGCTACTCTCATTCATTCAGTCGTATTTATTGAGCATATTTACTTGTGTTGAGAGTGTTTTGCCCACTTTATGGGTGGAGAAGTTTAAGAACGAGTCCACACTGGTTGAATAAGGAATGCAATCAGAATCAGATAGTTTCCTATAAAATACTGGGTCTCAAAATATCCCAGGTCCTTTTTTTCTCTTCACTCCCTCCCACCTTCCCTGATGACAGATTCTCTCTCTCTCTCTCTCTCTCTCTCTCTCACACACACACACACACACACACACACACAAACACACACACCAAGTTTTCCAGAACAATGGGTTTGAAAGACCTTAATATATCATTTCTCATTGTGTTCTTCGTGTTTAATTCCTTGCTGAAGCCATATGGTGGCTGACACAGCCTGGATGGTTTATTGCAAAGACAGGGAAGAGAGATTTAGCAGAGGTCAAAGTTCATCTTTCCAGGTCTGCTCTGTTTTCCTGGGATAAACCCCAGCTGATTTGGCAGCAGGGAGGAGGAAAGATGAAACCTGGAACATAACAACCAGCTTTTTGGTAACTATTAATTCTATTATGGAAAACCAATCTGACAACAACAATAATAAGTTGTTAAGTGCTTACTGCATGCCAAACACTGTGTTAAGCAGTGAGGTAAATACAAGGTTACAAGATCGGACACAGTCCCTATCCCACCTGGAACTCACAGTCTAAGGATGCAATGATCCTTCCCCGCTGTCTGCCACTTTGGCTTTCTCACTATTTCAGGTCTGTCTGGGACTCCCCCCAGAAATCACTAGCCATAAAAAGGGAAATGGCACAGACTAGTAGATAGTGCACTCACCAATGCAGTTTACCTGCCATCTTAAGAAACGGGCATGTCATAGGGCCTAGTGCATTTTTCCTTTGTCAAATCATTTTTTCCTTTTTTCTGAATACAAAGGGAATGAGGGAAGACAGTGGGAAAACCTCAGGGTGACTTCTAGGGATCCATCAATCAGTCATATTTATTGAGTGCTTACTTTGGGCAAGGCACTGTACTAAGTGCTTGGGAGAATACAGCACACATTCCCTGCCGACAAAGACCTCTAGCCCACAGGTAGACCAAGTAGGAGTTAAAACAGAGGTTCAGAAATGCTTGGGAAGTAAGCATGTTTTCATCCCCATAGCCCTTGCTCCTCCTCTGGGTTAGCTAAGACAAGATGTAAACTTTTCCAAATCCCATAAGAAAAGATGAAATCTCGCTACCTGGATTTGGGCCAGAAATAGCCACATTTTTTTTTGAGGGGGGTGATCTTTCATCCCAGTGTGAGAGTCAAAAGGCTCAGAGGCTCAAATCCACAGTTCTTCTGCTCATCTGAATCCCCAGATTATGGAAATTTTCCTTCAATTCACTAAAATATATCATTGGATTACAATGTTCCCAAGTTTAAGAATAATCTAGAATAATCATTTATTCAACTTCTTGCTTTAATTCCCCATTTAGGCAGAGGAATAAAACTGAGAAAACTAACTTATTTCAGCAACATTTCAATAAATCTAGGAAAAAGAGACAAATCTCCATCTCCCCTCAAAAAAACTTACTTTAATAAGATGATTTCACCCTGATCTTACACCTACAAAATTTGCACACTTGTCCTTAGAACATGAGGTTTTCTTTCTAAAACAGGGAGCAGAAATTGAGTGCTTTTGATATTGTAATTTAAATGGCTTTTACTTTGTAGTTGCAGCTCAAAGACCCATTTTCAAGGTGGAATGAGCTGGAACAATGTTTTCTTTGCAAATTATGAGATGGGGGAGAGAGACAAGAAGTTCTGGGGAAGATCCTAGGAAAAGTCTGTGGTTGTATGTAAGAATTTCCACCCGGGACAACAAGATTAGTTTACCTTTACACCTAGGATGGCACAGCAATTTCTCAGCATATGCTGATGGATGAATAGGTGAGAAATAAAAACAGTGACTTTAGCTCTGAGTAAAAGTAGTTGACTTTCACACTCATTAATTTTGACAAAAACAACAGCTCTCCATCATTTCTGTTTATGGTAATTTGAACCTTTTAACTTGAAGTCAAGCAAGTAAATAAGTACCAATTTAGCAAACATTTATATAACTCATTAAATCACTCTTTGAGGCTTCACTCAGACAAAACATTTTTTTTTCTTCTGACTAGGCAGGCAAAACATCATCTTTCAGTTCACTTTGAAAATAGAGATATAATGGGAAGCCAGCCAGAGGTATTGAACTTCTGCTAGAGACAAGGCTTATGGGCTTCTGAAAGGTAAGGAGGATGGATTCTTAGCTTTCATTCTCTCAGTTTTCTTTCATTTCTGATATCTCTGCATTTCTGTGTGGCTATGAGAATGGGAATCATCAACATAAATAAGAGCAGGTTTTTCAGAGAAACACTGCTGGGAAAAAAGTCATGGGTGAGAGAGGCGGTGAAGGAAATTTGAAGCTAACGACACTGGAATCTGTCGATTGAAAGACACTGCCTCACAGTTTATCCACAGAACTTCACAATTTGCCCACAGAACGCCTGCTTAAACAGCTCATCTGCCTGCAAAAAATGAGTCCATTCATCTTCACTGGTTGACCCATTAGCTACAGTCAATATAAGAGAAGGCTTCATACCCTGCCAATGACCATTTCTTGACCTTTAGGGAGAAGGTCACATTCTCCATTGATTCATTCATTCAATCATATTTATTGAGCACTCACTGTGTGCAGAGCACTGTACTAAGAGCTTGGGAGAGTACAATACAACAATAAACAGACACATTCCCTGCCCACAATGAGCTTACACTCTAGATGTGGGGAGACAGACATTAGTGCAAATAAATAAAATACAGATATGTAGGTAAGTGCTGTGGGGCTGGAAGCGGGGGAAGAACCAAGGGAGCAGGTCAGGGTGACGCAGAAAGAAGTAGGAGAAGAGGAAAGGAGCGGCTTATTCTGGGAAGGCCGGGTGGAGACATGTCTTCAATAAGGCTTTGAACGCAAGGAGAGTAATTGTCTGTTGGATTTGAGGAGGGAAGGCAGTCCAGGCTAGAGGCAGGATGTGGGCTGGGGGTCGGTGGTGAGATAGGCAAGATTGAAGCACAGTGGGAAGGTTCACCCCTTAATCCCCCCCCCCCCCCACTCAGTCCCACAGTGCTTACGTCATATCTGCAAATTATTCATTCATATTACTGTCTGCCTCCCACTCTAGATTGTAAGCTTGTTGTGGCCAGGGAATGTGTCACCAGTTCTGTTATATTGCACTCTCCCAGTGATTCAACAAATGGGATTGATTGCTTGAAGGATTGAAGTCCAATTAAGAGTGACATTGTTCATCTACATTCCCACACCCTTCTCCTTCTAACCCCTGTAACCCAAGTTCCCTGTTTCCACCTGACATTTGTGGCCCTGATTCTTGGAATTTCTCTAAAGAATATTGATTCCTATTATGTATGTTTGCCGCACTTAGGTGGTAAATATCAATAATAATAATAATAATAATAATAATAATGGCATTTATTAAGTGCTTACTATGTGCAAAGCACTGTTCAAAGTGCTGGAGAGGTTACAGGGTGATCAGATTGTCCCAGGGGGGGCTCACAGTCTTAATCCCCATTTTACAGATGAGATAACTGAGGCATAAAGAAGTTAAGTGACTTGCCCAAAGTTACACAGCTGACAATTGGTGGAGCCTGGATTTGAACCTATGACCTCTGACTCCAAAGCCCGTACTCTTTCCACTGAGCCAATGACATTCAATCATCAATGCTATTCACTGAGTGCTTATTATGTGCAAAGCACTGTACTAAGTGCTTACCATTTGCTTCTGTACTTTCCCAAGTCCTTCTATTGAGCTTAGCCCGCATTATTAATAATAATAATAATAATAATAATGATGGTATTTGTTAAGCGCTTACTATGTCCAAGGCACTGTTCTAAGTTCTGGAGAGGTTACGAGGTGATCAGGTTGTCCCATGTGGGGCTCACAGTCTTAATCCCCATTTTACAGATAAGGGAACT
The DNA here is from genome assembly GCF_015852505.1 of Tachyglossus aculeatus. Lineage (NCBI taxonomy): Eukaryota > Metazoa > Chordata > Mammalia > Monotremata > Tachyglossidae > Tachyglossus > Tachyglossus aculeatus. The sequence continues at coordinate 28,483,649 of NC_052088.1, read as the reverse complement.
GAGGCACAAAGAAGTGAAGTGACTTGCCCAAAGTCACACAGCTGACAGTTGGCGGAGCCGGGATTTGAACCCATGACCTCTAACTCCAAAGCTCATGCTCTTTCCACTGAGCCATGCTGCTTCTCATTAGTTCCTCAACCGACCAATCCGTGATAGTTATTGAGCATTTAGTGAGTGCAGAGCACTGTACTAAGCACTTGGGAGAGTAGAATACCACAGAGGTGGTAGATCAGGAGCTTTCAGTGTAAGAGGGAGACAAATATTAAAATATATTATGGTTAAATAATATATGTAAGTGCTGCAGGGCCGAGGGTGGAGTCCTTAAGTGGTACAGATCCAAATGTATAGGCAACTCAGAAGGGAGAGGAAGCAGGGGGAAGGAGGGGAGTTCACTTGGTTTTAATAAGGCTTTGAAGGTGGATAGGGTGGTGGTCTGTCATATATGAAGGGGGAAGGAGTTCTAAGCCAGAAGGAGGACATGAGAAGGGGTCAGCAGCGAGATAGATAAGATCAAGTACCGTGGGTAGGTTGGCATTGGAGGAGAGAAGGTGTGGACTGGGTTGCAATAGAAAATGAGCAAGGTAATATGGGGGGGCGGGGGGGGTGAGCTGATTGAGTGCTTTAAAATCCTCGTTCAGGAGCTTCTGTTTGATGTAGGGGTGGATTCATTGATTGCCTTTCTACCAATCATCTGATCCAAGTTTTGATGCTGTAGACTTGCCTAAGATATCTATTTCCATGATCAAGTAAACTCCACATCCTGGTTAGTTGGTTGCTTCTGCACACTTTTAGGCAGAGAATAAAATGATTTGCCAGGCTCTAGATTTTATGGCAGCCACTCCACTTAGAGGCTCATTCATAAATGTTTGAGAAGTGTGCTTTTAACATTAATCAAGGAATTACATAAAATGAACTGAGTTGAGAGTATAACCACTATTTGTGATTAATATTTAATACCTAGCCCTTCTCTGAAACATTATTCCTACTTCCCAGTGGTTTAAAACACTCAGTCATTTCCCTGGCATTTGCCGTGGTTTTTAGATGGAAAAAGGAAGCTAAAAAGCTGGATTTCTGAGCCAGAATAGGAACAGAGTTGGAATTAGAATTCCCAACTCTCAGATATTCCTGATTTCAGCTGTGCTCTCCCATGTTTGCTATTGTTAGATGTTTTCTGGGCACAGAGCAAGCCAACTGAGGGTTTTGCAATCTTAGATTGGCAAGAGAACCGAGAGGGTCACCTGGTCCCTAATTATTTCATCATATTCTAATAGCAATAATCAATAAATGATCTTTATTGGGGGCTTACTCTGTGCAGAGCTCTGTACTAAATAAGCAGTTAGGATAGTACAATAGAGTAAGTACAAAAGTCTTTATTTCTTTGTGTATATTAAAGTCTGTCTCTCCCTCTAGCTCTTTGTGGGCAGGGAATGTATCTGTTTGTTGTGGTATTGTACTCTCCCAGGCCCTCATTACAGTGCTTTGCACAGAGTAAGTGCTCAATAAGTATGAATGAATGAATGAAGTAGAAATGGGTCCTAATCCCAGCTCCTCTCTTTGCCTGCTGTGTGACCTTGTCCAGGTCACTAGACTTCTCTGTGCCTCAGTTTCCTCCTCTTTTGTTGTATTGTACTCTCCCAAGCAGTTAGTACAGTCCTCTGCACACAGTAAGTGCTCAATACAATACAAAATGTTATTTATTCAGAACCAGAATTCCTGGAAAATGCGTAGAAGCCCATTCTGGGAGTAATTTTGATTGGAACCTGTCACTGGGTGTAAATAATTCAGCATAGCCAACCTCTGTTAATCAGCCTAACCTCAGCGAGCACTTAGAAGGGGAAAACCAGATAGGCCAGGACTTCTCTTCGGCCCCTTCCTCTGCCTGGTTTTCCCAAGAATGACCAGAGGACTGCCAAAGAAACTTATCCGCAGCTCACTGATCTCCCTTCCTTTGGATCTCCTCTCTTTGGAGCCACCGGCCCCAAAATGACCAGAGGTCTTTCCTGACAAAGTCTTTTTTTCCTTTTCTTCCACTCCCTTCTGTTACACAGTAATTTGCTCCCTTTATTCCTCCCCCATCCCAACCCCACAGCACTTATGTCCATAATAATAATAATAATAATAATAATAATAATAATAGCATTTGTTAAGCACTTATTATGTGCCAAGCACTGTTTTAAGCGCTGGGAAGGGGAGCATACATGTCCTGGAACAGCTGATGTAGCGGCTCAGAATTCTAGGGTCTCTTCCAACCCAATCACTGCACTGAGTGACAAACCACTAACTCAAAGATCTCTTTTCCACACCTCCAAAGAAACTTGTAGTTTGGGGATTTTCTCCTCTACCTTGGCATCAGTCGTATGTATCAATTTCCTCCTACTCATGATAGAACCAGGCTGAAGGCTGCCTGGCATGATCTCACCCAGAGATGCCATTCCCTTACCATCCATCATTATGGCATTCTCATGTCCACTCCGGCCCCCACTGGACTGACCTGAGCTTGCGTTGCTTTCACTCTCCCTTGTTCTAGCCTTCCATTTCTCTGATGTTCTCCTATCCCCTTCTGCGCTGGGGCCAAAGATGAGCCTGTGACGCAGGAAAGGGAACAGTGCCTTCTGCAAGCAGACGGAAGTGGTTTCAGAATTATGGAAGACATATAAACACCCTTGTCGGTTTGAGTCTACTGCCTTTTTCGGAAAGGTCTGTATTTTTAATATGGCATTTGTTAAGCACTTACTATGTGCCAGGCACTATATGAAGCGCTGGGGTAGTAACAAGAGAATCAGGTTGGACACAGTCCCTCAGCCACATAGGGCTCACAGTCTTAATCTCCATTTTAGAGATGAGGCATTGAGTCGCAGAGAAGTTAAGGGACTTGCCCAAGGTCACACATCAGATGCATGGTAGAGCCTGGATTAGACCCCAGGTTCTCATTCTGCAGTGCCACATTATTCATTGGATTGAATGAGAGAGACAAGTAATAATAATAATAATGGCATTAAGTGCTTACTATGTGCAAAGCACTGTTCTAAGCGCTGGGGAGGTTACAAAGTGATCAGGTTGTCCCACAGGGGGCTCACAGTATTAATCCCCATTTTATAGATGAGGTAACTGAGGCACAGAGAAGTTAAATGACTTGCCCAAAGTCACACAGCTGACAATTGGCAGCCCCAGGATTTGAACCCATGACCTCTGACTCCAAAGTCCGGGATCTTTCCACTGAGCCACGCTGCAATGCAGAGGTTACAGGTGGCTCAGGGAGGATGGTAGTGGTGTCTTGAAGACTCTATGGACATTGGTACTGGGGGAATCTGGAAACCATGCTAACTTGCAGTGGTGATGGAAGACCCGGAGAATAGTGGTCCTCTCTCTTTAGAGCACTATCTCTTCTCCTAAACACCACAGGATGCAAAAGAGTCAAAGGCTAAAGCTACCTTCAGAGGAAATCACTCGGCAACAGACATCATAGCTTGGGAAACTGCATTTAGCAGAGAAAGACCAATGGTTACAGGACGCAATGACCTGCTTCTATTTAGAGCTTTGAAAATCTATTTTAAAAATAACTGGATGGTTCGGGAAAGACACGTGGAGGGGAGACAAAGAAGCTTTTAGCAGGCATGCTCTTCTCAGTGAGCTCTTCTTTAATAAATGAGCCCTCCTAGAAAACATTTGTTAGACAGAAGCAATTAAGGCTAAAGCTCTTTCCTCCTTCCACTAATTAATTACAGCAAATAAGTCTGTAATATGCATCACAACAGCTTAATAAGCAAGCAGCACTATTCCAAGTTCAGCCATCATATCATTCAATCATTGCTGGTTTACCTAAATTATGCAAGTAATATTCTGCACGTAAATAGCTTCTGTGTTGGCTCTGCCCTTCAAAATCCTCTCACACCAAAAAGGATTTAATCTTCTACATGGGGGAAGGGGGAAACCAGCCAAACACTGAAATGCTTATATTCTGCTGTATTCCTCTGCATAAATGTATCGCTTCCTCTCCCACTCCTCCTCCCCTCCCCATCATCGCAATTGCCTCGTCAATATAATGCATTTCCAGGAGGCACTTTACGCATATCAATATTAATTGTTACTGTACAGTGGAGAATACAATAACTGCATTAGCGGTTGGTTTTGACATCATTAGCTGTGGTTTCATTTCATGCCCTGAATGTCTAACTGTACCTTGCTGGGAGGGGGATTCAATATTACCTCTTTAGGAACTCATCTGCTTTTAATGAAACTTGAAAGGCGCTCAGTGACTCGGTGTGTCAGTGAATAGACTTTACACATCTGAGGGTAAGTTAAAACGTTGCTTACCGCGGGAAATAAAAGAGCCCAGTGGTCCCAGAATGCCCGTCAATTACCTGTCATGTCTCTAGCCTGACAACCTGTACCAATCCCTGGAACTCGAGCAGCTCGTCGTCTCTGAAATTCCAAGATCATCCAGTGTCTGGGTCCAAAATGGGCAGTGGGTTCTTGTGGTTCTGGACTGACAGAGCAGAGGGAGTGTGGGCGTCTCACACAACTGACCACACATCTGCGAGAGGCTTCGGAGCCACCACCCGCCTCCAGGTCCAGCCATCACTACAGCAACTGAGTCTCCTCAAGGTCCCCAACCACCCTGCCCTCCCCATTTTTTTTATGGCATTTGTTAAGTACCAATTATGTGCCAGGGTTGGAGTAGAACAGTCCTCCAACTGTTCTAAGAGTTAAAGTAGATATAAGCTAATCGGGTAGGACAGAGTCATTGCCCCATGTGGGGCTCGCAGTCTTCATCCCCATTTTACAGATGAGGTAACTGAGGCCGAGAGAAGTGAAGTGACTTGCCCAAGGTCACACAGCAGACACGTGGCAGAGCTTGGATTAGAACCCAGGTTCTTCTGACTTCCAGGGCTGTGTCCTATCCACTAGACTAAGCTGTACCTTGATCTCGTCTAGCTCACTGCCAACCTGTTGCCCACATCCTGCCTCTGGCCTGGAACACCCTCCCTCTGCATAAACGGCAGACAATTACTCTCCCAATCTTCAAAGCCTTATTGAACGCACATCTCCTCCAAGAGACCTTCCCTGACTAAGCCCTCCTTTCCTCTTCGCTTACTCCCTTCTGCAGCACCCTGACTTGCTCCCTTTATTCATCCTCCCTCCCAGTCCCACAATACTTATTTACATATCTGTAATTTTATTTATTTGTATTCATATCTGTAAACCCACTGTGGGCAGGGAATGTATCTGTTATATTGTACTGTCTTAAGCATCTGGTACAGTGTTCTGCACACAGTAAGAACTCAATAAATACTGTTGACTGACTTCTCACTTAGACCACTGCCTACAGGTACCCATCTTCACTCTCTTCCTCCTCCCTTATATAAAAAATAATAATAATGTTGGTATTTGTTAAGCACTTACTATGTGCCAAGCACTGTTCTAAGTGCTGGGGTAGATACAAGGCAATCAGGTTGTCCCACGTGGAGCTCACAGTCTTCATCCCCATTTTACAAATGAGGGAACCGAGGCCCAGAGAAGTTGTGACTTGACCAAGGTCACACAGCTGACAAGTGGCAGGATTAGAACCCACGACCTCTGGGTCCCCAGCCCGTGCTCTTTCCACTGAGCCAAGCTGCTTCTCTACTGAGCCAACCCCTTATCCTTCACCCCCTTCTAAAAGCACCCCCATAAGCAGACCCTCCTTGAGAAGGGGCAAGCGAAAGCAAAGGAGCACAGAGGAAACGTTTGAAGGATGCCAAAAAGCATTCTCTCACTGTGGCAACACAGCTAAAAGCCAGGAAACACCGACAATGGAGTGAACAGCTTGGAGAACTACAATCAAGAAACGACCAGCTCTTTGAGGACTAAAGCAAAGAAAGGAGGAAGGGAGGAAATGTGCCAGATGTTCACAAAAACAAATATGGCAGGGATGATCTTAGTGTGAGTTGTATACAGGGCTATCAGAGCCACATTAGCATTTTCAGCTACATTTCACCACTCGGGGCAACATCTTCGAGCACGTAGGATAACTCTCTATGTCTTCTTAAGGTTTGGTCCTGTTCGTAATTGTGGGCTTCGAACATTTCTCTAAGTTATATAACTGAGATGTCACTGATGTCCCTAAAGACACTGCTCAAAATCTATTCTCATGAAGTTTAATCAGTGACTCAGATTCCAAACTGGCTACTCAAATAAAGCCTCCTGGAATGTGTATTAAATTTATAGTCCATTCAGTCGATTTGCTGAATTGTCTCTTTCTTAATTGAAAACATTTCTCCTTTCATTGGAGGGGAAGACAAGATTGTTACTTGACGTGTCGGATGAATTCGTTCAAGGAATCCATGAGTTGAAGCCACAGGTAATGTTCTGCCCACTGGTTGAATATGAAGACTTGGAAAAGGGGATTCGATTTCTCGATTCTCCTTTCCCAAGAACCGAGATTTGAAAAGGGTAAGTGGGGAGCAGAAAGAGTGGAGTGATCAATAAATTGTATTTATTGAGCACTTACTGTGTGCAGAGCACAGAAGGAGAGTACAATATGATGATCTGTGGCCACAGACAAAAAAACAAAGACTCACAAGCTGAACAGTCCTTCAACTGGGGAACCAGGTAGGTACTATACATACTGGACTCCACCGCTTTGTACTGAAAATTTACTAGTCAATCAGTAATAATATATTTATTTTAACTGTGATATTTGTTAAGCACTTACAAAGTACCAAGCACTATACTAAGCAATGGGATAGGAGTAAGATAAACAAGTCCCACATGGGAATCACAGTCTAAGTAGGAGAAAGAACAGGTATTGAATCCACATTTTGCATATGAGAGAATTGAGTTACAGAGAAGTTAAGTGACTAGCCCAAAGTCACAGAGCAGACAAGTGGCAGATCTTGTTAGAACAGAGGTCTTTTGACTCCCAGCCCGGGCTCTTTCCACTGCTGCTTCCAGATTCATTCATTCATTCATTCAGTGGTATTTATTAAGCACTTACTGTGTGCACAGCACTGTACAATTCTTGGGAAAGTACAATGCAACAATAAGCAGTGACATTTCCTGCCCACAGTCTAGAGTGGGGGAGAGACATCAATACAAATAAATAAAATTATAAATATGTATATAAGCGCTTTGGGACTGTGCATACAAACCTCTACTAAGCACTTGGGAGAGTGCAATAGAATTAGACAACACATGGTCCTAGCCCTCAAAGAACTTACAATCTAGTGGAGAAGACAGACTTGAAATAATTCAGAGAGAGGAAGCAGAAAAGAATAGAAAGATGGATATGTAGATGAGTAAGTGCTTAAATAGTAGTGTATGTTAGTCTGTATGTACAGAAACACTATGAGACGTTGTGGGGACAAAAGTGCTGAGATTGTAGTTGGGAGGACATGACTTGGGGCAAAGAAAAATTAATCAGAAAAAGCCTTCTTGAAGGGGTGGGATTTCTGAAGGGTTTTGAAAATGGGGAGAGTTGTGGCCTGGCATATTTAAAGATACAGTAGATTTCACTCACAGTAGTTTATGGCAGACTTTAAACTCCTTGAGGCCAGGGATCTTGTCTACCAGTTTCATTTATTATACTCTCTCCATGTCCAACAAGGGATAGACCAGCTGAAAACAAGACTGGTCAGTATAAGGCAGGTTGATTGGCCACTCTATGCTCCTCCTGGGTGAGTAAAGTAATCCCTTTCAACATTTTGTTCAAAATGGCAACTTTCGCAGGAGGAGCTTAGATGAGGCAAGAAGGGATTTTGTAGCTCCCCCTTCTGTTAATTTTGGTTCTTCTCTGAATTAAACTCCTCTACGTGACTATTAACAGCTTTTTAAGAGGCCTATTGGGACCTATTGGGTCCAAGAACCAGTCTCAGTAATACTTACGGTACTTATAACACTTACAGACCTGTAGAGCACTGGGGAAGGTATTAAACTGAACACAATCCCACAGGGGACTCACAATCTATCTTACCCCATTTTACAGATCAATCAATAAATTGTATTTGATGGGACCAGAGAGGTTAAAGTCACACAGCAGGCCCAGTGGCAGCGCTGGAACTAGAACCAGGTTAGCCTGATTTCCAGTTGCGTGCTCTTTCCAGTAGGCCAATTTGCCCCCCCCCAAGAAAGGGACAGCACCTCTCAAAAATCTGCTCACACTTCAATTCTTCTGGATTTACCTCAGGGGAGTGGGACTGTTGATTCTCATCCAGGATATTATTAAATGCCAATCACCCAACATATAATTAGACATTTCATTTGTGTCGGCCAGAGAAAGCAGTTGGAGGCATACGTGAACTCACAAACATTTGCCAAAGCAAGTCAGACACTCCTCTCGGAAGAGGGCAGCAACACAGACTTGAGCATGAGCATTCATATGGACACCCACGCATGTGATCACACCCCATCTTTTCATTCAATCGTATTTATTGACAGCTAACTGTGTGCAGAGCACTGTACTAAGTGCTTGGGAAGTACAAGTTGGTACCTCACCGGGGCAACACTACACCCCAGAAACCATTTGTCATTCGTGTCCTTTTTTTTTCCCCACCAGAACACCGAAGGCTTTGATTCCAAACAAATGGGAAATAGACATTTGAAGTTGGAAGCAGGCGGTGAGTAGGAAATTTGGTTTTATTTGCAATGGGCTCAAATAATTCTGCCTTGAGAAATGAAAGATATTAGTAGTTGCTTAATATCTCAAAGAGCTTTTCAGATCTTTCCTCCATCCACGTAACCTCTCTGGGAGGAAAATCTGAAAGAGTTAATAGTCAGAGGTCCCTCCTAGAGATAAAGAATCACTAATTTTTCCAAGATGGCAAAGACCAGGCTTCTTGACTTTCAAAACAATGAGCTGTCATTAAACTTCCATCATAGCCGTCATCCACAGTTATTGAGCTTCTTGACTCTAAACTGGGGCACAGCACAGAGGAAGAAATAGATAAGGTACTTGCTGTCAGGCAATGTACTGTCTGATAATAACTGGGACATAGTGGAGCCGCTTAGAAAGCTTTAAACCAAAGAGTCTGAATGATTATGAACTGAATGTAAATGAAGAAACAAAACATCTTCTGGATCCAGTGGGAAGTGGGGGTAAGACACCCCCACCCCACCCCCATGCAATCCCTTCACAATTTCCATTGATGAAATGTTGTGGGGAGAAGTATAGACACCTCTCCCGGACCTATAAACAAACTACCAAGTTGGGGGGAATACAGTCAGTCAGTCATATTTATTGAGCACTTGCTGTGTGCAGAGCACTGTACTAAGTGCTTGGGAGAGTACAATGCAACAATAAATAGGCACATTCCCTGCTCACAATCAGCTCACAGTCTAAAGGGGGAGACAGACATTAATATAAATTACTCTTTGTGTTGCTGAATTGTACTTTCCAAGTGCTTAGTAAAGTGCTCTGCACATAGAAAGCGCTCAATAAATACGATTGAATGAATGAATGAAGAAGTATTGTGGGGTTGCGAGAGGGGAAGAATAAAGAGAGTAAGTCAGGGCGAAGCAGAAGGGAGTGGGAGAAGAGGAAAGGAGGGCTTCATCATGGAAGGCCTCTTTCCTTCAATAAGTCTTTGAAGGTGGGAAGAGTCATTGTCTGTCGGATATGAGGGAGGAAGGGTGTTCCTGGCCAGAGACAGGTTGTGAGCAAGAGGTAGGCGGAGAGATGGATGGAGGCACGGTGAGATGGTTGCCAAGGGAGGGCCAGGTTGTAGTTGGGAAGGTAGTGAGGTGAGATAGGAGGGGGCAAGGTGACACAATCCCCGTTTATATCTTGCATGGCTACTCTGGATCCGCCCAAAACTCCAGGAAAGTGGGAGAGGTTCCCAAGTTCAAGGATCCAGGCCAACTCACCCCATACACCTCCCCGTAGGCTTTCTCTGAGCAGTGGGGTCCCCAGGCATGAGAAATCTGCCCACGACTGACACCACAAGACCGGTCAATCCATCTCCTGTGACTTGGCAACTTTGGCTACTAGCACAGCTCTTTGACAGGAAATAGCTTTAAATCTAAGTATGCTCTCTTGGAGTTGCAATTTCTCAGGAAGAAGCAGCACTCTTTCCGTGGGTGCCCAGCCAAAGGCATAAAGATTTCTGGCAAACTCCTCTCTGCTGCTCTCCATCTCTTTAACATTATCATCATTCCGCCACTTCTCTGCTGAGTGACCTTGGGCAAGACACTTCACTTCTCTGTGCCCACTGTTGGGTAGGGACTGTCTCTATATGTTGCCAATTTGTACTTCCCAAGCGCTTAGTACAGTGCTCTGCACACAGTAAGTGCTCAAAAATACAATTGATGATGATGTGCCTCAGTTACCTCATCTGTAAAATGGGGATTAAGGCTGTGAACCCCAGTATGGGACAAAGACCATGTCCAATCTGACTTGCTTGTATTCCCCACCAGCGTATAGTGCTGGAACATAGCAAGCGCTTAACAAATACCACAGTTATTATTATTATCACCCTTAAAAGTTATTTAACCTAAGCAGATTGCCAAAATACCTGTCCACACTGTATATTCTAGTCTTTAATATGATTTGTAATATTCTGTTTACTCCGATCGACAAGGTATATGAGCCTATATACTGAATGTATAAATGTCCTAATCGATCAAAACACAAAACAAACTCTATTGATGACTTTGCATGTTACTTGTAACCTAAGTATAAAAGATTCTTTGCTAGGAACTGGAAAAAAAAAAAAGGAACAACCAAGGTTTCAAACACGAAGCTGAGTCATGCGTACCATAAACCGCAGATGGTACGTGCAGCACCTTCTAAAACTGTGCCTTTGGAGGCGAGCGACTATCATAATTATCTCATGAACAAACTGAGTCTGGCGAGGGATATTTAGTCCAGCATGCCTGGGTGGGGACTGCTGAGTCATTTTATCCGGCTCAATAATGCCTGCTGAGTCACGGCTTAAAGGGCACTGAGTTTAAGATCTAGGATCACAAGTCTCTTGAAAGCTTCTACCAGTCAGACCAGACCATCAGATGCATCCTTTCCCGAGCTCCTGGAAACATGACTTGGTGCTTTCCCTTTACTGTACTCTCATTTGCACTCCTCCTAAATTTCCGTAGAAGGCCTTAGAAATTCTCAGAAGAGGCTGGCAGGTCGATCCTTCATACGAAGGCAAACGAGACTTCAAAACGTCCCTTCGGAATGCGTACATTTTACCTTTGAACGTCCTTCTCAGTGTCATGCGCTACTGCTGTCATTCGATACCACCTGTTCTACAATTCTGTGATAATAATAATAATAATAACAATGGCATTTATTAAGCGCTTACTATGTGCAAAGCACTGTTCTAAGCAATGGGGAGGTTACAAGGTGATAAAGTTGTCCCACAGGGGGCTCACAGTCTTAATCCCCATTTTACAGATGAGGAAACTGAGGCTCAGAGAAGTTAAGTGACTTGCCCAAAGTCACACAGCTGACAATTGGCAGAGCTGGGATAGAAGGTGCCCCTAAGGAAACATGGAGAAACTGCATTAGAAGAGTTAATAATTCACTGGAAATTTATGGGTTAGATAGTGTAGCAAGTGTCTGACATTATGATGCAAAAATCCCGAAATTTTTGTTTTATCCATCACTATCAGAACATTTACACCTTTAATAATAATGGTATTTATTAACACATACTATGTGCAGAACACCCTTCTAAGCACTGGGGAGGTTACAAGGTGATCAGGTTGTCCCTCGGGGGGGCGAGGGGAGGGCTACCAGTCTTAATCCCCATTTTACAGATGAGGTAACTGAGGCACAGAGAAGTTAAGTGACTTGCCCAAAGTCACACAGCTGACAATTGGTGGAGCTGGGATTTGAACCCATGACCTCTGACTCCAAAGCCCATGCTCTTTCCACTGAGCCACACTGCTTATTTGTGAGCTTCCTTTGCCATTCGTTGTCATTTTAATCTAATAAATAGTAATAGTAGCATTTACTGAGCAGCTACCCTGGGCAGTGCACTGCGCTAGGTGCTTGGGAAGTACAGAATAAAAAAGTGACACCTTCCCTGCCCACAAAGAGCATACACTCAAATAGGAACGTTAACCATGAAAATATTTCCTTACAATACAAACTATACTATATATATATATATATGTATATATATATATATATATTTGTGTCAACATATATACATGAATAATAAAGAGGATACCATATTGTTAAGCATATACTGTGTGTCGGGCACTGTGCTAAGTGCTGGGGTATATATACCTGTCTACATGCTTTGTTTTTGTTGTCTGTCTCCGCCTTCTAGACTGTGAGCCTGTTGTTGGGTAGGGAACGTCTCTAAATGTAGCCGACTTGTACTTCCCAAGTGCTTAGTACAGTGCTCTGCACACAGTAAGCACTCAATAACTACGAATGAATGAATATAAGTTCATCAGGTTGGACACAGTCCATGTGACACATGGGGCTCAGTCTCAATCCCCCTTTTACAGATGAGGTAACTGAGACACAGAGAAGCTAAGTGACTTGCCCAAGGTCACACAGCAGACATGTGGCAGAGTCAGTATTAGAACTCAGGTCCTTCTAACTCCCAGGCCAGTGCTCTATCCACTGGACTACGCTGCTTCCCTGTATTTATGAAGACAAGCTACATGCCTAGTGGAAAGAGCATAGGCCTGGGAGTTGGAGGACTTGTGCTCTAATCTGGCTCTGCCACTGGCCTGCTGTGTGACCTTGGGTACATCACTTAACTTCTCTGTGCCTTAGTTTTCCTCACCATTCCCACCACCTGCAAAGCTTCCCCATGAGCCCACGACAGTGTCATTTTGGGCAGGGAGTGGGATGGGGAGAGACTGAGCATCTTCAGTGGCAGCTTTGTCAGTTTCTCCCTATGATTTCTCCTCTTTCTTTCTTCCTCTATTTCTTTGTCCTACTCTTCCTCTTCCTCCTTTATTCAGGAGCAGAACTGTTTCCTTCATAGGCCTATCATGACAATTATATAACTAAAATAATTCCTCCAGTGTTACAAGTAAATTGGTATCCACCCGTTTCAACAATACCAGCTATCAGTCCCTCATTTATTTCATAATAATAATAATAATAATAATAGTATCCGTTAGGCACTTACTATGTACCAAACAGTGTACAAAGCAGAGGGGTAGATACAAGACAATCAGGTCCCACATGGGGCTCACAGTCTAAGTAGGAGGGAGAACAGATATCTCATTTTGCAGATGAGGGAATTGAGGCACAGAGAATTTAAGTGACTTGCCCAAGATCACACTGTCGGTATGTGGCAAAAGAGCTGGGGTAATAATAACAATAATAATAATAATAATAATAGTATTTGTTAAGCCCTTGCTATGTGCAAAGCAGTGTTCTAAGTGCTGGGGGGATATAAGGCCATCAGGTTGTCCCACATGGTGCTCACAATCTTAATCCCCATTTTACAGATGAGGTAACTGAGGCCCAGAGAAGTGAAGTGACTTGCCCAAAATCACACAGCGGACAATTGGCGGAGCTGGGATTTGAACCCATGACCTCTGACTCCAAAGCCCGTGCTCTTTCCACTGAGCCAAGCCAATTAGGTTGGTCACCATTCCTGTCCCATATGGGGTTCACAATTTAATGGGGAGGAAACTGAGGCACAGAGAAGTGTTTCAGACTGAAACAAATGCATGCCCTCTTGGGTCTGATTCCCCATCCCAGGAAGATCTTTGCTGTTCAATGATGTTAGTAGGGTAGGTGCCAAGTGCAAAAAGGGTACACTGAGTTGGAAGCTGTGTGGCCTAATGGAAAGAGCATGGGTCACAGGACCTGGGTTCTAGTCCCAGATCCTCCACTTGCCTGCTGTGTGACCTTGGGCAAGTCACAACTTCCGTGGGCCTCAGTTTCCTCATCTGCAAAATGGGGACTCGAGAATTGTGCTCCCTCTCCTCTGGACTGTGAGCCCCATGTGAACAGGGACTGCGCCTGACCACATCAACTTGTACCTACCCCAGGGCTTGGCACGTAGTAAGTACTCAACAAATATCACAATTATTTCCATCATTATCCCTGAATTCCTGAATGCTTCGTGTACCGAGGTCCTCCTCGGAGATTAGGGAGACCCCAGGGAACCCGCTCCAGCCTACAGGAAGAGTTCCTGGTGTGGCGCCAGGGGTGGGGGAGATCTGTCTGGATTGGGCCCGATTCCAGTTTGTGGGATGCTGAGGGAAGGAGAGGGAAGTGGGAAGTGAAAAGGCTCTCATGCACTCAGTTCCAAAGAAATAGCCCCACTTCTTTCCATTACTCCTGAAATCAGGAAGCAGCCCTTGCTAGTAATAATTAATCATCCTGGCATTGTTAAGTGCTTTCTCTGTGCCATGCTCTGGACTAAACATTGGGGTAGATGCAAATTAATTGGGTCTTGGTAGTCTCTGCCCCACACGGGGTTCACGCCTAAGGAGGAGGGTGTAGGATTGATTGAGAAGCAGGGTGGCTCAGTGGCTCAGCAGACTTTGGAGTCAGAGGTCATGCGTTCAAATCCTGGCTCCACCAATTATGATGGCATTTGTTAAGCACTAACTATGTGCAAAGCACTGTTCTAAGCGCCGGACAAGTCACTTAACTTCCCTGTGCCGCAGTTACCTCATTTGTAAAATGGGGGTTAAGACTGTGAGCCCCCCGTGGGACAACCTGATCACCTTGTAACCTCCCCAGTGCTTAGAACAGTGCTTTGCACTTAGTAAGCGCTTAATAAATGTCATCATTAAGAGGACAATGAGGTACAAAGAAGTGAAGGGACTTATCCGAGGCTACACAGCAGGCAAGTGGCAGAGCCGAGATTGGAACCCAGACCCAGGCCTATATTCTTTCCATTAGGCCACCCTGCTTCCCTGCAACATGGTGTGTGGTGAAGGGGAAGACTTGGGTCACTACCTCCATCCCCTGGGCTCAATATACTCTCCCAACACACACTGTTAAGTCAGGGTTAGGTTGAGCTGGGGAGAGGGTGGTGGCACAGAGTCACAGTTGAGGCATGGAGGATCCAGTGTCCTTTGGGGGCTGGTGGCTTGGGGTATCTTGGCCTGGCAGCGTAGCCTAGTGGAAAGAATCCGGACCTTTGAGTCAGTGGACCCGGGTTCTAATTCCAGCTCCGCCACTTGTCTGCTGTGTGACTTTGAGCAAGTCACTTAACCTCTCTGTGCCTCAGTTCCTTCATCTGCAAAATGGGATTCAGTATCTGTTCTCTCTCCTGCTTAATCTGTGAGCCCCATGTGGGACCTGATTAGCTTGTGTCTACCCCAGAGCTTAAGTACAGGGCTAGGCACATAGTAAGCACTTACCAATACCACAGTTGTACCTCCACATGGGAAACCTTCATCAGTCAATCATTTGTATTTATTCAGTACTTACTGTGTGCAGAGCACAGTACTAAGTGCTTGGGAGAGTACAATATAGCAGAGTGGGTAGACGTGTTCCCTGACCACAAGGAGCTTACGGTCTAGAGGAGGAGATTTTATGGACTTCCCCAGAGCCTATTCCCCCTTCACATGAGAGAGAACAGGTACTTCTTTATTGTCAAACTGTTCTCACATGTTTCTTATGGTATTCATTAATAATTTACTACATGCCAAGCACCGTACTAAGCACTGGGTTAGAAATGAGCCGATCGAGTCAGACACAGTCCACATCCCACATGAGGCTCACAGTCTTAATCCTCATTTCACAGACAAGGTAACTGAGGCCCAGAGAAGTGAAATGCCTTGCCCAAGGTCACACAGCAGACCCTTGGCAGAGCCGGGTTTAGAACTCAGGTCCCCCTGATTCCCAGGCCCATGCTCGGCACACTAGGCCACGCTGCTTCTCTCTTTTCCTCCCAGCATTCCTTTGCAAAGCCACTCAGGGTCGGGGTTAGTATGATTTCTTGACTCCTGGCTGACTTTGGGCTGACCTAGATTACAACACTCCAGGACGTTCCTCTTGCTCTTCCAGGACTAAAACCTGGCCCCAAGCACATTTCTTTAAAAGTCACCTCTCTACAACAAGTCCAAACTCTCGTTTCCAAATTTCAGGACATTATGACTTCCTTCTGGAATTTTGAGAACCCAATGGAATCATCTTTTAACAACGCAACTTTCCCAGCATCCCACAGATGGTCAGCTAAAAGTCAATTTTCACTTGAGCTCTTTTACGTTTATCAGTAAATATGAAAAACAGTTTGAACTGAGCACTCCATGAAGCAAATTTAAAATACCCTTTCTAGTTTCTCTACAGCGGTAAAGAATTCCAGTTTCTTGATCACACAAATGATCTGTGCCTTTTTTCTTACTCTTTCCTGCTGTCAGTTTAATAAAGAAGGGATGGTATTGAAAAGAACTTTAAGTCAGCTAGTCCAACTGTAACATTCCTTCACTTAAATTCCATTTTCCCCTGCATTCTAAATGCTGAAGTAAAAATTGATGTCGGTTTATCACAAGGCAGTAGTGACAAAGCGCCGCTAATCAGCTAAGTTTTCCTGTAGTCCCTTTTCTTCTTTCCTTTTTGCATAAATGAGAGAGTGACTCATACAAGGAGAGGGTTTTCCATTCATTCCTGTGGTGTTTTTGGTGAAAGGAAACTGTTCCTTCGCAAGCCTAAAAATTTGTTGGGTTTTTTTTTTCCCTTTAAAAGAAAAATAAAACTCAATGGCACTCGGTAACATGACACTCCTGACAGTGTCTCTGGCAGCCATTTAGTGGATACAGGAGATCCTGTGAAAACATTTGGAGCTAAAGGCTGCCTGTCAACATCTGGAGCTTCAGACTGAATCGGGTAGTGAGAGAGGGGAAGGGTCACTGAGTCTTCTCGAAGACAATGGTGATGATCATGTGGCCGCGATCTCAGGCCAGCCCAGTCCAGCTGTCCCTACCAGAGGCCGCGACCGGGGTGGCCAGAAATGCCTGGGGGTTCCCAAAGAGTAAGAAATGTCCCCCCCATGGGTGGCCACCCACACCCAGCTGGGATGGCGGCAGGGTTCTGGAGAGTGGGGAGTAGGAGGATGCTCCTGGAAGTGGACCTCTCCACGCAGCTGGGTTCAGGGCTCCGGGAGGGAGACCTCCAGCTGGCCCGCTGAATTCTAGACAGCTCTTACATCAACCCGGGGAGGTGCCGGGCCACCATAAGCATACGTGACCCCCGTGACCCCTGGGCTGAGGTGGACCCTCGGATGGCTCGAGGAGGGATTTGCCAAGCAGAAGTGCCTCTCCACTGCTTCCACCCGCTGCATTATCATGGCACCGGACCTGCTTGTTCCTGTCTCCCTGGAATAACTTCCAGGGAGTTATCATCTGCCACTTGTCTGCTTTGTGACCTTGAGCAAGTCACTTCACTTCTCTGGGCCTGCGCTATCTCATCTGTAGAATGGGATTTGAGACTGTGAGCTCCATGTGGGACAGGGACTGTGTCCAACCTGATAAACTTGTATCTACCCCAGAGCTTAGTAAAGTGCCTGGCACATAGTAAGCACACAGCAAATACCACAATTATTTCTATTATTATTATTAACTTTTTCCCAGGGGCTCGGTCACTCCACTGGGTCTGGAGTTTCTCCCACAGAAACCAGGATACTGAAGTAGGTACTTTGTGCCCGCTAGCTCCAGAATAAGTCCTGCAGCGGAAGCCTGGCCCACCACAAACCAATCAATCAATGAACCCACTGTTGGGTAGGAACCCCCGTCTATATATGTTGCTAACTTGTACTTCCCAAGCGCTTAGTACAGTGTTCTGCACATAGTAAACACTCAATAAATAAGATTGAATGAATGAATCAATGGGATTTATTGAGTGCACTGTACTAAGTGCTTAGGAGAGCATGACACAACAGAATTGGCAGGCACATTCCCTGCCCACAACAAGCTTACAAACTAAGCCCTGCTGAAAAGTAGTGTGGCCTGGTGGAAAGATCATGGACCTGGGTTCTAATTGTGGCTCCAACACTAGTCTGCGGTGTGACCGTGGGCAAGTCCCTTTTCTGTTTTTCAATCCACTCATCTATAATAATGGGGATTCAATCAATACCTGTTCTCCTTCCTACTTAGACTGTGAGCCCCATATGGGACCTGATTATCTTGCATCAACCCCAGTGCTTAGCACATAGTAAGTGCTTAACAAATACCATATTTACTATTTTGCTAGAGCTAGAGCACCTTAGGAAGGGATTCTAGCCTGCCCTGTCACCGGGCCTTCCCAAGCACCCAGGAAAACCAGGCAAACCCCAGTATGTGTTTCAGGGTGGCTGAGGCCTAGTGGAAAGCACACAGGACAGGAAGTCAGGGGACCTGGATTCCAATAGTGGCTCAGCCATTTGCCTGCTGGGTGACCTTAACTTCTCTCTGGCTCAGCATCCTCATCTGTAAAATGGGGATTCAATGCATGTTCTCTCCCCATTAGACGGTGAGCTCCATGCAGGACAGGGACAGTATCCGCTCCTGATTGTAATATTTGCCTGGGTTGTCTTGGAATATGTCATCATTCCTGATGTGTCTGTCTTCCTTCTCCTCACTGACCATCATAGATTGTGAGCCCCCTGAGGGGTTGGGACTGGGTCTTAATCCTTTCCGTATTTTATCCCAGTGCTCAGTCCAGGGCTCTGCACACACTAAGTGCTCAATAAATGCTACTACTATCCCAGTGCTTGACACATAGTCAGCGCTCAACAAACACTCCAATTATTATTATGTTTTATACTGCATTAGTCTGGTTTTCAGTTGGCCTCCTGTCCAGTGATGATATGGCACCGTATGCCTAAATGTCCAGTATTTTTATTTTAAAATGCCAAGCCTCCCTCTGCTTTGGCTCCTGTCTCTGAGGTCTGTGATTGGACATAAAGGCCAGGGTTACAGGGAAACACACTCAGCTGAAATAATAATTATGGTATTTAAGCGCTGTCTATGTGCCAAGCACTAAGCACTGGGGTAGATACAAAATAATCATGTTGTTCCACATGGGGCTCACAGGCTAAATCCCCATTTTGCAGATGAGGTAACTGAGGCACAGAGAAGTTAAGTGGCTTGCCCAAGGTCACACAGCAGACAAGTGGTGGAGCTGGGATTAGAACTCAAGTCCTCTGATTCCCAAGTTCATGCCCCTTCCACTAAGCCACATTGCTTCCCTGAGGTTGCTTGTGTGGGACAACCTGATTACCTTGTATCCACCCCAGTACTCAGAACAGTGCTTGGCACATAGTAAGTGCTTGACAAATACTATAATAATAATAATAATAATTATTATTATTATTTGTCAAGCACTTACTATGTGCCAGTCATCATACTAAGCACAGATACAAGATAATTGGGTTGGACACAGTCCCTTTGCCACAAAAGCCTCACAGTCTTAACCTCCATTTTAAAGAGGAGGACCTTGAGAACAAAGTTAAGTGTCTTGCCCAAGGTCACAAAGCAGACAAATGGCTGAGCGGGACTAGAACTCAGGTCCTCTGACCCCAAACCCATCCTCTTTCCAATAGGCCATTCTGCTTTGGACCGGGGAATTCTTCAGTGTCATCAATGAACGCCTAATCCACATTGCTATCAATTAAATCTCCAAACCGTGTCCCTCAGATATAATCAGAGAGAAGCACCATACAGACAACCTACAGGACATCATTCCAGTTTATGAATCAACAGAAAAAGCCCTAGCTCAAAGTCTGAAGATAATTCTTGGAAATATTCCCTACCTGGTTAGTTTTCCCCCTGTGGGTCAGGATGTTCACTCAATTATATTTATTGAGCACTTACTGTTTGCAGAGCACTGTACTAAGTGCTTGGGAGAGCACAATATAACAACAAAACAGACACATTCCCAGCCCACAAAGGAGTTAGAGTCTAGAGGATATGATCTCTGCAGTAGAGAAGTCACATTAGTGTCTCTGCCGGGTAAAAATGTAGGAGCCATGGTAAAAATAACAGACCGAAACATTTCTAACTGAAATAACTTGTTTTGGCCTGAGTGGGGAAAGGAAAACAGCGATACCCCTTTGAGGTAGAGGAAAAAATAGTCTGAGCCAAAGAAGAAAACATCTGGGAGAAGAGAGGACTGTGGTTTATTTAGTCCTGCTGTTACTGAGTTGTTTTCACTTTTTAGACCAGGCAATGAGGATTCATTTCCTATTTTGATCTTGTTTTTCCCCAATAAATGATGACACGGTGCACTTGAACATTGCCCCTAACCTCGAGAGATGGTGAAAAACGAAGGGAGTGTGGGTGTATTGGCAGGGATCCTTCAGCTGGGGGAAGTTGGGGAATGATTAGGGCAAAGGGTTGGTCATCCCTCCAGTTTTCTACTGCACAGTCTTGTTTTCAGCTGGCCTGCCCAATTGACAGCTTTTATTTTCAGTGCCCAACCTTCTTCCACCAAAGCTGCTGCTGATTTTCCCACCTCAGTTGCAATGCAGAGCCTGGAAGTCAGACAACCTGGGTTCTAATTCTGGCTCCACGACTTCCTGCTATGTGACCTTGGGCAAGTCAGTCAGTCAATCAACCATATTTATTGAGCACTTAGTGTGCTCTGTACTAAGTGCTTGGGACTTATAGATAATAGTATTGTTTATATTACAATAAACAGACGCTTTCCCTGCAAGTCACTTTTCTCTGTGCCTCTGTTCAAAATGGGGATTCAATACTGGTTCTCCCTCCTATGTAGACTGCGAACCCCATGTGGGTCAGGGAAAAAGATATCCGCTCCATTGATTTGCGGCAGAAGGGGGAGCATGTAGCTGCTCTCAGAGAGATGCCAAGCCCTGTCTGACCTCTTGAGCCCACACCGATTCCTCTCTAGAAGCATTTCAATCCATGGGACTCCAACATTCCTCTTGTCCACCTCTGCTCAGTGGACTTCGGGCCCCAAGGGGAAGGAAGAGAGAAATGGTATAAATCCAACTGTCACGCAACTGAGCTTCAACAAGCAAAGAGAAATCCATCCCTGAAGAAAGGAAACCCAAGAAAACATTCCTTTCTGGTTTCATCTCATAACTGTTAACCACCCCTAAATGTCCAATCAATTCAATTTTAGTGCTTACTGTGGACAGAGCACTATACTAGGCGCTTGGGAGAATAGAATATAACAGAATCAGTAGACACGTTCCCTGCCCACAACGAGCTTACATCAGATCATAAATCTATTTATAACTCATTTGCAAAACTCCCTCTAGACTGTAAGATCATTGTTGGCAGGGAATGTGTCTGTTTATTGTTGTACTCTTCCAAGCATTTAGTACAGTGCTCTGAACACAGTAAGCCCTCAATAAATGCGATTGAATCAATGAATGAAAACCAACTTTATCCAATACCGAATCTCCTTTCTTCTCCTGTACGTTCTTTTGTCACCTCATATCCACTGGACTAAGGGAATACAAAATGTTCACACTCATCAAAATGGAATAAAACTCCAATATGAATCGGATTTGTAACCCTACCAACCCCAGGCTGAAGGGAAAAGCTCTGGCGAGCAGGCTACTATTCAGTTTTTTTTTTTTTTTCTGCAGCATTACCTTAGAAACAATAATAAGAATAATAATGATACTATTTGTTAAGTATTTACTATATGCTAAGTTGCTGGGATAGATACCAAACCAATCTGTCCCACACGGAGCTCACAGGTATTCTATCTCCATTTTACAGATGAGGAAACTGGGGCACAATATGGGGATTCAATAACTGTTCTCCTTCCTACTTAGCTGAGAGCCCCATGTGGGAAAGGGACTATTATCCAGCTTGATTTACTTGGATCTATTCCAGTGCTTAGAATAGTGCTCAAAGCATAGCAAGAGCTTAGCAAGTACCATGAAAATAAAGTCCAAAAGTCTGTTGGACTTACCAAAGAATTCTAGTTTAAAATTGATACAATGTTAGAGGGCTCTCCAACTTCCTGGGGAACTTCAAATCCTGAGAGAAGCAGCATGGTGTATTGGGTAAAGCATGGACCTGGGGGTAAGAAGGATGTGGGTTCTAATTCTGGGTCTGCCACTTGTCTGCTGTGTGACCTTGGGCAAATCATTTCACTTTTCCGTGCCTCAGTTACCTCCTCCGTAAAATGGGGAATGAGACAGTGAGCCCCATGTAGGACAGGGACTGTGTCCAACCTGATTAGCTTGTATCCACCCCAGCGCTTAGTACAGTGCCTGGCACACAGTAAGCACTTCACAAATACCATAATCATTATTATTATTATTCGCATTTTGGACAATTTGCCTGAAGTGAAGTGACTTGGCCAAGGTCACATAACAGGAAATTGCAGGCTGTTCCTTGGTTGTGCGTCAATATGGAACTACTGAATATTGAAAGTAGTCAATATTACTACTACTTTACAAGAGAAGTGTGACAAGTAAGCTGTCCACCCAAACTAGGTTCAAAAAGGGCACTTTTCATTGACTCAGGTGAGGAAACATAACCTGTTGGACAGGCAGTAATCACCGATCAGATAGGATCAAAAAAAAAAACAGGAGTTGAATGTGTGGGTTGTTGAAGTTGCTGGGCAGTTTAAAACTCTGGTGCTATCAGGCCAGCTAGAGTTTAAAAGCTCAGGATTGGCTCTTATCATATGCCAGCTGTTGTGTACTTGATAAAGACTCGGGCTTTTAGGAGACATGAGTTTTTAAAGCGCAGAGTCAGGAGATATTTTTTATTGGAGAATTTTTTTAATGGAATTGTGTTTCCTGAATATTAAAGAGGTCCTGAGATAGGGGTGGTTTTTTTTCCAGAAAAAAAAATCTATAAACATATAAAGGCTTTACTGTCCTTTTTTCCATAATTTCCTTCCTTCCTTGTTAACTCTGGGATTAAAGCAGGACTCTTGTTTCCCTTACACAGATCGTTGCTAGCTCACCTAATCTCTGGGTGAGAATCCACTAAAATGTACTTAAAATTGAAGTGTTTGGTAAAAACCGGTCTATTTGGTCGAAATCAATTTTTGGTCAGAAAATGTGTTTTGTTTGAGCCTTCTGAACCACTAAATTGTAAAACGTGTTTGCTTCAGAGGGTGACAGCCTCTTTAGGGATAAGGTTATTCTTGGAGTTGCCTGGTTCTGGGTGGGGCTTCCAGGAATAGCTAGGACTTCAGCTTTCTTACCCCACACCTCTTTTCCCCTTCACCCTCATGTTATTAGAGGGAATGGAGATGATCCTCTCCCATGGAGGCCTAGTTCTGCACCTATAGGATATGAGTTACCATCAGCGTGGCCCAGTGGAAAGAGTCTGGGACTGCTTGGGCAGGAGATCTGGGTTTAGAAACCTTGGCTCTGCTACTTGCCTTATCTGTGAGACCTTGGACAAGTCACTTCACATCTCTGGGTCTCGACCATCTCATCTGTCAAAGGGGGATTAAGTCCCTTTTCACCCTGTGAGCCCTATTTCAGGCAAGGACTGTGTCTGATCTGCTTGGCATAGAGTAAGGGCTTAACTAATAACCTCCAGACTGTAAGCTTGTTGTGGTCAGGGAATGTGTCTGTTTATTGTCATATTGTACTCCCCCAAGCACTTAGTTCAGTGCTTTGTACACAGCAAATGCTCAGTAATTATGATTGAATTAATGAAAGAACCAATACCATAATTATTATTGTTAACCTTCCTCATCCTTAGCTGTTCTTCTCATCCCTTCTTTTCTGAGGACCCATGTACAACATATGTGTTAGTATAATCAATCAGTGGTATTGATTGAGCACTGTGTACAGAGCACTGTACTAATCATTTGGGAGAGTACAATATGAGGTGGAAGACACATTCCCTGCCCACAGCGAGTTTACAGTATAAATCTATGACCATAGCAAATGGGCTGGCCACCACTGGAAACTGAGGCACAGAGAAGTTAAGTGATTTGTCCAAGGTTACCCAGTGGGCAAGAGGCCAGAATAAGAACTCAGGTTTTCTGACTATCAGGACTCTGAGTCTCTGAAAGTCATAGTACATCCGCACAGCAAACCTTTAGCTTGGGATTTACATTAGACTTGCTCCAGGAAAATCAAGACCAAGATCAAGAAAGATTCTTTTCTCCAAAGGCAACAGAGGGAAGCAGTGAGGCCTAGTGGATAGAGCGGGCCTGGGAGTTGGAAGGACCTGGGTTCTAATCCCAGCTCTGCCACTTGCCTACTGTGTAATCTTGGGCAAATCACTTCACTTCTCCGTGCCTCTGTTATTTCATCTGTAAAATGGGGTTTAAGAACATGAGCCCCGCGTGGGACAGGGGCTGGATCCAACCGGATTAGCTTGTATCTACCCCAGCGCTTTGGCATAATAATAATAATAATGATGATGGTATTTTTAAGTGCTTACTATGTGCAAAGCACCGTTCTAAGCGCTGGGTGTAGTAAGCACCTAACAAATGCCCTTTAAAAAAAACAAAAATGAAGAGCATCATAGCCTAGTGGAAAGAACAGTCCCAGGAGTCAGGGGACCTGGGTTCTAATCCAAACTCTGTCATTTACCTGCTGTGTGGCATTAGGCAAGTCACTTAATTTCTCTGTGCCTAAATTTCCTCATCTGTAAAATAAGGCTTCAATACCTGCTCTCCCTCCTTCATAGTCTGCGAGCTCCATATGTGACAGGGATTGTATTTGACCTGATTATTTTACATTTATCTCATAGTAGGCTCTTAATAATAATAATAGTAATAACAACAATAATAATGGTATTTGTTAAACACTTACTATGTGCCAAGCAATGTTTTAAGCGTTGGGGTAGATACAAGATAATCAGGTTGTCCCACATGGGGCTCACAGACTTAATTCCCATTTTATAGATGAGGTAACTGAGGCACAGAGAAGTTAAGTGACTCACCCAAAGTCACAAAGCTGATAAGTGGCTGGGCTGGGATTAGAACCCATGACCTCTGACTCCCAAGTCTGTGCCCTTTCCATTAAGCCACACATTATTATTATTATCTCCTGACCTAAGAAGACCCTGCTAATGCCTTCATCTTAAACGTCGAGCAGCCCCTTTCTCTTTTTCAATTTCCCTCCAAGGAAAAGCCCTTTGGTTATCTGCATGTCCCTTACTGATGTGGGATATTGATTTCACTGTTAATGATTGTGTTTTGGCCCACTGAGATGGAAAATGGTTCATTTGAAAACTGAATTGTTAATTGAAAAAGCGAACACTGTCCATATAACAGCAATTGTTTATTTGCTAGAAAACTTCTGACTTGCTGTAGAGTCATTAAAAACAACAACAAACCCAAGCAGATTAACTACTTTTTACCTGACCCTGAATTTTGAAACATGACTTGTTTTTCTCTCTGTTTCTGAGAGATTTGCCGCACTGTAAACTGTCCTTGCTATGTAAACCCCAAATAAATACCGCTGAGCTCCTTTTAACTTCTTCCCCATGGGCTGCCACCCCTTCTGCCTCAAAAGGCGGACACATACTTTGTCGCTCACCATGGACACAGACACATTTCAGCTTCGGCGGCCCGAGGCAATGAGTGACTCCAGAGGGGCTGACCGTTAGCCTTCTAGGTCACTCAACCGGCTGCTTGCCCCCTCTCCCCGCACAGCCCACACCGATTTATGGAAACCTACTTTGGAGCCATTCTCAGCAGGACCGAGAAGATGCAGGAATGCAAGATACTTCTTGTCGGACAGAAGGAGAAAGTGTGAGGGGGAGGGAGGAGATCGAAAAAGACTTCTTCGGCTTTGTCTGAGAGGTTATCAATCAATCAATCATATTTATGGAGTGCTTACTGCATGCAGAGCACTGTTCTAAGTGCTTGGGAGAGTATAATAGAACAGAGTTAGTAGAGACACTCCCTGATCACGTCCAGAGGATTGTAATTTTGTAACAAAGGCAAGAGAGAAGAGTCAGCTAGCAGAAACTTTCCCAAATTCCACTCCCGTTTTATAAGCCTTTGATCCTCTACACTGTAAGGAGGGCAGGGAACATGTCTACCAACTCTTTCATATTGTACTCTCTCCAGTGCTTAGTACAGTGCTTTGCCCACAGCAAGTGCTCAGTAAGTACCACTGATGATCTGGCATTATCCCTACTCTAAATTCAATCTTAGATGATATTGTCAATAACTCTTTTTTGGTCACCCCTTTTACTCTTCATTCATTGTACTGTCCACCCACATACTTCAACCCCCACCAAAAGCAGTCTCTCTGTACCCTTGCAAAAATGGTGGGTGAGGATATATATGCACAAAATCAATTAATCGATATTTATTGAATGCTTACTATGTGCAGAACACTGTGCTAAGCGCTTGGGAGAGTTTGATACAACTGAATTAGCAGTCATGTTCCCTGCCCATAATGATCTTCCCCCTCTAGACTGTAAGGGCCAGTGTGGCTCAATGGAATGAGCACAGGCTTGGGAGTCAGAGGTCATGGGTTCTAATCCTGGCTCCACCACTTGTCAGTTGTGTGACTTTGGGCAAGTCACTTAACTTCTCTGGGCCTCAGTTACCTCATCTGTAAAATGGGGATTTAGACTGTGAGCCCCACATGGGACAACGTGGTTACCTTTTATCCCCCTCAGTGCTTAAAACAGTGATTGGCACATAGTAAGTGTTTAACAAATACCACAGTAATTATTATTATTATGGGCAGGGAATGCATCTGCTAATTCTGGTGTTCTGTTCTCTCCCAAGCGCTTACTATAGTGCTCTGCACATAGTAAGTGCTCAATAAATACCACTGATCAACTGATTGATTATAGTCTAGAGGAGGATTATTCACAAAATTATTCGCAAATGTGAATACCTCTGCAAAACAACAGCTGGATCTTCTTAATCAGTTGAGCAGCCCAAGCCCTCTGACACAGGGACAGACCTTTTGGATGTTCGAGACCTCAGTCCCTCTTCTCCCCAAAGCCTACTCTTCTCCTCTTTCATTCAATCATATTTATTGAGTGCTTACTTTGTGCAGAGCACTGTACTAAGCGCTCTTGCCTCCATTCCCCACTGGACCAAAGAATAGGTAAAAGTCCTTTGTTTTTATAATAATAATAATAATATTTGTTAAGTGTTTACTATGTGCCAAGCACTGTTCTAAGCGCTGTGGTATTAAGTGCTTACTATGTTCCAGGCACTGTACTAAGCTTTGGGGTAGATTCAAGATAATCAGATCAGACACCATCCCTATCCCACACAGGGCTCACAGTTGAAGTAAGAGGGAGAACCAGCATTGAATCCCATGCTCTGCACACAGTAAGTGCTCAATAAATACAACTGAATGAATGAATGAATTTTACAGTTGCATAAACTGAGGCCCAGAAAAGCAAAATGATTTTCCTAAGGTCACGCAGCAGGCAAGTGGCAGAGCAGGATTAGAACCCAGGTCCTCAGACTCCTAGGCCCATCCTCTTTCCTGTAGGCCAGTCTGCTTCACACTTTGTCAGCAAAATGGCTTGGTGGCATGGCCTAAGGGAAAGGGCCTAGTCACCAAGGAGAACAATGTTCTAGACTCAGCTCCACCATCAGACTGCTGTGCAACCTTGGGTAAGTCACTTGGCATCTCTGGGGCTCCATTTTCTCATCTATGAAATGGAGCTAAAACACCAGCTCTCTGTCTCTCTTAGGTTATGAGTCCCACGTGGCAGAGGGACTGTGTCCAATCTGATTATCATGTATCAAGAAGCAGTGTAGCTTAGTAGAAAGAGCACAAATCTGGGAGTCAGAGGACCTGTGTTCCACCTGCTGAGTGACCCTGGGCAAGCCCCTTAACTTTTCTGCCCCTCAGTTACCTCATCTGCAAAATGGGGATTAAGATGGTGAGCTCCATGTGGTAAATGGACTATGTCTCATTTGATAAGCTTGTAGCTATCCCAGCACTTAGTACAGTGTTTGGCACATAGTAAGCACTGAAATACCACTGAAAAAAAAAATCACCCTTATCAGATATTGCTGATGATTATCGTGATGATATCCATGTGTGCAGGATGAGATTCCGCCTTTTATGTGGCTCCATGGACCCCCAGCTGACTAAATCTAGTGAAGTTTGCTAAATCCCAGGGGGGAGAAGTTTTTGCTGAAGAGCAGGTTGCTAAAGGAGCCCAGGGGGACACCTCAGGCAGCCTGGAACAGGAGAAGCAGGGGAGATAAGCATCACTTTACTCCATTCCAATAAAATGATGGCTAATCCCTATTCTCCCTCCGCCTTAGACTGTGAGCACCAAATGGGACAGCCACTGAGCCAATGGTATTGTATCTCCCCCTGTGTTGGACACAGTGCTCAACATATAGTAAACCTGAACTAAAATCCCACAGTTACTGTTACCTACCAACCACTAAAACAGCCTTAATATCTGATAAGAGTTGGAAGTTTAGAATATAGTTTAGACTGTTGGAAATCTAGATTTTCTAGATCTAAATCTAGATTCCTCCAGGAGGCCTTCCCAGACTGAGCCCCTTCCTTCCTCTCCCCCTCGTCCCCCTCTCCATCCCCCCATCTTACCTCCTTCCTTTCCCCACAGCACCTGTATATATGTATATATGTTTGTACATATTTATTACTCTATTTATTTTACTTGTACATATCTATTCTATTTATTTTATTTTGTTAGTATGTTTGGTTTTGTTCTCTGTCTCCCCCTTTTAGACTGTGAGCCCACTGTTGGGTAGGGACTGTCTCTATAGGTTGCCAACTTGTACTTGCCAAGTGCTTAGTACAGTGTTCTGCACACAGTAAGTGCTCAATAAATACGATTGATGATGATTGTAAACTCCTCGGGGGCAGGGAACGTGTCTACCAATGCCGTTGTATTATACTCTTCCAAGAACTCAGTCCAGGGCTCTGCACACAGTAAGCACTCAACAGATATGATCGAATGAATGAATATATGAAAGTTTGAGGCACAACTCAGCCTGCAGCCCATTATGGTCTCATCCCACCCAATACTTCTCCCAGCCCCAAGGAGACCAGGTGTTTCTGTCAGGTGGATGGGACCATGGCACATTTCCCACACACGCAGGCCCCCTGTGGCTTCTAGGACGTTTCGTCCTTCTGCCAGTGGTGTTGCACGTGCAGGTCAAGACCTCAGCACTCAGCCAGAAATAGGCAGAGACATTCCAAGACCCCATAATAACTACAGGTCGACTGGATAGCTGGGAGCGAAAAAACAAACCAAAAACCGCTTCAGATCAAATGACCACTTACCCATCAGCCTGACGGACAAAACCCCGCCCCCGTTGGCCGCTTAGCCTTTTTGATTTCCTGTACAGTCTCTCAGCTGCGGCAACCGCTCTGTACTTTTATGGGTTTTTTTTTCCATTACACATAAAGCAAACATTGATATCTCTGAGCAAATAGTACATTTCTTCTCCAGGCACTAAGCAAACTCTATTGTCAAAGGGGCAGGAATAGTACAGGGGGCGGAGAGGGGAAGGAGGGAGGGGGGAAAGGAGGAAAGGAGGAGAAAAGAGGAATCAACTTCGAAACCCCTCTTTTGATCCACATGTAAAAGGTCATAGGAAATGGAAGAAAAGCCCACTCTGACCACCTGCCCTGTGAGACCCTTAGCAAAGGCAGTAGAGTTTTCTGAAGGGTAAGGATCAGGTCTCTAAGCCTGTATCGTCTTATCGCAAGCTCGCACTTAATCAGACTATGATGACAAGATGTGGGACTCTATCCAGCCTTTCCTCTGAAATCAGCCAACATTTGGTCTCCCATCTCCTTCGTTTCCATGAATGATGAAGAGATAAAGTGGACTGGGGGTCCTAGAATTCCCCCGGTGATAAGGGTGGAAAGCAAATGGGAACAAAATGCGGAGGAAATGACAATCCAATAAACAATAATAATAATAACAATCATATTTGTTTTTTAATGGTCTTTGTTAAGTACTTACTGTGTGCCAGACACTGTACTAATCACTGGAATACATACAAGCTATTCAGGTTGGACACAATCCATGTCCTATGTGGGGCTCACAGTCATTCTCCATTTTACAGATGAGGTAACTGAGGCACAGAGAAATTAAGAATTTGCCCAAGGTCAAAAGGCAGACAAGTGACAGAGCCAGGATGAAAACCCAGGTCCTCTAACTCCTAGGCCCATACCCTTTCTACTGGTCACACTGCTTCTTTGTTAAGCACGTATGTGCTAAGCACTGGGCTAAGAACTGGGATAGGTACAAGATTATGAGATTGGGCACAGTCCCTGTCCCACATGAGGCTCACAGTCTATCTCATCCACATTTTACGTACTATGAAACTAAGGCACAACAGACAGGTTAAGTACCTTGCCTGAGGCCGAGCAGCAGGCCAGAGGCAGATGGGAAGCTAGAATTGGGTCTCTGCTCTCCCAATCTTGGGCTCTTTCCACTAGACCATGCTGCCTAATAGGGGGAGGGAGGAAGAAGAGAAGAAAAAGGGAGGGAGAAAGAGAAAGGAAGTGGGGATGAGAGTGAGTTTTACAAAGTTAGAGAAAGACTTCAGCCTGAGCAAAGAAGAAAAAAAAATTGATGGTATTAAGTGCTTACTATGTTCAGATCACCGTACTACATGTCTGGGAGAGCACAATACAGCAGAGTTAGCAAACACATTTTCCTGCCCCTAGTGACCTTACAAAATGGTCCATCAACCATTTTCAAATTCCAGTTACCTGAATGCTGAAATGTCAAAGCACGAGCCCAGCTGGGTCTCCACCTCCCACAGACATAATCCTTCCTAAACTTTCTACCTGCGGTGTTATTCTTTCATTTCCCTCTGATGGAAGAAGCAGCGTGGCTCTCAATTGAAAGAGCACAGGCTTTGGAGTCAGAGGTCATGGGTTCAAATCCCGGCTCCGCCAATTGTCAGCTGTGTGACTTTGGGTAAGTCACTTAACTTCTCTGGGCCTCAGTTCCCTCATCTGTAAAATGGGGGTGAAGACTGTGAGCCCCCCGTGGGACAACCTGATCACCTTGTAACCTCCCCAGCACTTAGAACAGTGCTTTGCTCATAGTAAATGCTTAATAAATGTCATTATTATTATTATTATTATCCACTTAGCCCTGTCCGGGATGTGAACAAGTAAGCCCTGAGGGATGAGCAAACGCAGACCACCCGGAGCAAATGAAGCAGCATGGCCTTGTGCAAAGCAGTGGGGTCTAGTGAGAAGCAGCATGGCCTAGTGTGTAGAGGCTGGCCCTGGGAGAACAGAAGGTCCTGTGTTCTAATCCCCGCTCTGCCACTTATCTGCTGAGTGAACTTGGGCAAGTCACTCCACTTCTCTGCACCTCAGTTACCTCATCTGTAAAATGGGGATTAAAGCTGAGTCCCATATGGGACATGGACTGTGCCCAATCTGATTAGCCTGTCGCTTCCCCAGCACTTAGCACAGTGCCTGGCACACACATAAGTGCTTAACAAATACCATTAAAAAAACAAAGTGACCATCCCCATGTTGGTCCAGCTGGACGCCTGCTCATTATCTGCTAGCTAATATAATTTCCCCACTTCAGTCAGAGAGGAGAAAGAACCAGTCGGTCAGGTCTGTGATCCATATTTCATATAGCTGCTTATTGAGGTCAGTCTATTTACCCAAAAGAATTCAGGTAAACAGTGTCAAACGAGAATGAATGACACTAAGCCGATCACTTGCAAAGTAGCCAGGACACTGCCTCCATTCTTCCATCTGGTTCTTTTCTTGCCTTGGATGGACTGGAGGCAATTCCCTGGAAGCAAATTCTGGACCATGAGAGTAAAAGTTAAATCTTCTTAAACTCTTAATCCTCTGCTTTCTGAGTCAGAAATGAAAGCAATAAATGCTGCTCAAAAATGATTTCATCCCCCAACGGAAAGTTCAGTCCAAGTGTTTCTCCCATCATCAAAAACAACTTGAGGGACTTAGGATTGTGTCTAAACTGGCTATCGTGTATCTATGCCAGAGCCTAGTACATAGTGCTTAAATACTATGATTATTAATATTGCCATTATGCTGAATAACCATCATCTTAATGACTCATATGATCGTTTTAATTTATAAATTTAAAATAGTCTTTAAAACAAATATATAGTTAGTGATTTAGGATCTAGAATTCATTTGACTCCTTGTTCCCTTCTGTTTCTGAAATGACTGTGTACTTGAAAAGCAACCAGCATGTTCCATTCAATCCTGAGCCAGCTCGGAAGGCGTCAATAAAACATTTAACCACCTAGTTGGTGCCCATAAAACTTGAGTTCCCAGCTCTGCTCCCTTTTCACTTGAAGCATGTCGTTTGACCTTTCCATACCTTCCTTTCCCCATCTGTTAAACAGGGGAAATAATATTTGCCATCTGCCCAGCTTGCAAGTGAAGCGAAGATTAATGAGATGAGATAATCGTAGAAAAGTGCTTTGACTGTGCTTTATGGGCCCGATCATCAAAGGATCTGCACCTCAGTCATAGAACGGAGAAAAAGACTTGAATGAGCAGCTCCTAGAGAGAAAAATACCCTGACTTCACAAACACAATAGTTTACGTTTTCATTTGGCAAAAGGTAAGGGAGACCAAATGGAGTTTTCTTCACCAATGATGATTTTTTTTTAAGAGCCTAAGCCACCGAGAGAGCTAGAAGACAATTAGTCCTTGCCCCAAATAGGGTTCACAATCTAGGATGCAACAAGAGCAGGTTACTTCTTTTACAGATGAGGAAACTGAGATAGAGAGATAGAGAGAAATTAATTGACTTACCTAGTCACATGGCAGACCAGTAACAGAACTGGGGGTGTCAACCCTTACACCTCAGTTTCTTCATCAGTAAATGGGGATAAAATGGATTGTGATCTCTGGATGGGATAGGGACTGTGTCCAATTTGACCAATTATCATATTATTTATTTATTATTTATAATAATTATTTATTTAATTAGTATTTATGGAGCACTTATCGCATGCAGAGCACTGTACTAAGTGCTGGGGAGAGTACAATGTAGCCGAGTTGTTTGGCACACTCCCTGCTTATAGTGAGCTTACAGTCTAGAGAGGGAGACAGATGCTCTGCCACTTGTCTGTTGTGTGAACTTGGGCTTGTCACTTTACTTCTCCGTGCCCCAGTTATCTCATCTGTAAAATGGGGATTAAGACTTTGAGTCCTATATGGAACAGGGATTATGTCCAACTCGATTACCTTGTATCTGCCCCAGCACTTAGTACAGTGCCTGGTAAATGGTAAGCACTTAAATACCACTGTGGTTATTATTATTAAATTACAGATATGTACAAAAGTGCTATGGGGCCAAGGGAGGGGTGAATAAAGAGTTCAAATTTAAGTGCAAGGGTGACAGAGAAGCGAGTGGGAAAAGAGGAAATGAGGGCTTAGTTGGGGAAGGGCTGGATCACTGTGTTTCTACCCCAGGGTTTAGCACATAAATACCAAAATTAACTGGGAGCAGGACTCAAGTCTCTCAAATCCCAGGCCCATGATCTTTCCACTAGGCCACACTGACTTCTCAATATGGGCTATTTCTCCTCAAGAAATACTCACCCATAGTTTAAAAACCAACTCCTATTTCCCCCTGTAGCCTGTAAGTTCACTGTGGGCAGGGATCGAGTCTACCAACCCTATTATATTGTACTCTCCCAAAGCGCTTAGTACACTGCTCTGCACACTACAAGCACTCAATAAAAATGATTGATTGATTAGAGGCTGATGGCCCTATGCCTAACGAACACTCCCTCTTTCTCTAAGCTCCACATCCCTCGAGGTATAGAGAGTCTAGATCAGCCCCTAAAACAATCTTCAAATACTTAACGAACTCTGGTAAGCCCCGGGCAGCCTCTGTTCTTCCTCCCCTCTAGACTGCCTTCTCCTTGGTGGGAGGGAATTTGTCTCTCAACTCTGTTGTATTGTACTCTCCCAAGCACTTAGGACAGTGCCCACGGTAAACACTCAGTATATGCTATTGATTGTTTGGTTGTCTAAAATGTGTTTTCTCCAAGTGCAGAAGGGTCAAGCTTTCTCAGATTTCCCCCTGGTCTGAATGGGTGAGGCGGCAGGGGAGGATAGCTGGCCCTCTAGGTAAGATTGCTGTGGGCGGGGAATGTGCCTGTTATATTGTACTCTCCCAGTGCTTAGTACAGTGCTCTACACACAGTAAGCACCCAATAAATACAGTTGACTGACTGACAGGCTGGGAGGGGCCTTTCAGTTGACTGGCAGCAGCTCAGGGAGATAAGCCATGTGTCCAGCGAAAGTCCTTGGGTCCAATGCAAGGATCCCAAAGTGCACCCATCAATGCCAGCTCCAGCCCTCCTCCCCGAGGGAGCCTTCAGGGGCCAGGGACACAAACTCCAGCAGTTAGCACGTAAGGTCACATTCAGCCTTGGCTCCAGGACAAACTGTTTCTGATCTCTTGGGACCTGAGAGACAGGAGACCTGGGTTCTAATCCCGGCTCTATCACTGGCCTGCTCCATGACCCTGGGCAAGTCACTACACCTCTCTCTGCTTCAGTTTCCTCAACTGAAGATACTTGCTCTCCTTCACCCTTAAACTGTGAGCCTCATGTGTGGACAAGGGCTCTGATCGTACTGAATCTCCCCCAGTACTTAGCACAATGCTTGGCACAGAGTCAGTGCTTAAGTACCACAATCACCAGTATTTTTTTCTCAGTGCTATTTTTTAACATTTTTTTTAAATCCCCTATTTCCTCCTAATTGGCTGGTGGTTGTTTGACTTTTGCATCCTGGGAAACTCTGACACTTGCAGCCCCTGTCTTCCCATTTCATCTTTCCCATTCCCAGTGCACTGACCCAGGCATGGGATGAGAAGCTGATGTTGTTTGGCTGGATGTTACTTTGCATATAATTCTGCCACCAAGATCTATGTAGGACTGAATAACTCTTACTTATATATAGTATTCTCTCAAGTGCTTAGTACAGTGCTTTGCACACAGTAAGTGCTCAATAAATACAATTATATTATATATTATTATTATTCATAATAATAATTGTGCCACATTTGGGGGGCTGGAGAGATTTCAACACTAGGACCAGTTCTCCTGATTATAATCCACCATGATCCTGGGTGTTCTTGTGATTCTTTCCCCACTGTGGAAACTGCCTTTTGCAAAAGGATACTACTACTACTGCTAATAATAATAATAATAATAATGGAGGGTGTGGTTAATGGAATTTGTTAAGCTCTGCCACTTGTCTGTTGTGTGACCTTAGGCAAGTCACCTAACTTCTCTATATCTCAGTTACCTCATCTGTAAAATGGGGATTAAGTCTGTGAGCCATATGTGGGACAGGAATTGTGTCCAAGCCTATTATCTTGTTTCTACTCCACCACTTAGTACACTGTCTGGTACACAGTAAACACTTAATACCACAATTATTACTATTATTATCTTGCATTTACCCCAGCACTCGGCACAGTGCCTGGTACACTGTAAGTGCTTAACAAATAATATATTAAAAGGACTTACTGTGTGTCAAGCAGTCTTCTAAATACTGGAGTATTTAGTCTTCTAGAATGTGAGCCCTTCTAGACTGTGAGCCCACTGTTGGGTAGGGACCGTCTCTATATGTTGCCAACTTTTACTTCCAAGTGCTTAGTACAGTGCTCTGCACACCGTAAGTGCTCAATAAATATGATTGATTGATTATGTGCAAAATAATCAGATTGGGCACAGTCCCTGTCTCCCGTACGTCTCACAGTCTAAGTCAGAGGGAGGACTTAGCACTTATTATTTGCCAAGCACTGTACTAAGCACTGGGGTAGATACAAGATTTTCAGGTCCCACTTGGGGCTTCCTGTCTAAGTAGGAGGGACAACAGGTCCTCAGTGAGAACACTGAGGCCCAGAGAAGTCAAGTGACTTGCTCAAAGTGATACAGCAGATAAGCAGCAAAATCAAGATTGGAAGCCAGGTCCTCTGGCTCCCAGGCACCTGCTCTTTCCACTAGGCCACACAGCTAGACACATCGCTGGACTGGACATCAATGCAGCCTCAGAATGAGGATGGTGGCCTGGTGATATACAAAGGTGGAGGAGCAGAGGGCTTTCTCTGGGCTGGGGTTTTCATCCTGTCTGGACCCTATTCACCTTGGAGAAGCAGTGACAAGAGCCTGGGCTTGGGAGTCAGAGGTCGTGGATTCTAATCCCGGCTCTGCCACTTGTCAGCTGTGTGACGTTGGGCAAGCCACTTCACTTCTCTGGGCCTCAGTTCCCTCATCTGTAAAATGGGGATGAAGACTGTGAGCCCCTTGTGGGACAACCTAATTACCTTGTATCCCCCCCAATGCTTAGAACAGTGCTTGGCATGTAGTAAGTGCTTAACATGCCATCATCATCATTATTATTATTACTATTATTATTATTATTATTATCTCCTCCCCATCCCCCTCTCCCTTTGTTCCACCTTGGCCACCTATTATGCCTCAGAATCGTTTGCATTTCAGAAAGTCAAATAAAGAAGAGAGGGGTGGAGAGGGTTGGGTTAGAAGGGGGAATTGGAATGCCAAGGGCAATGTCATTTAAACTTGGCAGGTTTGTCAGGAGGGGAGGCGAGCCCCACCATTTGGATCAACGATACTGATTGAGCTCTTGATGTCTGTGGAGCACCCTAAGCTCTAGTCCATAAGCTCCTTGTTCATTCATTCATTCAATTGTATTTATTGAGTGCTTCCTGTGTGCAGAGCACTGTACTAAGTGCTTTGGAAGTACAAGTTGGCAACATATAGAGATGGTCCCTACCCAACAATGGGATCACAGTCTAGAAGGGGGAGACAGACAACAAAACAAAACACGTGGACAGTTGTCATCAGAACAAATAGAATTAAAGCTAGATGTACATAATTAACAAAATAAATAGAATAGTAAATATGTACAAGTAAATAAATAGAGTAAGAAGTCGGTATAAACATATATGCAGGTGCTGTGGGGAGGGGAAGGAGGTAGGGTGGGGGGATGGGGAGGAGGAGAGGGAAAAGGGGGCTCAGTCTGGGAAGACCTCTTGGAGGAGGAGAGCTCTCAGCAGGGCTTCGAAGGGAGGAAGAGAGTTAGCTTGGCGGATGTGCGGAAGGGGGGCATTCCAGGCCAGGGGGAGGACGTGGGCCGGAGGTCAATGGTGGGACAGGTGAGGATGAGGTACAGTGAGGAGGTTAGCGGTGGCAGAGGAGTGGAGTGTGCAGGCTGGGCTGGAGAAGGAGAGAAGGGAGGTGAGGTAGGAGGGGGCGAGGGGAAGCCGAGAGTGAGGAGTTTTTGCTTGATGCATAGGTTGACAGGCAGCCACTGGAGATTTTTGAGGAGGGGAGTAACATGCCCAGAGCGTTTTTGCACAAAGGTGATCCCTTGTGGGCAGGGATCATGTTTACCAACTCTGTTCTACTATACTCTCCCAGATGATTAGTACAGTGCTCTGCACACAATAAGAGCTCAATAAATACCACTGATCAATTGATTGGTTGTAAGAGGCTCACTTGGCCCTACTGCCTCGGAAGGATAATCCAGGTGCAGTGCCATGTCCCGCCACCCCCAGGACTGGAAGGGTGCAAGTCTGGGGGGCATGTGGGAATTAACAGCCACGGGCAGGATTTCATATGGCCACCCTTGAAGGTTTAATGTCAGTCAAGGGGGTGAATCCAGGGCCAGAAGCAGGGGGATGTTTCTTCTCCTCTGTCCCTCAGAACTGTGATGGATTTTCTCTCAGATGCAGGAAGGAGACCTGCCTAAATCATCATGGACTGCCCCTACCATCAAGAGGAATCACAGTGGACTTTCGGGGCCAGCCTTAGTACAGTGCCTGGCCCACAGTTTGTGCTGAACAAATGCCATTTAAAAAAATGCCAGCTAGCTATTTTCAGGGGGACAGTCAACTCCACAGAAAAAAAAAATGGACTTTATAATGCTGACCTACCACCCAGGAGTGTGGTGAAGAGCAATTAATGTTAGCAACTATTAAGCACTAAATAATAACAATCCCTATTTCAAAGATGGGGGTGTGGAGATGCCTAAGATAACATCCTACAAGCTGGCTATGGTACAAATACGTGTCATTGCCATTTCAGCGGCAGGAGCAATTGGGAGCCTGTTTTGGGAAGAATTTTCATTCAGACCAGTTTGGGGAGCTTTCCCAGAAAACAATAATAATTAACATAATAATGGTATTTATGCCTCACTTTGGTGCCAAGATCATCAGATCAGACATTGTCCCTGTCCCACAGTCTAAAGGATGAAGAGCAGATATCTAACCTCCATTTTACAGGCAAAGCCCAGAGAAGTTAAATGACTTGACCAAGGTCATACCTCAGTTACCTCATCTGTAAAATGGAGATTGAGAGTGTGAGCTCCATGTAAGACAGGACTGCATCCAACCTGATTGATTTATATCTACCCCAGAGCTTAAAACAGTGCCTGGAACAGAGGAAGCACTTACCAAATACCACAATTATTATATAAGACAATCATATTGGACACATCCCTGACTCATGTAGGGCTCATAGTCTTAATCCCCATATTAAGCTGAGGTAACTGAGGCATAGAGAAGGGATGTGACTTGCCCAAAGTCACACAGAAGACAATTGGCAGAGGTGGGATTAGAACCCAGGTCCTTGTGACTGCCAGGCCCGAGCTCTTTCCCCTAGGGCAGGCTACTTAATAATAATAATAATAATGATAGCATTTATTAACTGCTTACTATGTTCAAAGCACTGTTCTAAGCGCTGGGGAGGTTACAAGGTGATCAGGTGGTCCCATGGGGGGCTCACAGTCTTCATCCCCATTTTACAGATGAGGTAAATGAGGCACAGAGAAGTTCAGTGACTTGCCCAAAGTCACACAGCTGACAAGTGGCAGAGCTGGGATTTGAACCCAAAACCTCTGACTACAAAGCCCGGGCTCTTTCCACTGAGCCACGCTGCTGCTCTCCTCTGTTTAATGTTCAGAGCGGGAGTAAAACTTGGGCAAGGCCACCCTTCAAAGAACACTGTACTTAATGGATTGCGCACAGCCTGGGACTTCACCATCCAATCCTGGATACTCCCACATCCAAAGCATGGGTCTACCCAAGGAATTCCCAACCCCTGTCAAGATCCGAGGTCTTATTTTTGGATCCAGTTTCAGAATAACATTTCCCTTTCGTACCGTAGAAATGTGCCTTTGGAATACTTATAAAGCAGTGCCGTCTGCAGTTGCGGGTACACGCATGAATAGAGATCGCCATCATTTGAGAGCTGGAGGAAAATGGGTGTGTTGGTGCTTCCTTGGGGTGATCGCCCCGGGCAATATTTGTCTACATCTCCTCCGTGACCAGGAAAGGAGTCGAAACCCCGAATCTGACAGGTGGCGTGAAAAGATTTCCTCTTTTCTAAGAGCTTCACAGACACAAAAGGTTATTAGATAGAAAGCATAGTGTTCTTCATCTCTGTAGTGAACCCAGCTGAGAGGAATGGGCTCTAGCTGTGGCCAAAAGTATTTGGGGGAGTCCAAAAGGAAGAACTTGCTCATGCCAGAGACAAACTGAAATGGATTTCAGAGAAGGTCAGATAAGTTCCTTCCTTGGAATACCCTCTGGTCCAGCCAACCATCAGACACTTAGGCAAGTGGCATCTTAAGAAAAGGATGTGGGTAACAGATAGCGCATGGGCCTGGGAGTTGGAAGGACCTGGGTTCTAATCCCTGCTCTGCCACTTGTCTGCTATGCGACCTTGGGCAAATCACTTCACTTCCCTGGGCCTCAGTTACCTCATCTGTAAAATGGGGTTTAAGACTGTGAGCCCCATATGAGACATAGACTGGGTTCAACGTTAGTACACTGCCTGGCACATAGTAAGTGCTTAACAAATACCACAAAAAATAACAACGGCCCCCATCCCCACCCAAAACCCTTTGTTCATATAGTTATTAATCATTTGATTATCTGTGACTCTCATCATCTGTACCCCACTTTTACTCTTTTACCTATTGCTTACTGGGCATTTTATGTTCATTCCTGTTCCCTGATTAGTGAATCAATCAATCATCTTTATTGAGCACTTACTGTGTGCAGAGCACTGTACTAAATGCTTGGGAGAGTACAATATAACAATATAATTGAGATGGAGGTCAAATTCCCTGCCCAGAATGAGGGCCAGGGACTGTGTCTAATTCTCACTTATGTACTTTTCCCCAGTGCTTTGCATGCAATAGGGGCTTAGTAAATATTACAATTACTGTTATTAGCTCATCGATGGCAGGAACTCTCATATACTCTCCCAAGTGCTGAGTACGGCTCTCTAATACTACTACTAATAACTGGGGTGTTTGTTAAGTGCTTACTATGTGCCAGGCACTGGACTAAGCTCTGGGGTGGACACAAGCCCCTGTCCCACTTGGGGCTCACTTTCTCAATTCCCATTTTACAGATGACATAACTGAGGCACAGAGAGGTGAAGTGACTTGCCCAAGGTCATGCAGCAGACAAGTGGTGGAGCTGCGATTGGAACCCACAACCTTCTGACTCGTGGGCCCACGCTCTATCCACTACGCCATGCTACTACCGAGACGCAGCGTGACCTTGTGGGAAGGAGTCAGAAGACCTGAGTTCTAATCACAGCTCCACCACTTGTCAGCTGTGTGGCCTCAGTTTCTCGTTGCCTCAGTTTCCTCATTTGTGAAAACAGAGATAAAATATCCCTTCTCCCTGCCCAACACCACCTAGACTGCAAGCCTCATGCGGGACAGGTAATACGCCCAACGTGATCTTGTATCTACCCCAGAGATTAGAGCTTGGCACCAAGTAAGCACTTAACAAATGTCATGATTCATTTATTCAATTGCATTTATTGAGTGCTTCCTGTGTGCAGAGCACTGTACTGAGTGCTTGGAATGTACACTTCAGTGACAGAGAGACAATCCCTGCACACACTGGGCTCACAGCTATTATTGCTTTATTAATATTATTATTTTTACACACACAGTCAGTCAGTCCATCAAATTTATTGAGCATTTATGGTATGCGGAACACTATTGATAATAATAATAATAATGATAACATTTGTGAAGCGCTTACTACGTGCCAAGCACTGTTCTAAGTGCTGGGGTAGACACAAGGTAATCAGGTTGTCCCGTGTGGGGCTCACAGTCTTAATCCCCATTTTACAGATGAGTAACCGAGGTCCAGAGAAGTGATTTGATCTGCCCAAAGTCACAAAGTTGACAAGTGGTAGAGCCGGGATAAGAACTCATGACCTCTGACTCCCAAGTCTGTGCTCTTTCCACTGAGCCTTGCTGCTTTTCTAGTACACAAACACACACACACACACACACAACACCACATACCCCTCCCCTATGCACTCCTCAATCCTTGAGGGAGCAAAATAGGCAAATATATCCTAGGGAATATATTTAGAGTGTATGCACCCCTTACCCCCCCTGCTTAATCACATTCCTTTGTGGGGCAACAAAGGCCCAGGGGCAGAGGGGTAGACCAGATGACCTTGAAAGATTGCTTGTACCCCAAGAGTCTGTATTTCTAGGTAACAATCCAATTCCCAGGTGGAGAAAACAAAGCGGGCAGAAGACAAACTGAGAATGAGAGCTACAAAGATCAACTGGAGGTCCAAACTGCTGGATCCTAAATCCAGGAATTTATCTGATTACCTGACTCCGGGGTAAATTAGACTTTTATTTGATTTTTTTAAAGTTGATATATGATTTTAATTAAATTGTTCATTTCTATTCTTAAGCTAATTTACTATGTATTTTTCCATTGTTACGGCATCTGAATTCCAGTGTGGAATTTGAGAAAATCTAGAGGAGGGATTAAATTAAATTAAATCCCCAAATGCATTGAGTGAGCATTGAAGATGAAATTAGAAGAGGGTTCACAGTCCTGCTTGGCTTCTCCCCAAATGAGGTACTAATCTGAGTTGATGAATCACTAAAATCCCAAATTTAAGGAATATAACACTGTCTTTAGATCTCGGGTCTCTAGGCAAAGGAGAAAGCTACAAACGAGGCCTCCAAGAGGTGTTACCCATGTGAATTAGGTGGTCGATGGAGACTTGGAAAAGGGAGGAAGTGAATCAAAAATGTTTTATATATTCACCAGATCCTAGGCAAGAGAGCTGGGGCTTGGGGGGTAGTGGGAGAGAGGAAGAGAAGGACTAGAAAGTGGAAAGAGAGCAGAGGAAAGGGGAAGGAGCAGAAAGAGTGGGAAAGAAGGAAAAAGAGAAAGTAGCTTCTGATTCAATGCAAGCAGCGGGAAGCAGCATAGCCTGAGAGTCAGAGGAGCTGAGTTCTAATCCCGACTCCACCAGTTGCCTGCTGTGTGACCTTGGGCTGGTCATTTAACCTCTCTGTGTCTCAGTTTCCTCAAGGCTAAAACATGGGGACTCAATATCTGTTCTCCCTCTTAAGACTGTGAGCCCCATATGGGACCGGGACTGTGTCTGACCTGAACGATTTGTTTCTACCCCAGCACCTAGCCCAGGGTTTTACATAGAGCAAGCCCTTAACAGAGTCCATGAAAAAAAAATAATAAAAATCAAGTGTCCTGGGAACAGCCAAGGGCAGGAATGTACTTTCCCTCTCTGAAAAAACGTTCCCATCCACGGTTTAGGAGGCAAAATGTGAGTCATCGCTTCCCTCTCCAACTGGAAAAAAGTACTTCTGAGGGGTCAAGACACTGAGTCATGCAA
This sequence comes from Tachyglossus aculeatus, assembly GCF_015852505.1. Taxonomy (NCBI): domain Eukaryota; kingdom Metazoa; phylum Chordata; class Mammalia; order Monotremata; family Tachyglossidae; genus Tachyglossus; species Tachyglossus aculeatus. Next base: position 28,441,180 of record NC_052088.1, on the reverse strand, counting down.
CTCAACTCTGACAGGGTAGCATCTATTTTGGAGATGCCTTATTAAAATCCTATCTCCTCCGAAGGCCTTGCCTGACTAAGCCCTCTTTTCCCCCTCCTCCCTATCTCTTCTGTGTCACCTTTACCCTCTTAGAACCTGATATTCAGCCCACAGCACTTATGTACAAATCCACAATGTATCTATTTATATTACTGTCTTTCTCCCCCTCTAGACTGTAAACTCCACGTGGGTAGGGAATGTGTTTACCAACTCTCTTTTATTACACTTACCCAAGCACTTAGTACAATGCTCTGCACACAGTAAATCCTCAATAAATTCCATTGATTGATTGGGTGGTCTGAAAGCTTTTGTCAGCTACAGGCATTTGCTGTGCCGTTCCCAGCATCACTTGAAGTCCACCTAGCAGAATGCTACCATTAACAATCAATCATATTTACTGGTGCTTACTATGTGCCTAGCACTGTACTAAGCACTTGGGAGAGTCCAATGCAATGCTGAAAAGTGGTACCTGGCAAGGCCTAAAAGGGAAAGGGAAATGGGAGGGAGATTTCCTTTTCCTGAAAAATTCCAAATGGTATTGCCCAACTCTTGAATCTGTGCAACTTCACATCCCATTTCTAATCTTTTCCTCTTCTAACATCACAATTGCGTCTTGCTGGCTCATTTCTTAAAAAAAAAAAATCCCTCCAGCTGCACGTTATTACTAAAAGTATTTCCTTTTTTCCCTCAATACGTATCCCAAAACTGAAAGCAAGATACTGTTCTGCCTGGAAGTCAGAATTCTGAGCAAGTTTTGGACGTCAGCAGTGATTATCCAGTGGTAGCAAACAATGGGTAATCAAGCCATCCGTTAGCTAAAAACATTGAAAACCAAACGCAGCCCTCCCTGAATACATTCCAATGGTTTCTTAGAAACTACCAGGCAGAAATACTTAGCTGTTCTACTGGAGAAGCTGTTATTTTGGTTTCCAAAATTGTCTCCCAAGTCAGAGATAATAAAACAGAATAGTTGTCAGTTACTGATGTGTGCTAAGAGTGGAGAAAAGAATCCATCCAGAGAAGACAAAGTGAGTAAAAATATCAGCTAGTATCCCTGCAGGAAAATGAGTCGTACCTTATCCTTAAGATCTGTGACAATGCAAGTGTACATTTGCCCTGAAACTCTCTCTGGGCCTTAAGATGTTGGTTACAGTTTTATATAAACAAAATTAATTCTAATCAACCATATTATTATTGTTGTTGTTGGAATGAACTTAATTTCTCCACCCTAAGATATCCTTTTGAAGAAGCTCACACCCTCACCAACTCATTCATTCTAGTCCTATAATTACAAATATTTTCATATCTTTGTTTCCCTTGTTAGGCCACAGCTCCAGGGGAGAGTACCCCAAGCCTCTGGAACAGGAAGGGACCCCACCAAGGTGTGTTGATTCAGAGAGATCGGAAGGAATCTACAGAAAGGCAGTGAAGAGTTGCCTAGTTAAATCCAGTTGCACTCTCCCAAGTGCTTAGTCCAGTGCTCTGCACACAGTAAGCACTTAATAAATACCATTGTTTGATCAATTTGATCATCAGGATCATTTGGCTTGGGAAGAAAAGGGCCTTTCCTCAGAAGTCAGTGCTTTTGTCCAAATGATCCAGATAATTTGATCTTCTTAATGCAGTGCTCTGCACTTAGTAAGCACTCAATAAAACATTGACGATGATGACCAGCTCTCCACTTTAATAATAATAATAATAATTATAATAATAGTATTTGTTAAGCACTTACTATTTGCCAAGCACTATTCTAAGCGCTGTGGTAGGTACAAGGTAATCAGTTTCTCCCACGTGGGGCTCGCAGTCTTAATCCCCATTTTACAGATGAGGTAACTGAGGCACAGAGAAGTTAAGTGATTTGCTAAAATTACACAGCTGACCAGTGGTGGAGCCAGGATTAGAACCCACTACATCTGAGAACCCCTGAACACTTTACTTTGGTTAGTGAAGATGCCACCAGAGTCTTTACTCAAGGATTCTTTTCACTTCTAATCGAATTGTACTTCCCAAGCACTTAGTACAGTACTCTGCACACAGTAAACACTCAATAAATACAATTGAAAGAATGAATGAATTAAAGAGCATGGGCCCGGGACTCAGAGGACCTGGGTTCTAATCCTGTTTCTGCCACTTACCAGCTGAGTTAATTTAGGCAAGTCACTTTTACTTTTCTGTGCCTCTGTTCCCTCATCTGCAAAATGGGGATTCAATACCTATTTGCCCTCCTATTTATACTGTGAGTCCCGTGTGGGACCTGATTACCTTGTACTTACCCCAGCCCTTAGAACAGTGCTTGGTAATATAGTAAGCACTTAAACACCACAGTTATCATCACCATTATTCGTGCCACTTTCCCATTTGTGTTTTACACCCCACTGAGCCATCTGTTCCAAACACTGGGTCATTGCCACTTCAGGACACTCCTTTCCCGATCCTGCAACTTCAAACCATCCCACTGAACCTGGAAAACGTTCTCCTCCTGGGCAAAGCCAAACCTATGGGAAGTTTACTTCTCACTCCCAAGCTCCCTTTCTCCTTCTGGCTCTGCACTGAATTTTCACAGACTAGAGCTAGTTATAGAAATGATGAAAGATGCACAGAAAGCCCCGACCGAAATACATAAACACACAGAGGGGAGAGGAAGAGACCACAAGAAAGAGCAGGTGCCAGAGAGAGCAAGTGAGAGAATGAGAAAAAGAGAAGGAAGAGAGAGTGGAAGAAACAGGCAGTGGTATTTATTGAGTACTTACTGTATGCAGATCATGGTACTAAGTGCTTAGGAGAGTACAATACAACAGAGATGGTAGACATGTTCCCTACCCACAAGGAGCTTACAGTCTAGGGGTAGAGGCAGACATTAAAATAAATTCCAGATATGAGTGAGTGGAAGAGGGCAAAATAATAATAATAATAATTATGATACTTGTTAAGCACTTACTATGTGCCAGGCACTAAGTACACTAAGTGCTGGGGTGGATACAAGCAAATCAGGTTGGACACAAATCCTGACCCACTTGGGGCTCACACTCTCAATTCCCATTTTACAAATGAGGAAACTGAGGCCCAGAGAAATGAAATGACTTGCTGAAGGCCACATAGTAACTAGTGGTGGACCCGGGATTAGAACCCATGACCTTCTGCCTCCTAGGCCTGTGCTCTATTCACTACACCATGAAAAAGAGAGCAAACAAAAGTGTGTGAGCAATAGAGTGAACAAAAGAGAGTAGCATTGCATAGTGGATAGAGCACATGCTTGGGAGTCAGAAGGACCGTGATTCTAATCCCAGCTCTGTCACTTTGCTGCGTGACACTGGGCAAGTCACTTTGCTTCGCTGTGCCTCAGTTCCCTCATCTGTAAAATGGGGAATAAGACTGTGAGCCCCATGTGGGACATGGACGGTGTCCAACCTGATTATTTTGCATCTACCCCAGAGCTTAGAACAGTTCTTGGCACATAGTAAGGACTTAAATATTATATATTATTAATAATAATATAAAATATAACAATTATAATATATAATAATAATAAAAGAGCATGTGAAAGAGTGAGCCCCAGAGAGAGCTAGCATGCAGTGGTTCAGGTTTGAAGATGATGCCACTGACAGCTAATTATTTCCTGAAGTGTAGGTGTGTTTAAAAAGATAATCCCTCCCATACTATGGGCACATAAAAAGCTCCTAGCTGGACTGCCAACTTGGCTTAAAAGATGAGCTGAAGTGAAGGGCCCATAACAAGGAGAAGCAGCGTGGCTCAGTGGAAAGAGCCTGGGCTTTGGAGTCAGAGGTCATGGGTTCAAATCCTGGCTCTGCCAATTGTCAGCTGTGTGACTTTGGGCAAGTCACTTAACTCCTCTGTGCCTCAGTTCCCTCTTCTGTAAAATGAGGATTAAGACCGTGAGCCCCCCGTGGGACAACCTGATCACGTTGTAACTTCCCCAGCACTTAGAACAATGCTTTGCACATAGTAAGCGCTTAATAAATGCCATCATCATACCAAGGAGAACACACACTTTAAGGACATAAAAAGCCACCAGACACTGTACAGCAGAAGCACATCTAAAAGGGGCTACCTAAACCAAGAAAGATCAATACCTGTCTTCTCCTTTACTGTCTCCAAGGAAAGAGATTCTGTCTTCTGTCTTGTTAAACTGCTCTCGAGTACAAAGGAACCAATTACTAGAAACTGGGTGACTGGAGTGAGGAATGATTGACTGTGGGCCCGAATTATAGGGATTTTGAGTATTTTGACCTCTGTGAAGTTGAGGCAACCAGTGGCAAGTTAAGAAGGCAAGAGAAGATGAGAAAACCATAGTCAGTGAACTGAATTTCCCTGCAAAGCTGCTCTTCAGCTCTCACAGGATTAGTACTCATTCATTCACTCATTCATTCAATCAATCGTATTTATTGACCGTTTACTGTGTGCAGAGCACTGTACTAAGGGCTTGGGGAGTACAAGTTGGCAACATATAGAGACGGTCCCTACCCAACAGCAGGCTCACAGTCTAGAAGGGGGAGACAGACAACAAAACAAAACATATTAACAAAATAAAATAAATAGAATAGTAAATATGTACAAGTAAAATAGAGTAATAAATCTGTACAAACATATATACAGGTGCTGTGAGGAGGGGAAGGAGGTAGGGCAGGGGGATGGGGAGGGGGAGAAGAAGAAGGGGGCTCAGTCTGGGCAACTCAGCTTCTTGGGCAATTTTTCCACATGAAAATTGCAGTCAGAGGATTTAGCTTTCCTCGAAGACTTTCTGAGGGGATTAGCCCTTCAAAAATAATCCCCATTCACTGTAAATGGTGGTAGAATCCATGAGAGCAATAGAGCCGTTTCCAGCAGATGAGCCTGCCCGGGGAACTTCCCTGTTCATCATCAGTGGTATTTACTGGGCACTTACTCTGGGCTAAGCACTTGGGAGAGTGCATGAGAGCAAGTAGATCCAATCCCTGTCCTCAAGGGGCCTACTATCTTTCAGACGATATGGGGGAAAAGAAGACCTCCCTCAGACCCTCCCTGCCTATTCTCATCTTTAACTGGTTGAGCCTGTGGGACTGACACTAATTTCCCATGATTTCTTATTCAGGAAGGTTCTACCTATCATTATAAATAGTTCAGGCATCATTGTCCTCCTCTCGTACTATTTCTATTACATCTCAGAAATGATGACAGTCACTTCAAAAACTGCCCGAGGGAGATGGATCGTTGCCCTGGTGACTAGTACAATAAACCTTCCGTGTAGAGTATTGAGGGAATTTAGCACTCAGTCATTTGGTCTTTACTTAGGCCTTATGTATTTCAAATGGAGTGTATCCACATGTCTTAAGGAGCGCGTCTAGACAGCCAAGGTTCTCCACCCACTGTTTCCTTCTTACCTTTCTGCTCTCTTCTGCTGCACTCCAGCTCACACTCTTTGCTGCTTCCAAGCTAACCTATGCCATACCCTGCTTTCAACTCTCCCATCTCCAACCCACTGCTCCCCACCCCTTTGTCCCTCGCCCTTTATGGGATAATAATAATAATAACGATGGTATTTGTTAAGTGCTTACTATGTGCAAAGCACTGTTCTAAGCGCTGGGGGATACAAGGTGATCACATGGTCCCACGTGGGGCTCACAATCTTATTCCCCATTTTACAGATGAGGGAAATGAGGCCCAGGGAAGTGAAGTGACCTGCCCAAAGTCACACAGCTGACAAGTGGCGGAGCCGGGATTTGAACCCATGACCTCTGACTCCAAAGCCTGTGCTCTTTCCACTGAGCCACGCTGCTTCTCATAGCGGATGGTACGGATGGTAAGGGTTTTCTGTTTGATGTGGAAGTGGTTGGGCAGTCACTCAAAAAACTCCTCTGGTCGCCCAACCATCTCTGCATCAAACAAAAACTCCTCACCACTGGCTTTAAAGCACTCCACCAGCTTGCCTCCTCCTACCTCTCACCTCGCTTCTCTCCTTCTAGAACCCAGTCCTCTAGTGCTAACCTTCTCACTTTGCCCCGATATCGCCTGTCGCGCCACTGACCCCTAGCCCACATCCCCCCCTTTTAGACTGTGAGCCCACTATTGGGTAGGGACTGTCTCTATATGTTTCCAACTTGTACTTCCCAAGCGCTTAGTACAGTGCTCTGCACACAGTAAGCGCTCAATAAATACGATTGATGATGATCATGCCTCTGGCCTGGAATACCCTCCCTCCTCAAATCTAGCAGACAATTACTCTCCATACCTTCAAAGCCTTATTGAAGGCACATTTCTCCCAAGAGACCTTTCTGACTAAGCCTCACCTTTCCTGTTTCCCACTCCTTTCTGCATCTCCCGACTTGCTCCCTTTGTTCTTCCCCCTTCCCAGACCCACAGCACTTATGTACATATCTGTAATTTTATTTATTTGTATTGATGGCTGTCTCCCCCCTACAGACTGTACGCTCACTGTGGGCAGGGAATGGGTGTGTTTATTGGTGTATTGTATGCTCCCAAGTGCTTAGTACAGTGCTCTATACACAGTATAGTGCTCAATAAATATGATGAATGCATAGTGGTTCCTGGAGAGTGAGGAGATATGGAATGAACATTTTTTATAAGAATGATTTGGGCATCAGAGTGAAATGAGGACTGGAGAGGGGATAGTAAGCAGGGAGGTCAGCAAGGAGATTAGTGCACAGTAGTCAAGGTGGGATATGATAAGAGTAACAGTTTGGATGGAGAAGAAAAGGTGGATTTTAGCAACGTTGGGAAGACAAAACAGTTTTGGTGACTTCAATCAGCCCACACACTTCAATCCTCTAATGCCAACCTACTCCCTATACTTCGATCTCATCTATTCATTCATTCATTCAGTCATATTTATTGAGAGCTTACTGTGTGTAGAGCCCCGTACTAAGCACTTGGGAAGTAGAAGTCGGCAACATATAGAGACAGTCCCTACCCAACAACAGGCTCACAATCTAGAAGGGGGAGTCAGACAACAAAACAAAACATGTAGACAGGTGTCAAGTCATCAGAACAAATAGAATTAAAGCTAAATGCACATCATTAACAAAATAAATAGAATAGTAAATATGTACAAGTAAAATAAATGGAGTAATAAATCTGTTCAAACATATATACAGGTGCTGTAGAGAGGGGAAGGAAGTAGGGTGGGGGGAATGAGGAGGAGGAAAGGAAAAAAGGGCTCAGTCTGGGAAGGCCTCCTGGAGGAGGAGAGCTCTCAGTAGGGCTTTGAAGGAGGAAGAAAGCTAGTTTGGCAGATGTGTGGAGGGAGGGCATTCCAGGCCAGGGGAAGGATGTGGGCCGGGGGCAGGGCACCCCTTGCCCTGTGGCCTGAAACTCTCTTCCTCTTCATATATGACAGACCACCAGTCTCCCCCCTTTAAAGCTTTATAAAAATCACATCTCCAAGAGGCTCTTGCCAACTATCTCTCCCTTCTATGATGTCTATGCACTTGGATTGGTACCTTATAATAGTAATAATAATAATGATGGCATTTGTTAAGCGCTTATTTTGTGCCAAGCACTGTTCTAAATGCTAAGCACTCAATATATCTCCCCCCAAGACTGCAAGCTTGTTGTGGGCAGGAATGTCTGTTGTTATATTGTACTCTCCCAAGTGCTTAGTAAGCACTTAGCATACTTTATTAAGTGCTTTGCATAGAGTAAGCACTTAATACGACAATGAATTCAACCCACCCTCAGCCCCACAGCCAGCACTTACATTCTCATCCGTAATTTATTTTAACATCTGTCTGCCTAGACTGAAAGCTCCTTTTGGGCAGAGAATGTTTCCACCAACTCTATTGTACTGTACTCTCCCAAATGCTAAGTACAGTGTTCTTAACATGCAGTAAGAGCTCAAAAAATACCACTGATAACTTGATTTCCCTACTTCCCCAATATACCCAACAAGTCATGTCTACCACTTTCCCAATTCTCCCACTTGGAGATGGGCAGGGAACTCTCCTTTTATCCATCCATCTCATTTTCCTGCTACTCCCACCACCACCTTCTCTTTTCCTTCCACCTCCTACAATCTTCCATGCTTGTGTGAAGCAGCATGACCTAGTGAATAAAGCACGGGCCCAGGAATCAGAAGAACCTGGGTTCTAATCCCAGCTCTGCCACTTGTCTGCTGTGTGACCTTGGGAAAGTCACTTCACTTCTCTGGGCCTCAGTTACCTCATCTGTAAAATGGGGATTAAGACCGTGGGACAGGGACTGTATCCAACCCGATAAGCTTGTACCTACCCCAGCACTTAGAACAGTACCTGATACATAAACACTTAATTAATACCATCAGTATTATTATTATTCAATCAGTGATATTTATTGAGTACTTACTATGAGCAGAGCACTGAACTAAGCAATTGGGAGAGTACGCTAAAGCTGTTAGACATGATCCCTGCCCTCAAGAAGCCCATGGTCTAAAGGGGAGACAGACATTGAAATAAATTATAGGTGAGGAAAGCAACCAAGTAGAAGGATCTGTACCTAAGCGCGTTGGAGTTAGAGTTGGTGACGGTACCTACATGCTTGAGGGGAGGATTAAGTGCCTGGGAGAAGCAGTCGGGAAGGAAAATGGGGTGGAGGTGGAGATGAGAGCTTACTCCTGGAGGAGAAATGATTTCAGTGAGGCTTTGAAGATAGGGAGAGTGCTGGTCCGCTGGATATGTGGAGGAGGGAGTCCCAGGTGGAAGCGAGAGCTAAATCGTGAACACGGAACAGCTAGTTGGGTGTGTTAGCAATTTCCCTTCATTTTGAAGACCAAAGCATAATTACAGAGCTAGCATCTTTGTCTGTGTGGCTCAAATCCCCTTACAGATATGATCTTGTTCATCAAGAAGGGTGGTGTCAGTGAGGACTCAAAGCCCAGAAAGGTGATGAAATTCTTTCACCTGCATCAGCTAAACCAGAAAGGTGCTTGTTAGCTTACAGAATTAGGGTCTCCCTGGTTCTCTCCATGGAGACTGCATGCCCAGCCTAACTGGGCGGAATCTTCATAAAATGGAGCTAGTTAATCATGGTGTGTCATGGGGAATTCATGTCCTGGCTTCATTGTGCAAAGAGAACTTTCATAATTACTCTACTAACCAAATTCAATGCCCATCACTAAAGAGATTAATTTCCCCTGCTCAGGATACTTTCCTCAAAAGGTTTTTTAAACGTATTTCCAATAAGATGAATTAAACTCACAGAAGCATCTCAAACTACCAAACCCCTCTGGGCTGCTAGGATGGCAAAGATTGGGGGTTCTGCTCCCCTGTTGCAAAAGCTTGTAGCTTTGAAAGCGGATTGTCTAATGCAAATCAATCAAGCAATCATATTTATTGAGTGCATGCTGTAAACAGGGCACTGCACTAAACGCTTGGGAAAGTACAACACAACAATGTAACAGGCACAGTCCCTGTCCACAACCAGCTCAAAGTCTAGAGGTCTAAATCTCCCTTTGTTTCTGATTACAGTCTCCCCAGATGACTGCTAGCTTCTTTTAGGTGAAGATCACATCTTACCATTTCTCTCCCAAGCGCTTAGTACAGTGATCTGCCCATAGTAAATACTCAATAAATACTATTCACTGATTGATATTTCATTCAATCGTATTTATTGAGTGCTTACTGCGTGCAGCACACTGAACAGGGTAGCATGGTATTAAACGATTCAAAACAAGTAGGCTCTATCCACAACTCAAAAGAAGAAAACCGCGTGTTTTGGAAATGCATCTTGGAGAAAAATGAGGCTATTACTCTCAGTGATTATATGAAAGTGTGAAAGAAAATTTCAGCTTTAACATTCCATTTTACAGTGGATGAAAGACAGTGATTCAAGCAGAGCAGAGATTCCATTTCTCACTTTATCCAGCAGGTTACTATTGATTCTTTTATTCTTTATGGCTCATTTTTATTCCACAGGTGTAGGACTATTTCTCAACTCTGCCACGTCCTTTGTAAAAAAATATATTCCCCACCCATCAGCCAACAATTTAGATAAAAGTCAAGTTAATGCACTTAAGAAAACCTTTCACCAGCCTGGCTTCTTTGAACACAGAGGATAAAGTTTGGTTGTCATTTAAATGTTAGGCAGTCCAGATCAAATGTCTCAGAAACTGTTAAAATAAACCATCTGGATATCTATGGAACAAGGAGAAGAGATCACAAAAAGGGCAACTGGAAATATAGAGAACCACAATTGCACAGCTGCTATTATTACAGCAAGGAATTAAGGTGCAGTAGGTGAGGAAACAGATAATTGGGAGAAAGTGACATGGAAGGGAAAGTTTACCTGGAAACTAGTTTAAAGGAAAATGGGACAGGGACTCTCTCCAGTCTGATAATCCTGATAATCCCCACGGTTAGCACAGTGTTTGGCACATAAGTGCTAGGAAAATAATAAATCAACTAATGGTATTTATTGAGCATTTACTATATGCAGAGCACTGCACTAAAAGCTTGGGAGAGCACAATACAGCACAATACAACAGTTAGCAGACACATTCCCTGCCCATGAGCTTTCTGTCTAGAGGAGGAAACAGTCATTAATATAAATAATTTATAACATAATTTAAAGCTATGGACGTAAGTGCTGATGATACCATAATTATTACAATTATTATTGTTATTAATTGATTTGCAGAATAACTTTAGGGAAACGTTGTTCAGTAGCATGGCAGTGCTCTTGTTTAATCTGAAGGGAGAAGTGATGGTGTTTCAAAACTCAGGCAGACTGCCAATCTACCATATTAAAGTAACAATGACGTTGGCTGGTTTTCAGAAACTCTTGGGCATGTGTCAGAAGTTTCTCACCAACCAATATCCACCCTCCTGCTCCTCCCCCTCCACCAGTTGAGAAGGGGCTGAAAGGCAAGAGAGCCTTGGTCTGGGGTAGCTCAGAGGAGGAGCACCGGAGAGACCGAGAAAAGCCCAGTCACAGGGAACTGGAGAAACGAATCTCTCCGAGTCTCAAGAAAGGGGTAGACCTGGCTTCCCCACAACCAGATTTTTCTGTCTTTCTTCCCACTAGATGGCAAGCTCTTTGAGGGCAGTCTTATTAAAGGCACATCTCCTCCAAGAGATCTTCCCCAACTAAGCCTTCATTACCTCTTCTCCCCCTCCCTTCTGGGTCCCCCCTTGTACTTGGATTTGGACCCTTTATTCACCCCTCCCACGGCCCCCCAGACAGACTCAGCAGGGATTCTGAAATCAAACTATCTTCACACCACTCCCAAGTCACTTCCTCTCATCTGCTTTACTCCTTCAAACACCACACAGAATTGGATTATTATTGAACATGCCCCAGTTTTTCCCTCTAGAATATAAGCTCTCTGTGGGCAGGGAACGTGTCTCAGTCCCAAGTGCTCGGTATGGTGCTCTACATGCAGTAAGCTCCCAATAAATACTATGGATTAATTGATCTTCAGACGAGATCTATGGTATTTAAAGGCACACCTTCGACTTCCTCTTGCTTACATCCTTCCCCCTACCTGGACCTTCCCCCCATCCACCTCCACATCTGTCAGGCCACCGCCCTCCTGATCTTCAAAGTCCTTCTAGAATCCCACCCCCTCCAGGAGGCCTGCCATGCTTAATATCTCATCTCCCCACACCTTAACCCCCAACAACTTCCACTTTTAAATTGTGAGCCCCGTGAGGGACAGGGACTGTGTTTGATTCCTATCTCAGTATTTTCTCCCAGCTCTTAGTACAGTGCTCTGTGCACAGTAAGCACTTGATAAATATAAGTACTACTATTATTTCAGCAATTTCACATCACCTTAGCATTTCAGTACTCATCCCTTCCAGTTGCCCTCAACTTTACATTTTATTACTGCCTCTTACCTGCAGTTTATTTTAACATCTGCCTCTTCCACGAGACTGTACACTCCTGGAGAGCAGTGATCATGTCTACTAATTCTATTCTTTTCTCCCAGTTACTCAGTGATGCTTACTGAGCACTTACTGTGTGCAGAGAGCACTGTATTGAGTGGTTGGGAGAGTGTAATACAACAGAGTTGACAGATATAGTCCCTGCCCAGAAGGTACTCAATAAATATGATTGAGTGTCCACTTCAGCCCAGACAGCACCTTGCCCGTTGACATTGAAGATGTCTAGTAATGGTCATATCCACTGCATGTCATTCTAACCGTGCCAGGGGAACAGAGAAACCAACTTCTCTTACCATCTCAAGTCTGCACTTTTGACCCTCCCCACCCGAGTTTTATCGGTGGGCAATCACATATAAATAGAGCTGAGTCCACCACCTAACAGCAAGTGATTTTAGTAGCTTGAATGTCAATCCTTCCAAGTATTAAATTTACTTTATCATTTCTATATAATCCTCTTTTTCTAGATCACAGATTCCTCCACTGACTCCTGCCCTGCCGTGATCATCTCGTTGAGGGTAGACTGATTCTCCAAAAGCATGAAACAGCAGTGAATGCCATTGACATCTAGGGTCCATTTTCCACCCCCTCCCATCCCCAGACAGCCTGCACCCTCAAGGCATTGTCTGTGCTACGAACTGTTAAATACCCAGGTATCAGGTTGGACATAGTCCCTAACCCACATGGGGTCCTCAGTCCAAGAACAGGTATGCTAACCCCTTTTCCAGATGAGAAAACTGAGACACAGAGAGGTGAGAAGCAGCATGCCGTAGTGGATAGAGCACAGGCCTGAGGGTCAGAAGGTCGTTGTCCTAATCCTAGCTCTGCCACTTGTCTACTGTGTGACCCTGGGCAAGTCGTTTCACTTCTCTGTGCCTCCGTTCCCTCATCTGTAAAATAGGGATTGAGACTCCATGTGGGACAGGGACTGTGTCCAACCCGATTTGCTTATATCCACTCCAGTGCTTTGTACGTGTCTGGCACAGAGTAAGCACTTAAATACCACTATCATTATTATTATTATTATTATTGTTATTATTATTACGTGACTTGCCTAAGTCCACACAGCAGGGAAATGGTGGAACTGGGACTAGAACTCAGGTCTCAGGACTTCCAGTCAAGTACGCTTTCCACTGCCTCCATGGCGGGCATTTCTTACCAGTTCTGAGGAAGCCATGGTGGAAATCTCATACTGGTACCCCGGGATCAGACATTCAGAGAGCCCTGAAGAATAAAGAGCAGTTTGCTTGTGTGAAAGTTTTAGCAGCCAACAATCTAGTGGCTCTTTTACTGCCTGCTTTCCTTGAGAGTTCACAGAAGGGCAAATACCAAGAAGAGCTTTTTCTGTGATAACTCTCCCTCTAAAACTATTCTAGGAATAGAAGTCAAATAAAATCACGAACAAGTGCTTTTCTGTAATTGTTGTAATTGCATAACTGCGATGGAGAGAAAAAGAGCAATTCTGAAACCCAAGGGCTTTATGACCTAAAGCAGCAAGCCAATCTCTTCCCCTTCCAAGTCAGACAAATTTACCATTTCCTTGTCTCCTCCACTTTCCAAATCTAAGCTCCAGTGAGAACTCTCTCGGTTTGAATCCGCAACCATCTTCCCTGGCATCCAGGGGCTGCACCTAGGGGTAGTCACTGATCCGGTTTATACTGGACAGCCTGGTTTCAGCTGGCCAAACTATCAATGATATTTACCAAGCACTTACTGTGTGCAGACCACTGTACTAAGTGCTTGGGAGAGAACAGTACAACAGAGTTGGTAGACATATTCCCTAACTACAAAGGGCTTCCAGTTTGCCTCTACCTGGTCCTATGGGGCACTGGCAGAGAGATGTCCAGTGTTCTTGTGGCCTGTAGTTGCCACATTAGCAAGGCCTGGCAACAATTAAAATTCTCTCAAAAAGTCCATGGGTTTTTTTTAGTCCCGTGGCTAGGTTTTGCTTTTCTGTTCCTTGGATCAGTTCAGGAAAGGTGGGGACTTGGGATCAGTCCTCTGGAGAGGGCTTTCAAGTAGGGAATGCAGAGTCTGGGGGAGATGGAGATTTGGGGGGTGGATCAGGTAGCTGAGAGTGGACATGGCAGGAGACAGGATCCTGCCCCATCTCCTTTACTCACTGTGTCTCGCTCATCTCTCTCTCTCTCTCTCTCTCACTCACCATCAACCTCTATTTCACAACTTCCCTTCCACCTGGAACTCCCCCCTCTTTCATACCTATCAGACTATTGCTCTCCCCATCTTCAAAGCCCTACTGAAATTAAATCTCCTCTAGGAGGCCTTCTCGGACTAACCAAGGACTTAGTACAGTGCTCTGCACACAGTAAGAACTCAAATACAATTGAATTGAATAATCTCCCCCCAGCCTTTTTTTCAAAAATGGTATTTGTTAAGCCCTTACTGTGTGTCAGTAACTGTACTAAACTCTGGGATAGACGCAAGCTTGTCAGGTTGAACACAGTTCATAGCCCACTTGGGGCTCACAGTCCTAATTTCCATTTTTAAAATGAGGTAGGCTCAGAGGAGTCAAGTGACTTGCCCAAGATCACACAGCAGACAAGTGCCAGGGCTGGGATTAGAACCCAGGTCCTTCTGATTCCCAAGTCCATGTTCTATCCTCTAGGCCATGCTGCTTCTGATACCCTATAGATCAAATCCCCAAAGGGAAATGGGCCTGGCCAGGAAATTGCCCTCTCCCCACCCCCAAATTATTTTTCCATTTGGTATTAATAAAAGGAAGTCTCCATCCCCTTCAATTCCTTGCATCCAGGAAAGGTTGGGTACAAGTCCCTGCTTTTCACCCCAAAGAAGCCCTCAGGTCCAAGTCACTGATGCTATGAATATCCAGTACACCCTCGAGGAGAATGATGATTAGGCTAGCTACAATTTAAGGGAATTACCACCAACTCCTTTGAGCTGTTATTTAAAAAAAAAAAATCCATCTCCCTGCCAGAAAACTCTTCTTTCTCCATTTCACCCTACGGCTCCTAGTTATGCCCCTTGGAATTGTTCTGAGTAATCTCACACCCTTCTGGGCATTGCCTGCCAACAGTGGACTTTCATCATGTCTCTCCTAACTCATCAGTTATTCCACCTCTACCTCTTTGGCCATCTTAATCTTTCCTTAAAAATCCAAACCTCCTTTCCTTTGATTGTGCAGAAAGTACTTTAAACTGATCTCAGGATTTCGGGATCAGTCTTGTCTTGTCTCTCACTCTCTCTTTATTCCATAACAAACACATTTTCCCGAGGAGCCTGAAATAGCAGAGGTCTTTTTTTGCTGTTTTGCTGTTTTCTTGCATTGCCCCCAGTCCCTAATTTGTTTTCTCACAACCACTTGTGGGTCTGTTTCCCCATAACTCCATCATCTTGGTCTATTTCCATTTTGGGTTATTTATTTCCTGGCTTGGGCAGGTTCAAGTTCTCCGAAGTCTAGACCCATTTTGTTATTTTTCAGCAAATCTTCCTAACCTCGTTATGGCAAATTAGTGTTTTGGTTCTGTCCTTGCGTGTATTTTCAACACAAGTAATCACCGTCATCTCTAAACAGGGCTATCGTAAGGGTACCTTAATTGCTTTGGACAAGTCCTCCTTCGGTGGCTGGCTGCTATGCCCTCCTCCTCCTGGCTCCCTCCTTCTCCTTGCCAACCCCCACACTCCTCCTCTTCTTCCTGGTTATTTCTCCTCCCCCTGACCAAACCCTACCCCCCGCCCCCACCAGCTCCTCACTACCATCAGTGGCCTAAGCCAACTCTAAGCAGGCAGGGAAGAGGGGAAGAACCAGGGGGTAGGAGAAGAGAGGGAGTAACAGAGCAAGGAAGATCGCTACAGAGACTAGCAAAAGGATCCAGGAGAACACAGCAATGATCCACTATGCCAATGAGCTCACTCACTGCTCCTACATAATAATAATAATGATGGCATTTGTTAAGTGCTTCTATGGGCAAAGCACTGTTCTAGGTGCTGGGGAGGATACAAGGTGATCAGGTTGTCCCACATGGGGCTCAAAGTCTTAATCCCCGTTTTACAGATGAGGTAACTGAGGCACGGAGAAGTTAAGTGACTTGCCCAAAGTCACACAGCTGACAAGCAGCGGAGCCGGGATTAGAACCCATGACCTCTGACACCCAATCCCGGGCTTTTTCCACTGAGCCATGCTGCTTCCCCTATGTCTCCTTGCTACTTCAGCTTCACCAAAATACACCTTCTCCCACTCAAAGCCCCCCCCACCTTCACTTCTGAACTGAAAGTTACCTCCTCCAGGTTGAACTCCCTGATTAACCAGTCCCTCTTCCTTGCTATTCCATCACATCAGCCTCCTGAGCCTTCCCACACATATTTAGCCGCTTTGCCTATTACTTATGTCTCTTCTCTTTCTCTCCTAATGGTATAAAATTCATCAATGGTCGACGACTCTCTCCCCCATTTGATTGTAAATTTTTCAAGGGTAAGAATCTCACTTTTTACTTCCATGTGAACTTCTTGTATGAAGATTAATGTTAGGAAGATTTGCTATGAAGATCCTGGAAAAAGTCATGAAATGTGCTGATGTAACAATTGCCACAAAAAGACAAACTGCCAATTCTATGGTGCTTCCAGTGACAATGTATGGATCTGAAAGCTGGATAGTGAAAAAACAGAATAGAAAGAGCATCGATTTTGAAATTTGGTGTTGGAGAAAGCTTTTGCCAATACCATGGCTGGCCAAAAAACAAACAAATGGAATTTGGAGCTAAATTAAGCCGAAGTGGTCTTTGGAAGACCAAATGACTTGACTTCGATTAGCATATTTTGTACACATCATCAGGAGGACTAATTCTCTGAAGAAGACACTAATGCTTGTTATGGACAGGGATTGTCTCTCTTTATTGCTGTATTGTACTTTCCCCAGAGCTTAGTACAGTGCCCTGCACATAGTAAGCTCTCAATAAATACAATTGAATGGATTAATGAATGAATGCTAGGAAAAGTACAGGAAAAACATGGAAGAGGCAGGCCAGCAGCTAGATAGAGACCATAAAAACTATAATGGAAGAACCGTTAGCAATATTACAGATCATGGCAAAAGACGGGACCTTCTGGAGAAAATATATCTCTAGAGTCAGTATGAATTGGAAATGACTTCTGCGCTTGATAACAGTAATAATAATAATGAACTCCGACAACCTTGTCTAGTGCTGTCCACCATAGGCAAACACACACTGTTGATACTGCTCTTTACCAGAACTTTTTCCCAAGGTTGTAGTAAAAACTCCACTTCTCCCCAGTCTCCCAGACACAGAATGTATTTGGCATTTGCTGCGGAATTTGTCATTCTGCTTCTGTAGCTCCCTCACAATGTCCTGTCAGGGGCAATTATTATCATTATCAGTAGTAGTAATAGTAGTATCATTATTAGAGAAGCAACATGGCTCAGCGGAAAGAGCACAAACTTGGAAATAAGAGGTCATGGGTTCTAATCCAGACTCCGCCACTTGTGCGCTGTGTAACTTTGGACAAGTCACTTAACTTCTCTGTGCCTCAGTTACCTCATCTGTAAAATGGAGATTAAGACAGTGAGCCCCACATTGGATAACCTGATTACCTTTTATCTACCCCAGCACTTAGAAAGGTGCCTGGCACAAAGTAAGTGCTTAATAAATACCATCATTATTATTCTATTTATTAAGTGCTTACTATGTGTCTGAGCACTGGGGCAGATACAAGTTAATCAGGTCAGATACAGTCCCTGTCCCAGATGTGGCTCCCAGTCTAAGTAGGATGTGAGAATAGGCTAATTCAATCAGTCACATTTATTGAGCACTCACAGTTTGCAGAGCACTGTACTAAGTGCTTGGAAGAGTGCAATACAACAGAGTTAGAAGACATGTTCCTCCTCCTCCCCATCCCCATCCCCCCAGCCTTACCTGCTTCCCCTCCCCACAGCACCTGTATATATGTTTGTACGTATTTATTACTCTATTTATTTTATTTGTACATACTTATTCTAATTATTTTATTTTGTTAATATGTTTTGTTTTGTTCTCTGTCTTCCCCTTCTAGACTGTGAGCCCACTATTGGGTAGGGACCGTCTCTATGTTGCCAACTTGTACTTCCCAAGTGCTTAGTACAGTGCTCTGCACACAGTAAGCGCTCAATAAATACGACAGAATGAATGAATGTTCACAATGAGTTTACAGTCTAGAGAGAAACTGAACTCCCATTTTATAGCTGAGGAAACTGGGGTCCCGAGACGCGAGTTGCCCAAGTTCACCCAGCTTCCGACTGGCAGAGTCGAGATTAGAACCCAAGTCCTCTGACTCCCAAACCCATGCTCTTTCCACTAGGCCACAGTGCTCCTCTTCTAAAGCACTTCTGATTTTCGTTCCTGGGTTCTGGATGTTGCCAGATTTTGTCTTGTAAATTTTTTTCCATAATCTCATGCTGTTGCTGGCATCACACAGTCCTCAGAGGGGATCGGCCCCAGGTATATTTTCCACGGTGGTTTTACTACACAGGGATTGAAATGCTGTTGCCTGGAGAGAGCCCCTAGTAACCACCTGCCTTTGGTCAAAGAATGTGACGTATCTCTGGTTGCGCACATGCAGCACAAACCCAGCCCATGCTCTGCCGTTAAACGTGACCTATGTTTAGGGCCCAAGTGGAATTTGAGAAGCAGCAGAGCCAGTCAATCAGAAAGTGGTATTTATTGAGGACTTACTGTGAGTAGAGCATTTTACTAAGTGCTTGGGAAAGTTTTAATACAACAGAACCGGTAGAAAAGTTCTAGACTTTAAGCTAGACTGTAAGCTCATTGTAGGCAGGGAAAGTGTCTGTTTATTGTTATATTGTACTCTCCCAAGTGCTTAGTACAGTGTTCTGCGCACAGTAAGCACTCAATGGATGAGGAGTTCACAGTATAATACCCTCATAATTATTATCATCAAAGGAAAAGAATGTGTTATTTCACAAGCTCCTTCCAAGAAGTCTGAGTTCTCTTTACCTACCACAAATGTTTCTAAAACACTCTCTTTCTCTCTTATAAAGGTTATTATATCTCAGTTAACCACTTTGAGTAAGTGTGAGCAATAGCTAACGATGAATTTCCAAAAAATATTCTCCGTGATTGTGTTTTCCTTCCTTAGATTCTGGGTTTCAGGTGGTCCAAAATGCCATTCATGAGAAATATGTCTGTCACACTCCCAAGAAGAAATGCATTTGATTCTAATGACTGAATGCCATACAAAGTGGGTGGAATAGATGCAAGTTTTCAGCTCAGAAAAAGCCCTTGTCCAATACGGGATCACTATTTAGGATTTTTTATTATTATTATGGCATTTGTAAAACATTTACTATGTGTCAAGCATTGTTCTAAGCACTGGGGTAGATACAAGTTAATCAGGTTGGACACAGCCCATCATCCCACATGGGGCTCACAGTCTACATAGGAAGGAGAACTAGTATTGGTTCAACATTTTATAGATTAGGAAACTGAGGTGCAGAGAAGTGAAGTGACTTGGCCAAGGTTACACAGCAGGCTAGTGGCAGGGCAAGAATTAGAACCCAGTATTGTTCTCTTTCTATTAAACCATTCTGCTTCTCATGTCTTTTGCTGAAGAAATATTTTCTTACTCGAAAAGACTAAAATCCCTTGTTTTTGTGAAATGGTCAGATCTACATTTGTGAGCTCCCATGGGTAGGAATCATGTCTATTAACTCTATTGTACTCATATTCTCCCAAGTGCTTGTGATACCAAGAGCTCCACAGATACCACTGATTGACTTCACAGATTTCCAACAAATACTTAAAGGCCTGCTCTTGGTCAACCAGTAAAACCCATGTGAAGAAGCCAACAGACCTACAACAGATTGAACACTGGTAGACAATGGGAAGATACAGCGGAGGTATTTAAGCCACTGTTTTCATATCTATGAGATGGGGATGTTGGCATTCATTCATTCAATTGTATTTATTGAGCACTTACTGTGTGCAGAGCACTGTACTAAGCGCTTGGGAAGTACAAGTTGGCAACATATAAAGACAGTCCCTACCAAACAACGGTCTCAGTCTAGAAGGGGGAGACAGACAACAAAACAAAGCATGTAGACGGGTGTCAAAGTCGCCAGAACAAATAGAATTAAAGTTACATGCACATCATTAAATAAATAGAATAGTAAATATGTACAAGTAAAATACATGGAGTAATAAATCTGTACAAATATATATACACAAGTGCTGTGAGGATGGGAAGGAGGTAGGGTGGGGGGATGGGGAGGAGGAGTGGAAAAAGGGGGCTCAGTCTGGGAAGGCCTCTTGAAGGAGGTGAGCTCTCAATAGGGCTTTGAAGGGAGGAAGAGAGCTAGTTTGGCAGATGTGTGGAGGGAGGGCATTCCAGGCCAGGGGCATCTAACCATACTCTTCCTCCCAGGGAGTCAGTCAGTTATATTTACTGAACACTTACTGTTTGCAGAGCACTGTACTTGGTGCTTGGGAGAGTACAATAACAGAGATGACACCAGTGAAGGGGAAAAAAACCCCACTTCGAGCAATTTGAAAAATGGGTCCCATGATCAGCCTCATTATCGTCATCACCATCATCTATATTTACTGAGCACCACCCTGACCCCTTGGGAGCATACACACTCCTTGGGAGCCCACAAGGAATTTAAACGCTAATAAAAGAAAGGATGGGGGGGCATAAAAGGGGCTTCTGACAATAATAGAAATCCTCCAGTACCACCCTGAATGATTTCCCATTTCTCTGACACTTACCCCTGCCCACTTAATTTGCTAATTGGGTCATCAAATCAATACCACCATATGTAAATACCTAAAGCTCCGACTTTCAGGTTCGGGAAGGATCATCACCCTGAACTGCTGAAAAGGTTTTGAACCGGAAAAACAGTCATGCACCAACTAAGGCCTTGATAGATCCCCCTTCCCACCATCCGTGTCAGCTGGCACTTAGCCCAGAACCCCCATTCCACACCCCTTTTGGCCTCGTGTGGTTTTTCCCTGAGGGATCATTATTGGGTTTCAGAATGATTGGTGGGGAGATGAAAAAGGAAAGCTTCAGACTATAATTTAAGCATAGTTTTATTTTGAGCTTTTGAAAATACAATATCAAGAAAATTCAGGAGAGACAAGAACTCTCAGGGAGCCTGCCCTGAGCACCAGGATACCTGGGGGAAAAGACAAACTGATGGTGGATTCATTGAAGGTGGGCTTTGCCAAACCAGGGTGCAGGCCTGGGGGTGGGAGTGGGCGCAGTGAGACAGAGCTTTAGAGGGAGGGATGGGCCAGGACCCGTCTGGTCTGTACACCAGAACCAGATGGGACAAAAGGATAATGGCAGGGGGTGGGGGAGAATCAGGCTGGACTCCAGCGGGAGTGAATTTTTTTCCATTCTGCCCCAGAGAAGGGCTGTGTGATGTCAGATTTCAGTTCAGAACATATGAGAATGAAGAGAATAATGATAACTGGTATTTGTGTGAGCCCCATGTGGGACAGGGACTGTGTCCAATCTGATTAACTTGTTTCTACCCCAGCACTTAGAATAGAGCTTGGCACATAGTAAATGATTAACAAGTCCCATAATCATTATTATTATTAAGTGCTTACTACATGCCAAGCTCTGTAATAATAATAATAATGAAGATGGCATTTATTAAGCGCTTACTATGTGCAAAGCACTGTTCTAAGCACTGGGGAGGTTACAAGGTGATCAGGTTGTCCCACGGGGGGCTCACAGTCTTAATCCCCATTTTACAGATGAGGTAACTGAGGCCCAGAGAAGTTGCGACTTGCCCAAGGTCACACAGCTGACAATTGGCGGAGCCGGGATTTGAACCCATGACCTCTGACTCCAAAGCCCATGCTCTTTCCACTGAGCCACGCTGCTTCTCTACTAAGCCCCGGGGTAGAAACAGGCTAATCAAGTTGGACACAGTCCTGCTCCCCCATGGAGCTCACAGTCTGAATCCCCATTTTATAGATGAGGAAACAAACACAGAGAAGTCAAGTGACTTGTCCAAGGTCAAGCAGCAGACAAGTAGCACGTCCTTTGAATCCTAGGCCCATGCTCTTTCCCTTTCCACTTTAGGCAGAGATGTCATGTGTTCAGGGGTTCTATCCACTAGGGTCCCACTTTGGGTTGTTGTGCGAGTAAGAAACAGAGATCCTCAGCTGTAGTGGACTTTCGCTTCCACCCAATAACCACTCTGAAATACGGAAAGAGCACACACCTGGGAGTCAGAAGACCTGGGTTCTAGTCCCAGCTCTGCCACTTGCCCGCTGTGTGATCTTGAGCAAGTCATTTAATTCTTCTGCCCCTTAGTTTCTGCATCTATAAAATGGAGACTCGATACCAGTTCTCCCTCCTACTTAATAATAATAATGGTATTTATTAAGCGCTTACTATGTGCAAAGCATTGTTCTAAGCACTGGGGAGGTTACTAGGTGATCAGGTTGTCCCATGGGGGGCTCACAGTCTTAATCCCCATTTTACAGATGAGGGAACTAAGGCACGGAGAAGTTAAGTCACTTGTCCAAAGTCACACAGCTGACAATTGGTGGAACCGGGATTTGAACCCATGACCTCTGACTCCAAAGCCTGTGTCCTTTCCACTGAGCCAGCCATTCATTCATTCAATCGTATTTATTCAGCGCTTACTGTGGGCACAGCACTGTACTAAGTGCTTGGGAAGTCAAAGTTGGCAACATATAGAGACAGTCCCTACCCAACAACGGGCTCACAGTCTAGAAGGGATAGAACAGTGTGAGCCCCATGTGGGACAGGGACTGTGTCCAACATGCTTTCTTTGTATCTTCCCCAGCTCTTAGTACAGTGCTTGACATATAGTAAGTGCTACAGTACCATGATTTCCACTAGTGATAGTAGTAGTAGTAATAGTGACTTCATAAATACATCCTGACACAGCTAGATGATCTCTATAGAACATTTAGAACATAGCGCTTTAGAACAGTGCTTGGCACATAGTAATTGATGAACAAATACCATAATTAGATTAGTATTTCCATTACAGAGCCAGATTTGATAATTCCATACATTCATCCCTGACATCCATGGATCTTGATCCCCTTTCATGCCTAAGTCACACCTTGCTAGGAAGAAAAAAACCCAACGATTGCTGCAAGGTTTCAGTCTCCTGGCAGTGTTCATCCAACCGGTCATTGCAGTAGTTACATTTTAAATAATCAAATACCAAATGACTTGGTGAAACAAAACGCCACTTGAGCTTTTTCCTCTAAGAATAGATTTTAAATGCTGTTCATGTTAACAGATTCAGAAGACTTCTCTGAGAAAAAAAACACTTAAAACGTTCTATGCTTCCTGGAGTCAATATTATGCTGGCCCTTTGTCAATATTATTTTTCTATTGCAATCTTGGGCTTTGTGGGAAATGATTGTGCCCACTCGTTCCTGGAGGTCAGAATGGGGTGTAAGCAAGTCAGCAAGTAAGCAAGCAAGACAGACTGGCCCACTCCTCCTAATTTTTTTTAATGGTATTTGGTAATAATAACAATAATAATAATTTTGGTATTTGTTAAGCGCTTACTATGTGCCAAGCACTGTTCTAAGTACTGGGGGAGATACAAGGTAATCAGTTTGTCCCACGTGGGACTCACATTCTTAATCCCCATTTTCCAGATGAGGTAACTGAGGCACAGAGAAGAAGTGACTTGCCCAAAGTCGCACAGCTGATAAGAGGCAGAGCTAGGATTAGAACCCACGAACTCTGACTCCCAAGCCCACGCTCTTTCCACTGAGCCACACTGCTTCTCTAGACATTTACTAGACATTGTTATAGACATTTACTATGTGCCAGGCACTGTTCTAAGCACTGGGGTAGCTACAAGGTAATCAACGGACACAGTCCATGGAGCTCACCGCCTTAATCTCCACTTTTCCATATGCGGAAACTGAGGCACAGAGAAATAAAGTGATTTGCCCAAGGTCACATAGCAGACAGGAGGTGGAGGCAGGATTAGAACTCAGGTCCTTCTGACTTCCAGGCTTGTGGAAGTCCATCCATTAGGCCACACTGCGGGAGCTGCCATTGCCACCACTACTATCACTACTTCCTCGGGCTGGGCTTGTTCCACAGGGTCCCCATCTGGGTGACCCCAACCTCAGGACAGCCACTCCAGAAGCACACAAAGAGGTAGCGTGGCCTAGTGGATAAAACACAGACCTAGGAGTCAAAAGGACCTGGGTTCTAATCCTGACTCTGCTACTTGTCTGTTGTGTGATCTTGGGCAAGTCACTTAACTTCTCTGTGCCTCAGTTCCCTCATCTGCAAAATGGTGATTAAAGACTGGGCCCCACATGGGACAACCTGATTACCTTGTAACTACCCCAGTGCTTAGAACAGTGCTTGGCACATAGTAATCACTTAACAAGTACCATTATTATTATTTTGATTATCTACCCCAGTACTTAGTACAGCCTCTGGCATATAGTAAGCATGTAACAAATACCATTATAAAAAAAAATCTTTGGAGAAGGCACTGGTGGGGGAAGGCAGGGGGCAGTGGCCAAGGAAGTATATTCATTCAGCCTCTCTCCCTCTCCCCAGTCCACTGTGCTTGGCTCCTAACTGTCCCTACCAGCCTGACTTCTGGCTGAAATTCCCTCCCTGGAATTTAGGAGCATCCCTCGATTCCTGGAAGTCTGGCCCAGAGGAGGTAGAGTTTTAAGAGGCCAGCCACTTCTGAGGGACTGGCCCTTTAATAATAATAATAATAATAGCATCTATTAAGCGCTTACTATGTGCAAAGCACTGTTCTAAGCACTGGGGAGGTTAAAAGGTGATCAGGTTGTCCCACGGGGGGCTCACAGTCTTAATCCCCATTTTACAGATGAGGTAACTGAGGCACAGAGAAGTTAAGTGACTTGCCCAAAGTCACACAGCTGACAAGTGGCAGAGCCGGGATTTGAACCCATGACCTATGACTCCAAAGCCCGTGCTCTTTCCACTGAGCCATGCTGCTTTCCCTTTAAATTGCCTTCCCCAGAGACCTTCCTGTCCAGAACAGCAGCTCCTTCAAGTGACTTTGTTCTTCAATTAATCGCCTCAGTTGAGCAGGAAAGGGGCTGAAGAGAGATCCCAAAAGGAGGATTCCCAGAAGCTCGGAGAGGGGGCCTGCCTGAAGATCAGCATGGCCAAGTGGAAAGAGCCTGGGCCTGGGATTCAGAGGCCCTGGGTTCTAATCCTGGGTCTACCACTTGTCTGCTGTGCGACCCTGGGCAAGTCATCTAACTTCTTTGTGCCTCAATTTCCTCATCTATAAAATGGACATTAAATCCTCTTCCCTCCATCTCAGACTGTGAGCCCCATGTGGGATAGGGACTGTGTCCAACCTGATGAATCTGTATCTACCCTAGTGCTTAGAACAGTGCTTTACACATAGTAATTGATTAATACCATATAAAACAAACAAACAAAAAACAAAAATAAAAACACTTTGGGATGGGTCCAAGGTCAGAAATGCTCTTCCTCAGCCAGAGGATTGTCAACCAGAGGAGCAGCATGGTCCAGTGGAAAGAACACAGGGCTGGGAGTTGGAGGCCCATGTTCTAATTTAGCTTCTCTGTGCCTCAGTTTCCTTATTCAAAGAATGGGGATAGAGTACTTCCCACTTAGACTGTGAGCCTCGTCTGGGACCAAGATTAGTCTGACAATCATATTGTAACCACCCTGGTCCTGAGCACAATGTTTTGCTCAAAGTAAGTGCTTAGATAGCATACTGTCAACCAGAGCACACTACCTGGGATTGAATATAGACAAAAGATGAGAAATGCCCAGCGCCTTGACAAGAACACAGAGGCCCCAGTGGGAAATGAGGGGACTGGAAGGGGTCTGTGCGACAGGACCATTGCCAATAAAGAGCAGGATATCTGTGAAATGGCTGAGCAAACAAACAGGTGAGATACGTGTGGTTCTGTTCGCTTCCTGCTATATTTGATTTCAAAACAAGGAATAGAAGGATCTGAAGGAGAGGAACAGAAAGAAAGACTGTGAAGAAGAAAAAAAGTCCATGGTGGAACAACCTGTGCCCCAGGGAAATTCCACTTGGAACATAACAAAAGTGCACCTTCAGTTCTTTTTTCATTTGTTGGCATCCAAGAAAAATGTTTAACTTCAAGCACAACGATAAAAACTGAGCTGCTAGTTAGCAGTGTCAACGGCAATGTAGCAAGTCAATCAAACAGTCCTGTTTTTCAGCGATCTGTGAGGTGAACAGTGAAGGGCTGCAGAAGAGTTGTGGCAGCGGATGGACATGGAGAGAGCGCTGTGTCAGGAGAGCTGGGCTTGAAATCTGACCTTGGGCAGGGTCGATCCATCCTCATTGCCACTCAGTTAATCTGTCAGTCCTATTTATTGAGTGCTTACTGTATGCAGAGCACTGTACTAAGCACTCGGGAGAATACACTAGAACAGAGTTGGTAGCCGTGTTCCCTCTGTCAGTTTCATCAACTGTAAAATGGGCACCTTCCTCCTGGTACTGTTGGATCTCAGTGGCCACAGGTGGCCCTCAGTGCTACTGGAAATATAGACACAGGGTCATCACATGCATCTCATGGGGCCCATCCTGCATGACATTCTGCCTGCCAAGACCACTCAAATCTAAGGGGCCTCAGACCCTGACCTCGGCTTGCTCCAGAAGCACTGGGCTTGGCAACAGAAGCCATGGCAGGGGAGGCTGGCTGGCTAAAATTAAGCACTGGACAGAAAATCAGCCTATAATAGCAACTCTGGTATTTATTAGGCGCTTACGCCACTTCTCTCCTTCTACAACCTAGCCCTCATACTTCACTCCTGTAATGCTAACTGTCTCACTTTTCCTCAATCTAGTCTGTCTCACCGCCAACCTCTTGCCCACATCCTGACTGGCCTGGAATGCCCTCCCTCCTCAAATCCGACAAAAAATTACTTGCCCCATCTTCAAAGCCTTAATTAAAGCACCATCTCTTCCAAGAGGCCTTCCCAGACTAAGCCCCGCTTTTCCTCATCTCCCACTCCCTTCTGCACGGCCCTGACTTGCTCCCTTTGCTCTTCCCCACTCCCAGCCCCACAGCACTTAATTTCATTAATTAACTTTAATTTTATTAATTTCATTAACACAATTTTATAACCTGTAATTTTATTTTTTTGCACTGCTGTCTGTCTCCCCCTCTCTAGAGTGTATGCTCATTGTGGGCAGGTATTGTGTCTGTTATATTGTACTCCTCCAAGCACTTAGTACAGTGCTCTGCCCACAGTGAGTGCTCAATAAATATGAATGACTGAATCAATGAATGAATGGGTTGGATACAAGTAAATCAGGTTGGACACAGACTCTGTCCTGCATGGGGCTCACAGTCTTAAACCTCATTTTTCAGCTGAGGGAACTGAGGCCCAGTGAATTGAAGTGCCTGGCCCAAGGTCACACAGCAGATACGTGGCAAACTGGGATTAGAACCCGTGACCTTCTGACTCCCAAACCCATGCTCTATCCACTATGCGACACTGCTTCCCTAAGCCTATGCACTGTGCTCACCCGGCAGGGGACTGATGATAGCAAGCCAGATTGCCCAGGATACAGCCGGACTATTAGCCACCTTAGAATTGTGAGATTTAGTGAGTATGCATCAACCCAAAATAACGGTGACATTTATTAAAAACCTACTCTGTGCAAAGCATCTTACTAAATTCTGTGATATATACAAGATAATCAGATCAGACACAGTCTATCTCACACAGGGCTCATTGTCTGAGAGGAATAGCAGGTATTGAATCCCCTTTTTACAGATGAAGAAAATGAGGTCCAGAGAACTTCAGTGGCACAGGCCTGGAAGTCAGAGGACCTGGATTCTAATCCTAGCTCCACTACTTGCCTGCTGTGTGACTTTGGGCAATTCATTTAACGTCTCAGTGTACTAGTTTCCTCATCTGTAAAATGGGGATGCAACGTCTGTTCTCCCTCTCCTCTAGACTGTGAACTCCACGGTGGATCGGGACTGTGCCGACCTTATTAATTTATATCTGCCTAGCACTTAGTACAGTGGTTGGCATAGAGAAAGTGCTTAACAGATGCCATTATTAATACTATTACTACTAATAATAATAATAAGATAGTGACTCAGCAGATAGTTGGCAGAGTGAGAATTCAAACTCAGGTTGCCTGACTCCTAGTCCTGTGCTCTACACCCTAGGCTACACTGCTCCTCACCTCCTTGTCATCAGCAGGTACCCAGCCTCAACTCTTGTCCAGAATCCTTTACCTCCCCACCACCCCATCCCGTCCTCTTTCATACAATCTATCAATCATGTCCACAAATTTCCCCCTGACCCACACTCCTTCCCCCTCCTCTCCATTCCACAAGCCCTAAACCTAGACAGTATCCTATTCACTTCCAACCCAGGACCACTGACCCAAGTTGGTGAAGGTGGAGGCAGGTAGGAGGAAGGGTTGAAAGAAGAGGAGTTTGGCTCTTGGAAAGATTGGGAGATCAAAAGGTAGGTATGAAAAAAGGGAAGTAGTGAAGAGAAAGAATTTGTGTGCCAACTGAAAGGGGAGAGTGCATCAGTGTGTCAAAGAACAAACACGAGGTATTTGGTCACACTTGGCTCTTTTCAGCCACACCAACTTGCATGGCTACAATTTCCACAACAGTTGTGCCATCTTCAGTTGCTAAATTGTACTTTCCAAGTGCTTACTACAGTGCTCTGCACACAGTAAGCGCTCAATAAATACAATTGAATGAATGAATGAAATACGAATAGCAGCCATATACATGTAGAGTGGAAGTAATGGTAATTGTTGAGTGCAATCGATCATATTTATTGAGCACTGTGTGCAGAGCACTGTACTAAGCACTTGGGAGAGTCCACAACACATATGGACATAATTATAATTTATTTATATTAATGTCTGCCTCCCCCCCAAACCATGAGCTTGTTATGAGCAGGGAATGTGTCTACCAACTCTGTTAGAACGTACTCTCCCAAGTGCTTAATACTGTTCTCTGCACACAGAAAGCACTCAATACTATTGATTATAATATATCAGTTGATAGACATGTTCTCCGCCCAAAACGAAACTACAGTATAGAGGAATCTTGACTTAGTCTAGACATTAGACATTGGTCTAAAGTAGTGCTAAGTAGTAGTACTAATGCATTAAGCATTTGGTGTCTGTCATAATTTGGAAAGTTACTGGTCTTTTTGTACATTCATGTGAACACTTCATGGGACATCACAACCAAAGTTTGCAGGTTGCTGCCTGAAATCATGGAGAAGGCCTATCATCTACGTCTGGATACAAATGGTCACTATTTTGAACCAAGACAGTGGTCTGAACCTTTCAAAACCTCACTCATTTTAACCAAATTTGGGAGGATGTTATTTGAGCTATTTTTGGAACAAAGTAAAGGCTGCCTAAGTTATGGTTAAATCATTTCTCTTATAAAATCTAATATTAATACTTTTTAAAATTCACCTTGAAAATTGTAATGTCACACACACACACGCCAAAGTCCCTAAGCTGCAAAAAGATGGCAAGAGCTAGAACTGCCAAGAGCTTTGACCAGACATAGTTACTTCTGAAAAATGACACTCTAAGACACGAATTCCCAGAGCTGCTGAGATCACTGAAAAGGTAAATCCATAATGGAACAAATCAAAGAATTTAGCAAGCAAACTGTAGAACCTTTGAAAATCCAGAGGAAGAACAATTATATGTATTTCATGAAAGCTTAATTGTAAGCGCTTAATACCGTTATTATTATTATAGTAAGCACTCAAATCTCCAGTCACTTCAAATACTTATGTATCTATTTCAACCTAGCCTCAGCACTTGTGTATATATATTTAATTTAATAATAATTCAATTATTTGAATTATACCACTTATCAATTATATTTGTTGGCTATTTAATAATGATAGTTATTAATAATAATAATAATAATTGTGGTATATGTTAAGCTCTTACTATGTGCTAGGCACTGTACTAAGTACTGAGTCCCTGCCCCATATGGGGCTCACAGCCTAATCCTCATTTTACAGATGAGGTAACTGAGGCACAGAAAAGTTAAGTGACTTTTCCAAGGTCACACAGCAGAAAAGTGGTGAAGTTGGAATTAGAACCCATGACCTTCTGAATTCCAGGCCTGTACTCTATCCACTAGGCCACACTGCTTCTCTATTTACTCTTTTCAGAGCACTCTGCTAAGCACTTAAGAACATGCAATATAATAAGTAGACACAGTCCCTGCCTTCTAGGGCCTCTCAGTCTCATGGGGGCAGAGAAATGGTAAAATAAGTTACAGGTAGGGGAAAGAATCAAGTATAAAAATATGAACATAAGTGCTAAATATCAATAGTGGTTATGGTAATCATGAGGTGCTATGTGACAAGAACTTTGCTAAACGCTGAGGCAGATACAACAAAGTTGGATCAGAAACAGTTTCTTCCCCGCAAGGGGCTCACAGTCCAAGGGGAAGGAAGAATGGGTATTAAGTCCTCATTTTACAGATGAGGAAACTGAGGTGCAGAATAGTCATGATTTGCTTAAGGCAGGTGATGGACCCAGGTCTCCTGATTCCCCTTCGATCAATGGCATTTGAGTGCTCACTATGTGCAGATCCCTATACTAAGCGTTTAGTCCTGGGCTCTTTCCACTAGGCTGCACTGCTTCTCCAGGGCGACGGGGTGGAGGTGGACTAAGAATATAAAATCCTCAATGCACAAAGGGTTCATCCCACTTCACGTCCGTCTCTCTGTTTTCAATTCTTTTTTTTATATATGGTTTTTGTTAAGCACTTACTAAGTGCTAGGCACTGTACTAACAGCCTCGTGAAGCCTTTGCTCTGGGAAAGCCAAGTTCTTAACTTGATTTTCTGGCCAATAGCAGGTCTGCCTGCTGTATCTCTCCCACAAGAGTCCACCACTCTTTCACACTTTGTGTGCATGCACACACATATATGTACACACACACAAACAGTTTCACACAGACCTTCCCCCCAGACACACTCCTCTACCTGAAAAGACTAATGACTCATCACCAGGCTGAAAAAGAGGAAATTTTCCTATGCCTTCATGGCTTCCTTTTTCCCCTGTCTCCACCCAAATGCAGTTTGGAAGTCTTTGGCTCTCTTCATTCAATTTTATTTATTGAGTGCTTACTGTGTGCAGAGCACTGTACTAAGCACTCTTGCATCCCCTATTTTCAGAACTCCAGAGTCCTCCATCCTCGACAGTCAGAAGCCAGTCACAACTATCAAGTAAGCTGATCTCGTAGAGACGTGCCGTGGCATTCCTCAACAGTCTTGACTGAAGGCATTTTTAAGACACATTCTTAACCTCTCTAGTCGGAAAGTTTTCTCCCACTTCACCATCCCTCCCCCATACCTCAGCCTACGTCTCTCTCTCCTCTTGTTTTGATGCAGACTTCCGTCTGAAAACAAAAATAAATTTAAAAAAAAATTAAGATAGTCCCACTCTTGGCTCACTCTTGAAGCCAAACTCTCTTTTTTTCCAGGTTCTAACATGGTCTGAGTTTCTTCCTTGTTTGGGTTTCAGAGGTTTTTGGAAATCCTTCCCCACCTAGGAATGGAGAAGCAAAGAGGCGTGATTCCCATATAAAGTGCACCCATGGCTTCATTAGTTTACTAAGGTCTAAGCTCACACTCTGCAAAGTAACCCTTCCCCTAGCAAACTCCCTGACAAGCACCATACATCTTCCGTCTTCTCAGAAAAACATTAACCATGTGAAATTTTCACCATTCTCCGGCTCCCCAAATCTCCAAGATGAGACTCTCATTCCTCCTCCTTTGCCCCTTCTCTGGTCTCTTCCTGGCTGGCGGGATCTAATCACCTCCATTTTACATGAGTTTTCCATTTCTTCCACCTCCTTCTCCCCCTCCCTTGCTCCCATTATAGCAGAACTGACACTAGAGAAAATAACTGAGCTGGCCAAAGTCCATTACCCGGTCTCGAGAAGCCAAAAACATTAATAGGATAAGAAAGGAAGGTTATTTTTTTTCCCTGTACTTTAATAGTGTGAGTTCAAAGACATCATTGTTCCAGGTGGACTGGGTCCTTGCTAAAGTCAACATATTCAACGAATGAATAAAAACCTACTTGAGATCTCAACTTATTAACAAAAAACATGTGCAGAGCTAAGAATTAAAAATAAATATGCTTTTAAAGGTGAACGGAAAGGCTTTGCTGGCCAAGGACTGTATCCAAATCCCCAGAAGTCCATGTTTTTCCAGTAGCTATCGATAGGATCTCTAAGAACTGGAAAAGCCCACTAGGCTGTAAGCTACTTTGGGGCAAGGAATTCCCCTCTTCTTTTCTCCGTTCCTAGAAGAGGAAAGGATTTCCAAAAGCCTCTGTAATCCAAACAAGGGAGAAACTTAGACCACATTACAATTGTCATATTATATTCTCATCATCATCAGTGGTATTTATTGAGTGCTTATGGTGTGCAGAGCACTGGACTAAATGCTTGGGCCTCCCAAAGGCTGAGCATAGTAAGTGCTCAATAAACATGACAGCAATAGCAGCAAGATGGCCATTTTGAGTAATTTTTCTAGGCACCACAGAACTAAATGCAGTGGGGTGTAGTGCAATGTAGAAGCTTTGAATTTTGGTTGGGGAATAGAAAACAGAACAAGAGGGGTCTCTGTCTAGGTCCTCTTGAGGGGAAAAAAATGGTTTCACTTCCTTCATTTCTGGAAGCTTGGCCCAGTGCCCGCCACTGGGACTTAAGGAGCACTGAAGGAGATCAGAGGAATTCCCAAGGCTAAAGGGAGGGATGCTGATCCCTGCTGCTCATTAGCTTCCATCTCTTTTTTTTTGTAATGGTACTTGTTAAGGACTTACTATGTGCCAGGCACTGTGCAAACTGCTGAGGTAGATACAAGCTTATTGGTTTGTATACTGTCCCTGTTCCACATGGAGCTCACAGTCTTATTACCCATTTAATGAGATGAGATAAATGAGGCACAGAAAAGTTAAGTGACTTGCCCAAGGTCACGCAACAAACAAGTGATGGAGCTAGGATTAGAACCCAGTTCCTTCTCACAGACCCGTGCTCTATCCACTAGGCAACACTGATTCTCAGACTCAGAGCCTCCTCAAAATCTAATGCAATGCAACCGGGAATAAAGTCTCAGAAATGCTTAGGATATACATGTCTCTCCCTCTTTCACCCCCAATTATTCAGTGGTATTTGTTGAGCACTTGTTAATTATAATAGAAGAACTGCACTACTTGTTAAGCACTTACTATATGCCCAAGCACTGTTCTAAGCACTGGGGTAGATACAAGTTATTCAGGTTGGGCACAGTCCCTATCCCACATGGAGCTCACACTTCTAATACCTATTTTGTGGATGAGGTAACTGAGGCCCAGAGAGGTTAAGTGATTTGCCCAAGGTCACAAGCAGGCATGTGGTGGAGCTAGGATTAGAATGCAGGTCCTTCTGACTCCCAGCCCATGTTCTAACCATTAAGCAGAGCACTGTACCAAGTACTTGGGAGAGGACAATATAACAGAGGCAGTAGACACATTTCCTGCCCACAAGCTCCTGTTGTGCCAAACTGGTAGCCTGCCAAGGGAGGAAGGGAAACATTGTGCCAGTCAAGATGTGATCTTGCCTGCTGCCAGCACTGCATGCACTGTCAGTTTTTGCAAGCTCTCATCAGGCACAATTTGAGAGCTCCCAGATCTCTGGCCTTGCCCATGGATTTCTTTATATTTAGACCATTCCAAGTCACCCTTTTAAGTTCAACTGAGCATTTTACCATAAAGGGTACAATTCTCCCTGCAATGTCTTATTCATTCCAAATTAGAGAGGGATTCTGAATGTGTTGGTGAATCAACAGGGCAATTAGCAACTGCAGAATGTTCCTAAATGGACCATAAAGACACCTGTCTACATGTTTTGTTTAGTAGTCTGTTTCCCCCTTCTAGACTGTGAGCCCGTTGTTGGGTAGGGACCACCGACTTGTACCTCCCAAGCGCTTAGTACAGTGCTCTGCACACAGTAAGCGCTCAATAAATACGACAATGAATGAATGAAGAGAAGCTGCCCAGCAGGGCCTTTTAGCAGCGGGTTGCGTCGTCCATGGCATTCGCTGTTACGTCTGGTTTCCTTACAACGAACAAACAGATGAGTCAATTTCCAGTTTTTCTAAAGGACTTTATATGATTGGAGTCAGGAACTCAGAAAAGAAAAATCTCTATCTCTCCCCTCCTCCTCCTCCACTCCACCAGCCTCAGGCCCTGCCACTCCCCATTCCTTCACCCTCCCTGCATTTTACAGGGAGAAGCGGGTGGAATGCCACCATGATTCATTTCAAAGATGCTGGCTATTTTCAGACCACTACTGAGAGTATCCAGCCGCCTGTACATGTAGAACAAATCTCCGGTGGCCGATTATATCGTAGAAACCAATTGAGCTTAACATATGAGCAAGAGTGAGATCATGTGGGATGAAACTGCCAGAGTCTTTGAAAGGACAATTCACATTGGACTTAGTTCTTGTGGACACTGATGGCATAAGTGCTGTGGGGCTGGGAGGGGGGGATGAATAAAGGCAGCAAGTCAGGGTGATGCAGAAGGGAGTGGGAGAAGAGGAAAGGGGGTTTAGGGAAGGCCTCTTGGAGGAGATGTGCCTTCAATAAGGCTTTGAAAGGGGGAGATGAACGAAGAAACAGGGAATGCAACATTCACTGGGATTTCAGGTGATGAGTCAGATTTCAACACATGCCATCATAGAAAAAGCAAAATCCCTTTCACCTTGCACTTTAAAGGGACAAAGTTGAACTACATATCCCTGAAAATAGGACAAATGTGGCCATTTATAACCTCTCTCTTTAGCTAACATCAGTTCTTAATCTGAATCCACATGTAATCGAAAGCCATTTGTAATTGGTAGCGCAGAGAGCAAATAGCTATTTTACCTAGAGGAATTCCACAGTCTGTCAGATGAAAATGCTGAAAGCTGATTATTATTATTATTCAATCATATTTATTGAGTACTTGTGTGCAGAGGACTGTACTAAGCACTTGGAAGAGTACAATAAAACAATAGGCACTCAATAAATACTATCAATCAATGGTATTTAATAATGATGGCATTTGTTAAGCCAAGCACTGTTCTAAGCTCAGGGATAGATACAAGGTTATCAGGTTGTCCCACGTGGGGCTTACAGTCTTAACCCCCATTTTCTAGATGAAGTAACTGAGGAACAGAGAAGTTAAGTGACTTGCCCAAAGTCACACAGCAAAGTTGTGGAGCCAGAATTAGAACTCACGACCCCTGACTCCCAAGCCCATGCTCTTTCCACTAAGCTACACTGCTTCACTGGTATTATTTATGGTATTTATTGAGTGTTTACTGTGGGCAGAACACTGTACTGAGCGCTTGGGAGAGTACACTACAACAGAGATGGTAGAGATGCTCCCTGCCCATAATGAGTTAATCTACTGATCAATTGATCCCATCAGTGAGGATTCTGACCTGGTAGTTCTGGCGTTGTGGGAGAAGGGGAAAAGGTGGCAAAACTGGGGAGAGGGGCAAGATTAAATCCTGGAGCTGGTCATGGTGGGAAACCATGTGTTTGAGACCACTAAACCAGGATCTTCTTGGGCAAAATGAGTTCTCCCTCTCCCTTCTACCCCCTTTAAAGCTACCCCTCCCTCCCACCCCATCCACAACTCTTTGGCTCAAGAATCACCATGGCTCCCAGGGGTTCTTGCTGATGGAAATGTCACTGAAGCTTCTAAAGATCAAGGGATGTCATTTCTAATTCTGATTGATGGTTTCAAATTTAGTACCCGAAGGTAGGACAGGTTTACAATTCTCGTAAAAATGTTTTGTAGGTTTTCCCAAGAGGGAATTCAGTAAAGTTGAATGCAGGGAATGTAAATGGATGAAAGCAAATGATACTTTTTCCACACTATAAAATCTGTGGAACTGGTAGCCCCAGACTCAGCTTCCATGCCCAGAAGCCTGGGAAACAAGAGGCGAAAGCTAGAATGTGTCTGGGTTAAAATCAAAGGTGAAAATAAGAGTGATACGGCAACAGGGGGTCTATTATAGCCCTCCAGTAAAAATAGATGAAGATGTATTTGGCCAGTAAGCCAAAACTGTTTTAAGCCTGGATCTGGGATGTGACCTCAGGTAAGTCACTTAACTTCTCTGTGCTTCGGTTTCCTCTTCTTAAAATTGGGGATTTAAGTGTCTGTCCAACTCAAATTGTGAGAGCCTCATGTGTGCAGAGCATTGCGTGCAGAACACTGAATTAAGTATTTCCTAAGTGCTGATTAGTGAAATAGCATGGCCTAGAGCTCGAGGCTGGGAGTCAGAAGACCTGGATTTTAATCTCAGCTCTGCCGCTTGCCTGCTGTGTGGCCTTGAGCAAGTCACTTGACTTCTTTGTGCCTGTTTCCTCATCGAAAAAATGGAGAGTAAATCCTACTCCCACCTACTGTGTCTAGCCTGATTATTTTGTATCTACTGCAGCATTTATTAGCGCTTGGCATATAGTAAGCACTTAAGTACCATAATAGTAATTATTATTAATTATTACTATTATCTAGCATTTACCTCAGCATTTAGTACAGTGTTTGGCACATAGTAGGCACTTAATCACCTTAACTGTTACGAAGAAAAGCTCTCTGGGGGATGCGAGTATTTAAGTGCTTAGGTGGTGCAGAAATG
This sequence comes from Tachyglossus aculeatus, assembly GCF_015852505.1. Lineage (NCBI taxonomy): Eukaryota > Metazoa > Chordata > Mammalia > Monotremata > Tachyglossidae > Tachyglossus > Tachyglossus aculeatus. The sequence goes on along the minus strand of NC_052088.1, from coordinate 28,404,547 downwards.
TGGAAAAGTGCTGATGGGGGATACCAATAAAAAGCTGACTAAGGCCACTTTGATGGAAGACTAAAGCCTTCTGGATGGAAACCAGATTAGAGTAGAAAAAAAAACACACTTAAAGGACAGCTAAAAAAATGTTTCTCACTCTCCCAAAACCTGAGAGCATACCTCCCAAGGCAATTAGTAGATATTACTGCGAAAGCCATTAGCTATCTTCTGAGTCTAACTCTCGCTCCCCATCCAAACAATCATCATCCTGATCCAGGCATTTGTCCTATCTGGACCGATTACTGTGTCAGCTTCCTTGCCAATCTCCCTGCCTCCAGTCTCTCCCCTCTCCAGGTCAAATATCATTCTCCCACTCCTCAAAATCCTCCAATGACTGCTCATTCCTCAGAAACTCCTGACCAGCAGTTTTAAGGCATTTTCCTCTGCCTCTCTCCCTCTTTATCCAAGGTCTTCTCCCACTACACCCATCTCACTCGCTTCATTCACTCTAACCTCCTGACTGTGCCTCGTTATCTCTCTCAACTCCAAATTTGTTCAGCTCTTCTCACCTGTCTGGAGTTCCCTCCCCCTTTATATCCAACAGAGAAGCAGAGTGACCTAAGAGCACGGGTCTGGGAATCAGAAGGACCTGGGTTCTAATACCAGCTTTGTCATCAGCTATGTGCTCTTTGGTCCAGTCTCTGTGATTCAGTTACCTCAACTGGGGCTAGACTTCGAGCCCTGTGTGGGATAACCTGATTAGCTTGTAACTACCCCAACGCTTAGTACAGTGCCTGGCATACATAGTAAGTGCTTTCTACCATAAAAAAAAGACAGGTCTCCCATTTTCAAAGCTCTTCTAAAAATGTCCCTCCTCCAAGAGAACTTCCCCGATTTCTTATCTACCCCCTCCCACATTAACGTTTGAGTCATCCCCCGCTAGTAGTGTTCCTTCCACTTAGTGCTAATAAACTATAGTGTCTGCATCTTCCGCTAGATTGCAAGCTTCTTGAGGTCAGGGATCATGCATACCAATTCTATTGCACTCCCCCAAATGATTAGTACAGTACTCTGGACACAGCAGATGCCAAATACTACTAGGCGTAATCATAGTAATAATAAGCTAGAGAAGCAGCATGGCTCATGGCTTTGGAGTCAGAGGTCATGGGTTCAAATCCCAGCCCCGCCAGTTGTCAGCTGTGTGACTTCGGGCAAGTTACTTAACTTCTCTGTGCCTCAGTTACCTCATCTGTAAAATGGGGATTAAGACTGTGAGCCCCCCGTCAGACAACCTGATCACCTTGTAACCTCCCCAGCGCTTAGAACAGTGCTTTGAACATAGTAAGCGTTTAATAAATGCCATCATTATCATTACTATTTTAATAATAACAGCAGTAATATTTGTTAAGTGCTTGCCATGTGCCAAGCATTCTATTAAGCACTGGTATAGACACAGGATGATTAGGTCAAAATTAATCCCAAAATGAAAATGAGTCAGCCATTTAACACCATAATTAAAAATTCTAATAGAGTTCTGGAATGAATCAATAGGAAATATGACAAGCAAGAGTCAAGAAATAATCTTCCTACTTTATTCTGTGCTGCTTAGACCCTAATTAGAGTCCTGGGAATGGTTTTGGCCCCGGCTTTTTAAAGTGGTACAGCAAAATCGGACAGGGGGCATGGAAAAGCAACAGAACAATTAGAAAGAGCCCAGGCCTTGGAGTCAGAGGACCTGGGTTCTAATCCTGTGTCCATCACTTGTTTGCTGTGTGGGCTTGGGCAAGTCACTTCATTTCTTTGTGCGTCGTTACCTCATCTGTTAAATGAGGATTAAGACTGTGAGCCCCATGAGGGACATGGACTACTTCCAACCTGAGTAGCTTGTAACTACCCCAGTGCTTAATACAGTACCTGGCACATAGTAAGCACTTAAATACTATTTTAAAAAAAGCAACAACAAAAAACAATGACTGACTGAAAGGTTGAAAACTCAGTACTATGACAATACACTTAAGGTCCTGGGTTTGTTTCACTAGGAATTAAGGTATCTGTAAGATTATGAAGGAGTTTTTATAAGGAAGGTGCGGTCTACTTAATTTGCATTCATTCAATTATATTTATTAAGTTCTCAGTGTGTGCCAAGCACTGTACTAAGCTTAACAGTGACATTCCCTGCGTACAATGAATTTACAGTCTACCAACTGAGGACTGAGCAGGAGGAAATGAGCTTCAGTGATAACAGGAAAGATTTCAGTTAGATGCAAGAAAACTTTCTGACTCTCAGAAGGGTGGAACACTGAAATAGAAGCTTCCAAGGGAGCTTGTGGGGGCTCCATCACTAAATCTCTTCAAGGAAAGATTATACCAACAACCATTCTTCAGGATGGGCAGCCCAGTAATTCTAGAATTTTGAAACAGGAAGATAAATCCCTTGGGTTTACTGAACACCTTTATTCCAGAAGGATGATACCCCTTTCACACATCTCTTTCCCGCATCATGTCTTCCCTAGAAGATGGAAATAATCCCCACTTTCCAGTTGGGAAAACCCAGTCACTAAGAAATGGAATCTCTTACCCAACAAGTAGTGAAGGGTGTCTTCATGCTTTCCATCTATCAATCAATCCTATTTCCTCAACTAATGCTTGTAGAAATATCTCACAATCAGCAGACTCGATCAATAGTGCAATGCCATCGGGAGGAACATTCGGTGATTGAAAAATAATGGCGACAGAGTGGGCAGTACATAAGAGAAATGCTTGGTGGATTTTATTTTACTCACAAAGATGCTGAAAAATATTTTAATGTTCTATCTGAACACAACCACCCTGATGCATTCCTAAAAGGATTATTTATTGTTCTATTTATTTACAATATTTATTAAGCATTCATTCGTTCAATCGTATTTAGTGAGTGCTTACTGTGTGCAGAGCACTACACTAAGTGCTTGGAAAGCATAATTCAGCAACAGAGACAATCGCTACCCAACAACGGGTTCACAGTCTAGAAGAGGGGAGACAGATAACTAAACATATACTCTGCGTCAAGTATTGTTCTAAGTGCTGGGGTAGATATTAATTAATCAGGTTGGACATAGTTCCTGTCCCATACGGGTCTCACAGTCTAAGTAGGAGGGAGAACAGGTTTTGAATCCCCATTTTACAGTTAAGGAAACTGAGGCCCAGAGAAGCTAAGTGATTTGCACAAGGTCCCACAGCAGGCAAGTGGTGGAGCCAGAATTAGAACTCAGGTCCTCTGACCTCCCAAACCCATGCTATTTCTACTAGGCCTCGCTGCTTCCCTAAGGGATCCTCAGTGGACAGTGTGGAGTAAACATCCATGGAAAGAAGCCAGATTCCAACATAAGAAGAAACTGAGAATTAGTTTAAAGAATCCGATTTATTCTATCCCACAGCAGGGGAAAATGGTCACCAGTAGATGAGAACTGGTTTGACCTCCTTGGTTAGATCAAAGAGTCCTTACCCTTGTAAGATCATCATCCTTTTGGGAAGCAGTGTGGCCTAGTGGAAAGAGCCTGGGAAACAGTGGATCTGGGTTCTAATCCTGTCACCACCACTTCACTTGTCTCCTGTGTGACCTTGGACAAGTCACTTCACTTCTCTCTGCCTCACTTCTCTCATCTCCAAAATAGGGATTCAATCCCCACTCTCCCTCCCACTTGGACCATGTGGGCTCTGATGATCTTGTATCTGTCCCAGTGATAACACAGTGCTGGGCACACAGTAAACACTTATATACCATGATTATTACCATTATCACTATTATTATCCTTGGAAGAGGAATAGGTGATAACAATTGTGGTATTTGTTAAGTGCTTACTGTATTAAGCGCTGGAGTAGATACAAGCAACCCAGGTTGCACACAGTCCCTGTCCCACATGGGGCTCACACTTTCAATCCCCATTTTAAAGATGAGACAACTGAGGCCCAGAGAAGAGAATTGACTTGACCAAGATCAGCAGACAAGTAGCAGTGTCAGGATTGGAACCCAGGTCCTTCTGATGCCCAGGTCCATGCTTTATCACTGCTTCCCAGCCTATGCAAGAGAGGGACTTTTAGCCCTCCTAAAGCCTGCCTCCTCCTGTCTCTGATGAAGTTATAGTGCCCCAGTACTTTCATCACCTCCACATCTGCTCTTAGCACATATGGATTTCCTGTCTATCTGCCACAATTATGTACTGAACTGTTCCTTCCTGATGTATTTGCACTACCTCTTTTATCAGTATTTTTCTTCTCTTATTTGGAAGTCATTTTTGCCTATCAGCCTCCCTACTCGAATGTCAGCTGTTTGAGGGCAGGGCCCATGTATCTTGCCTCTGTTGTGTCACTCCCCCAACCATTTAATGAGATGCTTCACACGCAATAGGCACTCAATAAATGGCACTGACTGATTGGCCTACCTACCCACCTACCTAACTGGTATTTGTTAAGTGCTTACTATGTGCCAGGCACTGTACTAAACTCTGGGGTAGATACAAGGTAATTGGGTTGGACAGTCCCTGTCCCACATTGGGCTCACAACCTTACTCCCCATTTTACAGAAGAGGTATCTGAGGCCCAGAGAAGTGAAATGAGTTGCCCAAGGTCATCCAGCAGACAAGTGGTGTGGTCAACATTAGAACCCAGGTCCGTGCTCTATTCACAAGGCTCCCCCAGAGCAAGCCAGAAAATGAACGATCCCTCTCATTCCTTGCAGCTTTCAAGCAAGTAGAAACGTTCTCCCCCCAGGTCTGCTTAACCAATCGATCATATTTACTGAGAGCTTATTATGTGCAGAGCATTGTACTAAACATGTGGGCGAGTACACTACAACAATAATTAGCAGACACATTCCCTGCCCGTAACAAGCTTACCTTTATCCAAGTTAGATCGTTTTTATGAGTGGCCCAATAATTTATGTATATTAATGTCTGTCTCCCCCTCCAGACTATAAGTTTGTTGTGGGCAGTGAACATTTCTGCTAAATTGCTATATTGTACTCTCCCAAGCACTTAGTACAGTGCTCTGCACACAGTAAGTACTCAATAAATGACTTACAGTCCAATAAAATGTACACATTTTCTTCATCTCCTTATATTTGTAGAGCAATCTTTTAGTTTTTAGAAACTGCTGTCTCATCAATGATCTTTCTGTCCTCACACCATCCCAGGGAGTTAGGGAGAGACATTATTACAATCCCCATTTTACAGCTGAGGAAAGTGAGGCACAGAACAGTCTTACCCAAAGCCAGCCAGTGACTGAACTGGGGCTTCTGACTCCCAGCCCCAAGCTCTTTCCAATAAGTCACGTTGCTCTGCTTAGTGTACACATGTGGAAAGGGAAAAAAAAATCTATTTTTCAGGGAAAAGCCTATTGAATAGAGCACGGAAAGGACAGAGGCTAGAAAGATGACTCAGGGAACGGAAATGTAATGATGTTAGACAGAAAAGTTATGGAGACAATATGCCTATTTACTGCCTAGGCCTGTCTGATTTGCCTATTTTTTAAGATCGTGTATGGAGAAAACAAAAGGAGCTTCTTCAGGGGGACAGCAAAATACTAATTAAGAATTTTCCATATGGGGAGAATGGTATGGCTGAGGTGGTTGATTCAGACTCTTAAGGGGCATATTGTCTGAGAAAGTTTGCCACCCCCTTGGTGGTACCTTTATCGTTCATTCAATCAATCCAGTGTATTTACTGAACACTTATTGTGTGCAGAGCACTGTACTAAGCGCTTGGTAGAGTACTGTACAACCGAATTGGTAGACACAGTCCCTGCCCACTTCCAATCCTTCATTTACTCCTACCCTTTGTGGGCCAAGATTCTCCGGGGTTGGGTCATCTTTGCCTCAGTCTCCTCATCTGTCCTCTAGACTGTAAGCTTGCCATAGGCAGGGAATGTGCCTGTTTATTATTATATCATACTCACCCAAGTTTATAGTATAGTGCTTTGCACACAGTATGCACTCAGTAAATGCAACTGAATGAATTCTCCCTCCATAATAATAATAATAATGATGGTATTTGTTAAGCGCTTACTATGTGCAAAGCACTGTTCTAAGTATGAGCTCCAGGGACTGTACCTGACCTGATTATCTTGTATCTACCCCAGCACTTAGTACAGTAACCTCTTAGTAAGCTCTTTACAATACCTCAGTTACGGTTACTATTATTATTATTACCTTATTATGGCCTTGGAGAGTATTTTCCGTACCTTACTCACTCAATCATATTTATTGAGTGCTTACTGTGTGCAAAGCACTGTTTGTTCTAAGCACTGTACCGTACTTGACCCTTTCTTCCCATCTCCAACTGGCTAGACACACTTGTGGCTGGGCTCTGCCTCAGTGGAGAAGTAACATGGAGCAGCGACTTGGTGCTTTGCACTGTACTACGTGCCTGGGAAGTTCAAAAGAATGAAGAAACACATTCCCTACTCACAAAATACTTTCAGGCTCAACTTCAGTTCTGACTAAATTGTCCTCCGCTGAAGAGTTCAAGACACAGAAAGCTAGTCAGGGTTTTTATAGGGCAAATGATGCCAGCACAATCCCAGCCTCACTATGCCCAACCTGCTCAAGATAAAAGCATTGACTCTAAAACTTTGAAATGTCCCACGTCCCATTTTGGTCACTGTCCTTTTTAGAGGCTGTAGAAAAATGAGGAGGATTCAGAAGAAGGATGCAGATAATCAAATAGGTGGGAAGGGGGATAGCTGGTTATCTGAGGAATGGTTAATCAATCAATGGTATTTATTGAGTGCTTGTTGTGTGGTAAGCACTTGGGAGTGTACAATCCACCAGAGTTGGTAGACACATTCCCTGTCCACAATGAGCTTATAGTCTAGAAGGAGAGACAGGTATTAATATAAATAGAGGAGTTGCAAGGGTTTCAGAGTGGTTAGAACCCTGGGAAGGCTGTTCAATCATTCAGTCATATTTATTGAACCCTTATTATGTTGGGTTTGTCTAGGACAGTCCCAGTTGGAGCAAGGGAAAACCTGAAGATTACTGCGTCTCTGCAGAGCTGGCTGGGTAATCTTAAGGCTGCAGGAAATCTGGGTCTATTCTTGGGAATCCACAGCTTCCCGCTCCATTTAGGTTGTTGCAAAGTCCCAGAGGCTCAAATCTACGTCCACGTACTCTTCTTAACACTGCTTAGCGCTCACAACATCTCTTGAGTATTTAGAGAAATCCTGGGAATGAGAGAATCTGGGTTATAATCTCAGCTCTGCTACTTGTCTGCCACGTGACCTTGGACAAGTCATTTAACTACTGTATGCCTCAGTTCCCTCATCTGCAAAATGTGGATTAAAACGGTGAGCTCTAAGTAGGACGTGGACTGTATCCAACCTGATTAGCTTGTATGTATCCCAGTGCTTAGTGCAGTGCCTGGCATGTAGTAAATGCTTAATGCCATTAAAAAAAGAATGCAAGACCCTGCTCCAAGTCTTGTTCTATCCAAAAAAATGGTCAGAGAGACATTTTGGAGGGGGCGAGCAGCTGAAGTGGGAATGTTATTGGAATGAGACTCTCCTCTCTGAGCAACAAGAGGGAAAGAACATGCAACAGGGGCAGAGAGGGAAAAGCCTCTGAGTGACAGGAACCTGGAACTTTTGAAAGAGCTAACCTGACCCACTGCAAGGATTCAAGCATTCCCAGGTTGTCTGGGATATGGGGAGGAACACCAGCTCAGTCCAACTATTTAAATCCACATGGAGCCTGCTTCACTGACCCTCTGATTCTGCTTGGGGTGATGGGGTGGGGAAGTTATGGCATTTGTTAAGCGCTTGCTATGCATCAAATGCTGTTCTAAGAGCTGGGATAGGTACAAGTTAATTAGGATGGACAAGGTCCCCATCCCCCATGGGGCTCACAGTCTAAGTAATAACAATAATAATAATAATGATTGTGGTATTTGTTAAGCTCTTACTGCATGCCTGGCACTGTACTGTGAGCCCGCTGTTGGGTAGGGACCATCTCTATATGTTGCCAACTTGTACTTCCCAAGTACAGTGCTCTGCACACAGTAAGCGCTCAATAAATACGATTGAATGAATGAAATGCTGGGGTGGATACAAGCAAATCAGGTTGGACACAGTCCCTGTCCCTTGTGGGGCTCACAGTCTCAATCCCCACTTTACAGATGAGGTAGCTGAGGCACAGAGAAGTTATATGACTTGCCCAAGATCATTATATGACTTGCCCAAGATCACACAGCAGACAAGTGGCAGATCTGGGATTAGAACTCATGAAGGAATAACAGGTATCGCCATTTTACAATTGAGGAAACTGAGGCTCAGAGAAGTGAAATGACTGGGCCAAGGTTACACAGCAGACAGATGGCAGAGCCATAAGAACCCAGGACCTTCTGACTCCCAGCCCTTACTTTCTCCACTAGGCCAAGCTGCTTTTTGAGCTGCTGTGTGTGGAACATATTAGCCATCACTGCTTTCAGGAAATGAGAAGGTTTGCTTGGAATGAGGGTGTCCTGCCATCCAGGAAGGTCTTGCACATATGCAGAAGGTCGGATGGCAAGACAGCTCTGGAACCCTTCAGTTATTGATCTTATGTCTACTGCTACCGCAGGAGATACATCATAGAGACAAAAAAAAAAAATTGCTGGAAAGTTTCTGGTTTTACTGTTGATTGGTTGTAAACCTCAAATTTTGAGTTGCTCGGCTAATTCTGACATGGCTAAAATAGCATCGGGTGGGGAGGTAATAATAATAAAATAACATCAATGTAATGCTGAAGTATCATCTTGCTATTTATTTACACATTAGCAAATCCAACACTGAATGGTATCTTGTCTTATGCTGTCGAGTTGTCTCCGAGCCATAGTGACACCAAGGACACATTTCTTCCAGAACACCCCACCTCCAACTACCACTGTTCTGGTGGTGTATCCATTGAGTTTTCTTTGTAAAAATACAGAAGTGGTTTACCATTGCCTCCTTCCACGCAGTAAACTTGAGTCTCCTACTCTCTCCTGTGCTACTGCTGCCCAGCAACGGGGGAATCTTGTCTTGTAGCAGATTGCCTTCTAATCGCTAGTCACCAGCCAAGCTAGGAATGGAATGGGTAGGCCTGCTCAACTCTCCCTCCTGTAGTCGAGACTACCTTTGGATAAATTGTCTAAGCCCATTTGCTCAGTAGAAACTATGTTATAGAATCACAACTTAATTTACAGGTGCATTCTGCTGGATTGCAATAACCTAAGGGAAAACAAGAAAGGGGTCACAAAATCAGAAAGACGTGGATGATGGATTGGTAGACAGCCAGATGGATAGCGAAAAACTATATCCATCAATGGTATTTATTGAGTGTTTACTGTATGTGAGCACTATACAGTATAAGAGAGTTGGCAGATGTGTTCCCTGCCCACAAAGAGCTGCATAAGTACAGAGCTAAATATTCAGATATTAGAAATGACAAAACTACTTGCAGTAAAACAAGAACACACCTGCCCATTGCAACACTTCAAGATTATAACAAAACGGAGACCTTAAATATCTGTGACACTTCAGATCAAGCTAAGAAACATGGGTGCCCAGTGGTAGGACACCAAAAGATTCAGGAATCTGCTGACAGATACTGAACTAAGCACATTTCACTTATCATTTAAGACACTTTGTGACATGCTAACACTGAACCCAAAATACTGATGTACTTCCCAAGCGCTCAATACAGTGCTCTGCACACAGTAAGCACTCAATAACTATGATTGAATGAATGAATGAATGATGTCATTACAAAACATACAATAGTCTTAAGATCACAGTTCCACTGCTGCCAAAGAGGCCTCTTGGAGCAAAGAAAACCAGCTGAAGTGTGAAGTCAAGGCCTTGACTCCAGCTTTTATTACTATTGCATTTGTTAGGCATGTACTATGTGTCAAGCACTGTTCTAAGCCGTTACAGACACAAATTAATCAAATCAGACAAAGTCCCAGTCCCACATGGGACTCAGAATCTAGTCTGAGAAGCAATATATTGTAGTGGATAGAGGCCTGAGAGTCAAAGTCGTGGGATCAAATCCCAGTTCCACTACTCATCTACTGGGTGACCTTAGGCAAGTCTCTCTTCCTCCCTTCAAAGCCCTACTGTGAGATCACCTCCTCCAAGAGGTCTTCCCAGACTGAGCCCCCTTTTTCCTCTCCTCCTCCCCATTTCCCCCGCCCTACCTCCTTCCCCCCGCCACAGCACCTGTATATATGTTTGTACAGATTTATTACTCTATTTTTTTTGTACATGTTTACTATTCTATTGATTTTGTTAATGATGTGCATCGAGCTTTATTTCTATTTATTCTGATGACTTGACACCTGTCCACATGTTTTGTTTTGTTGTCTGTTTCCCCCTTCTAGACTGTGAGCCCACTATATGTTGCCAACTTGTACTTCCCAAGTGCTTAGTACAGTGCTCTGCACACAGTAAGTGCTCAATAAATACAATTGCATGAATGAAAGTCACTTCACTTCTCTGTGCCTCAGTTACCTTATCTGTGAAATGGGGATTGAGATTGTGAGCCCCACACGTATCCACCCTGATGCTTGTATTCATTTATTCATTCCATTGTATTTATTGAGTGCTTACTATGTGCAGAGAACTTTACTAAGCACTTGGGAAGTACAAGTTGGCAACATATAGAGACGGTCCCTACCCAACAATGGGCTCACAGTCTAGAAGGGGGACACAGACAACAAAACAAAATGTGTACCACCCCAGTGCTTGGTACATAGTAAGTGTTTAAGAAATACCACTATTATTATTACTATTATTAGGTAGGAGTGAGAACAGGCACTGAACCCTGCCCCCCCCCCCCCCCCAGACTGTAAGCTCATTGTGGGTAGGAAATGTGTTCCTTTATTGTTACAGTGTACTCTCCCAAGTGCTTAGTACAGAGCTCTGCACACAGTAAGCACTCAATAAACACGATTGAATGAATTTCACAGGTGAGGAAACAGACATAGCTAAGTTATGCTACTCGCCTAAGGTCACACAGCAGGCAACAGGTGGAGCCGGCATTAGAACCCAGGTCCTCTGACGCCCAGTCCCGTGCTCTTTGCATTAGGTCATGCTGTGAAGTAGCTTCCACAATCAAAGTCAAGAAAAATGGGAAGATTTCTAGACCAGACAGCAATCCTGAAAAAGCCCACTAGCGAGGAGAGGGACTTCATGCTTAGACATTCTGCACTAGCTTTTACTCTAATCAATAATCAGTTGTATTTATTGAATGCTTTCTGTTCACAGGGCACTTTACTAAGTGTGAGAGAAGCACAGTAGATTTAGAAGACTATCTCTGTCCACAAGTAACTTACAATGTAACAAGGGAGACAGATACAGGAATTAATAAGGTTTAAAGATAGAAGTGCTATATGGTGCATGACTGGGACAGTCTGGGGGATGAGGAGGAGGGCTCAAAGGCCAGACTGTAAACTCATTATGGGCAGAGAATGTTTCTGCTAATTTGGTTGTATTATACCCTCCCCAACACTTAGCCCAATGCACTGCACGCAGCATGGCCTAGTGGATAAAGCATGGGCCTGAGAGAAGGACCTGGGTTCTAATCCCAGCTCTGCCACCTGTCTGTTGTGTGACCTTGGGCAAGTCACTTCAGTTCCCTGGGCCACAGTGACTTCATCTGTATAATGGGGATTAAGACTGTGATCACCTTGTGTGACAGGGACTGTGCCCAGTCCGATTTGCTTGTATCCACCCCAGCACTTAGTAAAGTGCCTGGTACATAGTATGTGCTTAAATAACACTATTATTATTATTCAAATGATGGGAGGACAAGCTTCTCGACACGGTCAGCTCACAGGGATCGAGACGATCAACGCTCACACCACTTGACAGCTTAACTACCTGGACAAGATTCATTCATTCGCATTTACTGAGCACTTACTGTGTGTAGGGCTCTGTACTAGGTGTTTGGAAAGTACAATTCAGTAATAAGACATAGGAATCTAAGCTGACAAGCTGTTGCTGTTATGGTGAACTGAACGAAGGAATCTCTAAGCAGGGACAGTATTGAAATATTGAAAAACCACAGTGAATCTTAGTCAGCCTTAACCCTTCTAGCATAGTATTAGATTGAGATAAGGCGGCCAAGATTTTGGCCAGGAACACCTAGGGGGAAGGCTGCACAATAATAATAGTAATAATAATAAGTATTTGACAAGTTCTTAGTATGTGCTAAGCAGTGTACTAAGTGTTGGAGTAAATATCATTAGAACAGACAGTCCCTACTCCACATAGGGCTCACAGTCTAAGGGGAACGGAAAACAGATATTTAAATCCCTATTTTACCCATGAGGAAATGGAGACACAGAGAAGGTAAGTGCGTTGCCCAAGGTCAGAACCGGAATTAGAACCTGTTCCAAAGTCAGTAACAGACGCACCCCGCGCACCGCAAAGGACAGCGAGAAAATGCTTTTGTGTCCTCATAGTATGAAATGGTAGGCTGACCAGAGAGCACCCCCATTTCATGCCCACAGTTAGGATCTCCCCATCAACAGTGCCATCTTTGAAAATGAAAGGCAGCTATGCAAAAAATGACCTACAAAGGGTCTTAGGAAACAATAAATGGCATACTTGCCTTGAACTCTCTGGCAAAGGCCCTCCTCTGAGATTTAATTCTCTTTTATCCATCAATTATTCAATGGCATTTATTGATTAATGCTTACTGTGAACTGACCACTGAACTAAGCGCTTGGGAGAGTACAACAGAGTCGGTAGACGTGTTCCCCGTCCACAACAAGCTTGCAGTCTTAGAGGGGGAAACCAGAATTAAGAAGAGTAAATAATTTATAGATAAGTAAATAAGTGCTATGGAGCTGAGGGTGGGGTGAATATCAAATGCCCAAAGGGCACAGATCCAAGTTCATCTAGAATTAGAAATGCCATAAGGACTTAAATGAGTTCAATCGTACCATACTTTGACATCTATGTGGGATATTAGAATATTGTGGTACTTTTTCAACTACTGCTTTCCACCTCTTTGTGCTATAAAATTCCTCAAAGCTTAACTAACCTACAGGACCTCCAAAATAGGACACTCAAGTCCATTTACTGCTTAATCACGCATCGTCACAGGTCCTCTTGTACAAAAAGCGATAGGAATTTTTAATCTCACAGCTGCTTCCATCATTAAAATCTTAGATTTTTTCTGAAGTATTTGCAAAAGCTATATAAAAACCTATGAGAAATACCCCAAAATTAATATAGCATACTTTCACTTTCTATAGTTGATTCATAACAAATGCAAGGACTTAATGACAGTCTTTGAATATCCAGCCTAAAATGGAAGCCAAGATTGCCTGCCGTTAAAACAATGTCACGTTCACTGAACTTGGTTAGAAGGCAAAGGAAAATAGATTAATCACCCCAAATAACTTAATTGGAACAATATGGCGCTCCACCACAAAACACTGCAAACGTGGATATGAAAGCTGGACCATTTTCAAGATTTCTGTGGCTGTGTCATAAGTTACCTTCTACATATAGCAGACTTTTCAAGTAATAAAGAGAACTACAAATATTAACAGTGCAACCCCACTTGACCAGGTCTGTATATTCATTTATGCTTGCACAGCACTGCATGTGTTGTTCATGCTAGAATATGAATAAATAATAATGACCATTCATTTATCTCCAGCAAGTGGAATGCCCCTTTTTTACTTAAAAAAAAAAAAAAAAAGCATGGAGAAAAATCTGGGCCTACTGTAAGGTGCTCTTTCTCTTTCTACCTTTTCTCCCCTCCACTGTAAAATTTGTCATTTTCCCTTCATCCCAGAAAATCAAGCATTCTAGACACCAAAAGTATCCAGTCAGACTCCAGGAGAGCATTACTATTAGTGCTAAACATTTTTATGATGTGCCATTAGGGACATCAAGAATAGTGCAGATCACTTGGTTGTCTTTTTTTTATGCTATTTATGAAGAGCTTGTTCTAAACGCCGGGGTAGATAGAAGGTAATCAGCTTGGACACAGTTTAGATCCCACACTCATTCATTCAATGATATTTATTGAGCACTTACCTTGTGCAGAGCACTGTACTAAGTGTTCGGGAGAGTACAATAGTACAATAGACAGACATTCACTACCCACAAAGAATTTACTTGAGGTTCACAGTCTCAAACCTCATTTTACAGATGAAGTAACTGAGGCACAGAGAAGTGAAGTGACCTATTCAACGTGACCGCAGACAAGTGGCAAAGCCGGAATTAGAACCCAGGTCCTTCTGACCCCTAGGCCTGTGCTCTATAGGCCTCGCTGCTTCTGAAAGATATAGGAGATAAATACCCTGCTCTTCATTCTATCTCTTCTCACTCCAGACAGCAGCTCTGCAGTAATGTAGAATCATGTTTGTGCCAACACATTTTATCTTACCCAATTCTCCCCTAGGGCTTAACCACAAAGCCCAGTTCTGCTTATATGCCTGCTGTATACTGTGAGAGAATTTGGTCTATCCATGGACTAGCAGTTTTTATGAAAAGAAATGATAAAGCACCTTTCACCCTAGAGATTTAAAACACTTTCCAGATGCCATCCTCTAACTCTTTCCGACAACCCAGGGGGAGAGGGGCACAGAGGGAAGCTGATGGCAAAATGCCTGATGGCAAAATGCCTAGAGTAAGACCAAGAGACCAGATTCTCGACACCCTTACCGCTTTAACCATATAAGCCCTCCTTCCTCCGACAACAGACACTTTACTGACTTGCCTGGAGATGAAGGGTTTGGAGCTGCATTGGGGTTCAGTAAAGCAAATGAAATGAAGGAAAGATGTCATTTCTAACTGGTAGAGAGGCAATTATTACAAACTGGTTGAGCAAGACTCCACCTTCCATTTTAGAATGGTTAAAGAATCAATGCTAGCTGCTGACAGACACAGATCGTGTGATAAAAACAATGAGAAAAGATTGCTCTTGTGTTTGCTAGAAGTCTTTCCAGCTACAGAACATGTGCCTACAAATTAAATCCATGACTGAATCTTTTGATAGCTTTCCTTTCTTTTGAGTCATCAATCTTTCTAGGATACAAGTTGGATTCTTAAGGGTAAAGAAGCCTTAAGTTGCTCTTTGCTAGTTTAGGGTAGGAGGGCAGGAAATTGCCACAATTACAATTCAAGGAGTTTTGGGTTTTATTTGTGTTTTTATTCTCCTCCGCAGGGAAAAAAATCATTCATAAATGAGGTATATGGAATCTCTTTGTTCACTATGTATTCTTTTGTACTTTCTCCCTTGGCTCTCATGGCCCACTGCATAAAGAAAACATTTAGATGAAATCAGCCTTTGGTGTGTTTGCAGAAATGATTGGATTTCACCCTGGACTTGGGGGTGGAGTGGAAGAGAGGAAAAAAAAACCCATCTTGTCTCACATGCAAACCCTGCACTGCCAAGGAGAAAGAGCTCACCCAACGTGACCTGGGGAAAACGTGCAATGCCTGATGCCGGCTCCTTGGAGCAAAGAATCCTTATCTCAGCAGAGAGAGACGAGAGAGAAACTCATTGTGAATAATGCCTCTGCTGACAGTTTCATGAGCTGAGCATGCGGGGCAGGCAGGCTCCTACAGCCTTAATGCTATAGGGTGTGGTGATTCTCACTCATATTCTTCCCTACATTGCTCCAGGCTCAGGATGAGAGTCCAAGTCAAAGTAAGAGCTCTGCTTCAAGGACACCAAAGGAATTTCTAGCATGGAGAGGGCACCAAAGACCTCCCTTACCTATCAGCATTTTCACCTCTGGAAAGGCATACTATCCCAATGCTTACCATGTGGTACTTAAATCCCACAATTATCCTTTTTAGTGTCAACCACGCAGTGGACCTGGGGTCTCGCCCCATCTCCTTCACTTGACTTTTGCGTGATCTTGCAATCTCTGGTTCATTGTGGGCAGGAATTGTGTCTGTTTATTGTTATATTGTACTCTCCCAAGCCCTTAGTACAGTGCTCTGCACACCGTAAGCATTCAATTAATATGACCGACTGCTTCAGGTTCCTCATCAGTCAGTGGTGTTTACTAATGTTTCCTGTGGGCAGAACACCTTACCGAGCACCTGGGAGAGTAGAGTATGGCAGACTTGGTGGACAAGTTCCCTGCCCACAAGGAGTTAATAGTCTAGAATGGGAGACAGACATTAAAATAAATTTCCGATTTGTACGCAAGTGCTGTGAGACTGAGGGTGTGGTGAATAGCAAGTGCTTAAAGGGTACAGAGCCAAGTGCTTAGGTGAAGCAGAAGGGACAGGTGATAGATGAAGAGAGAGGAATGCCTCTTGGAAGAGATTCATTCAATCATATTTATTGAGCAATTACTGTGTGCAGAGCTCTGTACTAAGTGCTTATGTGATTTTAGTGAGGCTTTGAAGATGGGGAGAATTGTGGTCTGTCATATATGATGGATTCTAATCCTGGCTCTGCCACTTGTCTGCTTTGTAACCTTGGACAAGTCATTTAACTTCTCCGGGCCTCAGTTCTTTCATCTGGAAAAGAAATGGGGATTGAGACTGTGAGCCCCACGTGGGATAGGGACTGTGTCCAACCCAATTTGCTTGTATCCACCCCAGGGCTTAGTATAGTGCCAGGCATATAGTAAGCTCAAAACAAACACCGTTATTATTACTCTTAAGGGGATTAAGGGGGAGAGTTTCAGCCCTGAGAGAGGAGGTGGGCAAGGGGTCAACAGTGAGACAGATGAGAACAAGTTCCAAGTTATGGAAGCAGCATGGCTCAGTGGAAAGAGCCCGGGCTTTGGAGTCAGAGGTTGTTGGTTCAAATCCCAGCTCTGCCAGTTGTCAGCTGTGTGACTTTGGGCAAGTCACTTCACTTCTCTGTGCCTCAGTTACCTCATCCGTAAAATGGGGATTAAGACTGTGAGCCCCCCGTGGGACAAACTGATCACCTTGTAACCTCCCCAGTGCTTAGAACAGTGCTTTGTACATAGTAAGCGCTTAATAAATGCCATTATTATTATTAAGTTCCAATGATTAAGTTGGCCTTAGAGGAACAAAATGTGTGTCCTGGGTTGTAGTAAGAAATGAGAGAGGTAAGATAGGAGGGCTCAGACTGACAGTGCTTTAAAGCCAACGGCAAGGCAACAATCAATGGTAATTATTGAGCACTTACTGTGTACAGAGCACTGTATTAAGCACTGGGGAGGGTACAGTATTCCAGAGTTGGTAGACATATTCCCAGCCCACAACAAGCTCACTGTCTTGAGGTAGTAATAATAACAATAGTGTCACTTTTTTAAGCACTTACCGTGTGTCAAGTGCTGGGGTAGATATAAGTTAATCATTCAGACATAGTCTCTGTTGCAAAGGGACTCACAGTCTAAGTCAGGGAAGTTGGGTGGGGGACAAATGGCGAATTCATATTTAACAGATGAGGAAACTGAGGCCCAGAGAAGTGAAGTGACTTGCCCGAGGTCACACTACAGGCAAATGGTGGATCCAGGATTAGAATCCTGGTCCCCTTATTCCCAGGACTGTGCTCTTTACACTCAGCCATGCTGCTTCTCTGATCTCCCTTGTCAGGTCATCCCATCAGTCACTCTAGCAGCCTTGATATATCTGTTTGTTTCATAGCTTACTTTATCCTTGTATCTATGCTCTTACTTTAGTATGTGTTTACTATTTTTATCCATTTATCACTTTAGCCACTTAACTTCTCTATCCCTTAGTTTTCTCATCTGTAAAATGGGGATTCAATACCAGTTCATCTTCCTACTTAGACTTTGTAGGCCTTGTGGGATGGGGACTGTGCCTGACCTGATTATTTTGTATCTACCCCAGCACTCAGTACAGCACTTGGCACCTAGTAAGCTCTCACAAATACCAATTCATCGTATTTACTGAGGGCTTATTAGAGTGTTCTACATTCAGTAAGTGCTTGGAAGAATACAATAGAACAGAGTTGGTAGGCATGTTATCTGCCCAGGAATGGCTCACGGTCTATTATTATTATTACCTCTAAATTATAGGTTCTTCAGAGAAGCAACATGGCCTAGTAGAAAGAACATGGATCTGGGTGCAGAAGATCTGGGTTCTAATCCCAGTTCCTCCATTTGTCTGCTGTGTGACTTTATGCAAATCACTTAACTCCTCTGAGCCTCTTATCTCATCTTTAAAATGGGGATTAAGACTGTGAGCCCCATATGGGACAGGATTGGGTCCAACTCTGGGTCCACGCTGCCTGGCAGTGTGGCTCAACAGAAAGAGCCCGGGCTTGGGAGTCAGAGGTCATGGGTTCTAATCCCAGCTCAGCTGTGTAACTTTGGGCAAGTCACTTCACTTCTCTGTGCCTCAGTTCCTTCATCTTTAAAATGGGGATGAAGACTGTGAGCCCCATGTGGGACAACCTGATTATCTTATATCCCCCCCCAGCACTTAGAACAGTGCTTGGCACATAGTAAGCACTTAACAAATGCCATCATTATTATTAACTCGATTATCTTGTATCTACCCCAGCACTTAGTACAGGGTCTTGGGCAAAGTACTTCTTTTTCAGAAAAGAGGGGGGGCAGGGGTCAAGTCTTTTCCTACTCTTCTATATTCTCAGGTATCTATCACACAGCTCCATACCCTATGGGTGCTCAATAAATGTTGCTACTGCTCCTGCTATCCCTATGACTTTCCAACAGGGCAAGGCTCCCCTCCACACTATCTCAGTCCTTCCAGAAGCCCTATCTGGTGAGGTCAGGAGGGATACAGTCATTCCCATTTTCAGCTGGAGAAAGTGAGATTAAAAGACTTCCTATCTTGAGCCCAAGGACAGTTGGGGTATCTGCAGCAGAGCCCACTCACACATCAGCCAGAAGGAGTTACATGAAGCTTCCCAAAGATATTTCATTCTCGTGTTCAGTGTGGGGCTCAACGGCTCAGAGCTGCTGGTGGGAATGAGCAGATCGGGCCCTGCCTCAGAACCCCAAATACACCTGGGCTCTTCCCCACCCCTTGCAGATGTGTCAAGCACTGTACTAAGAACTGAGGGTAAGACAACATAATCAGGTGCTATCCCCAAGATCAGAGAACCATTAGACTGCAAACTCTTTGAGGGCAGGGATCGTGTCTAACTGTTGCCCTCTCCCAAGTGCTCAGTACAGTGCTCTGCAGAGAGTAAGCTTTCAATAACTTTGAGATTTTGAGGTCTCCCTGTCTTTCTCCCTCTCACCCCAGTGGCATGGTGTGTGGTAGCCCTGCATGAACTGGGGGAGAAGTGGGAAGAGATGCGAAGGAGAAAGAGGAGGAGAAATAGGAAAGAAAGAAAGGAGAGGTGAGGCTTAAGGAATGAAACTACTTTGCCCCAATAGGAGTCCTGTTCTTGAAACTCTTCCCCCATGTTCAAACAAGCTCAGAGCCACGAAGACAGCCACCAAATATCTTGTGCCAAAGTACTGTGGGACTAGTGATGGAGCATAGCTGAATTCCCAAACCACAAAGACACCCCACTAGATTGTGAACTCCTTGAGAGTAGGGCCATGTCTACCTACCTCCTGTACTCTCCCAAGTGTTTGGTACACAGCACTGCACACAGTAAGCGTTCAATGCCATTGATTAATTGATTGACCCAGCGTAAGCTAACTCAAAATACAGTTCTTGCAGAAACAAGGAAAATGTGGAGATGATTCATTCATTCTTTCATTCAATCATATTGAGCGCTTACTGTGTGCAGAGCACTGTACTAAGTGCTTGAAAAGTACAAGTTGGCAACATAGAGACTGTCCCTGCACAAAAATGGCCTCACAGTCTAGAAGGGGGAGACAGACAAGAAAACATGTGGACAGGTGTCAAGTCATCAGAATAAATAGAAATAAAGCTAGATGCCCATCATTAGCAAAATGAGGAGAAACTGGAGAAGGTATTCCAGTTTAAATAATTTGATTTTCCAAGGTCAGACTTTTTCCCCCCCATTTGTAATCAAGTTCATCTGCTAGTTGGAGATGACTGTTTCATAGTTACATATTTTTCTCATCTTCTTGGCAACTTTTCACGAATCTCTTCTCGTTAATCATGAATTCCGCTTTTCTGGCACCTGGGCCAAATCCCTGAGAGGATCTGGTCCAACAACTGTGCTCTTCCTAAGAGCTTCAAATTCTTCGGTGGGATGAAAGGTCAGGGTGGGAGTTTCCTCCGGCCCTGATTGGCGGACAGAACCCATATGATCAGGAGGACTGCTCATGATGTCACCTGCAGTCTGGTAACCCCAGAGACATGAGGCATTTAACAAGACACTGTAATTCCCGTTTTCAAAAGCCAAAAAAGAAATAATTACAGATTTTTATAAGTTTTTACAGACCAAATCACTATATTCCTACACCGAGGGAGGATGGGCAGGAGGCTGAAGAGTTTCCTCCTGAATTCAGAAGTTCCTGCTAATTCAGCCAACGTATTCTTTAAAGCCCACATTACTTTGATAGTTCCGCCATGGACAGGCCACGTACCATCACTTTGCCATCAAAAGATAGATTTCCCTGTGGAATCCGTTGCTTCTAAGAGGATCCATATGTCCTGTGTATATCATGCCACAGCTTCTAATGCGACTTGCCAGCCTTCCAAACCACAGCAGGGCCCGAGAGACTGCTACCCACCACATGTCTCCTGGAGACCTTTCCTGCTTGACTTTGGTCTGAACTTAAAAAAAAAATCATAATAATATAGATGCATCCTCATTGTTCTAGCGGCCTTTTGCCAGGATCAGGGTTATCCATTTCAGGGCTTTTATTTCCTTGAGTGAATTCCAGGTAAGCCAGAGGAGTAACATTTCCAATTAATGTGTGAATACTAAGGATCATATCTGCTACAGAGCTATTATTTTGGACTGCACACTTCACTGAGAAGTCAGTTACAGACCCTAGCACATCATCAACATCCCGAGAAGGCTAAAAACCTGATTCTTCCTCCTCAGACTGCCAAATAGCTGAACGGTTCACAACACAGTCCCCCTTCTACTGAAAAAAATAACTGAAAAATAAAAATAAGTCGGTGTGTCATGGCATTTCTCAGAAAAAGGAAAAGCTATCAGAGACTCTGATGAGGTTGGTGGCAAAAGATTATGATAATTTGCCTTCTTCATCCATTCTTCACTGAAAGCGGGCCTATTATCCAAGTGCATTTCCAGAACTGATTCAGACCAACAACTCCAAGAAGTGGAAGCAGCTTGGCCTCAAGTGGAAGAGCACAGGCCCAGGAGTCAAGAGACCTGGGCTCTAATCCCAATTCTGTCACTTGCCTGCTGGGTGAACTTGGGCAGGTCACTTACCATCTCTGTGCCACAGTTTCCTCATCTGTAGAATGGTGATGTTCTCCCTCCCACTTAGAGTTAGATACAGAAATGGTGTCTGATTTGCCAAGAAAGGTGCTTGGCACTTAGCAAGCACTGAAGACCAGAAATCATCATATAATAATCATTCTACAGGATGGGGAGGACAATAAGAAACATAATTTCTAAATTTGACCAAACTGCCATCCACCCCAAGTTTTATCTCCAAAAATTTTACAGGTTGCTTAAGAGGTTGCTTGGAGAAGCAGCGTGGCTCAATGGAAAGAGCATGGGCTTGGGAGTCAGAGGTCATGGGTTCTAATCCCGGCTCTGCCGCTTGTCAGCTGTATGACTTTGGGCAAGTCCCTTAACTTCTCTGTGCCTCAGTGACCTTATCTGAAAAATGGGGATTGAGACTGTGAGCCCCACAGGGACAACCTGATTACCTTGTATCTATTCCGGCACATGCACACAGTAAGCTTGGCATATAGTAAGCGCTTAACAAATACTATCATTATTAAGTAACTCCACCTTCATGATTAGGAGGTGATGATCTAAAATCCCCATCTTTTCCCTCTAGTAAGTAGTCCATTACAGGCCTCTTCTTCATAAGTTAAACCAAATCCTTCTTGAACATGTTGACATTTTGGGTTTCTTCAACTCTCTGCAGTAAGAAATTGAAACATCAGTCAGGTTTGCTCTCAGTCTTCGGCATTCCAGACTGGAGAGTCACGATTTTTAAAGTTCCTAGAGAACTACAGAGCAACTCTGCCATTTGTCTGCTGCGTGACTTTGGGCAAGAGCCCCACGTGGGACAACCTGATCACCTTGTATCCCCCCAGTGCTTAGAACAGTGCTTTGCACATAGTAAGTGCTTAACAAATACCATCATTATTATTATTATCCCTGTGCCTCAGTTACCTCATCTGTAAAATGGGGATTAAGATTGTGAGCCCCATGTAGAACATGGATAGTGCCCAACCTGATTAACTTTTATCTACCCCAGGGCTTAGTAGTGTTTGGCACACAGTAAGTGCTTAAAAAAATATCACAATTATTATTATTATTAACTCAGTTTGTCCTGGAAGGTTTCATTCCCAGGCCCATTCTGAAACCTTCCCAGCTCCTCAAGGCTCTCTCTTTCCCAGCCGCATCAGCTAACCCCTTCTCCAGGACCTGAACTCCACCTTCACAACAACAACAACAATAATGGTATCTGTGAAGCACTTGCTACGTGCTAAATGCTAAGATTGAAACCACGCATTCAGATCAGATAAAGTTTCTGTTGTCCCATATGGATATAAAGGTGGAGATATTCCACTCTCATTTTACAGATAAGGAAACTGAGTAACAGAGAGGTGAAGTGACTTGCCCAGGGTCACACTGCAGGCAAGTGGCAGAGCCAAGAGTAGAACCCAATTCTCCGGGACCCCCTAGGGCCCGCGCTCTTTCCAATAGGCTACGCTGCGAAGGCAAACTCCATTCAGGTTGTTTTGACACTCCCATCTTCCCCTTCCACCGCCCATCGGACTGCAGAGAGTGTAAGAGAAAGAGCTAATCTTCCTTTGGAGACCCTTGTTCAAATCCTGGAGAGCAACTGCCTCCGCTTTGTTTCCTGACACCCAACAGAGACCAAATTGCCCAGAGCTAAATAGCAAGGCTGATGCTCCGGTTAGCACGTTGAGGCGGCCTGTGTGGTGCCGCTGACGATTTCCATGCCAATTTTCTGTCTGGACATGTTTTAGTGAATATGCTGACAAGAGAGTTACGCAGAACAAGAAATTGATCCCGAGTTTCGAGATCAGTGTAAATTCCTAAGTGTTTCTGGAACTTTGCTGAAGAAAATCGGTGAACCAGTTTCGGTCCCCATTCTCTGTCCTCACTGAGGTATATACCAACTGTGGAGAGATTGGCTCAAACCTGCAAAGGATGAAAGAGGAATTGAAGATCTAGGCTTTCTCTCCTTTCTCTACAACCCTCTGAGTTTTTAGTCTCTGTTCAGCTTTTCATACTACACTTGTGTTTGGTCTTCTGGGCCCACAAGACTCAACCTTTTCTCTCTGCTTGCCACCCCTCTCTTGGCCTTTATGCCCCCCTCCCCTCAATAGCATACTTGTGCACGTGTGCTCTCTTTCTGCCATTTCAATTAATCATAATTACTGAGTCATTACTTTGTGCAGAGCACTACATTACTGCTGTATTGTACTTTCCAAGCACTTAGTACAGTGCTCTGCACACAGTAAGCACTCAATATGATTGAATGAAATGAACGAATGCATTAAGCACTTGGGAGAGTAATAATAATAATCACGGTATTTGTTCAGTGCTTTCGTACACGCAAGGGACTGTACTAAGTGCTGGGGACACGAGCAAATTGGTTTGGACACAGTCGCTGTCCTACATGGGGCTCACAGTCTTAATCCGCATTTTACAGATGAGGTAACTGAGGGACAGAAGTAAAGTGACTTGCCTGGGGTCACACAGCGGACAAGCGAAGGAGCAGGGATTAGCACTCAGTTCCTTTTGATTCCCAGGCCTGTGCTCTATTCACACTATATAACAAAATTGGTAGACAGATTCCCTGCCCACAAGGAACTCACAGCTTAGAAGAGTGTTACTGCAACTCCCATCTCTAGGATCTGAGCTCTACCTTCAGCTGAGAAAAATCTATTTCAAAATGTTTTCCATTTCTACCTTTCCCTCTCGCCTCTCATCTATTCGCAGGGAGTAAGGAAGAAGAGTCTACGTTATTACTGTAACCTCCCCAGCGCTTAGAACAGTGATTTGCACATAGTAAGAGCTTAATGAATACCATCATTATTATCATTATTATTCAATCCCGGCTCTGCCAATTGTCAGCTGGGTGACTTTGGGCAAGTCACTTCACTTCCCTCATCTGTAAAATAGGGATGAAGACTGTGAGCCCCCGTGGGACAACCTGATCATCTTGTAAGCTCCCCAGAGCTTAGAACAGTGCCCTGTACATAGTAAGCACTTAATAAATGTCATCATCATTATTATTATTATTATTGTAACCTCCCCAGTGCTTTGAACAGTGCTTTGTACATAGTAAGCACTTAATAAATGCCATCATTAATATTATTATTAAATCCCAGCTCTGCCAATTGTAAGCTGTGTGACTTTGGGCAAGTCACTTCACTTCTCTGGACCTCAGTTACCTCACCTACAAAATGGGGGTGAAGACTGTGAGCCCCCTGTGGGACAACCTGATCACCTTGTAACCTCCCCAGCACATAGAACAGTGCTTTGCACATAGTAAGCATTTAATAAATGCCATCATTATTATTATTATCCATGTCAATGAACAAAACTGATTGAACTGAAGCTGGGTTCCTCTCCCGGCACTGCCGTGTGCCTGCTGTGTGCTCTTGGCAAGTTGTTTTGCTTCTCTTTGCCTCAGTTCCCTCATCTGTCAAATGGGGATTAAATACCCTCCTCCCTCCCAACGAGACCTTGAGCCCCATGTAGGGCAGGGACCTGATTAACTGCATGACGCATAACAAGTTCTTAACGAGTTTCAATATTTGCTATTACATTTAGATAGTGCCCAAGACAAGGCTAGTAATTGGATGGAAAGGGTCCGACCTGGTGCTGCTTCCTGTTCACATTCTCTTAGTGAACCTGAGCTTAGGACCTTCCTCAAAGCCAGATTAGTGGCCACACACACACACACACACACACACACACACACACACACACGGAGATATGACAGATGGAAGAGGTCAGGTTTGGACCAGGGACTCCACACTGTAACCCAAACCCTGCCCTGCTCTGGGATCTGACCTAACTCTGCTGTTACCACTCAGAATCGCAATTGTATTTACTGAGCATTTACTGTGTGCAGAGTACTGACCTAAAAACTGAAATATTACTGCTGAGCAGTCCTAAAAGATAGTAATTAGAGAAGCAGTGTGGCTCAGTGGAAAGAGTGCGGGCTTGGGAGTCAGAGATCATGGGTTCTAATCCTGGCTCTGCCACTTATCAGCTGTGTGAGTTTGGGCAAGTCACTTAACTTCTCTATGCCTCAGTTACCTCATCTGGAAAATGGGGATTATGACTATGAGCCCCATGTGGGACAACCTGATTACCTTGTATCTCCCCCAGTGCTTAGAATAGTGCTTGGCACTTAGTAAGAGCTTAACAAATATCAAAATTATTAATAAATTAATAAAATTAATAATAATAACAGAGAAGCAGTGTTGTCTAGTGGTTGGAGCATGGGCCTGGGAGTTAGAAGGACCTGGGGTTTAATCCCAGATCCACCACTTGTCTGCTGTGTGACCTTGGGCAAGTCGCATCACTTCTCTGGGCCTCAGTTACCTCATCTATAAAATGGGGATGAAGACTGTGAGCACCATATGGGACAGGGACTGTGTCCAACCTAATTACCTTCTATGTATCCCAGCACTTAGAACAGTGCCTGTCACATAGTAAGAACTTAAATACGATAAGAAAACTTCCTCCTTACAATGTAAATTGAAATGACAATAATAATAATAATAATAATGAGCAATATGTGCCAAGAACTGAACTAAGCACTGGGGTAGAGACGATAGCAAATTGGGCACGGCCTCCTTCCCACAGAGGACTCAAAGCATAAGTAGTAAGGAGAACAATCAATCTTATTTATTAAGTTCTTACTTTGTGCAGAACCCTGTACACTAATAACTTGGGAGAGTACATATTGGTAGACATGTTCCCTTCCCATAAGGAGCTTACAGTCTAGAACAGGTATCGTGTACCTATTTGGCAGATGAGTAGACTGAGGTACAGAGAAGTGACTTGCCGAAGGTCACACGGCAGGCAATTGACAGAGCTGAGGTTAGAACTCTGATCCTCCAACTCCCAAGCATGCTCTTTCCACTAGGCCTGCTCACTCAATGTGCCTGATATAGTGTTACAATTTACTCTCCCAAGGACTTAGGGCAGTGCTCTGCACAGAGAAGCAGCATGGTGCAGTTAATAAGAATAATAATGGCATTCGTTCAGCGCTTACTATGTGCAAAGCACTGTTCTAAGTGCTGGGGAGGATACAAGGTGATCAGGTTGTCCCGCATGGGGCTCACAGTTATCATCCCCATTTTACAGATGAGGTAACTGAGGCTCCGAGAAGTCAAGTGACTTGCCCAAGGTCACACAACAGACACGTGGTGGAGCCGGGGTTCGAACCCATGACCTCTGGCTCCAAAGCCCGTGCTCTTTCCACTGAGCCACGCTGCGTCTCTATCTGCAGTTGATAGAGCATGGCCCTGTGAGTCACAAGGTCACGGATTCCAATCCCGGCTCCACCATTTGTCTGCAGTATGACCTTGGGCAAGTCACTTCACTTCTCTGTGTCTCAGTTACCTCATCTGATAAATGGGGATTGAGACTACGAGCCCCGTATGTGACAGGGACTGTGTCCAACCTGATTTGCTTGTATCCACCCAGCACTTAGTACAGTGCCTGGCACATAGTAAGCGCTCAACAAGTACCATTATTATTATTATTACAATGCTCTGCACGCAATAAGCGTTCAATAAATACAATTGACTGGTTGATTGACTAAGAGACAATGTTCATATCACCAGCTATGGAGATTCCCTCCCTGCCAAGCCCACCCACCCAATCACTGCAGGCCCTAGTTGGGTGGGGGGAACAGTGGCAGGGGTGGTGGGCGGGGGGAAGATCTCCTCTGTCTGGGCCACAGACTCAGGCTAGTAGTAGAGTGCAACAGGAAGCCAAGTGGAGAAGTTCTCTGGTTAAGCACAAGACTCAGTTGATTCAAACTTGACAAACTGAGGAACCAGCGCATCTTAGAGGACCAAGCAGATCTGTAATTTATTTATATTAACGCCTGTCTCCCCCTCTAGACTGTAAGCTCATTGTGGGCAGAGAATACATCTGTTTAATGTTATATTGTACTCTCCCAAGCACTGTGTACGGTCTTCTGCACAAAGTAAGAACTTAATAAAGAGAAGCAGTGTGGCTCAGTGAAACGAGCATGGGCTTGGGAGTCAGATCATGGGTTCTAATCCCGGCTCTGCCACTTAGCTGTGCGACTTTGGACAAGTCACTTAACTGTGCCTCAGTTACCTCATCTGTAAAATGGGGATTAAAACTGTGAGCCCCATGTGGGACAACCTGATTACCTTGTATCCCCCCAAGTGCTCAGAACAGTGCTTGGACCATAGTAAGCACTTAAATGCTATCATCATTATTATTATTATAAATACAATTGAATGAATAGAATGAATGAATGAAAGAACGTACAAGCACCGGAAAGAGAGGCAGAAGACACATGCTCACATCCCACCTCTGCCACTTGCCTGCTGTGTGAGCCTGGGCAAGTCGCTGGACCTCTCTACGTTCTCATCTGTAAAATGGGGGTGAGAAACCAGCAATCCCTACCTCTTATGTGGGATAGGGGCATGCCCAATCTCATTAGTTTATACCTTCCCCAGCACTTGGCACAAGCACTTAA
This sequence comes from Tachyglossus aculeatus, assembly GCF_015852505.1. Classification (NCBI taxonomy): domain Eukaryota; kingdom Metazoa; phylum Chordata; class Mammalia; order Monotremata; family Tachyglossidae; genus Tachyglossus; species Tachyglossus aculeatus. The sequence continues at coordinate 28,376,813 of NC_052088.1, read as the reverse complement.
AAAATGCCATCATTATTTGATGAACTAACCTGTTGGAGGCAGCTTCCCAATGTGGATGCTCCTACAGAAAATATCACACCACCGTGGTGTTTCAACATGCAAGAGGCAGATGGTTAAGCCAGCAGACTTTGAGGGACTAAGCTGAAATGTAATTTCACCTCAAAGCTACTGAGGCTGAAGACTACCCGTGGGCGTGCCCCGTGTCTCAAGGGTCTTTGTGCCAAGTGAAGTTTTCACACCAACAAGAGGAAAGAGACTTGAGGAGTTCTCCCATGACTGGAAAGCTCTCCGTGTGGCAGCAGTGCCCTGTCAGTGCCAGTTTCTGAGGGCACACCCATAAACCTCATTAGTATTAGCAGAACAAGACAGATTCGCTGATGAGAAGACTCAGTGAGAGGAGGAGATTATTAACTAAATTCAAAATGTGTTTTGTTTCACACTGGCAATTTTCTGCATCGTGCCTTCTGAACATGTCCACCATTATTCTGAAGTTTGTATGGATGATGTAAAAACGGCTCTATGAAGAATATTTCCAAAATGAATGTTTCCCGGCTCCTAATCTAATTGAGGAGAGAAGGGGATATTGAAAGCAAGATTCCTCAATGATGTGATTGCTGGAGGCCAGAATTTCAGGGGAGCTATAAACAGCCGTGAGTGGTTAGGGGAAGAGGATCCCCCATAAAGCTTTTCCTAGCCTAGAGCCAAGCTGTCTTCCTGTTAGCTGTTGGTTAAGTGCTTGTGGATAATTTTCACCCACTCCATTAATGGAGGGACAGAGCGCCTTTCGCCTGGGACCACTGAAAGACATTGCATTTCTTTTTTTAAAGGCACATAAAATGGCTCCAAAATGCTGATTACACCTTTCAAACTTTCAGTCACACACTTTTGTCTAGACTTCAGTGGTAGACGTAACCACTTCAGCAATTAGCTAGAGAATTATGTGACTTGGCACAAGTCTCTAAGAGAAGAATCGGTGTCTAATTTAATCAAATGTGAACGCATAGTCCCATGCCCTGATAAATACTAGCCAGTTTACTGGTAAAGACAGAAGAGTGCTTTGGGGTTTTTTTGTTTTGTTTTTAATGGAACTTTCTGGGAATCCCAGCCCTTTAATTATTGGTCAAATGATTTAAAAAATGAACTTCAAATCAGCAAGGAACTAAAAGGGCTTCTATCAGAATCCTTGGCAAACTTTTAAATCCTGGGCACTCCTTGGAAATGTCCCCTGTATGCTATGACTCACCTTAGCAGTGGGAGGAGAAAATAGTGCATTAACTTTTTCTGCCAGGAGACCCATTTGGCAAATCACCTCTGCAGGAGCCTAGTTAAGCTGGTGGTAGCCAGAATGAGAGGATTGACTCTGTGGACAGCTGAAGTACCCAGTTGCCCACCTCTTCCCCTAGCAGAGGTTGTGACTAGGTGCCCTCTGCTCCTGATCTCAGCCCATTCAACCCAAGAACAGGATCGGGGTCTGACCATATTGGTCCAGGGTGAATATTTTCCATCCTGTGCCAGGCTCTACTTTTCCAAAACACTGAAGCAGGAAAAAAAAAAAAAAGAAGTGTCTTCATTTCCCTGAACAAATCTCATTGTCAACCAAATTACTGTTAAATACGTCACAGTATTATCCCCTTCATTGTGGTGAACACAAAGGCCCAGTGTGTCTAAAAGAAGTTCATTTCAGGTCCCTCAAAGACAGGAGCAGCACGGGCTAATGGAAAGAACATGGCCTAGGGAGTCGAAGGATCTGGGTTCTAATCCAAGTTCTGCAAACTTCCTGTTGCGTGACCACGAGCAAGTCATTTCAACTCTTTGTGCCTCAGTGTACCTCATCTAAAAAATGGAAAATAACACTTCTCCCTCTCCCTCAACCGTGAGCCCCATGGGGAACAGAGACTATGATCGGTCCCCTTAAATGAGTTCTTGCTGTGTGCAGAGCACTGTATGAAGTGCTTGGGTGGGTACAATACAACAGAGTTGGTAGAAACATTCCCCTTTGGAACTCCCAGATTTGACGGATTAAGTTTGAGTCAGGGTTTGAGTCAGAGAGTGGTGGTGCAGGGGGCAGTTGGGAGGGGGCAAATCAGTCGATCACATTTGAGTGCTCACTGTGTGCAGAGCACTGTACTAAGCACTTGGAAGAGTACACTATAATAGAGCTGATAGAAACATTCCCTGCCCACAATGAATTAACAGGCTAGAACACTACAGAACAAGACTTTGGCTGAGGAGAGGCCTTGATCTATTCAGTCAGAACACCTGAGCCATGATGCTCCCTGTCACTTCCACCACAGATTTTACTCATTTTCAAAGCCCTCCTGAAATCACCCCTCCTCCAGGATTCCTTCCCCGATTAATTTCTACTCTCCCCAGGTTACATTCCCCCAGATGTCTTTTCAGCATCCCACCTCCTTGTTTCCTCACAACTTCCTAAAGCACTTAGGTACATATCCCACACACTCTAGTACTTAAGCATTCACTCATGTACATATCCCCTTTTCCTTCTAAATGTAAATTATTTCAGGGTCACACTCCACCACAAAATTACAAGTTCCTTGGAGTCATGGTCCATGTCTACTAACTCTATTGAGCTCTTCTAAGAGCTTAGTACATTCCCTGCACACAGCAGACAATCACTATAAGAGAACACATGAGAGAAGCCAGAAGGACAAAAACAAAGGAAACAAACATTTCAGGATCCAGAGTTGTGGGCACCTTTGGGAGAGAAATGAGAAGTAGAATCCATACTTCCAATTGTAGGGAGACAAGGAAGGAGCAAGGCAATCAGGGAGAGACTAAAGGATCCGTGTGGGAGGCTGGACCTCCTTGGGGTCCACATCAGGGCTACGTCAAGGCTCCAGAAAGAGAAAAGGGAAAGAGAAGATGGCGGCAAATGTTAGAAGGTTGAGGTAATAATAGCTGGGGTATTTGTTAAGCACTCATTATGTGCGAGGCACTGTACTAAGCCCTGGGGTAGACACAAGGTAATCGAGTTGGACATAGTCCCTGTCCCACATTGGACTCACAGTCTTAATCCCATTTTACATATGAGGGAACTGAGGCCCAGAAGTGTGGAGTGACTTGCCCAAGGTCACATAGCAGATATATAGCAGAGCAGGATTAGAACCCAGGTCCTTCAGACTCCCGGGCCCATGCTCTATCCATTAGACCGTGCTGCTTCTGGTGATGAAAACATTGAGGAGTCCACATAGGGAAGCAGAAAGAGGAGGTAGTTGAGGACTAGAGGCAAGAGAGACAGTTGGTGGACAGACAGACAGACAGACAGACACACACACACACACACACACACACACACACTCTCTCTCTCTCTCACACCCCCCACCCGAGCTCAAAATGAAAGCCAGTCCCCATGACAGCAGCAAAAGAAGAAAATTACGATAAAATTGTTCTCCCCTTGAGTTATCTCTTTAGTTCCACACCGGAAAGTCATCGCTTTCAATGTAGTCAAGTCTTGGAGACTAAAAGTTCTCAGATTGAATGCCTGGAATGCACCTATTGCTTTTCACCTAAAAAGAGACCTGGCAAAAGCCAAAAGCCTTGTCCTAGAGTTCTTGGATTTTTAAAAACCTCCCATGCATGTGTGAGATGGGAATATTTAAAACAGTCCTCTTATTTTCCCCAGGTTAGGAAGAGCTGACCCTGGAGAAGGGTGCAGAAGATGCTGAGACCCCAAAGTTGCTCCTCGGATGATTAAGGTCAAAAGAGCAAAAAATCATCCTTCTAATAATAATAATAATAATAATGGTATTTGTTGAGCACTTACTATGTGCCAAGCACTGTTCTAAGCACTGGGGTAGATGCAAGGTAATCACATAGTGCTCACAGTCTTAATCCCCATTTTACAGAGAAGCAGCATGGCTCAGTGGAAAGAGCACAGGCTTTGGAGTCAGAGGTCATGGGTTCAAATCCTGATCCACCACATGTCTGCTGTGTGACCTTGAGCAAGTCACTTAACTTCTCTGAGCCTCAGTTACCTCATCTGTAAAATGGGGATGAAGACTGTGAGCCCCGCATGGGACAACTTGATCACCTCACCTTGTATCTGCCCCAGCACATAGAACAGTGCTCTGCACATAGTAAGCACTTAATAATAATAATAATAATGACATTTGTTATGATGATGAGGAGGTAACTGAAGCCCAGAGAAGTTAAGTGACTTGCCCAAGGTCACACAGCAGACAAGTGGCAGAACTGGGATTAGAACCCACACCCTCTGACTCCTAAACCCATTGCCCATTCCATTAAGCCACGGGGCTTTAATTAGAGATATAGACCACTTCCGACTCGCCAAGGAAAATAAGCAGTTGGGCCATCAACCATGTAAGAGTTTAGGAATGACAGGATGGTATGGGTGTCAGGGATGATGATGTCCTAGGCAGAGCATGAGAGGAACTCCAGAGATAAGTAGGGACAGAGCTTAAATAATCCTCTGAATGCCATCCTCAGACAGAAGCCGATATCCAGCAGGGACCCCAGGTCCCATGGGTCTGTACAGATCGGGGAGGGAAAGATGGGGGCTTTTCTAGAACTGTCCCTGTCCCTTCCCACCAGGAACATGAACACAAAGCCTGGTTGTAAGGAGATCTTTCTTCCATCCCTGAGACGTTCTCCTGAACCTAGAGACATCCTGCTCGCTTTTTCCTCTACTGAATCAATCAGTGGTATTTATTGAGCACTTTCTGTGAAGAGCATTATACTAAACACTTGGGGAATACCTTATAACAGTCTGTAGACAAGTCCCCTGCCGACAATGGAATGCCACTGACCCACACATAAAACCTGGCCTTAATGTTTTTATTTAACTACGGTACTTGAAAGGTCACTTCATGCAGCCTCCTTACCATGAATTTGAGACAGAGCTTCTCAAATTCTCAACCCACCGTGGTCTAATGGATAGAGCCCAGGCCTGGGAATCAGAAGGACCTGTGTTTTAATCCGAACCCTGCCACTTATCTGCTGTGTGACTTCTGTGGGCCTCAGTTATCTCATCTGAAAAATGGGGATTAAGACTGTGAGCCCCATGTGGGACAGGGGCCGTGTCCAACCTGATTAGCTTGTATCTACCCCAGGACTTGGAACAGTGCTTGGCACATAGTAAGCCATTTTACATAGTAAGACTTTGAAGATGGGGAGAGTCATTGTCTGTCAGATTTGAGAAGGGAGGACAGTACAGGTCTGAGACCTGGGTGGGTGAAGGGTCAGGGGTAAGATAAAATACCATCATCATCATCGGGGACCATCCGGGGGGAAGAGCATTGGGCTAAGCACTTGGGAGCATCCAGTCTAGTAGATGTGGTTCCTGCTCTTGAGAAGCTGACACTCTGATAAGGGAGACAGACAGAAAAGACAAACCTGCAATAGGAATAAGACACTGTGACACCAAGACTGAGGCATCAAAAAATTCATATACAAGTCAGCTCGAAACTCAAGATTTCAGATTCCAAAATCTGACTTGGTCTCCCCAGTGATACGGCCACATGAAGGAAGCTTTTTTTTTGTGGATAAAGATTAGGCAGTAGCCAAGTGACCTAGGTAGACTGCAGCTATGTGCTTTATGAAGATGTTCCATCTGCCAAAACAATGAAAAGTTGCCAGACTCATGATTTAGGTTTGTTTATCCAAGTCTAATGGTGCATGATCCGAGGGAAGGAGCATGGCTTAGTGGGAAGAGCACAAGCCTGGGAGTCAGAGGTTCTAATCCCAGCTCTGCCACTTTAATAATAATAATAATAATAATAATAATAATAATAATAATAATAATAGCATTTATTAAGTGCTCACTATGTGCAAAGCACTGTTCTAAGTGCTGGGGAGGTTTGCAAGGTGATCAGGTTGTCCCACGGGGGGCTCACAGTCTTAATTCCCATTTTACAGATGAGGTAACAGGCACAGAGAAGTTATGACTTGCCCAAAGTCACACAGTTGACAATTGGCGGAGCCAGGATTTGAACCCATGACCTCTGACTCCAAAGCCCGGGCTCTTTCCACTGAGCCACGCTGCTTCCACTGAGCCACTTGTCTGCTATGGGGTATATTGTGCTTGACCTTGGGCAAGCTGCTTAACTTCTCTGTGTCTCAGTTTTCTCATCTATCAAATGGGGATTAAATCTTACTTCCTCCTACTTAAACTGTGAGCCACAGTAGGCCAGGAACTGTGTCCCACCTGATTATTTTGTATCTACCCCAGTGCTTAAGAAGCACCATAATAATGAATAATTGAAAAGAATTACAAGTTGGCTTCTGGCACGGTCCCACCAAATCTCCAACCAGACTTGCCTTTTACTATAGTCCAGTGAACACTGCCTTGAGAAAATAATCATCCCAGTGAAAAAAGGAAACACCAAAGCATTTTGTAAGCTGCAGAGAGTAAGAGCCAAAAAAAGGTGACAGCTGGAGAAAACTAGAGTACTCAGTGTTCCCCTGAGTACAGGTGTCTGCAGTATTGGGGAGCCATGTAAATTGGTCAGGGTTCTCTCTGGGACCCAAGACAACCGTTTCATGAAATTTCTAAAGCTCTTTCCTGTCATAGACCACCTAAGATCTCCCACCCCTGTACACCTCTATTTCAGGGTTTAGAGAAGTTACCAAGTCAGACTGGGTCTGCAGTTTGTGGGGAGGCCTGTCTCTATATTGACAACCTGATGGCAGAGAATTGTATTAACCATGCACCTATTGTGCAGTACTTAATGCTTGAAAGAGTACAACGCAACTAGCTGACATGAACCCTGCCCTCAAGGACCTTAAATTCTTGCAGGAAAGACAGACCCTAAAGTTACAATAAGTAAAGAAATAATAGAGAATAAAAATACGTATATAAGTGTTTTTGTTGGGGGGATAAGTACTCAATCAATTGTATTTATTAAGCGCTTACTCTGTGCATCGCACTGTACCAAGCGCTTGGGAGAATACAACAATGAACAGATACATTCCCTGCTTACAGCGAGCTTACAGTCTAAAGGGGAAGACAGACATTAATATCAATAAATAAATTACAGATATGTACATAAGTGCTGTGGGGCTGCGAGGGGGATAAAGAAAGGAAACAAGTCACAGTGTCGCAGAAGGGAATGGGAGAAGAGGAAAGGAGGGCATAATTAGGGAAGGCATCTTGGAGGAGATGTGCCTTCGATAAGACTTTGAAGAGGGGGAGAGTCATTGTCAGATTTGAGAAGGGAGGGCAATATAGGCCTGAGGCCTGGGTGGGTGAGTGGTCAGTGGTGAGGTAAAAGTAATGGAGGTACAATGAGAAGGTTAGCATTACAGGAACGAAGTGTGTGGGCTGAGTTTAGGAGAGTAGCAAGGTGACTGAGTGCTTTAAACTCAGTTTCCATACAGCAACCCACAAGGGGTGAATGATTCGCAAGCATTTCCCAAAGCCTGTTCAAGTCATGAAGAAAATCCAAGAAAGCCTAAGAATACAAATGAAAGAGGAAAGCAACTGTCTCTGAAGAAGATCCAGTTCTCTAATCAGCTGTGCCTTTCCCAGAGGTGACTGAATCCCAAAAGTCAAGCACAGACACATAAAGACTGAGGTGCTCAGACAGTGCCAGGCTTAATTAAGATAGATGATTTCAAATGAGTCGTAGCTGCCGAAATCTGCCAAAGAGCACCTGGAGAACCAGTTCAGGAGATAGTGCGCCCTTTGTAAGTCTGATATTCAGTCCAGGGCAAACTAAAGTGACTCTGTCATGCAGAGGAAACCAGTTAGAGGTTGTGTCCGAGTGATGAGCCCAAAGTATTTGCGGAGGGCCTTCTGAGTGCCAACCACTGTACTGAGCACCTGGGAGAATCTCTATTTTGGTAACCTAGCCAAAGAAGGAGGTCTGGGTGGAGTCATTCTTTCTTTCAGTCATACTTATTGAATGCTTACTGTATGCAGAGCACTGTACTAAGCGCTTGGGAGAGTACAATAATAACAACAATAAAAATATAACTTAGAACAAGGGCTCCTTCCTTAATTCCATCTTGGAAATTGTGACTAGCCTCTGTTCCTCCTGCTGAGACTGTAAGATCATTGCAGCTGGGGAATGTGTCTTGTTTATCGCTAAATTGCACTCTCTCAAGCATTTAGTACAGTGCTCTGCAACAGTAAGTGTTCAATAAGAGGAAACTAGAGTACTCAGCATTCCCCTGAATAGATGAATGAATGAAATGAATGAATGTTCTGCACATAGTAAGTGCTCAATAAGTGCAATTGAGTTCATAAATTCTAAAACTAGGGTCTGAAAGGCTTCAGGGCATTTTACAAAAGGGATTTGTTTTTAAATGAGAGATCACAAGCAAAGTTATTGATGGGCAGTGCCCGTGGTTCATTCTGCTTGGTATTTTGTCTCTGACACTGGAAACAGCTTCACGGAACAACTGTGTCCTAGTGGCACATCTTGACTTTCAAACTGAGGATTCTGGACCACCCAACCATGCATATTTTCCAAACTCTCTTAAATCTATTTAAAATGCTCAAATTCTCTACCCAGCTTTCTCTAACACAGTCTCAGTCTCCTAACCTTCAGGCAAATGATAACAATAATAATTCTGGTAGTTGTGCGTTTAATATGTGTCAAGTACTGTACTAAGTGCTGGGGCTCACAGTCTCTGTAGGAGGAAGAACAGATTTGAATCCCCATTTTGCAGATGAGGTAACTGGGGCACAGGGAAGTTAAGTGACTTGCCCAAGGTCACACAGCAGTCAAGTGGTGGAGCCAGGATTAGAACCCAGGTCCTCTTACTCTTAGGCTTGTGTTCTTTCCACTAGGCCATGCTGCTTCTCTAAATTAGGAAAACTAGATCAAGAGCTACTGTACTCACCAAAGCACTTAGTACAGTGCTCTGCACACAGTAAATGCTCATTAAATACTATTGACAGATTAATGATCTGGGATCAGAATGAAGGGGAGGCAGGCCTTGTGGGAATCCTTAAAACCTTCTCTTTGTTCTTTTCCATCTCTTGGTACTTCTCTCTTTGGGGGTTGCTTCAACCCTCCAGAACCTCAAGGAGTTCTGCATCCCTTTGACCTTCCCCACTACCATAGAAAAGTCATCTTTGTGAACACAGCCTCACCATCAACAATATTCAAATTGTTAGATGATTCCGCTTCTACTGCATAATCAACCCTTTGTTCTTCACTGAGCCCCTCCTGTGCATAGAGCACTGTACTAAGCATCTGGAAGAGCAAACTCATAATTGACAAGAACGCCTTTAATATGTGTAATACTTTCCCTCATCAGTAATTGTTGAACACTGTATTAGGAGGGTCATAATCATTTTATATTGTGTTCCTAAAATTAGACACAGTCCTTGCCCTCAAAGGAGTCTAACACAAGGAAGGCAGGCAGTCTTAGATTGGTCTGCAAAAGGAACAGAGGGTGAAACAATAGATACAGATAACAAAACCCCCAAAATCATGACTAGACTAAGTAATCCAATGCACACATGTGCTGAAGGTGATCGTTGAGATAACAAGATCAGGGAGGTGGGTATTCAATCAGGGAATGCCTCTTGCAGGTGATGGTGTTTCAGGAAGGACATGGTTTGGTGGGTGTTCAAGCGCATCATTCAGTGGTATTTACTGAGTACTTACTATAAGCACAGCATTATACTTAGTGCTTGGGAGAGTACAACAGAGTAGGTAGGTATGTTCCCTGCCCACAACAAGCTTAGCATCTAGAGGGGGATACAGACATTAATATAAATTCCAGATATTCATTCATTCAATTGTATTTATTGAGTACTTACCGTGTGCAGAGATTTGTACAAAAGCGCTATAGGGCTTAGGGTGGGGTGAATATCAAGTGCCCAGAGGGTTTGGATAATAATAATGATGGCATTTATTAAGCACTTACTATGTGCAAAGCACTGTTTTAAGTGCTGGGGAGGTTAAAAGTTGATCAGGCTGTCCCGCGGGGGGCTGACAGTCTTAATCCCCATTTTACAGATGAGGTAACTGAGGCCCAGAGAAGTTAAGTGACTTGCCCAAAGTCACACAGATGACAATTGGTGGAAGCAGAATTTGAACCCATGACCTCTGACTCCCAAGCCCATGCTCTTTCCACTGAGCCACGCTGCTTCTCATCATGCAACACATCATGTCATTTTAACCTTATCAGCTTTGCCCAGAAATCCCCCACTTTAAATGAAATGAATAAGGCCCAGATAGTTTGTGTCTCAGAACATTTAAGTAAGTCTGTGGCAGAGTTTAGATCAAGGATGGAGGAATGGCTACATTTCTCCAGATTTTGTAACTATTTCTCAGGGTTAGGAAGCAGTCACTTCACAATTATCACTCCGAACACTCTTTCTCCTTCTGTTAAAAGATCCGGGACAACCATTCCAGCCAAGCCCCGTCGAACGGTTTGGCTACAGGGCTCCTTTCTGCCCCAGCTATTTCAAGCTGTTTCTGTTCTATCAAACGAGTCCAAGCTGAGAAGCACAAAAAAAAATCAGTCACAGAGCAGCCCAGGAGAGTCTCACTTCTTCTTCACAAATGGTTCCATGAGAGGAGACTGTTATCAAACCTAACTTGATCATCAATAAAATATTAATAGAACCCTGGGAAGATTCCCTTCGGTGCTGCTCCTGCCTCAAATAACCTTCCTTGCCTCGACTCGAATCGTTGAGATTTAAGCTGCCCAACTCCCAGGATTAGCCCTGAACATACTTTCAGCCGAGCTGGGATTGTGGCTACTACGAGCTGGACTAACATTCTTAAACAGTAGACCAGTCCGATAACTAAGTGGTGTGGGCTGGTGTTATTGAAAGGATGGATGACCAGAGAAATTCCTGGAGAGGACACTTCTCCTCTCAAGAAAGGAAACAAACTAAATGTGAACACACCTGGAGTGGAAATGGACTTGTTTTGCTTCCCAGTTTTGGGTAATCACTCCATTGATGGTATTTATTGTGTGTTTACTGTGTGCAGAGCACTGTACTACGTGCTTGGAAGAGTACAATATACCAGAGTTGGTATATTCCCTGCCGATATGGAGCTCACAGTCCAGAGGAATAAGTGTAATAAGCAAATGTTATCCTTGTGACTCCTCCATACTCCAAGAAAATAAAAATTCCTTCCCAGAAAAGCTGAAGGGGTGGAGTATTAGCAAGTCAAGAGAACAGAAGGAATGTAGTTGCATTGTAATCTCTGTTGGATTGTACCCCTCCCCAAGCATTTAGTGCAGTACTCTGTGCACAGTAAGCACTCAGTAAATACCAGTGATTGATTGATTGGGGGAAGAGCGAGAGGAAATACAAGAGAGGAAATTTCCAGGGGCAGGGTTAAATTCCTTTACAAGAACAAGAATACAAATGATGTATTTGCATCTTTTGGTGGTGGGGAGGGAAAGAGAAAGATGGTGCCACTCGTATTCAAAAATGATGTGGCCGACAGTGGATTTATACATGGATGAGGGGTGAGAGAGAGACAAAGACAGAAAAAGAGAGAGTGTTAGTTTCCATCTGTGCCGATGCTTTGTTACTGTATTACCTAGCCCTGTTTTGGGATCTGACCATTTCAAAAGTCTTTCCAAAGTGTGGGACTAGAAAGAGTTGGTCCCTATATGGGACAGGGACTGTGTCCAACCCAATTTGCTTTTATCCATCCCAGCACTTAGAATACTGCCTGGCGCATAGTAAGTGCTTAACAAGTACCATCATTATCATTATTATTTCCTTGATTTCAGCCTGCCAGATTGGGCTGCTACCCTAGTTGTCTCAACTTTCAGCTAGAATACTGTGTGGTATGAGAATGCATCCTTAAAAGCATTTACTTCCTGACTCCCATGTTCTTAGCAGCCTCAGCTCACCATTCAAGCATCTCTCTGGGAATCCTGCTATCATTTCTTCTAGGCACATATCCTACCCAGCCAAACTGTCCCAATCTGAGCAGCGCTTCAATGCTAATACAGCTGATGCTGTTCCAGAAGTTCATCATGTGGGTTCCTTCCTTGCTAGCACATTGGTGAGAAGTGGCAAGGATTAGTGGATAGAGGATGGACCTGGGAGTTGGAAGGTCATGGGTTCTAATTCCAGCGCTGCCGTGTGTCTACTGTATGACTTGGGCAAGTCATTCACTGCCTCAGTTACCTCATCAGTAAAATGGGGCTCACGAAACTGTGAGCCCCATGTGAAACAGGGACTGTGCCCAACCCAATTTGCTTGTATCCACCCCAGTGCTTGGCACATAGTGCTTAAATACCATTATCATTATTGATGCCATTGCTCAAGAAGTGAGACTCAAGTCATAGCATTACCACTCTGAAGAGTTCAAGCTGGGGAGGAGCCTTGCAAAGAATCTCTGTATCTCAAAGATGCTGGACTTTTCTAGTCAGTTTTCTCCTCCCTTATCAATTGATGCATCAGTGGATAGTGTGCCCTTAACAGAACAGAACCATGTGGCAGCATTTAACTCAGTGCCACTGATAATCATCTTTGGTCATTCTTAGGGTTCCCCTGGTGGGAGCTGGTTTCCTTATTTCAGTATTGTTTGGGCTCAACTGACTCTGCAAAGTATTTTATAACCATTCACATGTTTCCTGTATTCTAGAGGTACGAGTCATCCACCTACAGCATTTCATATTTATGTCGGTCTCCCCCTCTCATGTACATATTTGTAATTTATTCACATTAATGTCTGTCTCCCCCTCAAGACTGTGAGCTCATTGTGGGCAAGGAATGTGTCTGTTTATTCCTACATTGTACTCTCGCATTGTTATGCACACAGTAAGCACTCAATAAATGTAATTGAATAGACTTAGCTTGTTATGAGCAAGGAATTTGTCTGCTAATTCTGTTGTACTCTCCCAAGGGCTTAGTACAGTGCTCTTCACATAGTAAGTGCTCAATAAATACCACTGATTGATTTAGCAACTCCTGGATAATGGAATCTAGGACTTGCAAGGATGTTGTTAGACAAATTGGAGGACTTTCCTGGAGGATTGAAAACAAATTATAGGTCCCTCAGTGTATCCTCCAGGATAGCTAACTCAATTGGTGTACAGAGTGCTGTACTAAGCACTTTGGAGAGTACAGCAGACTTGTTAGAAACAATCCCGGCCCTTGAGGAGCTTAAAGTCAAACGGTCCATTCACCACCCTGCTTTAGCCACTGGCAACAGGGAAAGGAGTCAACTCTGACACAACCAGCCACAAACCATCGTGAGTAAATCCTCAAAGGTTTTATAAACTTCTCAGGGTAGCCAAATGCATATTTAATGGTATCTTAAGCTCTGTATGTCAGGCACTGTACAAAGCACCGGATAGTTAATAGTTCCCGAAGTTCAGGTCCTTTGTCGGGTCCTCAGGCTCTTATAAAATGATGTGGATATGTGGGCTTTAATATGGGGGAGACCACCTCCTTTATCTAGTAGGTCAAAGCTTTTACAGGTGCATTCCAGGCTGTAAGGTGGCACAGGGTAACCAGAGGCCTACTTAAAGGCAGGGATCATGTCATCCAACTGCCCTGTGACCTTGGGCAAGTCACTTAACTTTTCTGGGCCTCAGTTTCCTTCCCTGTAAAATGGGAATGAAGCACCTATTCTCCCTCCATGAGCCCATTCAGGACTATGCCTGAGCTTTTTTATCTTGTACTTACCGCAGCACTTACTACAGGGCCGAACACAGAGTAAACACTTACCAAATAGCACCCCAATTGCACTCCCCCAAGTGCTTAGTACATTGCTTTACAAATGGTAAGGGCTTGATAAATACCAGCGATTGATTCTGCTGCTAGTATATGGCAAATGAATGTCTTTTGCAAAGAAAAATGTACACCTATGCTCCCTTGTATTGAGAGACACTTATTTATAAGCCTGAAAATTAGGTAAAATATGGAGCTGAAGCAGACTATGAATACATGGTCTTGCTGTCCAGTGCTTACCTAAGTTCTTACATGAATACACCAGGGATTTGGGGAGCAGCATGGACTAGTTGATAGAGCATGGGCCTGGGAATCAAAAGGTCTTCCACTTTGCTGTGTAACCCTGGGGAAAGTCACTTCACTTCTCTGGGACTCAGTTACCTCTTCTTTAAAGTGGGGATTGAGACTGTGTCCTCATGTGGGACCGGGACAGTGTCCAACCTGATTTGCTTGTATCCACCCCAGTGGTTAGTAAAGTGCCTGGCACATAGTAAGCACTTAGGAAATATCGCTATTATTATTATTATTCATTCATTCAATCATATTTATTGAGCACTTACTGTGTGCAGAGCACTGTACTAGCGCTTGGGAAGTACAAGTTGGCAACATATAGAAATGGGCCCAAGCCTGAGCTCTTTCCACTGAGCCATGCTGCTTCTCATGTGCTTCGCATATAGTGGGTATTAGCTACTTGGCTCTTCCCCCCAATTTCTACCTCCACGTGGGGCCCAAGAAAGGCACAAGAGGCCAGAGCAGATAACAGCTGCTTGAGCAGTGGTAATATTCTGGAAGGGGTGGAGAGAAAGCCTGTTCACCACTTAATCTTTGTTTAGGATGGTATCATATCCATGCAACTCAGACAAGAGGGAGTGGAACTTGGTGAATTTAAGCTATGGTGTTCAATCACTAGTATTCATTCATTCAATCATATTTATTGAGTGCTTATTCATTCATTCATATTTATTGAGTGCTTACTGTGTGCAGAGCACTGTATTAAGCACTTGGGAAGTACAAGTTGGCAACATATAGAGACGGTCCCTACACAACAGTAGGCTTACTGTCTAGAAGGGGGAGAAAGAGAACAAAACATAGTAACAAAATAAAATAGATAGAATATGTACAAATAAAATAGATAAATAAATCGAGTAATATATACAAACATATATACAGGTGTTGTGGAGAGGGGAAGGAGGTAAGATGTGGGGGCGGAGAGAGGTAGGAGGGGGAGAGGAAGGAGGGGGGCTCATTCTGGGAAGGCCTCCTGGAGGAGGTGAGCTCTCATTAGGGCCTTGAAGGGCGGAAGAGAGCTAGCTCTCTTGTCTAGCTAGCTGTCACAGTCTTTATCCCCATTTGACAGCTGAGGTAACTGAGGCACAGAGAAGTGAAGTGACCTGCCCAAAGTCACACAGCTGACGAGTGGCTCACACTCTAGGGGAGATGGACAACAAAATAAAACAAGTAGACAATCAATCGTATTTATTGAGCGCTTACTGTGTGCAGAACACTGTACTAAGCGCTTGGGAAGTACAAGTTGGCAACATATAGAGACAGTCCCTGCCCAACAGTGGGCTAGACAAGTGTCAATACCATCAGAATAAATAGAATTATTGTTATATACACATCATTAATAAAATAGAGTAATAAATATGTACAAATATACACAAGTGCTGTGGAGAGGGGGAGGAGGTAGGGCAGAGGGAGGGAGGGGGGCAATGGTGAGGGGAGGAGGAGGAGAGAAAAAGGGGGTGCTCAGTCTGGGAAGGCCTCTTGGAAGAGGTGAGTTCTCAGTAGGGCTTTGAAGGGAGGAAGAGAGCTAGTTTGGCGGATGTGTGGAGGGAGGGCATTCCAGGCCAGGGATCGACGGCAAGACAGGTGAGAACAAGGCCCAGTGAGGAGGTTAGTGGCAGCAGAGGAGTGGAGTGTGCGGGCTGGGGGAAAGGGAGGGAAAGAGCTGGGTGGGGAAGGGGAGCCCACTGTTGGGTAGGGACCGTCTCTATATGTTGCCAACTTGTACGTCCCAAGTGCTTAGTACAGTGCTCTGCACACAGTAAGCGCTCAATAAATATAATTAATTGAATGAATGAATGAAGTGAGGACTGGGAATGGCAGATGGGAGTAGGGGAATTGATAGTTCATAGTGAGGTCAGGGAGGTAAATGACAGCACAGTGAGCAGTTAACAATTAGCATGCAAAGCAATAATAAAATAAGCAGGATGAAGCCGGGGAATATGCCTACCAGTTCCATTATCTTATACTGTCCCAAGGGCTCAGTACAGTGCTCTACACACTGTAAGTGCTCAAATACGATTGACACCATCTCAGTCAGGATGAAGCAACGTGGTTTAGTGGAAAGAATCACGGGCCTGAGAGTCCGAAGAGCTGGGTTCTAATCCCGGCCTCTGCCACTTGCCTGCTGAGGGAACCTGAAGAAGTCACTTGACTTCTCTTTGCCCCAGTTTCCTCATCTGTAAAATGGAGATTTGACACCTGTTCTTCCTTCTTAGACTGTGAGTCCCATGTGGGACAGGGACTGTGTGTCTAACCTGATTAACTTGTATCTACCCTACTGATTAGAACAGTGCTTGACACATAGTAAGTGCTTAACCAATATCGTCATCATCACCATAATTAGCACTCAACAACTTCCAGGCCTAATGGATGATTGTCCAGGCCATGTTTGACTAAGGAAAACAGGATCTGAGGCAAAGGAGTAATGGAATGAGACACCAAAGGAGGAAAAAGCAGTCCTCTCAAATTCTGAGGGTGATCCGTCCTAGGATTTCTCAGAACAAACTTAAAATAGTCGATGCAAACTGGAAAGCTCCACTGTCTGACGGCATTCTATTATCAGGGAAGAATGTTTCATTTAATACCTAAACAATCTTAGAGAGTTATAAATTATAATTAATAACCCATGGCAGCTAACCAGCCTCAAGACCGCAATTTGGGAATATGAAGAAATAATTAAGAGATTTAATTGCAGAAGGAAAAAGAGGAAAGATTCTGTCTGAAAGAAAGGAGTAATTTTCTTCTTATTTTTGGATGGTGATTATGTTTATTTGGTGAAATTAGTCACAATTCCACATCCACATGGCAGAATAATTTTGTTTTGGCAGGCATCTCTTATAGACTCAAAAATCCCCGTCCTGATTTTCCCCCATCCCTTAAAGGATCATCCCAGGAGGACTGCAAATCAGCAATGATGGCATTTGTTAAGCACTTACTATGTGTCATGAACCGTTCTAAGCACTGGGGTAGATACAAAATAATCAGCTGGACAACGTCCATGTACCACACCAGGCTCACAGTCTTAATCCCCATTTTGCAGAAGAGGTAACTGAGGCACAGAGAAGTGAAGTGACTTGCCCAAAGTCACAGCAGACAAGTGGAGGAGCCAGGATTAGAACTCAGGTCCAAACTCTATCCACTTGGCCACGTGATCATTCCTATGCCTAAGAAGCTAAGTAATGCAATTACTGTAGACTATAAATTCCGCTCTAGACTATAAACTCCATGTGGGCAGGGAACGTATCTACCAACCTGTGATAGTGTACTCTCTTAAGCACTTAATACAGTACTCTGCATACAGTAAGTGCTCAATAAATGTGGTGGAGTGGTCCAGTCCAAAGTTCTGTCTTTGAGGGATGGATATGCTTGGAGGAACTGCATAATGGTTGCCTTTCTAGGTAGCCATTCCATTGGTTAAGAGGGAATCACGAAAAGCAGCGTAACTAGTGGATAAAGCACAGGCCTGGGAGCAAGAGGACCTGGGTTCTAATGCCATCTCCATCACTTGCCTATTGTGTGACCTTGGGCAAGTCACTTAACTTCTCTGGGTCTCAGTTTCCTCAGCTGTAAAATGGGGATACAATGCCTTTTCTCCCTCCTACTTAGACTGTGAGCCTCATGTGGGACAGGGACTGTATCAATCCTGATAAATCACCTGTACTCCAGAACTTAGAACAGTGCTTTGCACATAGTAAGCACTTAATAAATGCCATTATTATTATTATTACTTGATACATAATACCCACTTAAATAGCCAAAAATAATCATTAAACTTCCCTTTTTTTCTGCAGTTATGATTTTCCCTAGTTTGAATTTTTGAACCTTCTGCTGGTTTCAGTCTACTCACCTTCCCACCCCAAATGGTTTTGGTAAATTGAAGAATTCATGCACATACAGTTTCTTATCTTCTCCTCAACACCCCCCACAAAAAGGGAGAGAAGGACCCCACCTTAAACACCTCAGGAACTTGTCCCAAATTCCTGCAATCTCAACGGATCAATGGTCATTTGGTTTCACTTTGGTACTGATGGTTTTCCCCTCAGACTGCCCCAACCAAAACTCACCAAAGCAGAGTTGAGTCAGTACGTCAGTACTGGCGGATCCCGATCCCATTCTGAAAAGATTCCAGGGGATTCCATAATGTGTGGACGTTACTCCAGGAGACTTGGTAGCCCCTACCCTCTCCATACTCCAAGGACATTGAAACAACTCCCATCCCAAATTCAGCAGAGTTAAAGCCCTTAGTTCTCTGCATGCTACAGTACACTGCCAAATTCCCTTCCTAGTATCCTCCCGCCCCACTCATGTCCACTTTGAGGCAAAGCAGCTGGGATAATCTTCACCCCACCCCTTATCACCACCCTTTAGAAACTTCTGAAGATCTGACCTTTCACCTCACTCTATGTGAGCACCAGGAATCAAGCTAACCATCAGCAGGTGAGTAGCAGCAGGTGTAGGATCTGTTGATCAATCTATCAATCAATCATTTTTGAGTGCTCACTGTGTTCAGACCTGACCTGTGATTACAATGGACAAGACCCTCTTAACCCAGTTTAACCTCCACTGGCACCATCCAGATGGTTTTGAACAAAAGGTCAAATTGGAATGCATCAGTTGACAAAATTGAAAAAACCTTGCAGGCAAGTCCATTTCATTCAATCAGTTGTATTTATTGAGCGCTTACTGTGTGCAGAGCACTGTACTGAGTTCTTGGGAGAGTACAATATAACAATAATCAGACACATTCCCTGCCCACAACGAACTTGGTCCCCAAATTGAGCAGCCCTGACCATAGGGAAAACACCAGCTTTAATCAATCCTACTAAACACTAAAATTGAACCCAGGTGATCCTCTCTCCACCCCATTGACTTCACCACTCAAAGTCTTCTTTCACCCAGAACAAGTGGCAGCTGAGCTGAGATTCTATCTTCCATTTGACTTGGGGAATGACGAGGAACTGTTCAAGAAGCCAGATGTGCCCTGCTAGGGCAGATTCATAGTCATAGCTGCAGACAGTCCACACCCTCCTCCGCTTTGCAGATGTTTCTTTAGAATTGAAACTTGATGTTCTGCAGGTGCCAAATCTGTCAATTTCCCAGAATGATAGGCTGTTTTTATTTTCTTAATACTCACACTGGTAGTTGTTTAGGGCTTCTATAGGCTGAGCACTGTGATAGATAGGATACGATCAGACTGGACACAGTGTCCTGTCCCCTAGTCTAAGGAGGAGACTATCTCCACTCTCCAGGAGTGCCCCAGACTGAGCCCCCTCCTTCCTCTCCCCATCCTCCCCCTCCCCATTCCCCCACCTTACCTACTTCCCCTCCCCACAGCACCTGTATATATGTTTGTACATATTTATTACTCTATTTTACTTGTACATATTTATTCTATTTATTTTATTTTGTTAATATGTTTTGTTTTGTTGTCTGTCTCCCCCTTCTAGACTGTGAGCCCGCTGTTGGGTAGGGACCGTCTCTATATGTTGCCAACTTGTACTTTCCAAGCGCTTAGTACAGTGCTCTGCACACAGTAAGCGCTGAATAAATATGATTGAATGAATGAATGAATAAGGGAGAACAGGTATTTCACCCCCATTTGACCCAGGAGGAGACTGAGGTCCAGGAAAGTTAAGTGACTTGTCCAAGGTCACGCAGCAAGGTAGTAGTGGTACCAGGATTAGAACCCAAGTCTTCTACCTCCCAGTTCTGTGCTCTTTCCACTAGTCCATGCTGCTTCTCAATCTTTTTAATCCTGCTTTTTTCATTTTTACCTACCTCTGTCTATATAGCACCATTTAGCAGCAACAACATTCCATCCTGGGTTGTCATCTACCTCACCACCGACTTCTCACTCTCATCCTCCCTCTGGCCTGGAGCTCCCTCCCTCTTCATGTCTGCCAGATGATCACTCTCTCCACCTTCAAAGTCTTATTAAAACCACACCTCCTCCAAAAGGCCTTCTCTAATGAAGCCTGTGTTCCTCCTACTCTTTCTTCCTTCTGTGCCACCTATGCTCTTGGAGCCAGTTATTGGGTAGGACCATCCCTACATGTTGCCGACTTGTACTTCCCAAGCGCTTAGTACAGTGCTCTGTACACAGTAAGCGCACAATAAATACGATTGAATGAATGAGTGAATCTGGACCCTTTAATCACTTATTATTCACCCTGCCCTCAGCCCCACAGCATTTATGTATTTATTGGTAGTTTATTTTAATGTCTCTCTCCCCCTCCAGACTGTAAGCTCATTTTGGGCAGGGAATGTGACTGTTTATTGTTGTATTGCAATCCCCCAAACATTTAGTACAGTGCTCTCCACACAGTCTTGTCTTGTCTTACTCCGTCGAATCGTTTCCAATCCACAGCGACACTACAGACACATCTCTTCCAGAATGCTCTGCTCTCTTCCCGCAGTCGTTCTGGTAGTGTAGCCATAGAGTTTTCTTGGTAAGAATCCAGAAGTGGTTTACCATTACCACCTTCCCCGCAGTAAATTTGAGTCTCCACCCTCGACTCTCTCCCATCCCGCTGTTGCCCAGCATGGGTGAGTTGTGACTTGTAGCAGATTACCTCCCTCTCGCTAGCCACTGCCCAAGCTAGGAATTCAGTGGGTAGGCCTCTGCTTGACTCTACCTCCCAAAAGCTGAGACTGGTAGAGTACTGGAAACTCTCCAGGTGTGACCCTGGGAGGGGCTGCACACAGTAAGTACTCAATAAGTATCAGTGATTGATTGATTGAGTGATGGGGCTCTTCAGTGGTTCACCCCATGCAGACAAAATGGATCCCAGCTTGAGCTCAGCAGTACGTTAGGAAGGAAATTGGGTGGAGACACAACGCAGAGTCCCGGCTTGGCAGGAAGCAAACAAGAGAGAGGAAAGTGACTCAAAACAAGGAAAATACAAAATGAGGCTCCCCTTAAAACTCAGAACTGCAGGGGTTCCTGCGACAAAGGGCTCCGCGTTCATCTCTTTTTCCAGCCTTGCCCACTCAGTGAATCTCAGACATGGCATTCATGCCCAAAATGGCCTGGAAACATTTGTTGGCCTGGGAATTAAAAATTACCATCAGAAGTTAAATAGATGGCATAGGCTCTGAGAATTGGTAAGTAGAGATTTATGCAAATATTCTAAAAGGTATTTATAACCTCCCTCATCCAGACAGCCATGCTTTCTTTGGCATTTTTTTTTCTCACCAACAGTGAAGGCTTTATTCACCCAGGACAAGTAAAAGAAAGTTTTTTCTTGACTCACAGTGAGGTTGCTGCAGAAACATTTCCTTTTGACAGTGCAACAACAATGCAGAGCAATCAATCTATCCATTAGTGATATTTGTTGAGCGCTTACTGTGTGCAGAGCACTGTTCTAAAGACAAACCTGAGAAAAGAGGAAATCATTTTTTCAATATTTTAACCTACCTTAACTAAATAGTTCACAAAAAACCCAGGATTGTTTGAGGCATTAATAATAAGGATTGTGGTATTAGTTAAGCACTTACTATATGCCAGGCACCATACTAAGCGCTGGGGTAGATGCAAACAAATCGGATTGGATACAGTTCCCTGTCCCACAAGGGTCTCACAGTCTTAATCCCCATTTTGCAGTTGAGGTAGCTGAGGCACAGAAAAGTTAAGTGATTTGCCGAAGGTCACACAGCAGACAAGTGGCAGAGCTGAAATTAGAACTCAGGTCCTTCAGACTCCCGGGCCCTTGCTCTATCCACTAAATGACATTACCAGTTTACAGTACAGAGGTTGAAGTTGTAAAGGGTGAGCATTGCCTACTGGAAAGAATTACAGGCCTGAAAGTTAGAGGACCTGGGTTCTAATTCCAGCTTTACCATTTGCCTGCTGTGTGACCCTGGACAAGGCATTTAGCTTCTCTGTGCCTCCATCTCCTCATCTATGAAATGGGAACTAAATCCCCATTCTCCTTCCCCCTTAAATTGTGGACCCCATGTGGGACAAGGATTGAATCTAACCTGATTATAATAATAATAATAATAATAGCATTTGTTTAGTATTTACTATGTGCCAGACACGGTCCTAAACTCTAGGGTAGCTGCAATCAAATTGGGTTAGACACAGTTCCTGTCCCACATGAAGCTCAGAGTCTTAATGGCTATTTTACAGAAGAGGTAAATGAGGCCCAGAGAAGTGAAGTGACTTGCCCAAGGTCACACAGCAGACAAATGACAATGCCAGGATTAGAACTCGTCCTTAGATCCTTGTATCTTAGCCCAGTGCTTAGTGCATTGCAGATTAAGTGTTTAACAAATAAAACCATTATCATTACTGCTGGATGATTTTCCCACCAGAAGAGTCCTCGTCAGAGTCAGGACTAGAACTTGGAAACTTTAAAACTTGAACAATCTCAGAGAGTAGATCTGGGTAAATATCTCAAAAGGGCAGATACTCGTCAGATGCTTTTCCAGTGACGACAGGTCTGTCCTGATGAAATTTCCTCTGCAGAAGTCCTAGAGAGTTCCCGTCCCCAGGAATTGAATGAACAATTACAGACAACCACCATAATAGGGCTTTCCCTATTAAGGCTTGGGAGGAATTTTTTTTGTTTTGTTTTCAAGAAATTCAGAGTCAGAACTAAGAAGCAGTGAGGACTCTCTCCCTCTCCCTTTTTCCCCCTCCCCCACCCTCCCTCTCTTTCTCCCCTCACCCTGCTTTCCTTCCTTCTTTCCTCCCTTTCCCCTCCCTCCCTCCTGAAAAGGCTGGTCCTTCTTCATTCCAGAAGGGTTTGTCCTTCCAGAGGACAGTCTCTCTTGGGTAATTAAGTCCCTTGTGCTCCCAGCAAAGAAGCATGAAAATGAAAAATATTCACATACTTGCCCAAGCCACATGTTTGGAAAGTTCAACTTCTATTTTATGTGAGGCAGAAACTGGAGTCCCTCTTTTTTTTCCAATTCAGGCCTTTTAAAGACCTGCTTGGCCCCAGGATTTTAATGATTAAAAAAACAGACCATGTTTTCCACCCTCTTGCCAACAGTTTTCTTTACTTTCTCCCCCATATCTAAAAGGGAAGGAATTTAATTTAAACAATATTAGTGTCACATTTTGGGATGGGTCTGTTTAAAATGATCATGATGAGTCTTTTTAAAATGATTGTGTTGATGGTATTAAGTACTTATTTAACTCAGAAGAACCTGGGTTCTAATCCCAGCTCCCCCACTTGTCTGCCATGTGACCTTGAGCAAGTCACTTCACCTCTCTGAGCCTCAGCTGTAAAATGGGGATTAAGACTGTGAGCCCCATGTGGGACAGGGACGGTGTCCAACCCGATTAGCTTGTATCTAACCCAATGCTTAGAATAGTGTATGACCCATAATAAGTGCTTAACAAATACCAGAAAAAAAGATAGGGACTTGACTGTAAACTCCCTCTAGGCTGTAAACTTATCCCTCTAGCCTGTAAACTCATTGCGTGCAGGGATTGTGTCTGTTACATTGTTGTGTTGTACTCTGCCACGCGCTTAGTACAGTATTCTGCACAAAGAAGGCACTCAAACACAATCGATTGACAAAATGGTCTGCATCTCCCCTTAGAGCCAAGCAGGAGGTGACAGGGATAGAATTAGACTTTCCAGCCAGAGTCATTCGCACCGAAATCCCTGAAAGCAGGAGCGAATTTTATCTGTCTGGAGCTGCTGACGTGTTGTCCTTCCCAGAGACAGGGGGTTGGACAAAGTGACCTCTCTGGTTGTGTTCCAGCTCCAAGATTCCCTGCCCAAACCTACTCTGTGTGAATGAATTTCTCCTGAGTCCTTCACATTTTCAGCAGCTATTTAAAATGAGGAGAGTCGCAAGTCTCCAGGAAAGAACAGACACCCTTTCACAAACTCTATTTGAGGTACTCCCAGCCAGGAGACAGGCAGAGCCTGAAATCTTGGTTGAGGGAAAAGGAGTAAAACCACACATCCCCAAGGGTCACCAAGTGGAGGAGGACCACAAAACCAGTGTTGCCCTCAGCCACATGACCGTGCTGCCTTGTCCAGGCTCCATTTTGAGTAATTGCTAAACGCTTACTGTGTATTGAGCACCATTCAAAGCACCGGGATTGACACAGGATGATCAGATCAGACACAGCCCCTGTCTCACAGGGGGCTCAGTCTCAGTAGGAGGAAGAATAGGTACTGCTTCTCCTCTTTACTCCTTTCCTCTCCTCCCCACTTCCCCTGGCCTCCCATGGCCCTGGCCCTTTTGGTCATCCCCCTCCCACCTAAGACCGTCATTACCATCATCATCACATCATAATGTGTGTCAGGCAATTATCATGTGCCATACACTGTGCTAAATACTGGGGTGCATACAAGATAATCAGATTGGAAACTACTATCTTAATCCACATGGGGTTCCCATTCTAAGTGGCAGAGAAAATAGGCATTTAATTCCCATTTTACAGATGAGGAAATTGAGACCTAAGGACATTGAATGTCTTTGCCCAAGGTTCCCCAGGAGGCAGGTGGCAAACTAGGGATTAGCCAGCCAGTCAATCATATTTATTGAGTGCTTACTGTGTGCAGAGCATTGTAGTAAGCACTTGGGAGAGTACAACATAACAATAAAACAGACACTGTCCCTGCCCAAAATGTGCTTACAGTGCAGAGGACTAGTTAACAGTCTAGGGGATTAGAACCACGGTCTTGCAACTCACAGGCCCATGCTCTTTCCCCTAAGCCACACTGCTCTAAGATGACCAGGTTTCTTCTTCTCCAGTCAGAGTGTGGCTCATTTGACTCTGCCAAAGCTTGAGATGGGCAGTCTTTGGAGACCTTTTGAAAAAATACATCTGTCTTCTCTGGCAATCACCATCCTGGAGATTGATTGCCAACAGGTGTTGGGGAGGAGAGGCAGGAATGTATGACCCAAAGATGGCCCAAACTGGGTAGAAGGTGGCAGGGATCTGGGGATTGGCTGCTTTTCTGGGAGTTTGTCGATCCAATTTACTCCCTGAGCATGTGCCCAGATATTACATAATGGAAATTATTGAAACAATCGATAAATATGCCTGTCCCGGCCCAGCTGTTGCAGATTCCCAAGTTGGTTGGCTCTTCCACAGCCTTGGGTACTTAACTATTTATTTAGCAAAGGTCCGATAAGGCCCAGGAAGCAAAGGATGTGGTCTCTAATTATGCCTTCTTTTCTCCATTAGCCACGGGCCACGTAGCTTTAGAAGGCTTGTTTGGAGTGTTGGCCTACATGCAGATGTGTGCGGGCTTCTGAGTCCCACTTATGTCATTATTAAAATTGCAAGACCCCGAATATCAGCACATGAGTGTTTGTTCCGATCCACCAGAAAATGGCCTCCTTGGGGGTTAATGTGGCCTAATATTAAGAGCCCAGGCTTGGAGTCACATGACTGTTGTGTGACCTTGGACCTTCATTTCTCTGAGGTGAGTGAAGGGGTTGGGAGCCCCCTGAACAAACCCAGACATGTTCAGGCAAACACGTTGCGGTGCCACAAAATGACGCATACGATGCCCATGCCCAGTGTACCACAGATGATGTCAATGCATCTCAGTGTCGGGTATTCTCAGATGCTATCGCTGATCACCCCAATCCTCAGCCCAGCCACAGAATTCCTGCCCTCTTTCCACCTAGGCATCAAAATTATAAACCGTCTCCCATATATGATCATCATTAGAATGGGACACTTTGATTTCATTATGAGAAGCAGCATATCTTAGTGGACAGAGCACAGGCATGAGAGTCAGAAGGCTCTGCCATTTGCTTTCCGGGTGACCTTGAGCAAGTCACTTACTTTTGTAAAATGGATATTAAGAGTGTGAGCCCCATGTGGGACAGGGACTGCATTCAACCTGATTAACTTGTATCTATCCCAGTGCTTAGACCAGTGCTTGGCACATAGTAAGTGCTTAAGAAGTACCATAATTATTATGAAGAGATTTTTCTGGCACCCAGGACACTGTCGCAGTAATGTACTGCCCTTTTTCCTAGACCTGCTTTTTCACTGTTCCGTTTTCCTCTTCCTCCACCCTTCTTATCCTTCCTCTCAGCTGGCGTTTTGAGGATTCGGATTTCACTTTAAACTCTGTAAAAGTCTACGGGTGCCTTAACCATCAATTCCATTCATTCCCAACCTTACCTCGATCGGGTTTCATTTGAAAGTTTAACTACCTACACTTTTTGCCTTTAAAAGGTTTTAAAATGTTTAACTTAAAGCAAAAAAAGCAGCAGCTGCAGAGGACTACAAAAGCAAAAAAAAAAAAAAGAAGCAAAGGACTATAAAAACTGCAGCCTTCTTCATCTGGGGAGGGATTGAAGTAAACGAAATTCCCTGTCCCACTTCCCTCAGTTATCTAGCATCAAAAATGCTTTCTGTTCCACTTGGTGGGGGAAGATGGGGAGGAATCGGACTTCCATCACTGACCATCAAAGTTTCAAAAATAAGTGAATCACAGAATTGTCCGAATTCCTCCCCGTTTTAAACCCCCACCCTTAAAGATCCCTTTTTTACTTAAACTGAGCTTGAAAAATGTCAGACCTCAAAGTAAATGCTGCATCATCTTCAACATTGAGAAAACAGAGACTTGGTTTAAGGATGGAAGGGTGACAAGGCTTGATTCCTTTCCAGCAATAACAACAGGGCTTTCCAAAGGGGACAGTCTGGGATAACTGCACAGGCTGAAACTGAAGCCGTCATACCCAACAAGGATATTGCATTTGTGGGAGAAATTTTTGCCAGTGTGCTACAGGAAGGTGACAAATGTCCTACATTAGTTAGGATAATAATGAAACTGGATGTCTTCCCTTTAGCCACCAGGAATATTTGTAGACTTACAGTTCTCTAGACTATAAGCTCATTGTGAGTGGGGACTGTGTCTACCAACTCTGTTATATTGTACTCTCCCAGGTGCTTAGTACAGTTCTCTGCACCCAATAAGTGCTAATAATCGATCAATCAATCAATGGTATTTAATGAGCACTTACTACTTGCAGAGCACTATACTAAGTGATGATGATGATGGTGTTTGTTAAGCGCTTACTATGTGCAAAGAAAGCACTGTTCTAAGCTCTGGGGAGATTACAAGGTGATCAGGTTGTCCCACGGGGGGCTCACAGTTTTAATCCCCATTTTACAGAGATGAGGTAACTGAGGCACAGAGAAGTGAAGTGACTTGCCCAAAGTCACACAGCTGACAGTTGGTGGAGCCGGGATTTGAACCCATGACCTCTGACTCTAAAGCCCGTGCTCTTTCCACGGAGCCACACTGCTTCTCAAGTGCTTGGGAGAGCACAATACAACTGAATTAGCAGGCATGTTCCCTGCCTAAAATGAGCTTACAGTCTTCTAGAGGGGGAGATGGATGTTAATATGAATAAATAAGTAATTTATCATCAATTAATTTAAAGATATACACCTAAGTGCTGTGGGGTTGGGGGAAATAGCAAATGTAATAAATCTGATTGATCGATTGTTTGAAAAATAATCTACCTGGCTATTTAAAGTTCCATTTACAGCAAGGGGGTTGGGAGGGGCTGTGCCAGCAGTGAGTGGGCAAAGTGATCACAGGTAAGTAGAGGGAAGACACTGCCCACCTTACACACACACACACACACACACACACACACACACACACACACAAACACACAAACGTTTCTATCTATCTATATATACATATAGATATATATAATGGTATTTGTTAAGCACTTGGTATGTGCCAGGCACCATTCTAAATTCTGATATAGTTATAAGAAATCGGGTTGGACACAGTCCCTGTCCCCCATGGCTCACAGTCTTAATCCCCATTTTACAGATAAGGGAATTGAGGCCCAGAGAAGTGAAGTGAACTGCCCGAAGTTACAGTGCAGACAAGTAGCGGAACCAGGATTAGAACCCAGGTCCTTCTGATTCCTAGGCCCATGCTCTATCCACTGGACCACACAGCTTCTCTACAAACCTCTCTCTGCTTCTGCCACAATCAACGACTCCACCTTTACCCTCTCCTCTTCCACTGCCTTTCGGCTGGCTGTTCCCTAACAGTCTGGCTGGAGCCAGAACTGCGTGTGCCGGGGGCAGCTGGGCCGGGAAACCATCTGGAAACAGCACATGGTTCCTGAAACTGCCATCCAAGAGGCCATGGTGACCATGGTAGCAGCAGAGGAGCAGCGTGGCTCAGTGGAAAGAGCCCGGGCTTTGGAGTCAGAGGTCATGGGTTCAAATCCTGGCTCTGCCAATTGTCAGCTGTGTGACTTTGGGCAAGTCACTTCACTTCTCTGGGCCTCAGTTACCTCATCTGGAAAATGGGGATTAAGACTTGTGAGCCCCCCGTGGGACAACCAGATCACTTTGTGACCTCCCCAGTGCTTAGGACAGTGCGTTGCACACAGTAACACTTAATAAATGCCATTATTATTATTAGAGGAAGAGCAGGAAGATGGTTGACGGTGGGGGAGGGGGAGTTCATAGCAGCAGGGGAGGCGACAACAGCTGGGTATGTGGCTGCTCGTGTGTGTGTGTGTGTGTGTGTGTGTGTGTGTGTGTGGCACCTGCTTCCATTCCACTAGCTTTCCGTCATCTCTCTGCCCTTCTCGCTCTCTCTCTCTTTTCCTGCCTCTCAACCTCTCCATCCCTTCCTATCTCTGCCTCTTCCTCGCTCCCTCTCGCTATCTCTTTTTAATCTCCCATTTTCCCTCCTCCCCCTCTCACCGCGTGTGTATTTTGAACTCGCTCTCTTTTTTTTTATCTCCCTTCCCTCATTGTAAGTGCACTTTGATCTCTGGTTCCTTCTTTCTCCGACTATTTTTTCCACCTCCCTGCTTTGGTTCAGCTCCACCTCCTGGGTCCCCTACCCCATCTCACTTTGCACTTCAGAAAAAAAAACCCAAAAAACAGTCTTCGTATGCTCAAGCCTCCCTCCTACAGCGCAAACATGTAAGATGACAGTAAACGATCAGAGATTGAGTTCTCATCTCCCCAACCACACAGCACTTTCAAAAGAACTATGCATTTAATCTCTCACCCAAAATGGTGGTTCCTTCATGACACAGAAGAAAAATGGTGGTCTCCACACCAGTACTGGCAGTTCCTAGTTATTTCCTGGAGGCAGGGCTAAGAAAACATTGCTTTTCAGCATCCAAAGCAAAGTTGGCAACTAAACCAAGATGTTGATGAAATTCCCCTCACATCCACTATACACACCTTTGAAATAAATTTGGCGAACGATATTCAGTTGTCAAATGGCTGGAGACAAAAACGGATGCTGGACGTTAGAAATCCCAGAAAAGAGTGCCCGGAATTCAAGGCCTACCTTTGACATTTCCCCCCATAGAATGTCTTCAAGCATTAGTCATTTCATCCCCAAATATTTCATTTTACCAAGATATTTTTAACAAGGGCTTGTTTCGCAATGTTCACGGATTCAATGATTGCCAAGTTTGGTTTTAATACCCTGCAAATTCCGATGACACTGCAGATTTTCACCACCTTCTCCTGTTGGAACTTTTCCAAGTGAAGAGCCTGACTTCCTAAACTGAACCCAAATTCAACAACTGCTAATTAGGCCTTTCAGGGGATGATTGTGGTCAGCATGTCCCTGAGGCTGTTTTCATCTTGAAAAATCTGCACTTGGTGCTTTCATGTACACACACAGTATAGTTCATTCTGAGGTTCTAAAGTCAAGAACCAGAAGCTACCCCCTGAGGTTTGCCAGGAAGGCCCCATAACTCAAAAGGAAACAGATCACAAATTCACACCATCTTTTATGCCTGGCCTGCCTGCTTCTGAGTCTCCAGCAATCCTCATGAAGCAAGTAGGACAAAAGAAATGTTTTGAAGAGACAGTGGGAAGGACATTCTCAGAAGATAAGGTTTCCTCAAGGACTTCTGGAAGGTGATGGTAGCAAACAGTCTATTCTGGCATGCTCAATCAGGAAGGGGGAGTCTCTTAGAACAGGGATTGGAATGGCTTAGAGACAGTATCAAAAACTGCTTCAGGCGAAGCCAATAGCAAAGGCAACAGTACAGTACAATAAAGGCATAGTGTGTTCCCAGCGTGAACGAGACTGACAAATCATCTTTCTAACACCACCCACTCACATGAAAAGAATATTACCTGAGCAGTATCATATTCCACCATAAGAAACTGGTACTTAAAGTACAAAATTGGAAGCCACTTTAGAATGGTGTTCATTTTCTCTTGTTCTGGTATCAATCAATCAATCAATCAATCGTATTTATTGAGCACTTAATGTGTGCAGGGCACTGTACTAAGCGCTTGGGAAGTACAAGTTGGCAACATATAGAGACGGTCCCTACCCAACAGTGGGCTCACAGTCTAGAAGGGGGAGACAGAGAGAAAAATCAAACAAATTAACAAAATAAAATAAATAGAATAGATATGTACAAGTAAAATAAATAAATAAATAAATAAATAGAGTAATAAATATGTACAAACATATATACGTATATACAGGTGCTGTGGGGAAGGGAAGGAGGTAAGACGGGGGGATGGAGAGGGGGATTGGGGGAGAGGAAGGAGGGGGCTCAGTCTGGGAAGGCCTCCTGGAGGAGGTGAGCTCTCAGTAGGACATTGAAGGGAGGAAGAGAGCTAGCTTGGCGTATGTTGGGAGGGAGGGCATTCCAGGCCAGGGGGATGAGGTGGGCCGGGGGTCGACGGCGGGACAGGCGAGAATGAGGCACAGTGAGGAGATCAGTGGCAGAGGAGCGGACGGTGTGGGCTGGGTTGTAGAAGGAGAGAAGGAAGGTGAGGTAGGAGGGGGCGAGGTGATGGACAGCCTTGAAGCCCAGGGTGAGGAGTTTCTGCCTGATGCGCAGATTGATTGGTAACCACTGGAGATTTTTGAGGAGGGGAGTAACATGCCCAGAGCGTTTCTGGACAAAGACAATCCGGGCAGCAGCATGAAGTATGGATTGAAGTGGGGAGAGACACGAGGATGGGAGATCAGAGAGGAGGCTGATGCAGTAGTCCAGATGGAATAGGATGAGAGCTCGAACGAGCTCTGAACACCACTCATCTGCTGGGTGCACTGTGGCCAGGAACACATCTACCGACTCTGTTATACTGTTCCCTCCCAAACAGTGCTCAACACATGGTAACCACTCAGTAAATACCAACAATCAATCAATCAGTCATATTTATTGAGCAACTTACTGTGGACAGAGCACTGCACTAAGTGCTAGGGAGAGTACCTCAGCATTATAACAGACACATTCCCTGACTGAGTGATGTTGTGCAAGTCAACTCCTCTATGCCTCAATTTCCTCATCTATAAAATAGGGATAAAATACCTGTTGTCCCTCTCCCTTAGATTATGAGGCCCATTTGGGACAGGGATTGTGTCTGAGCTGATTGAATTGTGTGTACGCCAGAGTTTAGCATAGTACTTGGTACTTAGAAGCACTTAACAAATACCACAATTATTATCAGGCTCTTCTTGGATTTCCACCAACACTCAATTGTCTGGGAATGACACCTCTGGGCTTCCCGCCAACCCTGCATGGGGGTATTTGTTAAGCGCTTACTATGTGCCAGGCACTGTACTAAGTGCTGGGGAGGATACAAGCAAATGGGCCTGGACTCCTGGGTCCATATGGGCCCAGGATCTCACATCTCACAGTGGTGAACCCCTGTTCCTCCTTGGGAGAAAAAGATCTGGAGTCTATTCTCTGGCCTAGCCCCAGAGGCAGAGTAGCCACTGTAGCAGTTGGGATTACCAGGCAGGTATACAAGTGTGCACTGCACTAAACTAAGCACTGGGAAGAGTAGTACAATATGAGTTGGTAAATACCCAGCAAAATTATGCCATATGTGCCATTTTGCAGAGGGTCACTGAGCTCTCCCATAAACATTACTGGATGGACAGAAGGGAGGGTGGATGGATGGACAGAAGTATGAACGGACAGAGTGAGTGAATGAGTGAATGAAATGAGGAAGAAACAGAACCTGAACAACACCCCAGAGAACAAAACACAATGAAAAAGGGCACGTCACACACGTAAAAATTAGAGTTAAAGAAAAGCAGCGATGGAGTCATGAAAGAATGGATGAGGCGAGGAAGCTCCAGAACAGCAAGAAATCTGAGAAGATAGCACCAGACTTAGGAATGTCTGTGGTTTGTAAGACTGGGAACAAGGGGAGGGGAACGTGTTGGCATGTTCGAGAAAGAAGGGGAGAGGTGACAGAGTTGGCAGAAAGATTGGGATGGGGGAGTCTGTATTGGTAGGTAGATGAGAAAGAGCAGTGTGGAGATGGTATATATTCAGTTTACTCAGTTTTACAATCTTGAATAGATACAGTGCATTTGATTTTTTGAACTTTATCCATGTCTTAAATAATAATAATGATGGCATTTGTTAAGAGCTTACTATGTGCAAAGCACTGTTCTAAGCACTGGGGGGATACAAGGGGATCACGATGTCCCACGTGGGGCTCACAGTCTTAATCCCCATTTTACAGATGAGGTAACTGAGGCTCAGAGAAGTTAAGTGACTTGCCCAAGGTCACACAGCAGACATGTGGGGGAGCCGGGATTAGAACCCATGACCTCTGACTCCCAAGCCTGTGCTCTTTCCACTGAGCCACGCTGCTTCTCTAGCCACGCTGCTTCTCTCTCCTGCCTCCATCAGAAAGCCGGCCCTTTAAAAATTATTTCTTCTCCAATAGACAATAATAATAATAATAATAACCATGGTATTTGTTAAGTGCTTACTATGAGCCAGGCACTGTACTAAGTGCTGGGGTGGACACAAGCAATTTAGGTTGGACACAGTCCCTGTCCCCCATGGGTCTCACAGTCTTAATCCCCATTTTACAGGTGAGGTGTCTTAGGCACAGAGGAAGTGAAGTGACTTGTCCAAGACCACACAGCAGACAAGTGGCAGAGGTGGGATCCCTTCAAACACTGAATCTGCAACAAACCATTTCCAGGAGAGATTCAACCCTTTCTAAGCCAGCAGCAAGTTATCTTGTGTGGTTGGATTGTTCACGGAGCTAAGCAAGTTTTTCCCTCCAGGAGCATTTTAGCCTCACAAGCAAACCACAGGCCACAGATACCCCTTATGGAAACAATGCAAAATGAAGACAAACTCAACCAATGCAAAGTCAACTCTCTGCTGTGAGCATCAGGACACTTTACCCTAAGAGAGCTTGCCCAAACCGTGATACACAGTCTGTAATGGGAAAATGAATTTAATCCTCTGCAATTACGCCAAGTACGAACAGAAATCCTTTCTGGTGTGGCTGTGACCTTCCTGGGTCCATCATTTGACTGCCCTGCACCTTTCTGCATCCTCCCCACCCTGCCCGGGGACTTTAATGAAAGGGGAGTCAATCAATCAATCTATTTACTGAGCACTTACTGCGTGCAGAGCACGGTATTAAACGCCTGGCAGAGTACAATAGAACAATATAACAGATACATCCCCTACCCCCAGTGAGCTGGCGGTCTAGATTCATTCATTCATTTAATCATATTTATTGAGCACTTACTGTGTGCAGAGCACTGTACTAAGCGCTTGGGAAGTACAAGTTGGCAACATATGGAGACGGTTCCCACCCAACAATGGGTTCACAGTCTAGAAGGAGGGACAGACAACAAAACAAAACATATTAACAAAATAAAATAAATAGAATAAATATATACAAATGAAATAGAGTAATAAATACACACAAACATATATACATATATACAGGTGCTGTGGGGAGGGGAAGGAGGTAAGGCGGGGGGGACGGGGAGGGGGAGGAGGGGAAGAGGAAGGAGGGCTCAGTCTGGGAAGGCCTCCTGGAAGAGGTGAGCTCTCAGCAGGGCCTTGAAAGGAGGAAGAGAGCTAGCTTGGCGGATGGGCAGAGGGAAGGCATTCCAGGCCAGGGGGATGACGTGGGCCGGGGGTCGACGGCGGGACAGGCGAGAACGAGGTACAGTGAGGAGATTAGCGGCAGAGGAGCAGAGGATGCGGGCTGGGCTGGAGAAGGAGAGAAGGGAGGTGAGGTAGGAGGGGGTGAGGTGATGGAGAGCTTTGAAGCCGAGGGTGAGGAGTTTTTGCCTGATGAGTTTTTACTAGATGGGGAGATAGAGGATAATATAAATCAATAAATTATGGATATGTACGGAGATGGTGTGGGGCTAAGGGGGTGCTTAGGAAAGGCCTCTTGAAGTAGAATTGCCTTCAATAAGGTTTTAGAGGAGCAGTGGACTGTTGGATATGAAGAGGGAGGGCGTTCCAGGCCCAAGACAGGATGTGGGCAAGAGGTCAGAGGCAAGATAGGTGAGATTGAGCTACAGTGAGTAGGTTGGCATCAGAGGATCGAAGCCCTTAGAAAAGAGCATAGCCATAAGTGGTCTATGGCAGGGACAATCTTAGCAAATTGTCAGAGCATCCTGGCAAGAAGGGATCAATACCTGGACTTTGGGTGTTCTTCACGGTGTTTGTCAAGGGAACCAGGCAAATTTCCTGGGTGTGGGTTTTGGGGAGCAAAAGGAGTAGGGGGTAACAGAGGTGTCTGGATAGTATGACCACTAATGGCCTTCACATATATTGTACAAGGAGATGTGTGTGACATCACACAATAATAAAGAATAATTGTATTTGTTAAGTGCCTACGATGGGCTAAGCACAGTTCTAAAGACTGGGGTGGACTCAAGGTAATCAGGTCAGATGCATTCGCTATCCCACATGGGGCTCACAGTCTAACGGGGAGAACAGATATTTGATCCCTATTTTACAGATAAGAAAACTGAGGCTCAGAATAGGTAAGTGACTTGTCCAAGATCATACAGCATTCATTCATTCACTCATTCAATCGTGTTTACTGAGTGCTTACTGTGTGCAGACCACTGTACTAAGCGCTTGGGAAGTACAAGTTGGCAACATAGCAGGTGGAGCCGGGATTAAAACCCAGGTTCTCTGGCTCCCAGTTCTGTGCTTGCTCCACCGGGCCTCGCTGCTGGGCATGCATGGGAACATGATGATGTCACAGATACCATTTCCCCAAAATAGATGGCTTTCCCCCATTCCTAGAGCGTTCCTCCAGGGGAACTCTTGACCCTCCCCCTGCCATTGGCTCCAAAGCCTGCATTCTCCTCCCGGGTCATTGAGAAGGCTGGCCCAGTGGCCCAGTCACAGACCTTGGGAACAAGAGCTGTGGTGGAGGGAGGCTCAGCAGTAAAAATGAAAAGAAAAAAACAGATATAAAAGCTACAGTGGAACCAGGCAGGTGATGAGCCAGCTAAAGAACAGACTGTCTGACGTAAAACCATATAGAGAAGCAGTGGGGCTCAGTGGAAAGAGCAGGGGCTTGGGAGTCAGAGATCATGGGTTCTAATCCCAGCTCCACCACTTATCAGCTGTGTGACTTTAGACAAGTCACTTAACTTCTCTGGGCCTCAGCTACTTCATCTGTAAAATGGGGATTAAGACGGTGAGGATCATGTGGGACAACCTGATTACCTTGTATCTCCCCCTGTGCTTAGAACAGTGCTCGACACATAGTAAGCACTTAACAAATACCAAAATTAATATTACATAGCTGACCCCCTACCTGCCAGAATGCCAAACTCCCACAACTTACACTGGCTCCAGAGCCAGCCCCCACTTTTTTTTCAAATCATTGGGAGAAGCAGGGACTTTGCCAGGCAATCCATCAATGATATTTATTGAGTGCTTATTATGCACAGAACACTGTACTAAGTGCTCGGGAAAGTACAATGCAACGGAATCCATAGATATGATCCCTACCCACCTGTTTGCCCAAGTGCTTATGACAGTGCTCTGCTCACAGTAAGCACTCGATAAATACGACTGAATGAATGAAAAGAGCCACAGATTCTGGAAGCTGGAACTGTAGTGGACGAAGGCTCAGCAGGCTAGTTGAAAGTCCAAGTGCCCAGGACAAAAGTAGGCAAATAGCCATTACCCACAACTCCCAACTCGCTATCTTAGCTGCCTTCTGCCTCTCCCAGCTCCAGTCCTTACTTCATTCTGCATCATTTTTCTAAAAAAAAGTGCAGTTCATGTTTCCCCTTTCCTTAAGGACCTCCAGTGGTTGCCCATCCACCACCACATCAAACAGAAATTGCTTACCTTCAGCTTTCAAGCACTCATTCAACTTGCTGCCTCTTATTTTACCTTGCCGATTTCCCGCTATAACCCAGCGCACTCGCTTTGCTCCTCTAATACCAACCTACTCACTGTACCTTGATCTCATCTATCTCACTGCTGGTCCCCCACTCATGTCCTGCCTCTGGCCTAGAACGCACTCCCCCCTTCATCACTCTCCCCACTTTTAAAGCCTTTATTAAAATCCATCACCTCCAAGAGGTCTTCCCTAAGTCCTCATTTCCCCTACTCCCTCTCCTTTCTGTATCACCCTTTTTTTTTCTCATGGTACTTGTTAAGCACTTACTATGTGCCAAGCACAATACTAAGCGCTGGGATAGATACAAGCTAATCAGGTTAGACACAGTCCCTGTCCCATGTGGAGCACACAGTCTAAATCCCCATTTTACTGAGGAGGTAAGTGAGGCACAGAGAAGTTAAGACAAGTGGCAGAGCTGGGATTAGAAAACAAGTCCTTCTGACCCCCAGGTCTGTGCTCTATCCACTGGACCACACTGGACTGTAACCTTTATTCACCCCAACCTCAGCCCACAGCACTGTACATAACTGTAATTTAAGCCAGTGTCTGTCTCTTCCTCTGTATTGTAAGCACCCTGTGATAACGGAACATATCTACCAACTCTGCTGTATCGTACTCCCCAAGCACTAGTATAGTAATCTGCTCACAAAAGGCATTCAATAAATATGATTGATTGATAGAGGTAGTCCCCTAACCTAAGTGGAAGCAACCAATTTGGACTTCCTTGTTAAAGAAGGGGGATAGAGGGAAAAAAGAAAAAGAAAAACCTGCTCTCAGGGAAGGTAAGCACCTGTTTTGAGACCTTATCCAATCGATGAGTCATTACTCATAGTCCAGGTTTACTCAATCAATTGGCCTTTTACTGTTTGCTGTGGTTAGAGAACAGTATTAAACTCTTGGAAGAATATAGTAGAGCCCATAGGCATAACACCTGCCTTCAAGAAGCTTGCAGTCTTAGAATTCTCTAAAAATGCTCTACCCATCAAAAGGAAGCAAATCCTCGTTGTAAGCCTCATCTTTGTATTACAAACAGGGAAACAGAAACTACAAGAACTAGGAGCCAGATTCCAGTTCCAGAAGTGCCGCTCTTCAGGCTGGTTATCAAAGATGCCTGGCTCTTCGCTCAGCATCTGAAAATCACAGGGGAAAAATGCTACAGAGGACAGCATTACAGCTAGCCCCGGGCAGGGAACAACTTATCCCAGAAAACTAGCAAAGAACGAAGGTTTCAGTGATCTTGTGGTCTGTGCATAGCTTTGGGAAAAGGATGAAATGATTAAGTCATCAGGACAAGAAGTTTTTTGGAAAGGATAAATTACTGTCTGTTGGAACCAATAGTCCTAGAACCCACAGGGAACAAGTCTATGCTGACTTCATTTCTAAGAAGGAAACAGAACCTGGGGCAGTGTATCACTCTGTAATAGGTACCATGATAAAATGGAATTTACTATTGCTGTTGAGGAGAAAACATCCAAAACAAAAATCCAAGGATCTTAAATTCCAGAAAAGGGAATTATAACATTTAAATAAAATAACCTGAAAGGGGTACCTAGAGCCTAAAAGAATTAGGAATAGACTCTTCTTGGATAATTGACCAAGTGAAGGAGGTTATCAAAAGAAAAAAAAAATGTTTTCAAAATGCAAAGCTTACCCAAGTGAGAACTAGGAAGCTCATCAAAAGTGGAAGGACCAGGGCAAATAAGAAATGAGGCCAGCCCAAAAGGATACTGTGAGTTCAAAGGGATGACCAGAGCTAATAGTCAATCAGTTGACCAATCGTATTTATTGAGCACTTAGTGTGTGCAGAGCACTGTACTAAGCTCTTGGGAGAGTACAATATAACAAGGTTTGTTAGACATGTTCCCTGCCTACAAGGTGCTAAGGTTCTTCCAATATAGCAAAAACAGGAAGCCAGCTGGGCTGGGCAAGAGATTTCATCGAATTCCTCAGGTCGATCTTTACCAAGGAAAATCTTAGGAAATTTCCCACACCCAAATTGTTCTTCCCAGCAAACATGTCAAAGGTGTTGGATATGTTATAATAATAATGATGGCATTTGTTCAGCGCTTACTATGAGCAAAGCACTGTTCAAGCACACAGGAAACCTTAGGTCAAATTAATGAACTAAAGATAAATAAATGACCAGAACTGTATATATACCCCAAAAAGTTCTGAAAGGGCTTAAAGAGGAAACTGGAACTTTGGCAAGAATTAAGTGCCACCTATCCTTGCAAAGAACCATTATGTCAGGCAGAATGGTAATGTTACTTCCATTTATAAGAAGAGTTCCAGGGGAGACCATGGAAATTGTAAACCAATTAGTCACACTTTATACTTGGTAAACTGGTATGCTCTTCAAATAAGTTTAGGATTAGTGAGCACTTAGAGAAACACAAGCCTGTTTCTGTACAGGGATATCTTGCTTCTTTAATCTGTGGGAATTGTTTGAAGGAGTTAATAGGCATCTGGACAGAGGGGTTTCAAAAAGGAACAAGTTATAACATATACTGATTTTCAAAAGGCTTCCCAAAGTTCTACACCAAAGGTTTATTTTTAGAAATATGAATAAATGTGAAATTGTTGAGGGAATGTTGAGCCATAAATGAAAGTTAACCAAAAGATAGGAAGGAGGCTAGTGGAAAGAGCATGGGGCTGGGTGTCAGGAGACCTGGTTTCTGGTCCTGTCACTGCCACTTAATAATAACTTTGATATTTACATTATATTACAGAGAAGCAGTGTGGCTTAGTGGAAAGATCCCGGGCTTGGGAGTCAGAGGTCATGGGTTCTAATCTCAGCTCCGCCACTAGTCAGCTGTGTAACTTCTCTGTGCCTCAGTTACTTCATCTGTAAAATGGGGATTAAGACTGTGAGCCGCACGTGGGACAACCTGATCACCTTGTATCTATCCCAGTGCTTAGAACAGTGCTCGGCACATAGTAAGTGCTTAACAAATACCATTATTATTATTATTATATTTGTTAAGCAAGTATATGGGCCAAACTCTAGACAAGACCACATGAGAAATGGTCCCTGCCCCACACGGGACTCCCAACCTAAGTAGGAGGGAGACCAGGCATTGAATCCCCATTTACAGATGAGGAAACAGAGGAACAGAGAAGTTAAGTGACTTGTCCAAAGTCACACAGAAGGCAAGTGGTGGAGCCAAGATTAGAACCCAGGTCCTCTGACTCCCGGCCCATGCTCTTTCCATTAAACCATGCCACTTTCCCTTCTCAGAGTTGTTAGTTTAAATCAGTATGGAAATGAACCTGAATAATAGGCCTGCATTGCTTGCCTTTTATGTGACGTCGGGTAAGTCAATTAACTTCTCTGTGCCTCAGTTTCTTCATCTATGTCGGATATGATTTTCTTGTGCGTGGCACAGAGTAAAGCCTTAATAAATACCATCTTTATTTATACTCTGCACACAGTAAGCACTCAATAAATATGACTGAATTAATTAATTAATTAATGTCTGCCTCACCCTTTAGACTGTAAGCTTGTTATGGGCAGGTAACATGTCTGCTAATTCTGTTGTATTGTAATAATAAAAATCATAATAATTATTATGGTATTTTGTTAAGCACTTACTATGTGCCAAACACTGTTCTAAGCGCTGGGGTGGATACAGGTTAATCAGGTTGTCCCACATGGGGCTCCCAATCTTAATCCCCATATGCCAGTTGAGGGAACTGAAGCACAGAGAAGTGAAGTGACTTGCCCAAGGTCACACAGCAGACAAGTGGCAGAGCCGGAATTAGAACCCATGCTGCTTCTCATCTCATTGTATTCTCCCAAAGGATCAGTAAAATGTTTAGTAAGTGCTCAATAAATACCATTGATTGATTAAATTAATAGATTATTATAGAAAATAAGGGGTAGGAATAAGTGGTCACTCTTTAGAATGGAGAAATGCACAGAATGGGGCCTCCCAGAGACTAGTGCTAGGGCTGGATTTGGGGAAATGGAGAATGTCACCTTCAAGTCTAAAGATGACCTTTAGTTCTTTTGGACAGTGAATCAATTGATCGATCAATCATATTTATTGAGACGTACTGTGTGCAGAGCACTGTACTAAGCACTTGGGAGAGTACAACAGAGCAGAACTGCTGATGGGGACAAAATACAGGAACCTTTTATAAGCCTTAGGAAATGAATAGGAAAGTGGGAGATGAACTTCAGGATAAAGCCAAGTACCTAAGGAAAAACAATCCAAACTTGAACTCCATAATGATGGGCTCTAAGCTACCGGTTATAACTCAGGAAAGACACCTAGAATCATCACTGACTTTTCCCACAAATCATTTGCTCCGTATGAAGTAGTAACTCAATTTCAAGAAAGGGCTGCACATTATCAGACTGAAAATAGAAAACAAAAGGTAAAGTTCTCCCATTCTTTTGAGCCATGATACTCCATACTTGGAACACTAGAAACACTAGAACCCTGGAAAAGATGGAGAGAAGGCCAGTCAAGATGATCTTTCAATCTTATTTACTGAAAACTTACTGTGTGCAAAGCACTGTACTAAGCTCTTGGGAAAGTACACGACAACAATAAACAGTGACATTCCCTGCCCATAATGAGCGGGAATGGAGAGTCTTGCAGGGAAGGAGAGACTAAAAAAATTAAGTTCCATTAGTCTGGGAAGGCAAAAAATGAGAGTGGACCCAACTGAAGAAATTATAAGCGGTATAGATGGATCAAACTTGGGATAGTTGTTCCCCAAATCCCATCTCTGCTCTTCAAAGAGGGAGTACCCATTAAAGATTGAAGAGGATCAATCAATCAATAGTATTTATTGAGCGCTTACTGTGTGCGGAGCACTGTACTAAGCGCTTGTTAGGATAGTTTCAGATCAAGAGGAAACGCATCTTCAATGAGCAGTTGGTAAACATACATACTCTCCCAAGCACTTACTACAGTGCTCTGCACACAGTGCTCAGTAAATGCCACTGATGATTTGTTACCGCAACAAAATGTACAAACAGAAAATACCAGTAGATTCAGTAAGGAACGATGCAACTTCATGGACACAGAGTCCACAAGAAATCATTATAAGGCAAAGTCAGGGATATTAGCCATGACGATGGTTGTCAAGGAAGACAATCACCACTCTGTTCTTTTAAACATCTTGGTACCTCTGTCACAGACATAGTTCTGAGATGGAAAAGTTATTTGTATAAACCAGTATGGCGCTGTTCAGGGACTTATGACAGAGTGGTAAAGAAAAGCAAATCTGACTGATGGGTTAGAGTCCATTATTTTAAAGAGATGGTGTGAGAAGTGGTGTTTGAAATCGTCTCCATTTATCAGAGAAATAAGGAAGAAAGGAGAAAGGTATCAACAGTCCCTAAAGGCATGAAAACACAAAATTACAGGGGAATCTTGGTTTTCTGACATGGTAGAATCAAACTTATGTGAAATTCTTTCCAATTTTGAAAATAATATCTCATCAGATGTTTTTGCCAAGGAAATGCTCTTTAGCACACAATGCCCACTCACCCCACTACAGAGAACTGCACTGTCAAGGAGATTGATGCAACAATAAAAAAAAATAATTACAGCTGCCAAAGTGAGTGGATCAGATCTACGTTTAAGCTGTCGAAATAATTACTTGTGAATTTTGAAAAGCTATATTTTGGGGAGAATCTTGATAAAAGCAAAATGGGGAAAAATATTTTAACTACTAAGACTGTGCCACGTAAATTAGAAACAGTAGTACAGGAACATATTTCTGTAGGACACCGGGTAACTGTTCCCAAACAAGATTGGGTAATCAACTGAATAAGATTAAATTTAATACAGCTGGGCTATTTTTCCTTGGAGGTCCCTGGCCTGGCCTAATCTAGGCCAGCCAGTGGACAAATGAAACCTTATTTGTGAAAAGATGGATGCAACAGTTTGCAGACATTAATATTTTGAAGTAATAGAAAACTGAGACGCAAGTACATCCTCTCGTTTCAGCTTATCGGTTTGGACAAAGCTGTGCCCACCCTAAAAGGACTTAGTAAACAACTTAATTCCCTAAGTTCAAATACTTAAAATGTACATTCTCCTAGTCTTTCAGGTTGGTGCCGTAGAATATACATGGGACTCGAGCTGCTGTTTGGAGAGACTCAAAACGTTCAGGACACCACCATTTTGGATTTCCTACGAAACACCTGTGTGAGAGCTTCCAATCTATGTGAAGGTCATTATTTTATGGTATTTATTTAGCGCTTATTAAGTGCCAGGCACTGTACTAAGTGCTGAGGTAGATACACTCTAACCAGGTTAGAAACAGTCCACGCCTCCCACCTGGGGCTGATGGTCTTAATCCCCATTTTACAGATGAGGTAACTGAGGCACAGAAAAAAGTGAAGTGACTTGCCCAAGATCACACAGCAGACAAGTAGCAGAGCCGGAATTAGAACCCACAACCTCTGACTCCCAAACTCATATTCTTTCCACTAGGTCATGCTGCTCCTCAGAATATGGAGCTACCAGCTAATTAAATCAGTCATATTCATTGAATGCTTATTATGTGCAGTGCACTTTATTAAACACGTGGGAGATGTGTAAGGTAATGGGAAGAGGGGGAGGTGAGTACTTCAGGGCTTAGGGACATGATTCTTGATGTAGAGTTAATAGATTTATTGTTGCCTAAAATGTTTGGTCTGCTAAGTTTTCCCTTTATACAAACTGAGCATTAGAGTTCAATCTTCTAAGTTCCCTATTCTTGTATTCCCTAAAATTGATCTGTTTAAATGAACTGTCCCTCTAGTTTCCACTCAAACCCTCCAAAAGTGAAGGAGCTGGTTCCTTTTGAGTAGACTAGTTTGTAGGAACACATTTTCACCTCTTTTTGAAACACTTGATCAATATTTTATCCTCTGAGAGAACCAGTCCACTTCTCACCTAACTCAGTTGGCAAAAGTATCCGCTCCAGGATTCTCGCCGGTCCACAGATTTATATGAGCTTCTATTCAGTTCTTCCTCAGTAGACATGCCCTGCTGTTTTCATTTTCCTATTTCCACATCTGAGTTGGGACTTAAGTCAACATCTGGCCCAGCCATAAACAAATTCTGGAGGGACACTCCTTGGCTGGCAAAGTGATGAAGTCTCATTGGCCCCGTCAACACTCATCCCAAGTTCCCAAACCCAAAGAGGTTAGCGAACTTTGGGAAAAAGAATAAAGAGGTGATTCAGTCACCTTCCTCATTTTAATTTGATGGGCTCTCAGATCTAAGACTGTTCGATGAGCTCTTGCTAAGTAACAATAGTTACTGTATTTATCTCTCCACACCAGTATTTGTTTAGTTTTCTGCTCTATTCAGTGGGAGCCCAAAAGGCCTTCTGGGCAGAGGAACAAAATGATGTTTTTAATGTACCATTAGATTTTTAAACGTTAGCAGAAGATTTGCACAAAAGAAACCTAGTTGGGGCTGCCAGCTGGGTAATGCCAGACTGAAAAAGACAGTCTAAAGCTAAAGCAGATTTGTAGATAGCCACTACATAGAGGCCCAGAAACAATGTAAAGCCAGTTGAGTCAATCAACCAACGGTATTTACTGAGTGCTTGCTATGTGCTGAGACAAGTGTGACCAAGGTAGCAGAATTTGTGGATTTAGTACTGTGCTCAGGACATAATGTCATGATTATTCCATTTATTAAGCACTTACTATGTAATAATAATAATAGTATTGGTTAAGTGCTTATTATGTGCCAAGTACTGTTCTAAGCGCTGGGGTAGATACAAGGTAACTAAGTGCTGGGGTGGATACATGGTCTCTAACCCTCCATGGGGCTCCCAATCTATTTTATTCCCATTTTACAGATGAGGAACCTGAAGCCCAGAGAAGTTAAGTAACTTGTCCAAGGTCACACAACTGGCCAGTAGCAGAACCAGGATTAGCAACCCGATCTCCCTATTCCCATGATCTTTCCCACTAGTCCAGTCTGCCACCCCACAGAGTAAGCACTCAATCCAAGCCAACATTATCATTATAATGTATTCAAGGATTCAGACATGAACGAGGAGCAACTTAAATGATGGTGCTCACGAGGACACCTGCATTCATTCCTAATGTAGCAAGGGAAGATATAATTTTGAAAAGGTTCACCTCTAATTGGCTCCTTTTGAGTCTGTCTTGTTCCTCCCCTTACATGTTGCTTTGGTTGAAAGAAGAAATCGCCTGTTTGAAGTGTGCCTTAACCAAAGCAAAAGGATAATGGATTTTTTTCTAAGACTGCTGTTGTCAGCCTACTGTGGTGTCATCAAAGGGGGTCAGGGCACATGGAGACTTGTCTTAGATTGCCTCGGTGAGATACTGTGAAACTTTTGTTGGGTTTCTTTCTATTTGCTGCAAGTT
Organism: Tachyglossus aculeatus; assembly: GCF_015852505.1. Taxonomy (NCBI): domain Eukaryota; kingdom Metazoa; phylum Chordata; class Mammalia; order Monotremata; family Tachyglossidae; genus Tachyglossus; species Tachyglossus aculeatus. The sequence goes on along the minus strand of NC_052088.1, from coordinate 28,332,398 downwards.
TCTACGGGTAGCTACTGCAATTTAACCAACTTTGCCTTTTTCTTACCCAGATTCCTCCTCGGTTCCATTAGCCGGCAAGATACCAACTAAATATCATTGTCCCAGTGAGGTACAGAGAGCACTGCTCAGACTCCAGAGCTTAAGAGCACCCATAGACAAAATCTTAGCATCATTATTTCATCATCCTCAAACAAAAGACTTCAAAGAGAACAAAACAATCCAATGAAAGTGACTTCAACATTGGATCTGAAACTGGAACCCACTCAGACAGGAAGTAGCCAAGCAGGAACCAAAATCAAGGGGTATTTTCTTGCATCTTCTGCTCTCCGTGGTAGGCATGGTCAGAAAGCTGCCATTATCAAGGAGGACAAGTACAGCCTAATGGAAACAGCATTGTTCTGTTAGAGAAGCAGCGTGGCTTAGTGGAAAGGTCATAGACATGGGAGTCAGAGGACGTGGCTTCTAATCCCGGCTTTGCCACTTGTCTGCTGTGTGACCTTGGGCAAGTCACTTAGCTTCTCAGTGCCTCAGTTACCTCATCTGAAAAATGGAGATTAAAAGTGTGAGCCCTATGTGGGACAACCCAATTACCCTGTATCTATCCCAGCTCTTAGAACAGTGCTTTGCACAAAGTAAGTGCTTAACAAATACCATTATTATTATTATTAGACTGTGAGCCCACTGTTGGGTAGGGACTGTCTCTATATGTTGCCAACTTGTACTTCCCAAGCACTTAGTACAGTGCTCTGCACACTGATTGATTGATTGATTATTATTCTGGGAGTCAGGAGACCTGGATTCTAATCCCGGCTCCACCACTTTCCTGCTGTGGGACCTCAAGAAAATCACTTCACTTCTCTCTGCCTCGTCCTGATCTGTAGAAATGGGGATTAAATACCTGTTCTCCCTCTCCCTTTGACTGAGAGACCCATGTTGGTCAGGGATTGTATCCGATCTGATTTCAGTGCTTAGTACAGTGCTTGGCAAATAGTAAGCCTTAAGAAATACCATTTTTACTATTATTGTTATTGCTAATTGTCCAGGCATTTAGAGCAAGAAGAAAGATCCTGTTGTTTTGATCATTGTCAGTGTTTGGAAGGGTGTTTTGAATCATTTCTGTGGAACTATGAGAGGCCTGGAGTTGATCAGAAGCACACTCTCTTAGAATCCAAGAACAATGACTGTAAACCATGAACTCTAGATTGTAAGCTTATTGGGGATAGGGAAAATGTCTACCATCTTGGATCTATTATACCCTCCCAAGCGCTTAGTACAATGCTCTGCATACAGAAATATTCAATAAATATGATTGATTTACTGATGGCTGATGATTCCGACTGATTGACTGGTGATCCAAAAGGATCCCACCATTTCTGCTTGGTGTTCACAAGCAAGGGCCAAAAAGCCCTGCCAATTTGCAATTCTTTCAAGCCAAATGACATCAATTGATTGAATAATCAATCGTATTTATTGGGGGCTTACTGTGTGCAGAGCACTGCACTAAGTGCTTGGGAGACTACACTAGAACAATTTAACAGGTATGTTTCCTTCCCACAGTCATTTTATGTAGAATTGTATATAGGCCAGGTGAAATTCACCCCAGTCCTAACCTGGCCTTCATCCAGCAAAGAAGCAGAGGACTGAGCAAACGGAAAACATGGGACTCGATGACATCAGAACTTTTTTTTGTGTTCATGGTACTTTTTAAGTGCTTACTATGTGCCAAGCACTGTTGAAAGCACTGAGTTAGATACAAGTTAATCAGGTTGGACACAGTCCATGTCCCACATGGAGCTCAAAGTTTTAATCCCCATTTTACAGGTGAGGTAACCGAGGCCCAGAGAAGTGAAGTGACTTGCCGAACTTCACACGGCAGACAAGCGGTGAAGCTGGGTTATCTTCCAGGGATCATCATACTAGGTCTAGCCACTTGGAGTTTTGAGAAACAGAGTGGCCTAATGGAAAGAGCACAGGCCTGGGAATTAGAGGCCCTGGGTTCCAATTCCAGCTCTGCCACTTACCTGCCGTGTGATCTTGGACAAGTCACTTAACTTCTCTGTGCTTCAGTTACCTCACCTGCAAAATGAGCATTCAAAACCTACTCTCTTTCCTACGTAGTCTATGAGCCCTGTGTGGGACCTGATTATTTGTATCTACCCCAACACTTAGTACAGTGCTAGTCAGTGCTTAACAAGTGCCACAGTGATTATTATTATCATGATACAATGACGATCCACTCTCCAAGGTGGGCACCTGAGCTCCTTCTAGTGAAAACCAGTGGTGAAGCTTCTTGGCCAAGAGCCCTCTCCCATGTGATAATATAAGTGCTAAGAGAAAATTGCAATCAACACATTTTTTTCCTTTTTTTTTCCTTCTTTTTTAATGGCATTTGTTAGGCACTTACTATGTGCCAGGCACTGTTCTAAATGCTGGGGTAGATACAAAGTAATCAGGTAATCAGGTCTGACACTCTCCACATCCCATATGAGGGTCATGATCTTATTCCCCAATTTACAGATGAGGCAACAGAGGCACAGAGAAGTTAAGTGCCTTGTCCAAGGTCACCCAGACAAGCAGCAGAACCAGGATTAGAATCCAGGTCCTTCTGGCTCCCAGGCCTGAGCTCTATCCACTAGGCCCTATCCTGACCTTATCATCTGCTCTCATCTGGGTTGTCCCAGGAACATCACCGGGATATAACCCTACCCTTACATCTGATCCTGCAGGCAACCCTTTCGGTGGGATTTTTGAATTATTTTATCTTGACATAATTTAGGTTGTTATAGTATTTCAAGTGCTCATCTTCATTTATTCATCCAATCATATTTATTGAGTGCTTACTGTGTGCAGAGCTCTGTGCTAATCGCTTGGGAAGTACAATTGGGCAACAGATAGAAACAATTCCTACCCAACAATGGGCTCACAGTCTAGAAGGAGGGGAAAATTTGTTAAGCGCATACTATGTGCCACGTACTGGTTTTTGTTTTTTAATAGCATTTATTAAGTGCTTACTATGTGCAAAGCACTGTTCTAAGCACTGGGGTAAATACAAGGTAATCAGATTGTTCCACGTGGGGCTCACAGTCTTAATCCCCTTTTTACAGATGAGGGAACTGAGGCACAGAGAAGTGAAGTGACTTGCCCAAAGCCACATAGCTGATAAATGGTGGAGCTGGGATTAGAACCCACAACCTCTGACTCCCAAACCAGTGCTCTTTCCACTAAGCCACGCTGCTTCTTTATCACACTGCTCTCATCTCTCCTTGTGTCTGCCACCATTCCCTTCTCCCCGTCTCACATTCTTACATTGTGACCACTGTGTCTAATTCCCACTTGAGTATTTTTTAAAGGTATTTGTCTCTTCCTCCCTTCAAGGCCCTACTGAGAGCTCACCTCCTTCAGGAGGCCTTCCCAGACTGAGCCCCCTCCTTCCTCTCCCCCTCGTCCCCCTCTCCATCCCTCCGTCTTACCTCCTTCCCTTCCCCACAGCACCTGTATATATGTATATATGTTTGTACATATTTTTTACTCTATTTATTTATTTATTTATTTTACTTGTACTTATCTATTCTATTTATTTTATTTTGTTAATATGTTTGGTTTTGTTCTCTGTCTCCCCCTTCTAGACTGTGAGCCCACTGTTGGGTAGGGACTTCCTCTATATGTCGCCAACTTGTACTTCCCAAGCGCTTAGTACAGTGCTCTGCACACAGTAAGCGCCAATAAATACAATTGATTGATTGATTGATTGATTGATTGATTAAGTTATGAGCAGGGAGCGTAACTCCTGTCTCTGTTGTATTGTATTCTTCCAAGCACATAGTACTGTGCGCTGTACACAGTAAAAACGCTCAATAAATATGATTAATTGATTAAGTGATTACTACTTGCCAAGCACTGTCCTAAAACTGAGATAGATCAGTGATAATCAGGTTGGATATAGTCCAACCAGGAGCCATGTCTATTTCCCATCAGTGACTTCTTTCCCAGTGTTTGCAAAGTGCTCTGCACACAATAAATACTTAACAACCACTACTGTTACTCTGACCAGAGGAGATGTGACGAAAAAAGTGTTCTCAAAGCTTCTTGTTTTACCATATTATAGACTAACCTGAGGGTTTATTTATTGCTTTCTGGCTTTCTGTGAAAGACCTGATTTTACATACAATTCTGGTATTGAAAAAGCTTCCTTTACCTAAAAGAAAAAAATCAATCTTTCCTCGGTAGGTATTTTCATCTCTCCAGCTTGCTTATTTGTGCACTTTGCAGGGCTTTCTAAATATCACATCCTTAAAACCTTGGTGGAATCCCATATTTCAAAGTTGTTTAGTATTATCTGTCCCATAGTGCCTGAGCGTGGTGGTTATTTGTGTATGCGAAAAGCACACCTAAGAATCACTTAATACTCCCATATTTCATCAATTAACTCTCTTTATAGAGATAACTTTGAGATTCCTACATGCACATTAAAGACAGAGGGGAAGGCCTAGGGTGGTGGGGAGTTTGAATTTTTTCAGAATAAACAGATGCTAACTTCAATCCTCATAAAAGTGTAATTACCTATTATCGGAGTAATTGAGGCATAAACAGTCCTCTAGACTATAAGCTCCTTATTGGCAGGGAAGGTGTCTGCTAATTCTGTTGTATTGTACTCTCCCAAGCACTTAGTACAGTGTTCTGCACATAAGAAATGCTTAATAAATGCCACTAACTGATTGATTGATTAAATGATCTGTAATTTTATCTATATATCTGTAATTTTATTTATTGTATTTATTTATACTGATGCCTGTTTACTTGCATTGATATCTATCTCCCCCCCTCTATACTGTGAGCTCATTATGGGCATGGATTGTCTCTCTTTATTGCTGTACTGTACTTTTCCAAGCACTTAGTACAATGCTCTGTGCACAGTAAATGCTCAATAACTACGATTGAATGAATGAATAAATACGATCGAATTGAATTGAATTGATCGTTAAACAGAATAACTCCCTAAAAGCAGCAGAACTGAATTCAGTCCACTCCCTGCCCACATTTCACTTAGATATGAGCTTTATTTTGCTGGTAAACTGAGGTTTGAGGTTCATCAGCTTAAATAACAGCAGGAGTTTGTTCTGGCCTGGGGTCCAGAAATAATATTTACTCATCTCCCACCCTTTGTATTGTGCTCTCCCAAGTGCTAAGGTACTCTATGCATAGCTGCTTTCAAGGACCAACCAAAATTCCAGTTTAAACTCTGGGAATAGTAATCCCGACCCTCTTATTTCCTGCCCCAGGCTTTCTTGAAATAATTAACAGATTGTCCTGGCTCTTCATCTGACTGCTGCATAAGCAAACACTTTTCATCTTTAGCCTTCACAGGTAAGTTGCAGGTTGATTTACTAGGCTCTCTGTTCTGGAGTCTGATTACAGCCCTGGGCCTTATTCACAAAATCACCAACCCCTCCCCTCTTCCAGTAAACAGATTATGCAGTTCTTCAGCTTGGGTTCTTGCTTGAACCCAAGCAAGGAAACATACATGCATTCTCGTGAGCTGGGCTCCTTCAGCCAGAATCGTGTCAGATATGATTGACTGACTGATTGATAGATACATTACCCCAGTCAATGTGCAGAAAGAGCCTACATGTCTGTTGGCTGAAGCAGGATGAAGTAGCTTCCAAATCATCAGGAAAATATGGGATTTTTTTTCCACGTAAGTGAGCATAAAAGTGAGGTACTCTTAACGTGATTTAGTGGCTGATTGCTGCTGTTCTTTCAGATCACTGTGTCATAGGCTCTTTAAAAGTGTTACTTATGGTATTAAGTGCCCACTATGTGTGAAGAACTGTACTTGTCAGGTTAGGTTTCTCAAGCGCTTTTCTTCTCTCCTTCAGGCCCACCAGTTGGTTGGTGGTAACAATGGGGAAGTGGAGGTGATGGGGGAGAGAAGGGGAAGGGGTCAAGGATGGGAGGCTTTTTCCCCTCCTGAAAAAGGTCAGCTCTCCCCTAATAGATCTTGAAGCAGCAGATTCACCCTCAACTTCAGAAGCTCTTCCCTAAGCAGTCGGAGGAGGAGGAGGAGGGTAAAGAAAGGGAGGAGGAGGAGGAAGAGGAGAAGAAGAAGAGTGAGAAGGAAGAAGAGAGGAGGTGATGGAAGAGGAGGAGGTGGTGGTGAAGGAGGCGGAGAGTGTGAAGGAGTAGGGTGAGAAGAAAAAGGAGGATGAAGAGAAGGAAGAGAAAAAAGAGTAAGAGAAGGAGAGAAGGAGGGAAAAGTGGAGGAGGAAGAGAAGGAGAAAGGAGGAGGAGGAGAAAGAGAATGAAGAGGAGAAGGGTAAGGAAGAAGAAGAGAATAGGTGGGGGAAGAGAAGGTGGTGGTGAAGGAGGTGGAGGGAGAGAAAGGTGAGAAGGAGGAGAAGATAGAAAAAAGGAGAAGAGGAGGGAGAAGGAGGAGAAAGAAGAAAAAAGGAGGGAGAAGATGAGGGAGAAGGAGGAGAAAAAGAAGGAGGAGGGAAGAAAGGAGAAGAAGGAGAAAGGAGAAGGAGGAGAAGGAGAAAGAAGAGGAGGAGAAGAAGGGAGGGAGGATTAGGAGAAGGAAGAGAAGAAGGAGGATGAAGAAAAGGAAGAGGAGGAGATGGGAAGAGTAGCATTTATTGATTGCACATGGTGCAGTGCACTGTACAAGGTTCTTGCGAAGCACAGAATAATAATAATGATAGCATTTATTAAGTGCTTACTACGTACAAAGCACTGTTCTAAGCGCTGGAGAGGTTACAAGGTGATCAGGTTGGCCTATGGGGGCTCACAGACTTAATCCCCATATTACAGATGAGGTAACTGAGGCACAGAGAAGTTAAATGACTTGCCCAAAGTCACACAGCTGACAATTAGCGGAGCCAGAATTTGAACCCAAGACCTCTGACTCCAAAGCCCGTGCTGTTTCTACTGAGCCACACTGCTTCTCACGCTGCCTGACTAGAAGAAGCTTACAGCCTAACAGGCGAGACAGGCATAAAAAGATTTACAACTAAAGTGGTTGAAATCAATAAATTGAGCAGACATGGATACATGAGTGCTAAGGCAAGTGGGGCCTGCATGTTGACACACATCTTATCTTCATTTGAAATCTCAGAGAATTCTGAGCAAAACATATAACACCCACCATCATGAAGCCTGACAGCCGGACACCCAAATTTAAGTATTCTTAGAAACATGGAAAAAAACCTTTTTCATTCAAAAAGGTGCGAGAGCCAAGGAAGCCAACCAAAATGACAGTGGACTTTTCCCTCAAATAACACAGCATCAAAATGTCTGAAAGGACAGCTGGGAGCCAGCGTGCTTTGGTTTAAGAGACACTATTACTGGTTCTAGTAACTTCACTTACAGGTTCAGGAAAGAACTGTGACAGTTTCAGGTGCTGCCCCAAAGCGAGTGCCCTTGGCAGCAGTTGTCTATGGAAAAAGAAGTTCTCCATCTTGTCCTAAACCCATGGAATTGTACAATGCCTCTCCCTGCTGTTCTCTGCCTTGCCAAACCGGAAGTGAAAGCTTTGTTCAGACGGTTTGGCATCGGGGATTACATAAAGGTTTGGCCTTTTTTTCCCATTGTCAGTATAATCTCTGAGTTGTATGTAATTTAAAACGGCTGAGCTCTTGACTTGCCAACTTGCCAGACACCTACTCCTGGCTCAGAAGTTGAAGACAAATACTTCTCTGAGAAAATGTGAACTTTCCTGATTAAGTTCGAGGGGAAAGGAAATAAGGCACGGGGGGGTGCAGGAAAAGCAAATGAATGTCGGGACAGCCTTTCTGATAGTGTTTGCGTCAACTGGAAATTACAGCTGTGGGCAAAACCACGACTGTAGAATCACTGTTGGCCCGTCAAAGAGACCTGAGCCTTCTGTTACGCAATGTTTGACTCTTCGCTGGCTGGATTTGGTCCCATAAAGGATTGAAAAGTGGCTGGGTTTTTATGGCCCAATTCCATCCACGGGTTTTCTTCTTCATTTCCTTGTTCTCGCTCTACTTCAGGAGGACACTGGGAAGGCTAGACCCAAATCCATCCATCCGGGCTGAGCCCTGGAGCTCCAGTTCAACAATGCAGTTCTCCACAAATCACATTCTCTTGCATTTTCTTCCTGGAGAGGCAGGAAAGAGCTGAGACCCCGACAAAGACAGTTGCAATTATTCCAGCGCTTAGAACGGTGCTCAGTGCTTAGAACAGTGCTTGGCACATTACTGTGGGCCCCACTCACCTCCTCATGTCCCGTGGGTTTCCTTAATCAAACTGATTATCATAATATGTATTATCCTCTCCCAAGTGCTAAATACAGGGCTCTGCACACAGTAAGTTCTTCATGAATTCCACTGATTGATTGATTCAAGCGCTTACTACATGCTAGACACTGTAATAAGTGCTGGGGTGGACATAAAATAACCAGTTTGGACACAATCCCTGTCATACAAAGGGCTCACAGTCTAAGTAGTAGGAAGCAGGAGTTAATCCCTGGCTCAGTGGAAAGAGCATGAGCTTGGGAGCCAGAGGTCATGGGTTCAAATCCCGGCTCCTCCAATTGTCAACTGTGTGACTTCGGGCAAGTCACTTAACTTCTCTGTGCCTCAGTTACCTCATCTGTAAAATGGGGATTAAGATTGTGAGCCCCACATGGGAAAACCTGATCACCTTGTATTCTCCCAGCACTTAGAACAGTGCTTTGCACATAGCAAGTGCTTAACAAATACCCAAATTATTATTAAATTATTATTTACAGGCGAGGGAGCTGAGGCACAGAGAAGTGAAGTGACTGGCCCAAGGTCACACAGCAGACATGTGGCGGAGCTGGGATTAGAACCCAGGTCCCGTGACTCTCCGGGCTGTGCTCTATCCGTTAGACCACACTGTTTCCCAATAAGGGAGAAAGGGGGAGCATGTCCCCTCTTTGGATGGAGGAGGGAGGGGGTCCAGATGTTCTGTGCCATTGAGAGGTAAATTGCAGGCAGCCTGGCTTAGCGGATAGAGCAAGGGCTTGGGAGTCAGTCTGCTGTGTGACCTTGGGCAAGTCACTTAACTTCTCTGTGCCTCAGTTACCTCATCTGTCAAAAATGGGGACTAAGAGTGTGAGCCAAAGGTGGGCCAGGGACAGGGAAGGATCAGCTTGTATCTACCCCAGCACTTAGAACAGTGCTTAGCACGTAGAAAGCTTTTAACAAGTACAGGGACTGTGTCCAACCCAATTGGCTTGTATCCACTCTAGTGCTTAGTACAGTGTCTGACACATAGTAAGCACTTAAATACCATTACTATTATAACTACTATTACAATAATAATAGTAATAATAATAATGGCATTTATTAAGCGCTTACTATGTGCAAAGCACTGTTCTAAGCGCTGGGGAGGTTACAAAGTGATCAGGTTGTCCCTCAGGGGGCTCACAGTCTTAATCCCCATTTTACAGATGGAGGAACTGAGGCACAGAGAAGTGAAGTGACTTGCCCAAAGTCACACAGTTGACAATTGGCGGAGCAGGGATTTGAACCCATGACCTCCGACTCCAAAGCCCATGCTCTTTCCACCGAGCCACACTGCTTCTCTAATAGTAATAGAGGGAAAGTAGTGATTCCAGAATTTTGAAGCAGGGTGGCCAAGTAGATAAAGCACAAGCCTGGGAGCCCCACAACTTCCCTGCTGTGTCACCCCAAGCAAGTGACTTAATTTCTCTGTGCCTCAGTTTCCTCAACAACAAAATGGGGATTCGATACCACTCCTCCCTTATACTTGACTGCGAGCCCTATGTGGGACAGGAACTGTACCTGCCCTGATTAACTTGTATCTCCCCCAGTGCTCAGAACAATGCTCGACACAGAGTAAGCGCTTAACAAATGCAACTAAAAAAAAGACTTTAAGGTTGCCTAACAGGTCCTCCCTTCGTCAGCCTGGGGCCCTTCTTTAAAACAGAGGGACAGTCATCAGGAGTTTGGCAGTTGAGAGTTTCTGAATGTAGGGTGACCCAGGAACCCCCTCTGGACTGTGAGCTCATTGTGAGCAAGAATGGGTCTGTTTGTTGTTATATTGTACTCTCCCAAGCATTTAGTACAGTGTTATGCACCAAGTAAGTGCTCAATAAATACAAGTAAATGAATGAAAGAATGAATAAACCGGAAATAGCCCGATGCCAGTGGGACCTGGATAGGAGTGTCTTGTGTTGTTATTATTATCATTATTTATTATTATGATATTCATTAAGCACTTACTATGCGTCAAGCATTCATTCATTCCATCGTATTTATTGAGTGCTTACTGGGTGCAGAGCACTGTACTAAGCATTTGGGAAGTACAAGTTGGCAACATATAGAGACGGTCCCTACCCAACAACGGGCTCACAGTCTAGAAGGGTCTAAGCACCTGAGTAGATACAAGTTAATCAGGTTGGACACAGTCCTTGTCCCACATGGGGCCAAGGAACTCACAGTCTAAGTTAGGAGGGAAAGCTGGTACTTTACAGCCCCATTTTACAGTTGAGGAAACTGAGGCACAGAGAAGTTATGGGAGTTGCCCAGGGTCACCCAGCAAGAAATTGGCAGAAACAGGATTAGAACCCAGGCCCCCTGATTCCCAGGCCCGTGTTCTTTACATTAGGCCACACTGCTCCTCAGTGTGCTATTAAAACGCCACTGGTGGGGCTATGATTGGGCAGGGCCAGGGGGAAGGGGCGAGGGGAGGGCATTAGTTGCAGCTGCTAGACTTGGCTGGGTGGGGGAAATGCTTTATCATCATCATCATCATCATCAATCGTATTTATTGAGCGCTTACTATGTGCAGAGCACTGTACTAAGCACTTGGGAAGTACAAATTGGCAACATGTAGAGACAGTCCCTACCCAACAGTGGGCTCACAGTCTAAAAGGGGGAGACAGAGAACAAAACCAAACATACTAACAAAATAAAATAAATAGAATAGATATGTACAAGTAAAATAAATAAATAAATAGAGTAATAAATATGTACAAACATATATACATATATACAGGTGCTGTGGGGAAGGGAAGGAGGTAAGATGGCGGGGATGGAGAGGGGGACGAGGGGGAGAGGAAGGAAGGGGCTCAGTCTGGGAAGGCCTCCATCAGGCTCTTACTGGGAGAGAGAATCTGAAGAGGAAATTCTTCTGATAAAATGACATGCTCCAGGAGAAATTTGGCGGAAGCCAAGCAGAAATTCTCCAAATGTTGAAATGTTACCCACAGATTTCATCAAAACCTGGAGCTGTTGGTTGGTGCGTTTTCTAGTCCCCGAATCGGAGAGTCTTTTTCCACCTTCCGAGGGAAGGAATGTGGCCTGCAGTTCCAGCCTGGCAACTTTCAACCTGGAGACCCCACGGAGTTCACAAGAACCAGCAGGGTGGTGCCGTGGAATTCTTGAATGCAGCATCTCCCGCTCTCTAGCCAAAGGCCGAACCATCGCATCAAACCTCTGGGTGCCCCTTTACTGGAAGCTCGTCATGGGCAGGGAACATGTCTACCAACTCTGAACTCTGTCATATTGTTAAATTGTACTCCCCCAAGCACTTAGTATGGTGTTCGGCACACAGTAAGCGCTCAATAAATACCGCTGATTGATTGATTGACTTACAGTATACTGGAGATTTAAACTCACAAAGACAAGCTCATTCGGCACTGTTGGCAACCCCACCCACTGTTCCCTCAGTTTGGTCAACCGATGGCATTTATTGAGCACTTACTGGGTGCAGAGCACTGTACTAAGTGCCTGGGAGAGTACAGTACGATAGAATCGGTAAACACAATGAGCGCCTTTATGAAAGTTTTTGGATAGGAATTAGAGCTTTCTTAATATTAGCCCATAATCCTAGGAACCATGACCTAATATTTGGCATCTCTGCATTCCCTGTGAGTAAGTCTGTTTAGGTGCAGACATATTTCAGGTCATTATTTTTAATTATCAGATTATTCAAAGCCAACTGAAGAGTAGGGAGTTCCAAGAACTTTAAAATATGAAGTTGGTACTTGGGTGGTTTTATTTCTGGAAACACTGAAAGTGAAACAAACAGAAAACAAGTAACAAAGAAACTTTGTAAAGAAAATATGAGTATTATTGAAGGAATGGATTGTAAATTCCCCATCAGACTGTATACTCCCTGAGAGCAAAGACTGCTTCTAGTGCGTTCTCCCAAGCACTTAATACAGTATCGTTCAAATCCCGGCTCTGCCAACTGTCAGCTGTGTGACTTTGGGTGAGTCACTTAACTTCTCTGTGCCCCAGTTACCTCATCTGTAAAATAGGAATTAGGACTGTGAGCCCCCCGTGGGACAACCTGATCACCTTGTAACCTCCCCAGCGCTTAGAACAGTGCTTTGTGCATAGTAAGCACTTAATAAAATGCCATTATTATGATCACTCCGCAAGCACTGAATGCACAATAAAACCACTGATTGATGATGATCATGATCATGGTATTTATAAAGCGCTTACTATGTGTCAAGCACGGTTCTAAGCACTGGGGTAGACCCTGTGGACTTTGAACTCGTTATGGGCAGGGATTTTCTTTCTTTATTGCTGTACTGTACTTTCCTAAGCGCTTAGTACAGTGCTCTGCACCCAGTAAGCACTCAATAAACATGATTGAATGAGCAAATTCAAGTTCATCAGGTCAGACCTAGTCCCCTGTCTCATTTGGGGCTCACAGTTTAAGTCAGAGGGAAAATAGATAACAGTTGAGGAGTTGAGGAAACTGAGGTACAGAGAAGCTAGATGACTTGTCCAAACTCTCACACAGTAGGCAAGTGGCAGATTTGGGATTAGAACTCAGGTGCTCTGCTTCCCAGGAACATGGTTTTTCCACTAGGCCATGCTGCTTCCCAATTGAATGATTGACCGATTGAAGTTGAAATTAATTGGATTTTACACTGACTCCTTTTCATGGAACCATTTTAAAATTTTAAAATAATTTTAGGAGCCCCTGACGTGAGAGGTGTCACCGGAGCTGTGACTTGAGTATTTATTTTGATGGCTCTGGTAGCTACCATCGTGTAACTGAGAAGCTGTGACTTCTAGACTGTGAGCCCATTGTTGGGTAGGGTCTGTCTCTATGTGTTGTCAACTTGTACTTCCCAGCACTTAGTACAGTGCTCTGCACACAGTAAGCGCTCAATAAATACGACAATGAATGCAGCATCGTCTAATGGAAAAAGCAATGGGCCCAGGAGTCAGAGGACCTGGGTTCTAATCTTGAATCTTGACTGTGTGACCTTGGGCAAGTCACTTCACTTCTCTCCACCTCGGTTTCCTCACCAATAAAATGGGGATTAAATCCTACTCCTTCCTACAAATACCCTAAAACAAACTGGAGTCTTATTGCTTAGACTCTCATCTTCACCACTTGGGGACTAGATTATATGCTTTGGAGACTAGCAACACTCTTCATAATAACAACAAATAGCAGAGGCAAGTGGGAATGAGAGATGAGATCTTGATTCATTGAGCCCAATTTTCTCTTGCCTCTCCTTCCTCTTCCCTCTCCCCATGGAGACCTCAGTTTGCCCCAAGCCAGCACGGTTTGATGGGATGGAGAGGGAGGGGTTCCCCACTCAGAAATGGGGTTGTCATGACACTGGCATCCCCCCAGTGACTGCCATTCATAGCTTCCATTCCCCGCCGGAAGATTCCTTACACCATCATCATCATCATCAATCGTATTTATTGAGTGCTTACTATGTGCAGAGCACTGTACTACGCACTTGGGAAGTACAAATTGGCAACATATAGAGACAGTCCCTACCCAACAGTGGGCTCACAGTCTAAAAGGGGGAGACAGAGAACAAAACCAAACATACTAACAAAATAAAATAAATAGAATAGATATGTACAAGTAAAATAAATAAATAAATAAATAAATAGAGTAATAAATATGTACAAACCACTTCGGAGGATTTTTCTTTAGTGGAAAGAGCACGGGCCTGGAAATCAGAAGTTGTGGGTTCTAATCCCAGCTCTGCCACTTGTCTGCTGTGTGGCCTTGAACAAGTCACTCAAGTTCTCTGTGCCTCAGTTTCCTCATCCCTAAAATGGGGATTTGATACCCATTCTCCCTCTTGCTTAGACCGTGAGCACCCTATGGGACAGAGGCTGATGATGATGACGATGGTATTTGTTAAGCACTTACTATGTGTTCTAAATGTTGGGGCAGATGTGAGCAAATCAGGTTGGACACAGTCCCTGTCCCAGGTGGGGTTCACAGTCTTGTTCCCCATTTTATAGATGAGGTAACTGAGGCACAGAGAAGTCAAGTGATTTGCCCAATGTCATACAACAGACAAGTTGCAGACTGCACCCAATCTGGTCATCTTGTATTTACCCCAGCTCTTAGTACAGGACTTGGCAGATAATAACTACTTAAAAAATGCTATGATTATTACTCATAATAATAATTATTATTATTCTCTTCCCCATAGTCATAAGGGCACATTGCTGGCACTCTTCTAGGCAAGAAGGGGAACATCACATTGAGTAACTGTAGTATTCAGAATATGTATTGAGCTCCAACTTGTTGCAGTGCACTGTACTAGATTCATTCATTTACTCATTCATTCATATTTATTGAGCGCTTACTGTGTGCAGAGCACTGTGCTAAGAACTTGGGAAGTACAAGTTGGCAACATATAGAGACGGTCCCTACCCAATAGATGTTCGAGAAACATAGAATAATGAAGTGTTATGTCCCTGCCCCTAAAAGTGGATGCATACATAAAAATATTTGCAACTAGAGTAGTCAAAAGAAATAAACTGAACAGACATAGTAACATGTGGGCTAATGAGGGCATAAAACAATCAATTAATAGTATTTATTGAACATTTACTGTGCTCAGAGTTCTGTACAACTTGCTCGGGAGAGTACAATACAACAGAATTGGTAGATGTGTTCCCTGACTACAAAGACCTTAAAATCTGGATGGGAAGAGAGGCACTAAAACAAATTACAGATATGTACATAAGCGTTGTGGAGCTGAGCGTGGAGTGAATATCCAGTGCTTAAGTGGTACAAATCCAAGTGCAAAGGAGATACAGAAGGGAGAAGGAGTAGGGAAAGGAGGGCTTAGTGGAGGAGATATGATTTTAATAAGGCTTTGAAGGTGGGGAGAGTGGTGGATTGTTGTATGTGAAGAGGAAAGGAGTTCCAGACCAGAGGGAGGACGTGGGCAAGGGGTCAGAGGTGAGCTAGATGACCTCTTGCCCGTGTCCATCTTCAAAAGGACTCCCTCAACACAAAGCATGAGCTCTTATTTATAGAAATCCTTCCTCTCCTTTCACCCCCGCCAACAAATACAGACTGACTTTTAGTTTGAGCCATTCTCTTTAGAAATGTTCATCTTTGACCTCAAAATGTGAAATGAAGATAAAGACTACAGTAGTGTGCAATAGGCTGACAAACATCAATTTCGGCTATTCAAAAGCAACTCTTTTCCTTCATCCTGAAGTTGAGTGAATTCTGGGTCATCAGTAAAGGAAACCTGCAGCGCTGCAAACGACTGATTCATTTCATTTGCCAGGTGAAAATATCCACGGGAGGAGAAGAGCAGTGAGCATCTGTGAAAAGGTTCACGAGGTAGGAAGGAGAGACAACTGAAGGAAATATTTATTTGGGTGTTTCTGTTTTCAGATGGAGAGGGGCAGAAATGCAAACCAGAAAGCCATCAAGTCATCCAGTGCATAGCAAGAGGGGTAACAGACTACAGGTCTCCGGAGGGTGGAGAATGCGGATCCAGTAAAATGCTCTTTATTTTGGAACTTACTGAGCACTTCATAGGAGACGAATCACTGTGCTAAGCACTTGAGTAATCACAGATAATCAGTCGAGGCACTGTCTCTGCTCCTCATGGAGTTCTCAGTCAAACTAGAAGGAAGAGCAGGTATCTCATCCCCCCTTTACAGATGAGAAAAATGAGGTTCAGAGGGATTACGGGACTTGCCCAAGGTCACACAGAAGATTGGTTGTAGAGCTGGGATTAAAAACTCGACTTTTTCCTCTAAGACCCACAAGGGCCATGATTCTCAATCAGCTGTATCTACACTGGGGATTATCCATCAACCTCCCCACACCGATCAGAATCTACCCAGATCAGTTGAGTCTAATAATAATAATAACGGTGGTATTTGAGTGCTTATTATGAGCCAGGCATTGTACTAAGCACCGGGGTGGACACAAGCAAATTGGGTTGGATAGAGTTTCTGTCCCATGAGGGGCTCAAAGTCTCAACCCCCATTTTACAGATGTGATCACTGAGACACAGAGAAGTGAAGTGACTTGCCCAAGGCCACAGAGCAGGTAATCAATCAATCAATTGTATTTATTGAGCACTTACTGTGTGCAGAGCACTGTACTAAGAGCTTGGGAAGTACAAGTTGGCAACATATAGAGACAGTCCCTACCCAACAGTGGGCTCACAGGCTAAAAGGGGGAGACAGAGAACAAAACCAAACATACTAACAAAATAAAATAAATAGAATAGATATGTACAAGTAAAATAAATAAATAAATAAATAAATAGAATAATAAATATGTACAAACTTATACATATATACAGGTGCTGTGGGGAAGGAGAGGGGGACGAGGGGGAGAGGAAGGAAGGGGCTCAGTCTGGGAAGGCCTCCTGGAGGAGGTGAGCTCTCAGTAGGGCCTTGAAGGGAGGAAGAGAGCTAGCTTGGCGGATCGGCAGAGGGAGGGCATTCCAGGCCAGGGGGATGATGTGGGCCGGGGGTCGATGGCGGGACAGGCGAGAACGAGGCCTAACGGTGAGGAGGTTAGCGGCAGAGGAGCGGCGGGTGCGGGCTGGGCTGGAGAGGGAGAGAAGGGAGGTGAGGTAGGAGGGGGCGAGGTGATGGACAGCCTTGAAGCCCAGGGTGAGGAGTTTCTGCCTGATGCACAGATTGATTGGTAGCCACTGGAGATTTTTGAGGAGGGGAGTAACATGCCCAGAGCGTTTCTGGACAAAGATAATCCGGGCAGCGGCATGAAGTATGGATTGAAGTGGGGAGAGACATGAGGATGGGAGATCAGCGAGAAGGCTGATGCAGTAAAAGGTAAGTGATGGGCTCGGGATTAGAACCTTGCAACTCCCAGGCCGGTGGTCTATCCACTATGCAACCTCGCCACACCACTCACAGCAACCTCCCAGATCAGTTGCATCTACACTGGGGACTATCTACTAACCTCCCCGCACCACCCAGAATCCTCCCAGATCAGCCATGTCCACGGGGCAGCCTGGCCCCGGAGCCCTCCCCACCCACCTCTGCCGACACTTTCTCGTTCAACTGATGCCTCGATACCGAACCCAGAGACTAGCCCAACCCCTTTGCCCACCTTCCAATAACAACAACTCTGGTATTTGTTAAGCGCTTACTATGTGCCAAGCACTGTATTAAACCCTGCGATAGATATAGAATTATTACTCTATTTATTTTACTTATACATATTTACTATTCTATTTATTTTGTTAATGAAGTGCATCTAGCTTTATTTCTATTTGTTCTGACACCTGTCCACATGTTTTGTTTTGTTGTCTGTCTCCCCCTTCTAGACTGTGAGCTTGTTGTTGGGTAAGGGCCGTATCTATATGTTGCCAACTTGTACTTCCCAAACGCTTAAGTAATAATAATAATAATGGCATTTATTAAACGCTCACTATGTGCAAAGCACTGTTCTAAACGCTAGGGAGGTCACAAGGTGATCAGGTTGTCCCACGGGGGGCTCACAGTCTTAATCCCCATTTTACAGATGAGGTACTGAGGCACAGAGAAGTTAAGTGACTTGCCCAAAGTCACACAGCTGACAATTGGTGGAGCCAGAGTTTGAACCCATGATCTCTGACTCCCAAACCCGGGCTCTTTCCACTGGGCCACGGTGCTTCCCTACAGTGCTCTGCACACAGTAAGTGCTCAATAAATATGATTGAATAAATGAATGAATACAAGGTGATCTGGACACCGTCCCCGTGTCACTTCTACTGAGTCCCCATTTGACAGACGAGGAGACTGACGCACAGAGAAGGTAAGGGATCGCTCCAGATCGCTCAGCAGGCAAGCTGCAGAGCCGAGATTAGAATCCAGGTCCCCGGAATCCCAGGCTCATGCTCTTCCCAGTAGGCCACCCCACTTCCAACACTGACCATCCACTTCTTGTCTGGGATCAGGGGAGAGGAGGGGAGATGAGGGAAAATGGGAGAATTCAGCCCAGCAGGCTGCCTAGAAAACAGAGTCACCCAGAGGATTTTCCCCTTTCTTCAATCAGGTTCCCTTCCATTGGCATCAGCAATCATCATCATCAGTGGTATTTATTAACACGATGTTATCTGAGGGCATTCGATCTAGAAGATATCTATTTCAAATAGGAGCTTTGACACTGGCGTTTCAGCAACAACACCAACTCCATTTACTGAGCAACTACTAGGTTGAAGGCACTGTACTGGACGTGGAGGATTGTATCGGTTATTATTATTATTATTACAGAACACTGTATTACATGCAAAGCACTGTACTGGGAACAGAGCACTGTACTAAGAACAGAACACTGTCAATCAGTCAATGGTATTTATTAAGAGCTGACTATTTGCAGAACACTGCTGGCTTGGCTCAGAGCACAGGCAGCTGTACTCAGTGCTTCAAACAGTGCTTGCCGCATAGTAGGTACTTAACAAGTACCAGAATTACTATTATTATTAGTAGTAGTAGTAGTATTACTGGCTAGTCCAAGCTATTTTTAGCATGAAGGAATATGTATACATATATATGTAATACACACACACACACACACACACACACACACACACACACACACACAGAGCAGATGTCTTCCCCTCTACCTCCACCAAAATTCTGACAAGGTTCCCATCAACTGCTAACAATAATAATAATGACATTTGTTAAGCGCTTACTATGTGCGAAGAACTGTTCAAGTGCTAGGGAAGGATACAAGACAATCACGTTGTCCCATGTGGGGCTCACAGTCTTAATCCCCATTTTACAGATGAGGGAATTGAGACTCAGAGAAGTTAAGTGACTTGCCCAAGGTCACACAGCAGACATGTGGCAGATCTGGGATTCGAACCCACGACCTCTGACTCCCAAGCCCGGGCTCTTTCCACTGAGCCACGTAATAATGGTATTTATTAAGCGCTTACTATGTGCCAGGCACTGTACTAAGCACTGGGGTGGATACTAGGGTGGATACTAGAGTGGATACAACCCCGTCCCATGTGGGGCTCACAGTCTCAACTCCCAATTTACAGAGGAGGTAACTGAGGCACAGAGAAGTGAAGTGACTTGCCCAAGGTCACACAGAAGATCAGAAGTGTCAGAGCTGGAATTAGAACCTATGATCTTCTGACGCCCAAGCCCATGCTCTATCCACCATTTGACCATGCTTGGGTGTAAACACTGGGTTGGTTCCATACCTGGTTCCTTTGCTAGTCTGCACTAAACTCATCCGCCCATATTTTAGGACAGGCTTTGTTTTGTGCATTTTTCCAAGTTTTTTTTGTCGGAACAAATGATGGAGTTCAGCATCTGTCCTGAGCATTCATTCACCCATTCAATCGTATTTACTGAGCGCTTACTGTGTGCAGAGCACTGTACTAAGTGCTTGGGAAGTACAAGTTGGCAACATGTAGAGATGGTCCCTACCCAGCAGCGGGCTCACAGTCTAGAAGCAATATCACCAATGTGTGTGCTCATTGTCCACTTAGCTTCTGTATGATTAAAGCACCGTCAACTATTCTTTATGAGATTCTGAAGAAGAGAAGGGTTAGAAAATGGATTAAGTACGTAGCTATCTACTGTTTCCGTGGGGCAAAACAAAGCAATGTTATGGAGCCTTTTCGGTAGATCAATTTCCTGGAGTCAATGTAAATAACTAGCCAGATTGGGCTTGTCTAGGGTTTTAGGGTTTTCACGGGAGCCTATTTTTGGCTTAATTTTTCACACAGTGCATTTCATGCCGTAACCAGGCTCTGCATTGGAAGCAAGGCCATTTTAACAACCCTCCTTCCCCCATTTAGGGAGTGGAGAGAGAAGCTCAATCCATCCTGACAGTTTTAGGACCAACCCCTCAATCAGTCAATCGATCGATCATATTTATTTAGCGCTTACTGTGTGTCCGCCTTTACCACCACTTCAGCTGCTACTAGGCTAAAGAGAGTGTGTAGGGAAGGAAGAAAAGGGTGGTTTTCTGGGAGGGTTTAATGTTATTTGTTTAGCGCTGATTATATGCCAGGCACTTTATTAAGCGCTAGGGTAGATACAAGCTAGTCAGGTTGGATACAGTCTGTGTCCCACTTGGGGCTTACAGTCTTAATCCCATTTTACAAATGTGGAAACAGGCACCAAGAAGTTAAGTGACTTGCCCAAAGTCACACAGCAGGCTGGTGGCACAGCTGGGTTTAGAATCCAGATCTCCTGACTGCTAGTCCCGTGCTCTTTCCATTAAGCCAGGCAGCTTCTCACTGTCAGTCTACTACTAAGTAAGCCAAAATCAATGCATAAATGCATTTCAGTGACTAAACTAACTAGGTTATGTTGATAATGTTCAATCCAGGCAAATAAATTCATCTTCTCTTTCCCTCCCCAGAGAGCTCGGGCCCTGCCTTGCTGTGTGTTATGGGTGGGTCACTCACACCCTCTGGGCTTTGGTTTCCTTATAATAATTAATAATAATGGGATCATTATTCACTCAGTATCAAATACTTTGCTAAGATCTCTAAATCGGGTGCATTCTGTATCTCACAAGGGGCTCACAAATCTAAGAACTAGGGAGGTCAGCTTTCTTATGCGTCAATTTACAGACGAGGCAATGGGAGGCCCAGAGAGGTAAGGACTTGCCCAAGGTCACACAGCAGGTCAGTGGGACAGCTGGGATTAGAACCCATATCCCCTGACTCCAAGTCCCGTGCAATTTCCATTAGACCATGCTGCCTCCCATTTGTAAAGGGGGGGAGTGTGGCACAGCTTCTGGACTCAGGATACTTCCCGAATTTACTCATCCATGTCGGCATAGACAAGACACAATTGACTAGCTATTCCGTCAATTTGGTGGAACTGAGACTTGACTGAGTCTTTCAGAACTGCGAAAGAAATATGAAAATAATTAGATCATTTGCCAACTTCAGGAAGGAAGAAACTGTAGCTGAAATCATTTTGAAAGTGGTTCTCAACTGTAAGCTCCTTATGAACTGGGAATGTGTCTACCAACTCTGTTGTTTTGCGGTCTCCCAAGCGCTAGGACAGTGCTCGGCACACAGTAAGCACTCAACAAATACCACCTATTGATTGAAGAAGATTGAGAAGCAGCATGGCCTAGTGGAGACAGCATGGGCCTCGGAGTCAGAAGGACCTGGGTTCTAATTCCAGCTCCCACCACCCGTCTGCTCTGTAACCTTGGGCAAGTCACTTCACTACTCTGGGCCTCAGTTCCCTCATCTGTAAAATGGGGATTAAGACTGTGAGCCCTTTGTGGGACAGAGACTGTGTCCAACTTGATTATTCTTGTATCTTCCCCAGTGCTTAGAACAGTGCCTGGCACATAGTATGCGTTTAACAAATAATAATAATAATAATAATAATGGTATTTGTTAAGCACTTACTATGTGCAAAGTACTGTTATAAGTGCTGGGGAGGTTACAGGGTGATCAGGTTGTCCCACGGGGGGCTCACAGTTTTAATCCCCATTTTCCAGATGAGGTAACTGAGGCACAGGGAAGTTAAGTGACTTGCCCAAAGTCACACAGCTGACATTCGGCGGAGCCGGGATTTGAACCCATGACCTCTGAGTCCAAAGCCCCTGCTCTTTCCACTGAGCCACGCTGCTTCTCATATAATAATAATAATGATGGTATTTATTAAGCGCTTACTATGTGCAAAGCACCGTTCTAAGCACTGGGAAGGTTACAAGGTGATCAGGTTGTCCCACGGGGGACTCACAGTCTTAATCCCCATTTTACAGATGAGGGAACTGAGGTACAGAGAAGTTAAGTGACTTGCCCAAAGTCACCCAGCTGACAATCGGCAGAGCCAGGGTTTGAACCCATGAACTCTGACTCCAAAGCCCGGGCTCTTTCCACTGAGCCACGCTGCTTCTACCACAATTAGTAATATTAGTATCATTATTTTTATTATCTGCCAGGTATAGGTTTTACTCCTGGCTTTATCAGTAGAAGATTACAGATTTGTTACTCTATTGACTTATTTTACTTGTACATATTTATTTCATTTTGTTAATATGTTTTGTCGTCTGTCTCCCCCTTCTAGACTGTGAGCCCGCTGTTGGGTAGGGACCGTCTCTATATGTTGCCAACTTGTACTTCCCAAGCACTTAGTACAGTGCTCTGCACACAGTAAGCGCTCAATAAATACGACTGAATGAATGAATGAATTATAGATTACATTTAAGGCCTGCTCTCTTAAGCGCTTAGTACAGCGCTCTGCGCACAGTAAGTGCTCAATAAATACGATTGAATGAATGGAAGAATAAACAGAAATGAATCAATGAGAACAATTCCTCAGCCCTAGCACCAATCACCCACTAACCCTTGCCCTGCAAGATGGGATCTCAGTTTGGTATTTTGAGAAAGGTCTTTCCCCAGCCTAGTCATTACTACTAATTAGAGGGTTAAGACCCCTAAATTTTGCTCAGCAAATAAGGTCAGTGACCCACTGAGGGAGGGGCATTACAAAAGATTGAAGCCACTAAGCTGAGGCCTGCCTGGCCCTTGTCCGACTTGGGAAGCTTCTCGACTCCCCTGAGAGTTTGTCTCCTTTGCTTGGCTTCCCACTCTTTCTACTCTCGCACCAGGCCTAATGAACTTGTTCAGTTCTCAGCTGGAAAATTGGGGAATCGAAGCAGAAAGCCAAGAGGAAACAGGAGTCATTGGGTTCTAAATTGGGGTGGTTGTTTTCTAGGGTATTTTTTAAGCACTTACTACGTGTCAGGCACTGTTCTGAGCACTGAGGTAGATACCAGGTAATCAGGTTGGACACAGTCCCTGTCCCACAAGCTGCTCAAAGCCTTAATCCTCATTTTACAGGTAACTGAAGCCCAGAGAAGTAAAGTGACTTGCCCAAGGTCACACAGCAGATGAGTGGCAGAGCTGGGATTAGAACCCAGGTCCTTCTGCCTCCCAGGGTCGTGCGCTATCCATTGGACCATGCTGCTTCTCCACAGGAAGCAGCATGGCATAGTGGATAGAGCACAAGCTTGGGAGTCAGAAGCTCATGGGTTCAAATCTGGCTCCACCACATCTGCTACAAGACCTTGGGCAAGTCACTTAACTTCACAGTGCCTCAGTTACCTCATCTGTAAAATGGGGATGAAGACTGTGAGCCCCATGTGGGGCAGGAACTCTGTCCAACCCAATTGGCTTGTATCCACCCCAGCGCTTGGAACAGTGCCTAGCACACAGTAAGCATTTAACAAATACCACAATTATAAGTGCTTAGTATGGTGCTCTGCACACAGTAGGTGCTCAATAAATACAATTGAATGAATTTCGGTGTGACCTTTCTGATCTGATGTCAGGATTCCCCAGAATTCCAGTGATATTAAATGGCATGGTCAGGCCACAGATGTGTGGAGCATGAGAGTCCTGGGTTCAGTTAAGGAGCCCACAACTAGAGATCTTGGAGAGAGTTGCAACAGAGGAGAGGAAAATGATGAATAAATGTGATGAAAAGTTTGAATAAACAAGCCGAGAGAAGGCTAAAGGAAATGGGTTTATTGATCCGATAAAGGCTGAGGTCATTAAGTTTACAAAGAAATTCTCTGGCTACCAGAGCGTTAAGGTTAGTGTTGGGGACCACGGGGCAATAACAGAGGAAAGAGAAGCAGTGTGGCCTAATGAAAATAATAATAGTAATAATAATAACTGTTAAGGAAGATCTTCCAACTGAGGAGAAGCATGGCCTAGTGGAAAGAGCACAGGACTGGGAGTCAGAGGACCTGGGTTCCATTTTCGTTTCTGCCAGTTGCCTGCTGCAGAATCTTGAGCAATCACTTAACTTCTCTACATCTCAGTTTTCCCTTCTGTAAAATGGGGATTCATTGTCTTCCCTCCCTGCTATTTAGACTGGGAGCCCCATGTGGGACTGGGACTGGGTCCCACCTGATTAACTTGTTTCTACCCCAGTGCTTTGAACAGTGATTGACACAGAGTAATCACTGAACAAAAAAATAATAATAATGATAATGTGTTTGTTAAATTCTCACTATATGCCAAACACAGACACAATCCCTGTCTCACATGGGGCTCACAGTCTAATCAATCAATCGGCGGTATTTATTGAATGCTTACTACGCACAGAACACTGTACTAGGCTCTTGGAAGAGTACAATGGGGAGGGAAAACAGGTATTTATTCCCTATTATACAGATGAGGAAACTGGGGCACAGAGAAGTTACATGACATGCCCGAGATCACACAGCAAGCTCAGGGAGAACCCACTCCCCAACCCCACCAACCCACTGCTAATTCTCCCCCAAGTTTCTACTATTGGTTCTTACGGCAGAACAGTGGTTGATTGATGAGAAAACCCTAACACGTGCACAGGAGTTTCTAATAACCAACATCCGTACGCCATTAATATAATAGATGTTCAAAAGGCTGTAAAGTTTAAGCACAAATTGGCTTTCGTTCGAGAGAACTGGAAACAAAACAGCAAAGGATGCTGTCAAATTGCACTTTGAATTGTGGGTACGTAGTGAGCTTGGTAAAATAGATTATGTATAATGGAAGAATATTGGTCAATTAATTGAGAAATCTGACCCCCAGGACCTTCTTTTCAACTCCACAAAAATATCGAGCAGTTGTGCAATTATTGGAAGTGCAAGATTTAAAATGTGTGATGCCAAAAGGAGAAAAGAAAATTGCAGGATATTAATTGTTTGCTCTTTTAAAAACATTTTAAAACCTTAGATTTCCTGCTAGCTCAAGAAGGTCATTTACAGCTCCTGTATCCGTGGAGTTATTACACGCAGTAGTAGCTTAATGCTGCTTTAACGGTATTAAGCTACGTGTGCTTGTAATAAAAATAATTTTCAACCTAGATGTCATGTTAATGCTTTTCCTTTTTATGAAAGCCCTGAAAAATGCTTTTGTGAAAAAATGAGCTGAAAAATATAAAAGGGAAAAGTTTCAAAAAATGTTACTGATCATTTATAAAAATATTTTGGTAAGTATATATTTTGATATGCCAAAAAACCTACCATAATAGTATTGTTTCCTCTTCCCAGTTTGGGGGTTTAGCACATAGGACAATGGTGCTGTGAAAATTCCTAAGGGGGCCAGGATCCAGACAGAGATTTTTTTTTTCCTTCATCGTCTGAAGGAATCGTTGAGGGACTAGTGATGCCAAAATGTAAAACTAGTGCTGAAGAAGGGAGCAGCTCCCAAAAATCCAACATATTCAATATGGAGACCTCATTCACATCATTAAAAGGCACTTACTACTTTGGCTTGGCTCTGTAGGACACACAGCAGCAGGAAGGAGCATGGCTTTAGTAGCAAGAGCACTTGGGAGTCAGAGGTCATGGGTTCTAATCCTGACTCTGCCCCTTATCAGCTGTGTGATTTGGGGCGGGTCACTTAACTTCTCTATGCCTCAGTTACCTCATCTGTGAAATGGGGATTAAGACTGTGAGCCCCACGTGGGGCAACCTGATTACCTTATATCTTCCCCAGCACTTAGGACAGTGCTTGGCACATAGGAAGTGCTTAACAAATTCCATCATCATTATTATGATGATTACAAGAGAAGTGGCGTGGCCTAAAGAATAAAGCACAGGCCTGAGAGTCAGAAGGACCTGGTTCTAATTCCGATCCACCGTTTGTCTGCTGTGTTACCTTGGGCAAGTCATTTCACTTCTCAGTGCCTCATTTACCTCAACTGTCAAAATGGGGATTGAGTATGAGCCCCACGTGGGACACGGACTGTGTCCAACATAATTAGCTTGTATCTACCCCAGTGCTTAGTACAGTGCCTGGCACATAGTAAGCATTTTACTATTAAAAAAAATCACTCACATGATTCCTGCCTCCTATAACAGTCTCCACGTTTCAGAATCCATCAGCACTTAGTACAGTGCACTGCATAGTAAGCACTCAAAAGATGGCATTAATTGATCTAAAGATAGATACACTCGGCACCTTCACTAATTCATAAGATTCCACCCAGAGTGATGGGATACAGTGAGCCGTGTTATCTTGAATCAGACCTAACCACTAAATTTTTCCTATCTCACTGGACAAGTCCAACTCTGGCCCTTCGGACTTCCAACCTATAAAAATGCAACAGTTAGTATCCATTTACTCTCTCCACCTCCTGTGGAGAATTGATGAGACATCCTTCTCAAAGTATTCCCAAATATACCAGAACAAAAGAATTCTAGGTAATCAAAGTAGCTTTAGTCAACCTAGATGAAAGGAATCAATCTACGCCTGCATTCTGGCTAGGGGTTATTTTGTTTATTTTGTTTTGTTTTGTTTTAATTAACCTCATTCATCCTCAATCTGCAAACACAATGGTGCAACTTTAATCTAAATACATTGGGATGATAAATCGATGAGATTTGAAGGCTGGGGCCACACAGAACTGGGGTATTGTGGATTTTGTCTCTGGCCCAGGGAGAATGTTTCTCTAGGGTTTAACTATTTGGTGAGTAGCTGGAAGTCCCCCTGAAGAAGCCCTGGACTTCTTAAACAGCTGTACTCCAGACCATGAATAATTCTTGTATTTGATTTTACCAAATGTCTGTTCATTATCAAACATAACTTTCTCCTCCCCTCTCTCAACCCTGTTCAAAAAACATGTCCAATCTAATAGAAAAAACGATTCTGTCTCAAGTCCGAGATTCTAAGGGACCTGGTTGTGAGCAGGGAATGTGTCTGTTCGTTGTTGTATTGTACTCTTCCAAGCTCTTAGTAAAGTGCTCTGCACACTATAAGTACTCAATAAACACGATCGAATGAATGAATGAATAATTCCCACTCCCTAGCATTTTAGAACAGTGCTTTGCACATAGTAAGCGCTTTAAAAATACCATCATTATTTGGATTTCAGCTGTTTCAAAGAGTTCATTCATTCAGTCGTATTTATTGAGTGCTTACTGTGTGCACAGCACTGTGCTAAGTGCTTTCGAAGAGTTCATCCAAGATAGAATATTTGTTAATCAGTCTTGGATCACTACCTAAATATGATTAGGGCTCTTATTCACAAACTGCATGAATGCTAGCATCTAGTCATTTATTTTCATTCCTATCAGGTGAACTGAAGGAAGGGTAACTGTGCTTTTTTCAATCAAAGTGTTTTTTAGATGACTTTGGAGCGTAAAGAAAAGTTGCCTAGCTATCAGTGGCAACCCTGAGTTTGGGATATAAACAGATCCAGCTCTCCTTTCCAGGCAAACTATTTAGCAGTGTTTTACCGATGGGATTGCCTTGCGGACCGGAAGAGTGACTAGAGCTGATCTTAGTCCCATGGGAGAAAAGCCGAGGTTCCCTTAGTAATGAACACTTCGTTGATCCATTTAAGAGTGAAATACCCTGGTGAGTTGATGCTCAGGTTCTAAGGAATCATGCAGAAGCCGGACATTCATTCATTCATTCAATCGTATTTATTGAGCGCTTACTTTGTGCAGAGCACTGTACTAAGCGCTTGGGAAGTACATGAGAAAGCAATGGCATAATCTGGACCAAAAGTGTTCGGATAGCATTGAAGAACTGTCCCTGCTTTCCTCTGCTCCTTCCAAATCAATATTTCGGCTGGAAAGCTTACTAAGTCAAAATGATATCAATTGCAGCCAATGGGAAATAGAGGCACTTGATCTTACGAGTGATAAACTAGTGTCTGATCCTTCCAATTTATACTTAATACATGATGTGGTGATAACGGTATGCAAACATAATGGAACCACGTCCTAATACTCCAAGTACTGACAAGTGAAACTTGAGGCTTACCTCAAGAGCCAAAGGAGTTTTATCATTCTTCCATATGATCATATTCAACTGCAAAACCATTACTCCCAAAAAGAGTGTGTTGTCCAAAGCCTCACTTACTACTGTTACTATATTGCAAGCTCTCAGAAAATGAAAGTCAAAGGCACTTTTATTATTCACAAGGTCCAGCTCATATTGAAATATAACCTTCTAATTGCTGTTCTAATGACTGATCTTTAGTTATCCCAGCACCCCCAGAGGGCAGGTGTCAATCAGGATCTTTTTTAGGTTCAGAAGAAGCCATTCATCGTTTCCCAGGTACCTAGTAGCTTTTCCAGCAGGTGCTCAGTAAATCTTGTTGATATAATGATGTGGACAGTGTGAATCCCCCTCTCAGGTTCACACCTGGAGAGTTTCCAGTCCTCTACCAGTCTCGGCTATGGGAGGGAAAGTCAAGCAGAGGTCTACCCATTCCATTCCTAGCTTGGGCTGCAGCTAGCGAGTGGAAAGCAATATGCTGCAAGTCAAAACTCCCCTGTGCTGGGCAGCAGCGGCTTGGGAGAGTGTTGAGGGCGGAGACTCAAGTTTACTGCATGGAAGGCAGCAATGGTAAACCACTTTTGTATTTTGACCAAGAAAACTGTATGGATCCACTACCAGAACAATTGCAGATGGAGAGCGGGGCGTTCTGGAAGACGTGTCCGTGGTGTCACTATGGGTCGGAAACGACTCAACGGCATAAGACAAAACAGTGTGAATCCTGCCCTTTATTTTTTTTCACACAGTCGTTTGTTTTTCCAAGTATAGACTTAGCCATTATCACCAGATTCAGCCATCGTTTTCTGGGTTTAGAGGGGTGACCTTGGCACACAGCAACCAGCCCTTTGGGCCACTCTTACTTCCAAATGGAGAAGTTCTCTGAAAAAGGGTCTTGGGATGCCTCAAATTTCATCTCAACATAAATATACTGAAACCTGGTGTCCAATGAATAATAATAACTGTACTATTTGTTAGGCGCTTACTATACGCTAGGCACTGTATTAAGTGCCAGCGGGGAAAGCAATCAAATAAGGTTGGACACAGTCCCTGTCCCACATGGGGCTCACAGTCTCAATCTTCATTTTACAAATGAGGCAACTAACGCCCAGAGAAGTGAAATGACTTGCCCAAGGTCTGGCAGCAGATAAGTGGCAGAGCCGAGATTAGAATCCATAACCTTCTGACTCCCAGCCCCGTGCTCTAAACACTAGGCCGTGCTGGATGATAAAGGAGTCTCCAGAGAAGAATAAGGGAAGATCTCCGGTTCTGAGTCTAGGATACATTCGGGACATCAGGACCGAAAACCTGTGTGGAGGAATGGATCCTAATGCTAGTGGTTTGCACAGCATGGGCTTCTGTTGGGCATGTTCCCCTAGGGCACAATTTTGACAAGTGAGAAGGTGACCAGAGGTACAGCACATTGTGAAGTGCACGCAAGGTTCTTGGTGCGGTGGGGGGCGGGGGCAGGAGGGGATGTTAACCCATTTTTGGCTAAAGCCCACCAAAACCTCAACCGTGGAAAGTCGCTAAAGTTACGGTTAAGAAATGGAACCAAAATTAGAAGCAAAATAGCTGCAGACCCCAGAGCACAAGTACCACAATCTTCTGAGAAGCAGCGTGGCTCAGTGGAAAGAGCCGGGCTTTGGAGTCAGAGGTCATGGGTTCAAATCCCGGCTCCACCACTTGTCAGCTGTGTGACTTTGGGCAAGTCACTTCACTTCTCTGGGCCTCAGTTCCCTCATCTGTAAAATGGGGGTGAAGACTGTGAGCCCGCTGTGGGACAACCTGCTCACCTTGTAATCTCCCCAGCGCTTAGAACAGTGCTTTACACATAGTAAGTGCTTAATAAATGCTATCATTCTGATCAGCAATATCCCTTCAAGGCACCTGACAGTATCTTAGACAGAAGACAGAAGTTACAAACGGGCTGTCTAGCTCTTCTTTTACCCTCAGGAGAGGGTCAGTTTTATCCTAGGAGTAGTCCCATGCCAAAACCTTATCGCTTTTTTAAAAAATGCCAGAAAAAAAAGGCATTGGTAGATTTGATGCCTCCAGAGAAGCTTTAATGGAAAGAGACCATGCCTGGGAGTCAGAAGATCTTTATTCTAATCCTGGCTCTACCACGTGTCTTTTGTGTGACCTTGGGCAAATCACTTCACTTCTTTATGCCTCAGTTACCTCATCTGTAAAATGGGAATTAAAACTGTGAGTCCCATGTGAGACATGAACTGTTGTTTAACCTGATGAGCTTGTATCTACCCCAGGGCTTAGCACAGTGCCTGCCACATAGTAAGTGCTTAACAAATACCATAAAAAAAATAAAAAGTCCACTGTGCTTTCAATAGGACTGCTTTGGGTTTCTCCCCAGCTGTCCAGACCAAAACGGAGAGGCCCAGCATGGCTTTGTAAATCAGACACCAGACATAATGACCTTTGCCTTCCATAAGGCAACTGAAGAGAGAAGCTGAACTCAAATGTACGAACCAGCCCGCTCCCAATTTTGCCCAGGTAAAACCTTTTTCTAAGGCTTAAGATTTCACGCCACGTAAAGATCATTTCGTCCACGGGGAATGTTCAGGGATAATTCAGTGAGTATCTTATCAAAGGAAGCCTGTTGGGCTTTACTATTTGGATCCCAGCCAATTTGGCCTGTTTACTAATCTAGGAACTCGAAGCAATTAACAGTGTTCAAACAGCACCAATCTGCTGTGTTATTTCAGCTGGGGAAAGGAGCTCTATGAACTAATAGCACTTCCCAGCTAAAAATAAATTGGAAGGCTTGATGCTCTCGGGAGGGAGTCAGTTTGGGGCCATTTAGGTATGGCAGGCTCTTGTGCTGAATAAGAAAACAGAACAGGATGAAATGTCTAAATAATGCCAACTCAAAATGAAGCACAGTGTTTTCACATTGAAATACTGCAAGGAAATTGTGTAGCCAGTAACCCCACAAGATGACAAAATAAATACACTGTGAATACTAATAATAATTATGGCACTTATTAAGCACTTACTATGTGCCAAGCACTGTTCTAAACACCGGGATAGATTCAAGTTAGTCAGGTTGGACACAGTCCCTGTCCCACGTAGGGCTCATAGGGCTCACACTCAATCCCCATTTTACAAATGAGGTAACTGAGGCCCAGAGAAGTGCAGTGACTTCCCCAAGATCACAAAGCTGACATGTGGCAAAGGTGGGATTAGAATTTATGACCTTCTGATTCCCAGGCCCATGCACTATCCACTAGGCCACAAATACAAAGGGTCCTTTCTTCATGAGAACCATTAAAATGATTTGTGGTTTTTTGGTTTTTTTCTAACAAATGCTTAGCTCCTGCAGGGTTTTCTGCCGACAGGAAATGTAAACACTATCAAGGTTAATGGTGCTTCTCAGCTCTCCGGCACTGTAAACTTCCGAACCTGGGCATAGTGTGAACAAGCAGATGCAAATGGAAAGAAACACAGGTGAGCTAAATATTTCCCCATATACTCAAAGGGTCTTGATGAAAGGATAAGGATTCATTCATTCATTCAATCATATTTACTGAGCGCTTCATGTATGCAGAATACTGTACTAAGCACTTGGGAGAGTACAATACAATAATAAACAGTCACATTCCCTGCCCACAACGGGCTTACAGTCTGGGGTTGGGGGGGGGAGACATCAATACAAGTAAATAAAATTACAGAAATATACATAAGTGCTGTGGGGCTAGGAGGGGAAGCAGCGGGGCTCAAAGGAAAAAGCACTGGCTTTGGAGTCAGAGGTCATGGGTTCAAATCACCACCCTGCCAATTGTCAGCCGTGTGACTTCAATACAAGACATCAATACAAGTAAATCATCATCATCATCATCAATCGTATTTATTGAGCGCTTACTATGTGCAGAGCACTGTACTAAGCGCTTGGGAAGTACAAATTGGCAACATATAGAGACAGTCCCTACCCAACAGTGGGCTCACAGTCTAAAAGGGGGAGACAGAGAACAAAACCAGACATATTAACAAAATAAAATAAATAGAATAGATATGTACAAATAAAATAAAATAAAATAAAATAAATAAAATTACAGAAATATACATAAGTGCTGTGGGGCTAGGAGGGGAAGCAGCGGGGCTCAATGGAAAAAGCACTGGCTTTGGAGTCAGAGGTCATGGGTTCAAATCCCCACCCCGCCAATTGTCAGCCGTGTGACTTTGGGCAAGTCACTTAACTTCTCTGTGCCTCAGTTCCCTCACCTGTAAAATAGGGATTAAGATTGTGAGCCCCCCTGTGGGACAACTTGATCACCTTGTAACCTCCTCAGCGTTTAGAACAGTGCTTTGCACATAGTAAACGCTTAATAAATGCCATCATTATTATTATTATTAATAATAATAATAAAAGAGCAAAGAGAGGAAGTCAGGACGATGCAGAAGGGAGAGGGAGATGGGGAAAATTGGGGCTTAGTCTGGGAAGGCCTCCTGGAAGAGATATGCCTTCAATCAGGCTTTGATGGGGAGAGAGTAATTGTTTCCCTCTCACTCTACCACACAAGTCCTATTTACACTTTTTCCTTTGTTTGGCCTCCATGGGGACTTCTTTTAAAATTGTTCCCTCTTTGCCCCATCCCGCCCCACCTTGTCCACAATGCCCAAGCCCCAGGTGCTAGGGACAGAAAGAGGACTGGTTCTTTGAAGTTGAAATTGAGATATTATCAAGCCGAACATGTGTATAATTTAGAAATGTTATAATAAGAAGCTGCATGGCCCTGTGGATAGAACATGGGCCTAGGTGAGAAAGTTAGAAGGTTGTGGGCAGGGAATGTGTCTGTTATATTTTTATATTGTACTCTCTCAAGCGCTTAATATAGTGCTCTGCTCTCAATAAATATGACTGACTGAAATGAAAATAGATGCCAACCTCCTTGCCTGGTCTATGGTACAGATCCTTGTTTGCAGCTAAAATAAGCAGTGATTCTGTTTGTTGGAGTGGGAAGTATTCATTATCTCTATTTCCTGATCATGTATGGATTTCATTCCACTCAAAGAGTTGGAGGTGGAGGAATAGCTGATCGTGCATTTTGAAAAGTGATTGAAAGGCCTACAATAAATGATATTGCTGGTAATCAATCAATAGTACTGTACTGGACTCTTGGGAGAGTACAGTACAACTGAGTACAATAAAACAAGGAGGCAGTGAGGCCTAGTGGATACAGCGGACCTGGGTTCTAATCCTAGCTATGCCATTTGTCTGCTGTGTGATGTTGGGCAAGTCACAACGTCTCTGAGCCTCAGTTACCTCATCTGTAAAAGGGGGATTTAGGACTGTGAGCCTCACATGGGACAGGGGTTGAGTCCAATCTGATCATCTTGTATCTACTCCAGCACTTAGTTCAGTGTCTGGCATATAGTAAGCGCTTAACCAAAACCATTAAAAAAGAAAAACAAAGAAAAAAAGAGAGTTGGTAGATGTGTCCCCTGCCCTGAAAAAGACCTTACAGTGTAGAGTGGGTGACAGACATAAAAATAGATTACTGATTTTTAAATGAGTGCTGTGAGACTTGAGTGTTGTGGGGTGAATATGAAGTGCTTTAAGTGTAAAGCACCTCTCAGGGTCGCACCTGGAGAGTTTCCAGTACTCTACCAGTTAGTAAGGAAACTGAGGTACAGAGGCTTAAATGATTTACCCAAAGTGCCCAACAGCCCAGTGGTAGAGGTGGGATGAGAACTTGGGTCTCCTGACTCCTCTATCCAAAGACTTTTCCACTAGACTAAGCTCTCTTCCCCAAGGCAGAAGACCTCCTACCAATCCTCACCACAGAGCCTGCCTTATCCTCTTCAAGCCTGAAGAAATCCTTAACTTATTCTGCAGGGCTTCTAGCAGCCTCCCAAGTCAATCAATTGCATTTATTGAATGGCTACTGTGTGCAGAGCACTGGACTAAGTGCTTGGGAGAGTACAGCATAACAGAGTCGGTAATAATAATAATAATGATGATGGCATTTAATAAGCGCTTACTTTGTGCAAAGCACAAGCTTACGGTCTTCGGATTTGTTAAAAAGGCCAACTCTCTTCTGAAAAGATGAGCGAAAAGAAGCTGAGAAAGGGATTTGGAGCGTGTGTACAAGAATCCATTTAAGTAGCTACAACCTGCATTTATTCTGTAGACAGGCTGGGAGCAAAGAGACCACTAAACTGAGTTAGGGTGGGAGAGGAAGAAAGTCAATAATTCAGGTGCCCGAAGGAAGTTGCCACAAAAATAGAAAATACCATTGTAAACATTATCCCTCAGACTAACCCGGTACTATTTTTTTCTTGCTATAAAGGAGTAAAAATAGAGATAATTTTGTTTGTTTTAGATTACCCTCAGGGATGATTTGTTGCTAAAAATATGTGCTTCAGCATACAGCATAGCTGCTCTATTTCATGTGTCTGCTCAGAGGCAAAATAAATTAGGACCTTAAAAGTGTTTCAGAAAATCTCGTGTAAAGATGGTATAAATTGCCATCCCTAAAAAAGTATACTTTGTTCCTATAAAACCTAGTAGGGGAAACCATGTTATGCAGCTGTGTCGTATTCTCCAAAGCACTTAGTAAAGTGCCCTGCTAACTGTAAGCACTCAATAAATATGAATGACGGATTTTTTTAATGGCATTTGTTAAGCACTGCCAGACACTGTTCTAAGCATTGGGATAAGATATCAGGTTATCATCTTGGACAAAGATTAGGTTCCACATAGGGCTCATAATCTTAATCCCCATTTTACAGATGAGGTCACTGAGGCATGGAGAAGTGAAGTGACTTGCCCAAGACAAGCAGAGGAGCTGGGACCAGAACCAAGGTCCTTCTGATTCCCAGGCCCCTGCTCCATCCACTAGGCCACACTGCTTCTCTATAATTGATTAATTCATTCAGTTGCATTTATTGAGCGCTTACTGTGTGCAGAGCACTGTACTAAGCTCTTGGAGAGTATGACTGATCGACTAATATCGCCTAAAGGTCTACAGAGTTGTAGTGTTGTCCAAACTTCGCTAAGGCAGAAACCTGGATACTACACAGATGCCACATGCAGTTCCTTGCGTGGAGAATTGTAATAAGAATAATAATAATAATAATGATGGTATTTGTTAAGTGCTTACTATCTGCCAAGCACTGTTCTATAATGGCACTTGTTAAGGGCTTACTATGTGCCAAGCACTGTTCTAAACACTGGGGTAGATACAAGTTAATCAGGTTGGACACAGTCCCTGTCCCACAGGGGGCTCACACTCTTAATCCCCATTTTACAGATGAAGTAACCGAGGCCCAGAGAAGTGAAGTAACTTGTCCAAGGTTGCACAGCAGACATGTGGTGGAGCTGGGACTACAACCCAGGACCTTCTGACCCCCCTGCCCGGACTCTATCCACTAAACCACGCATGCTCCTTATCAAATGGCAAGGCAAGACCAATCATATTTATTGAGTCCTCACTAGGCGCCGAGCACTGTACTAAGCGCTTGGGAGGAGCAGCGTGGCTCAGTGGAAAGAGCATGGGCTTTGGAGTCAGAGGTTGTGGGTTCAAATCCCACTCTGCCAATTGTCAGCTGTGTGACTTTGGGCAATTTACTGTTGGGCAAGTCACTTAACTTCTCTGTGCCTCAGTGACCTCACCTGTAAAATAGGGATTAAGATTGTGAGCCCCCCGCGGAACAACCTGATCACTTGGTAACCTCCCCAGCGCTTAGCACAGTGCTCTGCACATAGTAAGCGCTCAATAAATACGATTGATGATGATTATTACAATATAACAGAGTTGGTAGACACGTTCCCTGCCCAAGACGACCACAAACAATAGCAGAGTCAATCTTCTAGGAATGAAGCTACACTCACCCCAACACAGCCACGTTGGACACGTGAGGATAAGAAGGGGCGAAAGCAGGATAGGCAAACTTCAGATCTATGGAGAGCTGAAATTGGGTCTCCGAAAGCAAGGAGAGCAGAGGAAATATTTTACGGACACGGTAAAATGGAGAAGCAGTGTGGCTCAGTGGAAAGAGCTCGGGCTTTGGAGTCAGAGGTCATGGTTCAAATTCCGGCTCTGCCAATTGTCAGCTGTGTGACTTTGGACAAGTCACTTAACTTCTCTGGGCCTCAGTTACCTCATCTGTAAACAGGGATTAAGACTGTGAGCCCCCTGTGGGACAACCTGATCACCTTGTAACCTCCCCAGCACTTAGAACAGTGCTTTGCACATAGTAAGTGCTTAATAAATGCCATCAAAAAAGAAAAAAAGTCACGTAAGGATGGATCAACAGGTGAATTGCCAGTTCCTTTGGAGCAAAAGCTTTGCTTGAAAGAAAAGACAAGGTGGAAAAGAGAGGCAGCCAGGCCTAGTAGAAAGAGCACAGGACTGGGAATCAAAGGGACCTGGGTTCTAACCCTGGCTCTTCCATTTGTCTGTTGTGCGACCTTGGGCAAGTCATTTGGCTTGTCTGTGCCTCTGTTTTCTCACCTATTAAATAGAGATTCAATATCTGTTCTGCCTCCCCCTTATACTATGAGCCCCATGTAGGGCAGGGACGGTGTCTAGCCTAATTATCTTGTATTTACTACAGTGCTTGGTAGGCAATAAGTGCTTAACAAATGCCATAATTATTAGAGAAGCAGCATGGCTCAGTGGAAAGAGCACGGGCTCTGGAGTCAGAGGTCATGGGTTCAAATCTCGGCTCCGCCAATTGTCAGCTGTGTGACTTTGGGCAAGTCACTTAACTTCTCTGTTCCTCAGTTACCTCATCTGCAAAATGGGGATTAGGACTGTGAGCCCCCCGGGGGACAACCTGATCACCTCGTAACTTCCTCAGTGCTTTGCACATAGTAAGCGCTTAATAAATGCTAACATTATTATTATTATTACCCCTAATTTTACAGATGAGGAAACTACTTGCCCACGGTCACACAGCAGGTAAGTGGCAAAGTCAGGATTGGAATTCAGGTCTTCTGACTCCCAAGCCCGTGCTCTGTCCAGTAATCTACCCTGCCTCCCTGCTGATCTATCCTTAATAACTGACTTCAAGTTTCCAACTCGAAAAAGCTGTGACTTTTACAGTATCCTCAAAATTTTTTCCTCTGACAACCTTGCTCCAAGTCTAAATAGGAGGGAGTACAGATATTGATATTTTCAGAAAAGGAAAATGAGGTTCAGAGAAGTGAAATGATTTACCCAAAGTCATACAGCAGACTGGGAGCTGGGTGGAGCTGGGATTAGAACCCATGTCTCCTGACTCTCCCGTGCTCCCTCCACTAATAATAATAGTAATAATGATGGCATTTATTAAGCGCTTACTATGTGCAAAGCACTGTTGTAAGCGCTGTGGAGGTTACAAGGTGATCAGGTTGTCCCACCGGGGGCTCTCAGTCGTAATCCCCATTTTACAGATGAGGTTACTGAGGCACAGAGAAATTAAGTGACTTGTCCAAAGTCACACAGCTGACAATTGGCTGAGCCGGGATTTGAACCCATGACCTCTGAATCCAAAGCCCGTGCTTTTTCCACTGAGCCATGCTGCTTCTCTAACTAGATCTTCTCTTAACATATCTTTAAATTTTATATTATAAATTACTAATTATGTACATATCTCTAAATTTAAAACTGTATATTTTAAAGTACATATTACGAATTATTTATTCATATTACTGTCTCCCCTTTTATATTGTAAACTCATTATGGGCAGGGAACATGTCTGTTAATTCTTTTGTACTGAACTCTCCCAAATGCTTAATACAGTGCTCTGCACATAGTTTGCACTCAATAAATATAACTGATTAACCAGTGTGGAGTGTTCAACCGATCTGGATAGGAATAGGTTCCTTTTCTTTTTGCATCAATAATCATGTCATCTCCCAAGCATGGCATCTTAATCATGCCCATTTCTTGCTTTGGTCTGGGCCCTTCTGTGAAATTATATGCAGTATAAATTCATTTGGCCATGAAGCAAAATCAGGTTCAGTAGCCTGCTAATGATCAGTTTCAAAGGAATTATGCGCTAAGTGGCTGTCAATTCATCACCTTTAAAAAGCTGCAAATACAACCACCTCTTCCCAAAATGCTGAGGCTGCATTCTTCAAAAAAACAGCCCATTAAAACTGTAAATTCCCTCTAGACTGCAAACTCCTTATGAACAGGGAACAAACGTGTCTAACAACTCTGTTGTATTGCACACAGTAGGTGCCTAATAAATACCACTGATTGATTGATTAATGAAACTCACGCGATGGCATACATACATTGCCCAACGCCCTTTGGCCCCCACAACGTTCCTGCCCCCCCAAAGGCTGATGTTATCAGACCAATGTTCCCTTCTTCCCTAAAA
Source organism: Tachyglossus aculeatus (assembly GCF_015852505.1). NCBI lineage: Eukaryota > Metazoa > Chordata > Mammalia > Monotremata > Tachyglossidae > Tachyglossus > Tachyglossus aculeatus. The sequence goes on along the minus strand of NC_052088.1, from coordinate 28,294,069 downwards.
ACAGTCCAATCGACACGTTTAGAAAACGCATGTACAGGCAATGGGAAAGCATTAGCAGAACTTTCAGGCTTGTCTAAATACATATTCTACATCTTGCCAAAAACACACATTCTCAAGCCCTGTACCTAATGAAACATGTTGTTCAACTCGTGCTCCTCAAGAGCAGCTAAACATAGATGGATCACAGACACAGACACACACACACACACACGAGTTAACACAACAGCAGAAACTTAAAAAGCTGAGAGGATGGTGGAAAGTCCATTTTTAACAGTCGGTTGTCAACCAGTGTGGTTACAGGAGGTAATTATAATTTTGGTATTTAATAATGATGATGTTTGTTAAGTGCTGACTATGTGCCAAGCATGGTTCCTGTCCCACATGGGGCTCACTATCTTAATCCCCATTTTACAGATGAGGTAACTGAGGCACAGAGAAGTGAAGTGACTTGCCCAAGGTTACAGAGCAGACGGGTGGTGGAACTGGGATTAGAACCCAGGTCCTTCTGAGTCCCAGGTCCATGCTCTACCCAGCATGGGCCTCTGTACATCAGGTGCTAACCTTATGAGCTTGTATTCATTCATTCAATCACATTTATTGAGAACTCACTGTGTGCAGAGCACTAAGCGCTTGGGAAAGTACAATACAACAATAAACAGAGATATTACCTGCCCACAACAGGCATCTACTTCAGTGCTTAGTACAGTGACTGGTACATAATGAGTGCTTAACGAAGAGCATTTTCAAAAAGTGGGGAGGGAGGGTACGCTAGTCATAATCATCATCATCATCAATCGTATTTATTGAGCGCTTACTGTGTGCAGAGTACTGTACTAAGCGCTTGGGAAATACAAGTTGGCAACATATAGAGACAGTCCCTACCCAACAGTGGGCTCACAGTCTAAAAGGGGGAGACAGAGAACAAAACCAAGCATACTAACAAAATAAAATAGAATAGATATGTAGTCAGTAGACATGATTCCTGGGACTCTGTAGAACACCATTTCTTGGGTGACCAGATACCCCAACCCCTTTAATATGGTCCCAACTTTCAGAAGTCTGTTCCACTGACCCCCAGGAAAAGCGGGGGCCAAGGAAGTGTTGTTAAATAATGTTATTAATAATAATAATAATAGTGGTATTTGTTTAACCACGTAAATACTACCTTTAACATTTAAAAGAAAAGTTTCCCTAGCTGTCCCACCTTTCTGCCTCCTTTCACCCTGGGCAGCTTTTCCTTAAAAAGTCCCACGGGTGTCAAGCCGACAAGTTTAGGAACCCATTTTCCTGGGCGTAGACTGAGCTGCAGGGCCTCAGGACAGAGCAGTAACTTGCTTGCCAGGCACCATGGGCTGTTTTGAGAGCAAAGACAGACCAAGAACAGGAGAAGCAGGTTGCAGCCAGCTAAAGCGCAAGTAAATTTGCAGGAAGTACAGGTAGGACAGGTAGGGAGGAAGAGGAGCGGGGAGGAAAGTGAGCCAAAGGACAAAAGGGAATAGGTCTAGAGTTAGGATTTATCTCTTCCTGTGGGACTGTCTGCTTTTCTCTGGGTTTCCTGAATGCCACTTGAGTGCATTAGTTAACCAGTGATATTACTCGAGCACTTACCCTGTGCAGAGTCCTGGACTAAGTGCTTGGAAGAGTACACTAGAGAGAGAAGACCCCATCCTGTATGTCTCTGCCCCATCTGTCTTCCTTGCCGGCCATTTTCTTCCCCTACACTGCCATGCAGGAAGCTTCCTTGCTGCCATTTTCTTCCTGTACACTGCCATTCTGGAATCACCTCTGGAAGGGCAAGGAAAAGGACGGAAGGGAAAAGAAGGAGAGGAGATAAAATGAGGGGAGAGGGGTCACTTTGAATTTAAGGAAAGCTGGTCACTTAGGAGGTCTGTAAAGCCCTCCCATCCCTGCCCTTGGGCAAATGTTCTTTTTCTTTTTTTTTACTCTCAGCAGATGTACATGTGTTTTCACTCATGCACCACATATCACATGCTTGGCTGCCCTGTTAGGCCTCAGTCACTAACCTGAGAGCCAAATGCTTCCCACCCACCACCAGCACGGGAGGGCTTAGCCACCTGCCTTTGGTCTTGTCCCAGAACCTTGCAAGGCTCTGAAATAACTCCAGCCTGCTAAGAGAGCTGTATCCAATTCTACCCTGTTGATCCCTTTCGAATGCGACAAAAAAACAAAAAACACCTTTGCAGTTTTAGACAACAGCAACCAGTCAAAATCCTCAGTTAACTTAGTCCTCAAAGAAGTTGATCTATAATTATTAATGGCTTGGAAATGACAAATATTTGAGTACCCTCCTGGAGAGAGTTTTGATTGGTTGGGTCTGTCTAAACTGCAGGCTTAGGGAGAATCACCCTTGTGGTCCTGTTGCAGTAGCTTGTAAATAAGAGGGAGATTTAGTCTGGTTTAGTTCTGAGAGGGGGTGTGAGGTCAGAGAGCCACCCCCTGGCCCCAGCCCCCCATGAAGCAATTAGGAAGTCTTCAGGACATCCTGATGGAAAACCCAATTCCTCAAATGGTGGTAGGAGCCACAGAGGGGAACTCCTAGGGCAGGAACTGACTGTGCAAAACTCTCGTTCTCTGAATCATCACTGGGTGGAAAAGATAATTTTTTAAAAAAAGCAAAGTTGGATATTGTCATGAGCCCCACCCTGGGACCACTCCCCCGTATTTTCATTTTAAGTGGTCTTTGATTGTTTTTTAAAGCATCTACTTGGGAAACTTCTAGACTTGGGAGCCCATTGTTGGGTAGGGATTGTCTCTATTTGTTGCCGAATTGTATTTTCCAAGCTCTGCACACAGTAAGTGCTCAATAAATACAATTGATTGAATGAATGAATGAATGAATGAATGAATGAATGAATGAAACAGTGTGGCCTAGTGGAAAGAGCTTGGGCCTGGGAATCAGGGGATCTGGGTTCTATTCCCAGCTTGGGCACCGGTCTGCCGTGTGACCTTGGGCAAGTTATTTCACTTCCCTGGGCCTCAGTTTCCTCATCCATAAAATGGGAATTAAATCCTACTCCCTTCAACTTAAACAGTTAGCCTCATATGGGAAAAGAACTGTGTCCAAACCATCTTAGTCCTTAGAACAGTGTTTGACACATAGTAAGTGCTTAACAAGTACTCATTATTATTATTATTTTACCATTTCCATTTTAAAAGCATTGAAACACGGATATGCTAGAAGGGGAATTATATCTCTTGGAGAACTCTAATCACATAACCGCTCTAGGCAAGTTTTCTAAATAGATCATAACAAGTCATCAAGTCTATTAGAACTTTATTGGAAAGCAGCATGGCCTAGTGGAAAGAGCATGGGCCTGGCAGTTAGGGACCTGAGTTCTAATCCCAGCTTTGTCACTTGTCTGCTGTGTGACTTTGGACAAGTCATTTCACGTCTCTGGGCCTCAGTTCCCTCATCTATAAAATGGGGATTAAGACTGAGCCCCATGTGGGACAGGGACTGTGTCCAACCTGATTTGCTTGTATCTACCCTGGTGCTTAGAACAGTTCCTGGCACATCATAAGCGCTTAACAATTATCAGCACTTAACAATTACCACTTTTTAAAAAAAACACACATTACCCCATTTCTTCAATAGTAATGTACTGCAGCTCTTTTCTTAGTGTTACTGTTGTAGTGAATTTTTCAGTTCAGCTTAGCGTATTATGTTATTTCTTTCAAACTGTCTGCCTCCATGCCCCTTTTAGATTGTGAACCCCCTTGGGCGAGGGGCAGTGAATTATTATCCTCTTCCCTGTTCTCAGCACTTAGGAAACACTCCACAGTTGTGATAAATGGTAATAATAATAATAATAACTGCAATTAGGGACCCACTCTTATGACTCTTCTATCCCCGATTAATCTCTCCCAGCAACCTGAGCCACATAATTTTATCGAGCAACTTTAGCGCTTACAAACTGATATATACCCATCCTCAGCACCTGTCCGTATATGTCTACTCAATTTGTTCATTTTGACAACTCTAGTTGTAAATATTTTCATGTCTGTCTTCCCCATCATAGTGGAAGCTCTGTGTCATTTCTTTATTCTGTGTTCCCCAAGCCACTTAGTGTCATGTAGGTACCAAGTAGGCACTCAAAAAATACCACCACTACTACCACTACTGTTACTAACTACTACTTGTAGTTAGGGACAGGGACATGTCTAATCCTCATCTCTGTCTTGTCAGTCAATTGTATATATTGAATGCTTACAGTGTGCACAGCACTGTACTAAGCGCTTGGGAGAGTACAATGTAACAGACCCATTCTCTGCCCTCAATTAGCTAACAGTTGTGTATTCTCTCCAAGCGCTTAGTACAATGCTCTGCACACAGTGAGTGCTTAATAAATACTATTACTATTACTATTACTACTATTACTATTACTATTACTTATTATCACATTACTGCTACTAACTACTACTACTACTAATAATAACTGCTACTCACTAGAAACAGCATGGCTTAGTGGAAAGAGCACAAGCTTGGGAGTCAGAGGTCATGGGTTCTAATCCTGACTCAGTCACTTGTCAGCTGTGTGACTTTGGGCAAGTCACTTCACTTCTCTGTGCCTCAGTTACCTCATCTGGAAAATGGGGATTAAGACTGTGAGCCCCACGTGGGACAACCTTATAACCTTGCATCTATTCCAGTGCTTAGAACAATGCTTGGCACAAAATAAGTGCTTAACAAATACAAACATTTTTATTATTATCATTATTATTACTACTTCTTGTAAGGGTAAAAAAATTAACTTGACCCAGAGGGATACAGAGCATAGCAAGGTTGTTTCCTTCAGTTCTCAAATTGTAAATTGCTATTTCCAGGGATAACATTCTTCCTGGGAGAGAAAAGCCTGCTTCATTACTCTAAGGTCCCTGAAACTTTATTGCAATATCAAGCCGTAGCAAACCTTCCTCTAAAAGAAAGTGCCAAGGATTTAAAAGAATAACGGTACTACTTATTCAGAAGTCTGAAAATAAATGCCATAGAAACAGAAAAGAAATATTTTCAGCAGTATTTTCCAGAAGTCTTAACTTTTTAAGTTCTATAGAGGCTCTCCATTAATTGGAGAGGGACTGAATTGGTAGAAAGAAGACCTAAAGGGTTTAACACACATTCAGAAAGACCCTGCAAGAGAGTATTCGAATTCAGATCTGCTGTCTACCTGTGGGTATGACCGGCAGAGCATGAAGAATGCAAAAAGAACTCCCAAAGTGCACGGATCATTAAGGTACTCATCATCTCTCTCCCTAACCATGCTCTTCTCCCATTACACCCCAGCTTGTACTCTTAATAATAATCATGATGGCATTTGTTAAGCACTTACGATGTGCCAAGCACTGTTCTAAACACTGGGGTAGATACAAGGTAATCGGGTTGTCCCACTTGGGGCTCACAGTCTTAATCCCCATTTTACAGATGAGGTAACTGAGGCAGAGAAGAGAAGTGACTTTCCTAAGGTCACACAGCAGACAGGTGGAGGAGCAAGAATTAGAAGCCATAACCTTCTGACTCTCGGGCCGGTGCTCTATTCACTACTCCATGCTGCTTTGACTGGGCCCTTGCACTTGAATTTGCCCCCTTTTTTCACCCATCCCTCAGCCCCACGGCACTTATGTACATATCTGGAAGTTATTTACTTACATTAATGTCTGTCCTCACTCTAGACTGTAAGCTCATTGCGGGCAGTGAACATGTCTACCAACTCTGTTGTATTGTACTCTCCCAAGTGCATAGGCCAGTGCTGGGCACTCAGAAAGCACTTGCGTTACCCTGGTGTTTGAATTAGCTCCCTTTTAATAATAATAATAATAATGATGGCATTTATTAAGCGCTTACTATGTGCAAAACACTCTTCTAAGCACTGGGGAGGTTACAAGGTGATCAGGTTGTCCCACAGGGGGCTCACAGTCTTAATCCCCATTTTACAGGTGAGGTAACTGAGGCACAGAGAAGTGAAGTGGCTTTCCCAAAGTCACACAGCTGACAAGTGGCAGAGCTGGGTTTTGAACCCATGACCTCTGACTCCAAAGCCCATGCTTTTTCCACTGAGCCACGCTGCTTTTTTCACCCATCCCTCAGCCCCATGGCACTTATGTATATATCTGTAACGTTTCATTAATACTAATGTCTGTCTCCCCCTTTAAACTGTAAATTCATTGTGGGCAGAAACCATGGTTACCAACTCTGCTTTATTGTACTCTCCCAAGTGCTCAGGACAGAACTGTACAGGTTGCTTAACTTCTCTGTGCCTCAGATACCTCATCAGTAAAATGGGGATTAAGCCTGTGATTCCCATGAGGGACATGGACTGTGTCATTCATTCATTCAGTCATATTTATTGAGCACTTACTGTGTGCAGAGCACTGTACTAAGCGCTTGGGAAGTACAAGTTGGCAACATATAGATACGGTCCCTACCCAACATCGGGCTCACAGTCTAGAAGGGGGAGACAGACAGCAAAACAAAACATATTAACAAAATAAATAAATAGAATAAATATGTACAAGTAAATACATAAATAGAGTAATAAATATGTACAAACATATATCTACCCCAGCACTTAGTACCGTGTCTGGCATAAATTAAGCACTCAACAAAAAACATTAAAAAAAATAGCAATGGTCAGGATTTTGACTTTTCATCTTCCGCATCATCACATTCTACAGATATCAGATAAAGCTAAGGTCCCAGTCCAATGCAAGTCATATATCATATCACCTGAGGGTGGGATTGTAGCCCTAGGAACCAGAACTACCATAATAAATTAATAAGAGTCAGCAGATTTCAGCAAGCGGTAGCTGATACAAAATATGGGGATTCTGTTTGTGCAACAAAGCCGTCTTTCTATATGGTAGAGAACACACACTTCATTGACATGGTTTAGCCATTGCTATTAGGACTCCTGGGACCAGAGCAGATATAGGGGAAAACAGGCAGCCTGTTGGATGAGGAAGAAAATTTAAAACCGTGCAAAATATCTAAAAGGGGGAAATTGTGACCCTGCGAATGAGGAATCTATCAATCAATCAATCAGTCGTATTTATTGAGCGCTTACTGTGTGCAGAGCACTGTACTAAGCGCTTGGGAAGTACAAGTCGGCAACACACAGAGACGGTCCTTATCCAACAGTGGGCTCACAGTCTAGAAGGGGGAGACAGAGAACCAAACATATTAACAAAATAAAATAAATAGAATAGATATGTACAAGTAAAATAAATAAATAGAGTAATAAATACGTACAAACATATATACATATATACAGGTGCTGTGGGGAAGGGAAGGAGGTAAAGTGGGGGGGATGGAGAGGGGGAGGTGGGGGAGAGGAAGGAGGGGAATACTGAGGAATGACCTCAGTATTCTCCGGGGGCACTAGACAGAGGGATTTTTTACTTCCAGAAATAATCAATACAGCAGGAAATGAGTGCGTAAGAAAACGCCAAGTCACAATAGTAAAATCTCCAGCTGCAGGGAAGAAATTTCAGATACCCCATTTGCTGCTTTCAGTGGAACAAAGATGAGAAGAAATCAGAGAAGCAGCATGGCCTTGTGGCTAGAGCATGGGCCTGTCAGTCAAAAGGACCTAGATTCTTATCCCCACTCTGGTACTTGTCTGCTGTGTGACCTTGGACAAGTCACTTTACTTCTCTGGGCCTCAGTTCCCTCATCTATAAAATGGGGATTAAGACTGTGAGCCCCAGCTGGGACATGGACTGGGTCCTTCCTACCTTGCATTTATCCCAGCACTTAGGACAGAAGGGGTTTAACAAATATTATGAACAAACCAAAAAAAAAACAAAAACAAACCCTTAGAAGAAAGTGAATTTGGTCCCAAGTGGCTAACCACAAAGTTCTTTTCAACTTTCCCATAAAGGCTGGTATTTACCCTTTTGCGGGGTGTTATGTTAGGGTGTGTTACCATTCACTTTGAGCCACTTTCCCAAGCCACCCAACTCCAAGATCACCTGGTTCCCAGTGTAGCGTGGCTTAGTAAAAAAAGCCCGGACTTGGGAGTCAGAGGTCATGAGTTCTAATCCTGGCTCCACCACTTGTCAGCTGTGTGACCTTGGGCAAGTCACTTAACTGCTCTGTGCCTCAGTTACCTCATCTGCAAAATGGGGATGAAGACTGCGAGCCCCACATGGGACAATCTGATTACCCTGTATCTACCCCAGCACTTAGCACAGTGCTTGGCACAGAGTAAGCACTTAACATATACCAACATTAATATTATAATTATTACCCATCAATTAACCAATGGTATTTATTGAGTGCTTACTATGTGCAGAGCACTGTACTAAGCACTTGGGAGAGTCCAATGCAGCAGAATTAGAGAACACGCTCCCTGCCCATAACGAGCTTCCAGTCTAGCAGACACCAAGCTCCCACAGTTGGCGGGAAATCAGAGGAAACAATCGGCTCTCCACCCCTTGAGCAGTACTGTATCCTGGACCGTGACCACGTAGCTTCCTCTGCCACCCCTCCTGCCAAAAACCTCCATGCTCCAGAACTAAAGGCTAACGGGGTTGAAATCATGAAATTTTTCCTTAATTATAACAACAGTAATAATGGTATTTGCTATGTTCTAAGCACTGAGGTAATAATAATAATTTTGGTATTTGTTAAGCACTTACTATGTGCAAAGCGCTGGGGAGGATATAAGGTAATCAGGTTGTCCCACATGGGGCTCACAGTCTTAATCCCCATTTTACAGATGAGGTAACTGAGGCACAGAGAAGTGAAGAGACTTGCCCAAAGTCACACAGCTGACAAGTGGCGGAGTCAGGATTAGAACCCATGACCTCTGATTCCCATGCTCTTTCCACTAAGCCATGCTGCTACTCAGCAACTACTTTGCAACCACCTACCCACGGCTGCTCTGAAGAAAGCAGGAGATGTCAAAATAGCCCTGCCATGGCTATTTTGTTTTCACACAGTGGAAACTGGAGTGAGAAACTGCATGCCCCGCGGAAAGAAAGTGACTCCTGGGAGTCAGAGCACCTGGCTTCTAATCCCAGCTCTGTCACTTACCTGCTGTGTGACCTTGGGCAAGTTACTTTAATTTCCCTAGGCCTCAGTTTCCTCATGTGTAAAATGGGAATTCAAGGCCTGTTCTCCCTCCTACTTAGACTGCAAGCCCCTAATAATAATAATAATAGCGGTATTGTTAAGCGCTTACTATGTGCCAGGCACTGTTCTAAGCGGTGGGGTAGATACAAGATAATCAGGTTGTCCTTCGTAGGGCTCACAGTTTTAACCCCCATTTTACAGATGAGGTAATTGAGGCACAGAGAAGTTAAGTGACTTGTTCAAAGTCACACAGCTGATAAGTGGCAGAGCCGGGATTAGAACCCACAACCTCTGGCTCCCAAACCCATGCTCTTTCCTTTTGTATCTTTTATATCTACCCCAGGGTTTAGTACAGTGCGTGACGCACAGTAAGCGCTTAACAAGCACCACAGTTATTACTTTGATCGGAGGGGACTCGAATGTCAACACACTAGGAAGTAGTCTAACTGAGGACAATCTGGGGACAATACTGTGACAAAAAAGACGGAAGGATCAGAGTTAAACTTCAGGACATTGAGCCGACAACAGTTGACGTAGAACGTGCACTGGCTCTCCTAAAGTCTATTTCCCGATTTTGGAAAAAAGTGCAGGAAAGTTGCTATTCTGTGGCTGACGCTGTTGGTATTTAGGAGAAACTGTGTGAGACCTTAAAAACAGAAAGGTAACAGTTATTGGAGAGGGTTAAAAAAGCCAAACAGATTTAGCGCTAGTTTTTTGCCAGTTTTGCCAAGGGTGGGTTGACAAACCATTCCATCCTTGACATCAAAAGGGGCTGGCTCAATGGCAATCATCCCTCAGAAAACCATTGAAAATACATTTTAGCGACAATGGGGAACCACCGAAGGAACACATATTCGCCACTGAGATGTTTTCCTTTAAAATCATTCCAGTGAATTGGCAGGCATTTCTCAAGCATCTGGATTCTTCAGAAAACAGTGAAAGGGTAATCCGGTTTAACAACAGTAGTTTCTTTTGCGGAGGTATTAAAGGATATTTTCTTGCTTTGGACACAAGTATTGTAAAATAATGGTGGTATTTGCTAAGCACTTACTTATGTGCCAAGTACTGCACTAAGCACTGGGATATATACAAGATAATTAGGTCCCACGTGGGGCTCACAGTCTAAGAGGGAACAGGTTTTGAATCCCCACCTTGCAGATGAGGGAACTGAGGCACAGAGAGGTTAAGTGACTTTCCCTAGGTCACACAACAGGTAAGTGATGGAGCCAGGATTAAATCCCAAATCCTCCCACGTCCCGGCTCTTTCCACTGGGCTATGCTGCTTCCCTAAAAGGAGAAATCATTTGGAAACTAAAAAACTTAAAAAGAAGAAAAGCTAGACTTTCTTCTTCAGCCTGAGAATAAAGGGTAAGAGGAAAGCAAAGACTTACTTTTTTTCCTTTTATGGCATTTGTTAAGCACTTACTATGTGCCAGGCACTGTACTAAGCACTGGAGTAGATACAAGTTAATCAGGTTGGACACAGTCCATGTCCTATATGGGGCTCACAGTCTTGATCCCCATTTGATAGTTGAGGTAACTGAGGCACAGAGAAGTGAAATGACTTGCCCAAGATCACACGGCAGACAAGTGACAGAGCCGGGATTAGAACCCAGGTCCTTCTTGACTCCCAAGTCTGTGCTCTATCCAATAGGCCACACTGCTTCTTAGCCCCATAATAATAATAATAATAATGGCATTTATTAAGCACACACTATGTGCAAAGCACCATCTGCTCTTTCCATCAATTTACCCAGAGTGATAGATATAAAGATTTATCAGATTAAAAACCGGCTTTTTACAGCCAACAGCCTTCCATCAGTCTCTTTCTATCCTAGTCCAACAGCCTTCGATCAGTCCCTTTCTATCCTAATTTACATCAGAGCAATGAAGCCTCTGTTGGCGATGAGCATCTGAACCTGAAAAAATACCATCAGAGCTGTGGGTTGGAGTTTCAGTTTTTACCACAGATTTTATTTGCCTACAGGCTGATTTATTTTAGGCCCTAGCCTGTTTCTTTCAGTTTACCTAGTCTACGTTGTGTTAGTATAAATGCTCACTTTGGGAGGATTATTCTACTAAGTGCTAAGGTAACAATCAACGGGGACTGCACATTTATTGTGTGCAGGGTAATCATTCATTCATTCATTCAATCGTATTTATTGAGTGCTTACTGTGTGCAGAGCACTGTACTAAGCGCTTGGGAAGTACAAGTTGGCAACATATAGAGACAGTCCCTACCCAACAACGGGCTCACAGTCTAGAAGGGGGAGACAGACAACAAAACAAAACATGTGGTACTGTCTAAACGCTTGGGACGGTATAGTAGAATAAAATTGGTAGCCATCATCCCTACCCACAAGCACTTAGTACAGTGCTCTGCATATGGTAAGCACTTAATAAATGCCATTAATTGATTGAAGGAGTTTGCAGAAAATCAGCATGACCTAGTGACTCCTAGTGACCTGGGAATCAGAGGGACTGAGTTCTAGTTCCGGCTCCACCGTTTGCCTGCTCTGTGACCCTGGACAAGTCACTTACCTTCTCTGTGCCTGAGTTTCTTCATCTGTAAAATGGGGATTAACTCCTATTCCCTCCTGTTTAGACTGCGAGCCCCTGTGGGACCCAATTATCCTGTGTCTGCTTCAGCGCTTAGTGCAGTGCTTGGCATATAGTAAGCACTTAAATACTACTACAATTATTACTTTTAATTATTAACAAAGGCTCCAATCTAGTGGGGCATTACTTCGGGCAGGGTCCTTGGCCCCCAGGGAGCTCTAAAGGGGGAGGAACTGAGAATCTAAGCTGTTTTGTTCAGTGGAAAGAGCACGGGCCTGGGTTCTAATCCCGATTACACCACTTGTCTGTTGTGGTACTTCGGGCAAGTCATTTCTCTGGGCCTTCCGTTCCTCATCTGTAAAGTGGGGATTCAATATCCATTCTCTCTCCTACTTAGACTGCAATCCTGTCTGATCAACCCACCAGTTGTATTTCTTGGGTGCCTATTGTTGTGCAGAGTACTGCACTAAGCGCTTGGGATTATAACAAAGTTGGTAGACACACTCCCTGCTCACAAGGAGCATACAGTCTAGTGGGACATAGAGGGATCGTTACTACTAACCAGTCAGTAAATCATATTTATCGAGCACTTACTGTGTGCAGAGCACTGTACTAAGCGCATGGGAGAATACGATACAACAATAAACGGGCACATTCCCTGCCCATAACGAGTTTACAGTCTAGAGGGGGAGACAGACCTTACGTGAAATAAATAAATGGCAGATATGTACATAAGTTCTGTGGGGCTGGAGGGGGTGCGGGTGAATACAGGGAGCAATTCAGGGCGATGCAGAAGAGAATGGGAGAAGGGGAAAGGAGGGCTTAGCCACCATAGCCTAATATCAGAAGAAAGATGGGATGTGCAGTGTGAAAAGGGGGAGAGTTCAGACAGAAGTGAGGATGTGAGCAAGAGGTCGGCGGTGGAAGAGGTGAGAAGGAAGTACCACTGCCTCTCACAGAGCTGTTTGTGCAGGCTCTGTAAAGTGGCCTTTATTCATTCAGTCGTATTTACTGAGTGCTTACTGGAGCACTCTACTAAGCGCTCAGAAAGTACAATTCAGAAATAAAGAGAGACAATCCCTGCCCATACAGGCTTACAGTCTAGAAGGGGGGAGATAGACATCAAAACAAGTAAATGGGAATCAGTAGAAATAGAGTTATAGATATAAACACATCAAAACAAGTAAACAGGGATCAATATAAATCGAATTATAGAAATATACGTAGATACATAAGTATTGTGAGGAGGGGAGGGGGAGAAGGGCAAAGGGAGAGAGTCGAGTTGATGAGGAAGGGAGGGGGAGCTGAGGAAAAGGGAGGCTTAGTCTGGGAAGGCCTCTTGGAGGAGGTGAGCCTTCAGCAGGGCTTGGAAGAGGGGGGAAGAGCGATTGGGGACACCAGGTTGGGAATCTGCCTTTTAAATGTCTGCACTTGATAGGCGATTTTCAAATTATTTCCAAAAGTAGGTCACGGGGACATGGCCCGAAAGATGGGAAGATTCTCCAGGGGCTTTGGCTTGGGTTTACGAAATCTCCTTTGGAACAGAGTGTACCTTTTCCCCAGAAAGCAAAGTGCCTTTGAAGAAGATTAGAGGCATCTCTTTTTCTCTGGTTCCTGACTTTTCTGGTCTAAGGCCATAGCCACAAGATTTCCTGGGCTACCGTCAGGGGCCCAGTTAACTCTAGTCACAGAGAACTGAATGGGATCCTGAGTGATATCGTTTAGGAAGTGGTTTAGGAGAGGTTTGGGAAATTCTTCAGAGAGCTGGGAGGGTTGGTATATTCCCTTATCAGAAAGCAGCTGTGAGTTTCCCTGCTCCGAACTAGGGCCAGGCCCCTCCCACGATAGCCGGCTTGGTCGCCTGGAGGGAACACAGAACCCGGAGTCAGGAGAACGGGTTCCCCCACTTGCCTACTGTGTGACCTTGGGCGAGTCATTTAACATCTCGGGCCTCGATTTCCTCATCTGTCAAATGAGGACTTAGTCACTGAGGGCTTACTACGTGCAAAGCACTGTTCTAAGCGCTTGAACACCTGTTCTCCTTTCCCCTTGCACTGTGAGGCCTGTATGCAACATGGACTGTGTCTGATCTGATTGATTATACCCTAACATTTGGCACATAATAAGCTCTTAACACATATCGTTATTATTACTATTATTATATTATATTGTCATTACAATAACATTTCATTTCCAGGGATATCTCCGAACCTAAGGGGTTAAAAAGTATAGTTTTACCTAAATAGGACAGAAGGTTCTAACAGGTCAGTGAGAAGCAGCGTGGCTTAGTGGTAAGAGCCTGGGCTTTGGAGTCAGAGGTCATGGGTTCTGATCCCAGCTCTGCCACTTGTCAGCTGTGTGACTTTGGGCAAGTCATTTAACTTCTCTGTGCCTCAGTTACCTCATCTGTCAAATGGGGATTAAGACTGTGAGCCTCACAGGGGACAACCTGATTACCTTGTATCTACCCCAGCGCTTAGAACAGTGCTTGGCACAGAATAAGTGCTTCGCAATACCAACATTATTATTATTACTACTAACTCTCTAGATTGTAAGAGTCTTAGGGTCAGGGGCCATGTCTACCAGCTCTGTTGTTGGGTATACTCCAGAGTGCTTAGTGCAGTGCTCTGCACACAGTAAGTCCTCAATAAATACTATCGATTGATCGAGCTGAACTTCTACTCCAACTCTGTAACTAGGCTGTAAACTTCTCACTAAATCATAAGCTTCTTGAGGGCAGAGATCATGTTAACTACCTTTCTTGGACTCTCCCAAGCACATAATACAGTGTTCTGAGTATAGTGTTCGGCACACAATAAGTGCTCAATAAACACCACTGTTTAGTTGTTGGCTGGTTGATTGATTAACTAGACTGTAAAACCCCGAGGGCAGGGACCTTGTTTACTACCTTTCTTGGACTTTCCCAAGCACATAGTACAGCGTTCTGAGTAGTTTTCTGCACACAATAAGCGCTCAATAAATGGCACAGGTTGGTTGACTGATTAGCTAGATTGTAAAACCCTTGCTGGCAGGGATCATGTTTACTATCCCTCTTTGACTCTCCCAAGCACAGAGTACAGTGTTCTGAGTACAGTGCTCTGCACACGATAAGCGCTCAATAAACACCAGTAGTTGGCTGATTGCCTCTAGACTGTAAGCTCATCGTGGGCAGTGAATGTCTGTTATATTGTTATATGGTACACTCCCAAGAGCTTAGTACGGTGCTCTGCACATAGTAAGCGTTCAATAAATTTGACTGACTGACTGACTGACTGATTGATTAGCTGGATTGTAAAACCCTTGAGGGTAAGGATCATGTTTACTACCTTTCCTGGACACCCCCAAGCACATACTACAGTGTTCTGAGTACGGAGTTCTGCACACAGTAAGTGCTTAATAAATACCATTAGTTGGTTGATTGATGGACTGATTGACTAGCTAGATTGTAAAACCCTTGAGGCCAGGGAAGCAGCATGGCCTAATGGCAAGAGCACAGGCTTGGGAGTTAGAGGACCTGGGTTCTAATCTCAGCTCCACCACTTGTCTGCCGTGTGACCTTGGGCAAATCACTTCACTTCCCTGGGCCTCAGTTTCTTCACTTGAAAAATGGGGATTAAGACTGTGAGCTCCACAGAGGACAGAGACTGTGTCCAGCAGCGTGGCTTAGTGGAAAGAACACAGGCTTGGGAGTCCGAGGTCATGGGTTCTAATCCCGGCTCTGCCTCTGGTCAGCTGTGTGACTTGGGGCAAGCCACTTAGCTTCTCTGTGCCTCAGTTACCTCATCTGTAAAATGGGGATTAAGACTGTGAGCCCCATGTGGGACAACCTGCTTACCTTGTATCTACCTCAGTGCTTAGAACAGTGCTTGGCACATAGTAAGCGCTTAACAAATACCACAATTATTATTGTTGTACCTACCCCAGCATTTAGAGCAGTGATTTGCACATAGCAAGTGCTTAACAAATACCATTATTATTATTATTATTATTATTATGATTTCTGCTAAATATTGTTCTTTCCCAAGCATACAGTACAGTATTCTGCCCAGAGTCAACACTCAAAAAACACTCTTGACTGACGGATCTCTGCCTTGCGATCTCCACACGCCAATACTGGCTCCAATACTTGCACCCAACCCAGAATCCTATCCTGCTTGCAACTGTCAGTGTGGTCTAGTGGAGAGAGCCTGGGCTTGGGATCAGAGGTCGTGGGTTCTAATCCCGGCTCTGACACTTGTCTGCCGTGTGACCTTGGGCAAGTCACCTAACTTAACTGTGCCTCAGTTACCTCATCTGGAAAATGGGGGTTAAGACTGTGAGCCCCATATGGGACACCCTAATTACTTTGTATCTTCCCCAGTGCTTGGAACAGTGCTTGGCATATAGGAAGCGCTTGACAAATACCATCATTATTACTACTCTTCTAGAGTGTGAGCCCTTCATAGGCAGGGATTGTCTCTGTTGCTGAATTGTACTTTCCAAGTGCTTAGTACAGTGCTCTGCACACAGTAAGCATACTATTGAATGAATGAACTGTCACTGATAACTATAACAAAGTACAAGGCAGAGTCGCTTCCAAAACAAAAGAAAATCTTTGTTCTTCTTCAAGGAAACTCTGAATACTCCTTCAGGGTCTGAAGAGTTTACTTTTTGCCTTTGTCTAATTCTAAACATAACAATTCATATCCAGAGCAGGGAGTGTGAGCCTTTGGAAGTCCTGTGAAACTGAAGAAGAGTTAGGGAATTCAAGAAACCCTTTTCTTCGGAGATTTCACGCTTTGTTTTTTCAGAGAGAGATCCCGGGAGGTCTCAAACTCTGAACTAAAACAGAAAAAATCCAACTGTAGGCCTACACATGCTTATGAAAGTAAGTTTGGTTTCTAAGCTTATCAAAAGCAAAATATAAATTTTAAGAAAATTCTACTAATCAAGATACCATTCACACTGATATTTGATTTTTTTTTTTTCCCACTTCAGAAAAGGCAGAAGCAAGCTGGACTGCAAGGCTTGGAGGGAATTTAAAGCAAATTCCAATTGAATTGATTTCTGCTTTTACCTGACTGCAGGGATCATTTTTAGAGGGGGCAAGGGGGAAAAGGGGAGAGAGGGGGAGAGAAAGAGAGAGAAGGAGAGAGAGAGAGAGAAAGTTAAGGAATATTCATAGACTTCAGCCCCAAGATACCTAAAAATCTCTAGTTCCAGACACTAAGCATCCCAGCAAGAGTTCTGCATAGTACTTTGGGAGCTTGAGAGCAGAACTGGTGGGACAGGGAAAAATAATGGGGCGGGTACAGCGGGTATTTGAGAAATGGAAGCTGAATTACTGCCCACTTGCCTTTGAACGTGAGTATAGCTGAAAATCCTGGCCACAATGAGCCCATGAAAGGGCTGTCTCTTGTTGTCACATTGGACGTTGGCAATGCCTGGTGCTGTTTCCTATTTTGTTTCCTCGTCTCTGGTGAAAACGAAGCATACACCCAATTTTGAAAGGCCTTTCAAAAATCACCCCCTTCACCTTTCTTATTTGTTCCCCATCAGAGAATATGATTTAAGCATCTGCGAACTCTGATTTTGTATTGTGGGTGTATTTGTTTTTTTTGTCATTACAGAAGAAAACATGGGTTCTTGTTCCAAATCACTACAGCAATTGTTGGCAAACCTAAGCTCATAACGTGCTTAGGTCTTGGCATTTTGGTGTGCCCTATTCCTAATTAATACCTCTTTAAGAAAGGGGGGTATTAGTTGACAAGACAAGCAAGTAAAACAGGTGCCAGTGACCCATAGGTGTTAACCAGGAATGCTTTGGAAAAGGAGGGGCCTCTTTAAAATCTGACAACATGCTACCATTCCAAACCAGGAAAGATTTAAGAGCACAGCTCTAGTAGACAAAAACAGCATTAAACATGGTAACCTTTCACCAAGTCTTTGAGATTGAGAGTGGTGATTAAAGGTATTTTGGGCCGGTGGTGTGACCGCCTCTGCTTTGAATTGAAGTAATGCAATTCACCTCTATTTAAAATATATATATGCATATAGATATATATATATATATATGTATATATATGTGCATATACAGATCTATATATACATATGGCAAGTGTAGGGAGATCTAACACACGAACAATTAACAGAATTCCCAATGCATGTTAACCTATATTTGGATTTAAAACAGAGGGTCAAATTATCAAAATTCATTCTTATTTGGGGCAGGGATGCTAATGGATTTCACCCACAATACAGGTTTAAAACAACATACTGCACTGCAAAAAGACATGTATTCTACTTTTGGAAAGGAAGGCATTATTTCATGAAAATGAATCAAGGAGCTAGAAATATCTTATGGAAAAAGGGTGTCACACCCTTTTTACTTTTTATACTTTTTAAATCTGTTCCAGTTTGGCTTCTCTGGGGACCTATGTGTTCAAGCTCAGCTCTTTTTCTACTCCATAATGATTTGGACAAAGATGAAACAATTCTTATGGGAAAAATATCACCAGAATCATTTTTCAGTTCAGTTCCAGCTCAACAACGAAGACATCACCATTCTTACCTAACATGAAAGTGAGACTTCAATGATCAAAACGCACGGTGTAGCACAGGCCTGGGAGTGAGAAGTCATGGGTTCCAATGCCGGATCCACCACTTGTCTGCTGTGTGATCTTGGGTAAATCACTTCACTTCTCTGGGCCTCAGTTACCTCATCTCTAAGAAATGGGGATTACGAATGTGAACCTAATGTGGGACAGGGACTGTGACCAACCTGGCTAACTTGTATTTACCCCAGCTCTTAGAACAGTGTTTGACACATTGTAAGTGCTTAACAAGTACCATTATTATTATTATTACTATTAGTTCACAAGCTAGTCTGCCCCACTGTCCAAAAGTAAAATGAAATTATTGTACATAGAAAAATAGCTCAAAAAATAGCATAGGCCTGAGAGTCAGAACGACCTAGGTTCTTAACCTTGGCTCTTTCATTCATTCATTCAATTGTATTTATTGAGCGCTTACTGTGTGCAGAACACTGTACTAAATGCTTGGGAAGTACAAGTCGGCACCATATAGAGACGGTCCCTACCCAACAATGGGCTCACAGCCTAGAAGGGGGAGACAGACAACAAAACAAATCACGTAGACAGGTGGCTCTGCCACCCGTCTCCTGTGAGACCTTGGGCAAGTCATTTCACTTCTCTGTGCCTCAGTTCCCTCATCTGTAAAATGGGGATTAAGCCTGTGAGCCCCATGTGGGACATGGATTGTGACCAACCCGATTTGCTTGTACCCACCCCAGTGCTTGGTATAGTGCCTGGAACATAGTAAGCGCTTAACAAACACCACAGTTATTATTAGCATGTACCTACCCCAGCACTTGGTACAGTGCCTGGCATATAGTAAGTGCTTAACAAATACCATCTAAAAAAAGGCATTATATCTTCCTCTATCCTCTAGAGTGACTTATCTTTCTTATCTTATGAACAACCAGCTGCGTGTAAAAGAGGTACCCTTGGGTCCAAGGCCTGCAAACTGATGGAGCCCAAAATTTAGTACATTCTGCTAGTAATAATAATCCCTCTTCTCTCAAATCAATCAATCAATCAATCAATTGTATTTATTGAGCGCTTCCTATGTGCAGAGCACTGTACTAAGCGCTTGGGAAGTACAAGTTGGCAACATATAGAGGCAGTCCCTACCCAACAGTGGGCTCACAGTCTAGGAGGGGGAGACAGAGAACAAAACCAAACGTATTAACAAAATAAAATTAATAGAATAGATACGTACATGTAAAATCAATAAATACATAAATAAATAGAGTAATAAATATGTACAAACATATATACAGGCGCTGTGGGGAAGGGAAGGAGGTAAGGGGGGGATGGAGAGGGGGGCTTTACAAATGTCAATGAAGTGGTGCTCTGTCCTTGTTCTGCTCAAACTAACCACCTGACCATCCCTCTTCCTACCCTACACCCTAACTGGCTCCTATTTCTCAACTATCCCTCACGCCATTCCCTCGCACTTCCTTGCCACTTGAAAAGCCCCCCCGCCTCCATGCCAGACCACGTCACTCCCAACTTCCCTCCTCTTCCTCCTCCTCCTCCTCCTCCTCCTCCTCCAATCTTTCCCTGACTAACCTCAGGTGACCCCAGCCACACCACCAACAAGGAATATTAATAAGCTCCAGAGGAGCTTTTGGCTTTTGGTTGGTGTAGAAGCAGCATGGCTCAGTGGAAAGAGCCCAGGCTTGGGAGTCAGAGGTCATGGGTTCAAATACCGGCTCCACCGCTTGGCAGCTGTGTGACTTTGGGCAAGTCAGTTCACTTCTCTGTGCCTCAGTTACCTCATCTGGAAAATGTGGATTAAGACTGTGAGCCCCACGTGGGACAACCTGATCACCTTGTATCCTCCCCAGTGCTTAGAACAGTGCTTGGCACATAGTAAGCGCTTAACAAATGCCATCATCATCATCATCATGTGTGGGTGAAGGGCCCACTCTGGGTCACTGGAGACGAGAGACTAGAGGTTAGGCAAGCATTAGGGAGATCAACCAACCCATCGTTGCTATTTATTGAGCACTTACAGTGTGCAGAGCACTGTACTAAGCACTTGGGAGATTGGAAGCAGCATAGCATGGGCCTGGAAATCAGAAAGTCATGGTTTCGAACCCCGGCTTCGCCACTCGCTTGCTGTGTGACCTTGGGGACCATCTGGCCGCAAAAGTAACCTCAGATTAATAGGTGATTAACCATTGTCCTTTTTAGGCTGTGAGCTCCATTCACTCATTCATTCATTCAATCGTATTTATTGAGCGCTTACTGTGTGCAGAGCACTGTACTAAGTGCTTGGGAAGTACGAGTCTATAGATCTATCTATAACGGACACATTCCCTCCCCACAATCACCTTACAGTCTAGAGGGGGAGACAAATATTAATATAAATATCCCACTTATGTAAATATATTTAAATATAGTTTTTACTGTATTTTAATGCCTATCTCCCTCTGTGGACTGTGAGCTCCTTGTGGGCAGGGAATGTGTCCATTCATTCAATCATATTTATTGAGTGTTTACTGCATGCAGAGCACTGTACTAAGTGCTTGGGAAGTACAAATCGGCAACGTATAGAGACGGTCCCTACCCAACAACAGGCTCACGGTCTAGAAGGGGGAGAGAGACAACAAAACAAAACAAGTAGTTGGGTGTCAATACCATCAGAAGAGATGAATAGAATTATAGCTATGTACACATCATTAATAAAATAGAGTAATAAATATGTACAAATATACACAAGTGCTGTGGGGAGGGGAAGGGGGTAGGGCAGAGGGAGTGGGGGTGATGGGGAGGGTAGGAAGAGCTGAGGATAAGGGGGGCTCAGTGTGGGAAGGCCTCCTGGAGGAGGTGAGCTCTCAGTAGGGCTTTAAAGAGAGGAAGTGAGCTAGTTTGGCAGATGTGTGGAGGGAGGGCATTCCAGGCCAGGAGAAGGACGTGGGCCGGGGGTCCATTGCGGGACATGCCATCATCATCATCATCAATCGCATTTATTGAGTGCTTACTGTGTGCAGAGCACAGTACTAAGCGCTTGGGAAGTACAAGTTGGCAACATATAGAGACAGTCCCTACCCAACAGTGGGCTCACAGTTTAAAAGGGGGAGACAGAGAACAAAACCAAACATACTAACAAAATAAAATAAATAGATAGGCCAGAACAGGCTGGGCGAAGGAGAGAAGGGAGAAGGAGAAGGAGAGAAGGGAGGTGAGGTAGGAGGGGGAGAGGTGATGGACAGCCTTGAAGCCGAGGGTGAGGAGTTTTTGCCTGATGCGAAGGTTGATAGGTGACCACCGGAGTTTTTTGAGGAGGGGAGTGACATGCCCAGAGCGTTTCTGCACAAAGATAATCCGGGCAGCAGAATGAGGTATAGACTGAAGCGGGGAGAGACAGGAGGATGGGAGATCAGAAAGTAGGCCAAGGCAGTAATCCAGCCGGGATAGAATGAGAGATTGAACCAACCCTACTGTATTAATACATTGCTCAGAACTCAGTATGTCCTCAATAGACTTTGAGCCCATTGTGGGCAGGGATCATCTCTCTTTGTTGCTGAATTGTACTTTCCAAGCACTTAGTACAGTGTTCTGCACACAGTAAGCACTCAATGAATGAACAAATACCATCGATTGAGTAATGATGATCACTAAGGATGCTGACCATGAGGAAAGAAAATAGTAAGGGACTATAATAATAATAATGGCATTTATTAAGCGCTTACTATGGGCAAAGCACTGTTCTAAGCGCTGGGGAGGTTACAAAGTGATCAGGTTGTCCCACGGGGAGCTCACAGTCTTAATCCCCATTTTACAGATGAGGTAACTGAGGCCCAGAGAAGTTAAGTGACTTGCCCAAAGTCACACAGCTGACAATTGGCAGAGCTGGGACTCGAACCCATGACCTCTGACTCCAAAGCCCGGGCTCTTTCCACTGAGCTACGCTGCTTCTCAACACTGTTCTAAGCGCCGGGGAGGTTACAAGGTGATCAGGTTGTCCCACCGGGGGCTCACAGTCTTAATCCCCATTTTACAGATGAGGTAATTGAGGCCCAGAGAAGTCCAGTGCTTAGAACAGTGCTTTGCACATAGTAAGCACTTAATAAATGCCATCATTATTATTATTATTAAGTAACTTGCCCAAAGTCACACAGATGACAATTGGCAGAGCAGGGATTCGAACCCGTGACCTCTGACTCCAAAACCCGTGCTCTTTCCACTAAGCCACGCTGCTTCTCTAACCACAATTAACTTGAATATAGAAAAATACCTTGGGGAACAAATTTCATTTGCGTGACTTTATGGGTAGTTCTATGCAAGCCTCCCAAATAATGCAATAGCTCTTGACTCCATTGCCAAAGCAAACTGGAATATTAGAAAATTGCCTGTTATTCAGACAAATATGTTTTTTCAGTCCTCTAGATTGTTAGCAGTGTAGCTCAGTGGAAAGAGCCCGGGCTTGGGAGCCAGAGGTCATGGGTTCTAATCCCGGCTCCGCCACTTGTCAGCTGTGTGACTTTGGGCAAGTCACTTAACTTCTCTGGGCCTCAATTACCTCATCCGTAAGATGGGGGTTAAAACTGTGAGCCCCAAAACCGATCACCTTGTATCCCCCAGTGCTTAGAACGGTGCTTTGCACATAATAAGCGCTTAACAAATGTCATTATTATTATTATTATTATCTCGTGGTGAGCAGGAAACATAAAAACTCTGTTGTACTATATTCTCCCACACGCTTAGTGCAGTGTTCTGCACACAGTAAGCGCTCAGTAAATGCCATTGATTCTTTTTAGCCAGTTGGAAATAATTCATTCAATCCTATTTATTGAGCTCTTATGTGTGCAGAGCACTGAACTAAGCACTTGGAAAGTACAATTCAACAACAATAATGATAATAATAATGATATAATAACAATATTATATATTATATTATATTATATATTATATTATAATATATTATATAATATAATAATATATAATAATAATATGATATAATAATAATAGCATTTGGTAATGGTCTACTATGTGCCAAGCACTGTACTAAACAAGATAGTGAGGTTTGAAACAATCCCTGTCTCACATGGGGCTCACTAATGGGAGAACAAGTATTTAATTCTCATTTTCAGATGAGGAAACTGAGGCACAAAGAAGGTCACACGGCAGGCAAGTGGGAGAGCTAAGATCAGAACCCAGGTCACCTGACACACCTGCCGATGCTCTTTCCACTAGGCCAAGATAATTTATTTGCTCACTTTTCAACATCAGAAAATATTAATGCCTGTTTACTTGCTTTGATGTCTGTCTCCCCCTTTCTGGACTGTAAGCCTGGCGTGAGCAGGGATTGTCTCTTTATTGCTGAATTTTACTTTCCCAAGCGCTTAGTATAGTGCTCTGCACACAGTAATCCCTCAATAAATACGACTGAATGAATGAATGAATGAATGAATGAATGAATGAATGAAAACTTCCAATCTCTTGCCTAAAAGTGTGAAAAACATCCCCTCTGGTGAGTATTTTTTAATCCAATTTCACAGGATGGCCCAAAGGGCTGGGTCCCCAAAAACAGTTCCCAGTTGTCTCCGACAACCTGCTTTTCACACAAACAAAAGTAATTAGTCAAGCCTCTTTTTAAAATATACAGATAAGATCAATTAATCGATTGTGAGCCCCCACCCAAATCATGTTATTGCCAGGTAGTTCCCTAAACACGGTATTCGTTAAGCTATTATGCGCTAAGCACCATACTAAACACTGGAGAAGTTACGATGCAATTAAATCAGACATAAATCTGTCCCCCATGGCTCTCACAGTCTAAGGGAGAGGGAGAGTAAGTATCTTATCCCCATTTTTACAGTTGAAACTGAGGCACAGATTAGTTAAATGACTTGCCTAGGACCACTTAGCAAGCATATAGCACAGAAGGGATTAGAATTCATGTCTCCACTTCCCAGTTTGTGCTCTTTCCATTAGGCCATACCGCTTCTCACATTGCTTTTACCATGAGAACGACTCTGAATTTCGGTGTTCTTATTTGTACAGATAACCCTTGTTTTAGAGAAGTTTGTCTCCATTCTCTCTCACCTCTCCAAAGGAAGTACAGCACCATTCCAAATTCACCTTTCCACTAAAAAAACCCCCAAAAACAAAGCCCCCGAGGGGAAAAAAAAAATCACTTTAAAGCCTTTCCTAGAAGTTGTTTAATAGGCTTAAATACTACTTAGAGTTACCAATCAATCAATCAACCAATCATATTTATTGAGCGCTTATTGTGTGCAGAGAACTGTACTAAGCGCTTGGGAAGTACAAGTCGGCAACATATAGAGACAGTCCCTACCCAACAGTGGGCTCACAGTGAATGAAACTCTTTACTCTCAGAATACAAATTATTAAAATTTCTTAGTTAGCTTGGGGTTCATGTTTTATAGAGGGGAAAATTGGAATCTTTTACGCCCTCTCACCTTTATAGCCTTAGTGCTTCAGGTCCAGTTCCCTTGAAGCAGTCCAGTATGAACGTGTCACGAATTAAAAGCAAAACCGAACCAATAGATTAGGGTGGTTTTGTACTATGTATGATGGGCAAACAAATCTATTTCTCCACACAGCTATTGGCTCACCTCCTCCAGGAGGCCTTCCCAGACTGAGCCCTCCCTTTATCCTCTCCTCCTCCCCATCATCCCCCACCCTCCCTCTGCCCTACCACCTTCCCCACAGCACCTGTACATATTTGTACATATTTATTACTCTATTTATTTCATTTCTGCATATTTATTACTCTATTTTATTAATGATGTGCATATAGTTATAATTCTATTTATTCTGATGGTAGTGACACCTGTCTACTTGTTTTGTTCTGTTGTCTGTCTCCCCCTTCTAGACTGTGAGCCTGTTGTTGGGTAGGGACCGTCTCTATATGTTGACGACTTGTACTTCCCAAGCACTTAGTACAGTGTTCTGCCCGCAGTAAGCGCTCAATAAATACGATTGACTGACTGAATGAATAAAAAACATCTAGTCTACACTGAACTGAACCCATTAAGGCTTCTGACAAAGAAAACACGTGAAAACCATTCTAGTCCAGCAATAGGAAAGCAGCATGGACTAGTAGCAATAGCACAGGCTTGGGAGTCAGAGGATGTGGGTTCTAATCCAGGCTCTGTCACTTGTCTGCCGTATGACCTTGGGCAAGTCACTTAATTTCTCTGTGCTTCAGTGACCTCATCTGTGAAATGGGTATTAAGACTGTGAGCTCCACGTGGGACAACCTGATTACCTTGTATCTATCCCAGTGCCTAGAACAGTGCTTGGTACGTAGAAAGCGCTTAACAAATACCATTATTATTATTCCTTCTTCCTGCTCCAAAAAAAAAATACAAAATCCCCAACAGAACCAAACCAACCGTACACCTGGGATTACTGTATCTTGAAGGGGGCAATGAGAACTGCTTACATTGGGATCTGGCTATATAATGACCTTTTTTAATGGTATTTTGCGTGGCTCAGTGGAAAGACCACGGGCTTGGGAGTCAGAGGTCATGGGTTCTAATCCCGACTCCACCACTTGTCAACTGTGTGACTTTGTACAAATTACTTAACTGCTCTGTGCCTCAGTTACCTCATCTGTAAAATGGGGATTAAGACTGTGAGCCCCGCATGGGACAACCTGATCACCTTGTATTTCCCCCAGTGCTTGGCACAGAGTGCTTAACAAATATCATTATTATTTTTATTATTATTATTTTAAAGCATTTACTATTTGTCAGGTACTGAACTAGACAGTGGGGTAGACAGTCCGTGTCCCACATGGAGATCAGTCTTAGTCCCCATTTTACCGGGGAGGTAACTGAGGCACAGAGAAGTGAAGTGACTTGCCCAAGGTCGTACCAGCAGACAAACGGCAGAGATGGAATTAGAACCCAGGTACTTCTGACTCCCAGTCTGTGCTCTACCCACTTGGCCATGGTGCTTCTCACTGGTACACTTGTAGTTGGGGAAAGGAGGTTCTGTGGTCCTGTGCATCTATCTGCATATCTACTCCTGCAAATAATAATA